>NC_140582.1:893563821-894207475 GCF_964204655.1 Triturus cristatus | reverse complement strand
CAGAATACTGACTCTTGGTTTATTGTGGCTACAGTGGCTGCCTAAAACTGGATTTTAGTGTTAGATGCGGGAGTACATGAGGAGTACTTCAGTATACTCCACACACACACTGCCAGCACTCAGAGCCTCAGCTTAGTGTGGCTGAAGACTTTCACCATCTTAAGGTTAGTGGGGCTGAAGACTTATACCATCTAGAAAATTCCCAAAGTGGGTAGGGTTACCCCGGGAAACATTTACCCCATTGTTTAGGCCGTGCCCAGGAGGTATTCCCATCTGCTAGTTAGTGCCATGTTCAAATGTAGCGCCTGCAGGCACCCACTTCAGATAGCTTGTGTATTTGTGCAAATCAGAAGAGGACTGGTCCTGCTGCCTGACCTGACAGGAGCACTGAAGGATCAAACCTGATCCCTCTTGTTCTGAGGACAAATAACTGGACTCCAATGGTCATAAGACTGACCTGTTTAGGTTGCAGGGTAATAACAAGCTACAGGAGGCCTTTTTCTTCAATTATCCAGCTGGCCATTGGCAACTTAATCTGGACCCTTTTGATAGCCTTTACCTGCCACCTTGTGAGTTTCTAAGTGCCTCCCTAAAGAACCTCTGAGGCTTTAGAAGTGTACTCCTGAGTACTCACTTGAGGGCTGTTTTAGAGTTTAGCGGATAGGTTACTCCATCACAAATATGATGGATATCTCGTCAGCTTAATTACAACTGCCATGGGATATAATGCACATGTAATATTTCTAACAAAATATACGTCACATTTGTCATGGAGTAACGAGTCTACCTAACTCTAAATCAGGCCTCAAGACAGAAGGTAAAATCTTTGATCATCTGCCTTAATACAAGTGCCATTGTATATAATGCACATATAATATGTCGAACCGAATGTACCTCACGTTTGTGATGAAGTAACTTGTCCGCTTAGGAAATTCGATTTTCGATCTAGCTTGTATTCAGCCACCATTTCTTTGTGTTCCACTGCCATTTTGTGTTGCCCTCACTCAGACAGCACAATGAACGAAGTTTTTCTGCTGATCTTACTGCGACGTGTCAAATAACCTTCTGCCTCTGTTTACGAGACTGATGTCAGGGACTGGCTGAGTCCACTAATCCTCGTCTGGTTTGACTAAACCCTGTCTCAACTGTCTGTCGGTTCACACCATTCTTTCCTGACTTTATCTTATCTTCTGGCCTTCGCTATTCACTACTTGTATTCTCTCATTTCACAACTGTCTTCCAAAGCATACAAATATGTCCTGCCACCTGCAAGTTGAGTTGTAGACACTACCACTGATTAACTTGTGGGGAGGGGTGACAAAAACAGTTAGAAGAGAGGTTTATTTTGGTTACTTGATATCTTGTTTTCAAACTTTTCTCATTGGTTATATCTTGTTTTCAAACTCTTCTCATTGGATAACCATGTATGCATTGGGAGTGTTCTTGGTGAATCTATGTGCTATAGAAAGATTGTGCGCCACGGAGTAAAGTGGCAGTCTCCTAAGAACATACTGAGTGTACTTCTGGGACAACTGTACTTAGCTGCAGCTAATAAACCTGATCTTCTACGCTCAACAGAATGTCCTGTGTCTCTGTTCAACAAAGCAGGTGAACTCCGGAGATTAAGGCGTGCCCTGCGCCGCCAGGCCCATAAGGCCCTGGTTCTTCACCGCTGATCTCTAAATCAGCCCCTAAGTCAGAAGTTAAAATCAGGACGTATCTGATTGGTGTACCTGATCTGCGCTCCCTCACGGGCAACCTCAAATTATTATGCTATGTTTATGTTTAGCTATGTTTGGTTATGTTTAGTTATGTTATGTTTAGTTATGTTATGCTTAGTTATATTATGTTTAGTTATATTATGTTATGTTATGTTTAAAGCACAATATCTCTAGTGAGAGTATTCTGCTGCTGAGCACGTCATAGCCCTGCCAATGTTTATGATTAGTTATGTTTGGTTATCTTTAGTTATGTTATGCTTTGTTATGTTATGTTTAGTTATATTATATTATGTTATGTTTAAAGCACAATATCTCTAGTGAGAGTATTCTGCTGCTGAGCACGTCATAGCCCTGCCAATGTTAGGTTGGTTAATTCAAAAGCCATGTCTTCAGTTTTTTTGCAAAAGAGAGGAGGAGGCTCTGCTGTGGAGTGGGAGATCGTTCCACGCTTTAAAAGAGATGTAAGAGAACCCCTATGCTTCTGATCAGGTTCTGTGTATGCACAGGATGTGCGCATATAGGAGCCGTGTGGAGTGTAGGTGTCTGGGTGAGTGGTGGGAGGAGATGCAACTGTTCAGGTACGTGGGGCCTGAGGTGTGTAGTCCTTTGAATGTGTGTGCGAGGAAGTTGAATTTACTGCGTTTGTGTATTGGGAGCCAAGTAGTTGCCTGAGGTGTGGTGTGATGCGAGTTTTGTGTGGGAGGTTTAAGCTGAGTCTAGCTGCCGAGTTCCGGATGGTTTGTAGAAGTAAGGTGGTAGGCTGACAGCTAGTGTTCCACCCGTTAAGAAGGACAAATCCTCATTTTCCCATGTGTATAAGCCCGATTTCCCCTGGTGTTGGTAACTCAGAGGGTGGGGAAACTTCAGCCATTATTCAAGCAGCGCAGGGGCCTCAGACTGAAAATGCAGGTGATTAATTATTTATTAAAGATTTGTGTAGATGTTTGGGGGTGCAAAGAAACTGAAAGTATTGCATTTGTTTTATTTGCGATTACAAAAACTTGTGGACACAAATCAAAATGTTGCATAACCAGTTAAATCCTGGCACACACAGTGGTCTTCTCAAGGCGAAAGAAAGTGATACGAATAACTGCAATCATTTGAATCCCAAAATGTACTTTTCTGCATTTAGATGAAAGTGCAAGGTTCTGAATTTGATCCATAAGGAAGCAGGGTTGTCTAAGCGAGAGTGCACTTCAGAGACATTCCTTCTGTGCTACGGGTAGTGATCCAACAAATGTCCATTCTTGTCACTCTTATCAGTTTCATTTAATACTCTCACACTAAGAGCCACAAACGCAGAGCCGTCGCCGGGATATTCAGTCAGATAGCAGAGCTTCTCTTAGATAATGGCCAGGCAGCTCGCCGTCTTGAGAGGCGCAGACCACGACGCGCCCTCCTCCTCTAGACAGACTGATAGATGATATGATGCGCTGAATTCATTGCTGGCTTCGCTCGAGGAGCTCATTTGAGTAATTTCATGCCCTCCGCGGGTGGTTTTTGTTTATGCCGCCCCCTGCCGTGCGGTAAGTACTACTGGTCAAAATCCCCGAGGAGAGAGAGAAAAAAGGCGAAGTAGAAACGAGCACCTGCTGCCGTTATTATTATTCTGGATAAAAGGGGCTTTGATAAACTCGGCAGCAAAAGGCCAGGGTATGAAATACTAGACGAAGATTCGCAGCATCGCGGTAGCCTTGTGATAATGGAGGCTGTGAGAGGGAAGGCACGTGTCCTTGCATTGGCTATCAAAGATACCAACATTTGGAAAGTTTTGCCGGGGGTCCATCACATTTCTTTTAGGAGAAACACCTGAATATAAATATCTATATGTATATATTGAATTTGCAGCCGGACTGATTATTTAAATATGCATTAATTGTAAAAGATGTAATGTTGAATTGAATTAAACTTCTTACATGACAAAGATATCTATATTGATTCTGCAATATATATATATATATATATATATATATATATATATATATATATATATATATATATTTAGCAAGTTTTTTTTAACCTATTTAACATATTCTCAAAAGCATGGCATTCAACAACAGCAAACTGTACTCTGTGGGAATCAAAGCAAATCATTAGTCCAAGTGTACTCCAGCACTGCACGTACTCTTTAAGTATTGTCCAAGGGTGGACATTCTTCATTGTATTGTATTGTATTGTATTGCATTTATAGCGCCTAACGAGGTGTCAAAGCGCTTTTTCAGGGAGTAGCACACTACGCCAGAGCCCATATAGGATCAGTGTTGAGTTAGTAAAGTGAAATATGAAAGTCATTTGAGTGGTGGTTAGGTTAGTCAGTTATTTGGATTCAGAAGGATAGGGGAGGGATAGAAAAGGGAAAGAGGTTTGCATTTATATAGCGCTTGTTACCCCTGATGGGGTGTTGAAGCGCTTTTTTCAGTGAGTAGCACGCTATACTGAAACCCATAAAAGATTAGTGGGGAATTAGTATAGTGAAATATGAAATTTGAGAAGTGGACATGTTAATCTGTTATTTTGATTGAAAAAGATATTGGAGGGGCAGAAGAGTAAAGTATTTTGTCTTTTTTTGAGTTCATAGTAGTAGTGGGAGGCTTGGGATGAATAAAAAGGGATGTGGAGAGGAAGAGTCATAGGGCAGAGTTTAGAAAGGCTTGTTTTGGGGAATCAGTTTAGTAAAGAGGTGTCAGATGGTGCAAGGAGGGGTAGAGTAAGGGAGAGACTAGAAAGGGATTTTTTGGGGATCATAGTATTGGTATGGGGTTTGGGATGAAATAGAGTGGAGGTAATGGATATATTGATAGCGGTATAGGGTGAGAAATAGGCTAGTGCATTGGAAAGAGTAATAGAGGTTTGAGATGAGTCAGAGAGTTGAGGTAGAAAATATATTGAGAGAGGTATAGGGTGTGAAATAGGGTAGTGCAGTGGATATGCTGAATTAGAAGAAAGTAATAAATATATAGATCCATAAGTACACAGATAGTTTATAGATGCATAAAGGAAGTAAGCATATGTAGAATAAAGATATTGATAGAGGTATAGGGTGAGAAATAGAATAAATCCATCACTGGATTCCGTGTGGGTTTTATTAATACGAGGTGTTTGATACTAAACACCATATGTTTCAGTGAAATCATTATGTGGCCAGGAAACACATTAGGACCAGTGCCCGGTACGTGCCTTTAGATGGCTTACATGCTCACTTTTAATATCCAGCAATGGAACTAGACATTACAGGGGCATATCTGCTCCTGCAGGTATGTCCTCACATGTGCTATAATGTACCCTGCCTTAGGGCTCCAAGGCCTACTTTAGGGGTAACTTACATAAGACCCATGCAGTGTCTTTGGCCTGGCATACAGGAGTGTGCCATGTCATGTTTTCAAACATGGTTTGCACCATGTCACGCAGCCTGCAATGGCAGTCTGTGTGGAATTTTGTGTGGGTCCCTTAGGTTGGCATAAGATATGAGGCAACCCTCAGGGACTCTTTTTAGTGCCCATGCCCTAGGTACCTGAAGTACCATTTACTAGGGACTTAAAGTGGTGCTAAAGTCCTTAGCCAATTGTGAAACAATACATGAGCAAGTGCAGTGGCTTTCTCTAATTGCTCACAATTTTATTTCTTCTTCGTTGTGAAAATACATTTTCCCACACTTTGAAATTTGGAGCAAGACTCTTCCCTTTCTCACTCTGGAAGCGCTTTTTGACTTTTATATGTTTTTCTGCTTAAAAACACAATTCAAAGTGGACTTGTTAATTTGGTAGTTTTGCAGTGTATGAAGAGTCAGATGTACAATGCATGTTTGTGGGCGCAAACTGTCTAATTAATAGAATTGGTCCATTTGCGACTGCAAAAGGCCTTTTCTTATATAACTAAATTGTGATACGGTGATGTGTTACCGAATCACAAATTAGGTTTGCGACCAAATACCGATAATATTGGTAATTGGAAGGGGCATGTTTAGCACATCTCTTCCAAATATCGGTTTGGTGTGCAATTTAACTCACCCTTTTTATGTATTTGTTCAATTACATCCTGTTGCCCTTTAAAGAAAACTGGTTGCATTAAAAAAAATAGCTTCATTTATAATCAATCACAGACATGGTGGACTGCTGATCTCTTCAGGGCACCATCCCAGATAAGCTACGATTTCAATTGCATCACAATTTGGGACCCACTTCAATAATATTAATACAATAGGTCAAATTACGACCACCCGGCCTATTTGGCACATTGGTCGGTTCTCAAATTACCACACTTGTCATAAACATACTAGTCACAAATTGCAACCAGTATTTTGCAACCAGTTCTCAGTACATTTCTTACAGTTATGAATATCCACAAACTACGTTTTCAAGTCAGTAACAAGTTTCCAGCATCGATTAGCCTAACAACACCATTACAGAAATTACGCCATAGTAGCAGCTTTTCCACCATAGTAATGGCCAGATGCATGAGTAACTGCGCAATACACTGTTAGCAAAATGAGACCAGTTTTTTTGCAAGCAAAAAATATTTTTACAAATTGACCTAACTACTAATAGGTTAATCCATAAAATTCCAAGTCATAGTGGGTTGAAATCAGACCTACACCATGAATATTAGTGAGGTAGGTTGCAAATTGAAACTCGTTATGATTGGGATCAGAGGACCACTATGCCTATGATCACGTTTAAAGCGATCTTTTTTTAATGCAGCCCTTTTTCCTGTAAATGACATGAGGTAACAACTGAAAAGAATAGCTTTTTTGAGAATTGTCAGTGACCCTGCTCACCAAACACTGACAATATAACACACCAATTCGGTATTTGAAAGGAGCACATATCCATCCACATCCCAGAACACTGTTATTTTGCACACCATGCCACCTCAGTTTGGCAGATGGGACACAAATAGGGCACAACTGGTCCTGGGTTGCCTGATGTGAGAAACCAGGACCTGTTTGCATTGTCCCCCCACTTTTTCCCCCATTTTAACTTACTAATTGCTACTTTTCTGACTCTCACTGAGCCCTGGCTTCCGCTAGCCAGACCCAGAGCATGTCCTCTGATTAAAAGTACATGGTAATTAGATATAATTTCAACTGGTACTGGCAACCTAGCTATAAGTCCCAAGTATATGGTAGGGCATGTAGGTCTAGAGGCCCAGTAGACTTAATGCATGAAAATGTGCACTACTGCGGTGCCTGCTGTCATTTTCATAGCGAACCCTGCCTTGTGGGCTGCTTTTATATTGAAATTATACTCAAATTTGACTTTGGAATTAAAGGTGCTGACAAAGACTCAAACTGCCTTATTTTAAACATATGTCTCCCCTATTTACCCCAAGGGTAGGGTGCCTTGTAACTATAAGCAGGGGCATTATAAAATATGTTTCATATTCCCTGGGGAGGAAAATACTGCCAATTTTGATTTTCTCTACTCTAGCACAATGGCTCCATAGTCTAACATGGGAATGCTTTATAAAAGGAGTAGAACTGTTGAAAGAAAGGAGCTGAAATGATACTCCAAAGCATCAAAATGATAGTTAGAATAATTCAAACAACTTGCTCCTGTTAGATTTATTATAATTAACCCAGAAAAGAAGTTATAGTACTTTCTTTGCTGTAAGCCAAAATACAACCTTCCAGCAGCCCTGGTGTGATTGGTTAGCCTTTGCCAGGCTAAGCCAAGCTGGCTTAATTACTTGTGAAGAGACCTAACTTAAAACAAAGGATTTTCTGTGGGAGGAGAACTGGAAGCTGCAGAAGAAAAAGGAAGATGGAGTGGAGTAGCCAAATTGGTCCTCAAAGAGGAAATGGCAGTTTAGAGCAGTACAAGCTAACCCCCACATCCTGCACCCTAAGCCAGACATGAGCCACTGTAATTAAATTATCGGAGGGGCTGGAAGGGGAGTGTTAGGGAGACTTAGATGCACCAGTAGGATGGCTTAGCCAGATCTTAACTTCCAGGAGTGTGTTTCTCTATTTTGGATTTTGGAAGACTAGTACTTTCTGGGTCAACAATATGCCACACTATGGAGGAAGTAGTCATACCTGAGGGTGGCACCCTGCACCCCATTGGTCAGGGTGCCCCTCTGTTTGTCGCCCACGAACACTGGCTAAAGATTGAAGAGCTGCCTAGCAACTTAAATCCCTACCAAGAATATCCCAGCTGGAATGCATCCAGGGGACTTTTAAGGAGCAGGCCTGGTGCATTCTGGGAAAAGTAGTCCCACCATCCCAAGGACCATCTCTGACCTTATAGACCCTTGGCTTCGTGTTGTGGACACTTTGGAATTGCAAGAGAAACTTCAGGAACAAGCTTGGAGCAATTATTGTAAAAAACTCAATAAGCTTTCTAGCTACATTGTGGGAGTTGTACTCCCAGACCCTAAGAGGGAAACCAGAGCATCTGAACCCTTGACTGGTGCTGTGGATCACTTTCCAACATCAAGAAACACTTCTCGAAGTAAGTGTAAAAGAGTTACATCATGTGTGGCCTGAACTCTGGGCTTTGCCCTTGTCCAGTGCTACCTTTTTTTAACCTTTTTAGCGCTATTTGTTTCTAAGCGCTAGTTTTACTTTTATTCTCTAAAAACTCATATCTCCTGCTCCCTACATTGCATTTTTGTCATTTTGGTGTCACTTTAATCATAAAAGTAATCCCTATTTTCTCAATTGGGTTTGGATTTTTATGGTTTGTTGTGTTTTACTTATTCACTGTATTGGTGTTTTTAAATACTATACACACCTGCCTCCGAGTTAAGCCCACCTCCTTGTTGCCAGCTACCAGCAGTTAGTCAAGGGAATACTTTATTGAGACCTTGACTGAACCTTCTATTGTGTTTGTGGCCTCATTAGTACTGGTAAATCCCTACTACTAAACCACTTTCCATGACTTGTGTTCTGGTTCAAGGAGGACCTGGCCTGGCAGTTCAGGCTGGACTGTTCCCATTGGAGCAGGGTCAAGACAGTTTTGCTAATGGCTGCAGCCAAACTGAGGTAGGATGATGTGCAAAATAATGGTGAACTGGAATGGAGCCCTAGTGATTTCCAGTGGCTGACATTAATTCAAGCATTTCATCAATTGCTTTTCTGCAAATTTTAATGTCACTACATCAGTAAAAGCAGTACAAATGTAATAATTCACCACTACACCATTGAAATCCATTGGGATAGTACTAACATATAATACTACTTATTATAATGCCAATCCTTACATTGTCAATCATCAATATAATAATTATAATTAAAGCATTGCGTTATAAATGACCCTCAAGAAGACACTAGACTTGGGAGCGACCACAGTGAAAGAATGACCAGCTGGAAGGAGAAGCCCCCTGACTTTATCTGCTCCCCAGATTAGAACAGGTCCCTTGAGCGTCAGTGGAACAGTCCGCCCTCATGCCCCCTAAACAAACAGTTGGGGAAATGGTCCTGCTGGGGAACCATGAGTAACTCCCATGCTACATCTGTGGACTGGCCCTTGAGTCTGCAGACACAAAGATACCCTTTCAGTAACCAGATGGCTGTGCAATAGTAAATGTTATACATTTAGTCAAAGTGCAACCACTTACAACTCACTAAAGTCATCGCAATTTATTTTGTGACACAGAAAATTCACCTATAAGAAAGTGTCCACTCTAAAGGGGAATGTTCAAAAGACTTATACATGCGTGCATGTAGCTGACCCAAATGATAGTGGCAGCCAGACCAGTCCAACAAATGCTGCAAAACTAAGTCCTGCAGCTACAGAGCATAGCTATACAACGGAAGAAGGGAGTGAGGGCATCACACAAACTGTTGCACAGGAACCTGTAGTGAGGCCATGCCATTTGCGGGGAAGATATGGACTAGGCACTCGATGGCCTTCACACACTCAAAAACAATAACCTGTTGCATATGTGATATGTCCAGAAAACCAACAACTCTTTGAAGGCTTAGAATCCTCTATGCTTCAACAAAAGCAATCAAAATGATTAACCAAAAACTAGTAACCCTAGAAAAAAATCCTTCACCACTGGGTTTGAAAATATTACAAGTATCCTAGCTGCCAATCAGATGGCATTGAATAACAATTTCTCAAATCTCACTGGTGCCAGCAAGTCCTTGTGTGGGGAATTGCACCATGAAAGCATCCAGCATAGGCGTAGGGAGCGCCATGCATCATCACACATAGTGTGCCAGCAACCCAACAGCTGGCAACTCCCTGCTGACGTTTACCTGTGGAGTGAGGAGTACAGCATTCTGTGGGAATCAGAGCAATGAGGCGTTCCTCACACAATGAGGACTATTCATGGTCAGTAACTGCGCAATACGGATGAAAACCTTTTCAAGGTACCAGTTAATCGCTTAACTTTAAGAGGCTGCGTGTTGGGGTTACAGTGTGTTATCCAAACCTGGAATTCTATGGTGATACACACACCACTATGTGTAATTCTTTAGGCATATTCCTTTGGGATATGTTTATCCTCTCCCGTATGGGAGAGGATGTGACGTAATGGCCAGAGCTGCCGAATTTGGAGCTGTGGAAACAGGTTTAAGTCTCGGCGTCGGCTCAATATCCTGTGATTCTGGGCAAATCACTTAAGGGCAGATTTACAAGCCCCTTGCGCCCCTTTTACGTCACTTTTAACAAGGGAAAAGTGACGCAAAAGTGGCGCAAGGGGCTTGCAAATCTTCCCCTTAATCTCCTGTGACTACCAAATATGAATGTGTCCTTGTGTAACTTACGTGGTGCTCATCTAAAGCACTCCAATATCTTCAAGTCGAGTTTCCTCTACATAAAACTGCAAAAAACTGCAATTTGTTTTTAAAAGTGTTGTACTAGTGATCATATCCAACAATATTACATTATGAACCACGTATGTGAGATCACCAGCTTTGATTACCTTAGTGCATTGGGCACTGTTGCCATCAGTAAAGTAAAATAAAATAAGATAATAACATTAGCGATAATTCTGCACAATGCTGCATGATTTATCACTCAGGTGTAAATAAATTTGGAAAATGTAGCCATTTTTCTCCAAACATCAGTTTATTATTTGTGAATATGAGCACATTTTTAATCTCAAATACAAACTTTTCAATGTATAAAAACATTTATTTTTTCAACGAATTGAAAGCTTCTAATTTATTTGGCTGGGCTGCACACTGGAGAACTACTGACAGCTGCAGAGCTACTGGTAGCTCACGAGCTACTGTTGGAGAAGCCTGATCTAAAGAAACTATTTAGTAGTTCAAAAGTACGTTCTATGACTCCTCTGGTTCTACCCTGTGCCTCAATGTAACAACTTTCATTGGAGTAGTGGCGGACAGATATGGTTTCATTATCCATGGCTGTAAGGCATAAGCAGTATGACCTGCAAACTGACAAAACATATTTAGCTATGGAAATCAATCAACATTATTATATACTTCTGTGCCAATTTAACCAAGAAATATCCATCAACAAAATCTCCTCTTTGCAACCTCTTGTAAATTTCACTAAGTTGGAATATGAAAGTCTTCGGTGCTCCCTCGAAATCAGGCAACAATATCTCTTATGACATTTTGTGAATTGCACACCACTTTAATGCACACGGAATTCGTATTTTTGCAATTCCTGATATATAATGAATGTCAGATGGTGGACATATAGACACGTATACTAAATATACATCCAATGATGTGGAAAGCCTGCAATCCTATAGAATTCTATATTTGGTGGAATGGCAATTCCTGTGCATTTCTGGTCAAATCTATATAGGTCTGAACACGCATTAACATTGTATTTAGAAATGCATGAAAAAAATGAGAAAGGGCACACTGTAACACATCATTTGCTGCAATCGCAACTAGGTAGGTACCAGAGGATTTAAATCCGCTATGAGCTCCAGGATAACAGCGCTACTTTACATGTACTTTACATGCATCTGTTCCTCAGTTTGGTCAAATAGTGTAACCCTCAGTCTTAAAATCCTCTCTTGTCTTCTCCTTCTTCTCTGCAAACCTGCCAGAATACGCATTCTCCTTGCCATCACATATTAATCAGCCATTTTGGAAAACTGCAGATGTCTTCTGGGCCTGGTTTTATAGTTTGCACACAGTTATCACCTGGTTTGAGTGGGGGTTATATTGCATGTGCAAAAAGGTGTTTCTGCGACTAGTCGCTATTTGCGAATGTGATGAACATAAGAATAGAGATTTGCTTTTAAAAATTTCTTAATAGCAAATCACTATGTCTGTGGATGATTGTCATACATAGCAAAATGATGTTTTTACAACCAGTACCCAGTTTGTGACTGATTACTGGGTCGCAAATGTTTTGTATCCGTGGTCAACTGACTGCTGCTGTTTGCAGTGAAAAACCAGTGCAAAACGGCTTTTTCGCCGACTGGACTATGCATGGCCGTCAATATTACCAAACAAAAATGACAATTTGAACGGGTCAGTTGAAGCAAACCATAGGCCAACATTTTACAACCAACTTTGGGGTATATTCACAAGAACGTGTGATAACTACCGCAAGAGTAGCTTAACCCAACTCTCAACCTTGCAGCCTATCGCGGGAAAATTATGCCGTGCTAACCAAGTATTCACAACGCGGCGGTAGCATGCGATAGTCACCAGATAATGTGTCAAATGGCAGCGCAAAAATCAACACCACGCCGCAAAAATGCGAAATGCGAAACCAAAAAATCATGCAATGAGGCGAATCGCGGTGCAAAAAGCAGCGAAAACCAGCCACAAGCATGCAAACCCCACGCGTCTGGCGGTAAAATGCCCCATAAAAACAACAGAAACAACACACCAAAAACAAGCCAAAGCACGTAGCAACATGGATGCACCCTGACCGAGCACAGAGGCCAATGCGAACCCCACAACCCCCACAGAACTTCAGCAAGGAACAACGGTGAAGGGGACGGCCGAGGAGGAGAGGAAGATGGGGTGCAATCCGCAGCAAAACCAGATCAGCGTCACGGAGGTGACAGAACACTACCATCAATTAACCCACTAGTAGACGACCTGGAATGCAGTCAGAGTGCCAAGGAGGCCAATCGAGGAGGCAAAGAGGCGCTGACATGATGTGACAACCTACACCAGGCACAAACCTGCTGCCAACAGGAAGGCTGCAACGGTGACAGGAGGTGGCAGTCCTGCACCATAGGAGGAGCTGGAGGAAACCGAGGCCACAGTCATCAGTGTGGAGACGGTGCAAGGAGTAGGGAGTACGGACACAGCTCGAGAGGACCTGACACAACATCAACAGGGTGAGTAACGACCAGGGACCGGGGGCGGGGGGAGATGGGCACAATGGCACACATGCACAACGAGGTGTAGCACACTGCACACCCACAATTTCCCTGGATCATGTCCCTCATCCTTTTGGCACACTGCAGCACACACACATAGCAAGAACAGTGCACCCACATTGACGACAACGTGGTACATGGCGCAAAGCCAACACTGCAGAACAGAGGCACAAAAACATGACTACTACATCTGACAGAGCAGGAAACTGTGAAAAGGAAATGTGCGCAGACGACCTCACATCCGTCATGTAGTCCGAATGTACACTGTCCCGGAGCAGTATTCAGCACCTCTCAAACAGTCACAATGTACATTGTCAACACGACGGTATTCATGTCACTACAGGCCACCCATGGATAGGACTTGATATACGATACCTGAAATTGGATTGGCCAGGATTTTTCGAAATACATAGTTCTCCACTGTAGGAGAGTAGGGTCTGCTATCCTATGGTCACCCCAAATTTTTGCTTTTTGCTTCACTGGTTTTTGACATATTGAGGCTGTGGGCCTGCCAATCAGACCCCCAGCCTGCTGTTCTCTCTACTAAATTTACACTATGCACCCTAGGTGCATAACCAATTGGAAGTGGATCACCCTGTGAGCCCCTGTACCAGTGTACACTATGTACCCAGGGCATTGGTGTATCTAAGGCCTACCAGGGGCTGAAGCATGTATTATGCCACCCCTGGCCTGGCCTAACAAATTTGACACAACTGGCTGATCACTCAGCTGGGGTAAGTTGGTGTAACCACCTCTTACTTAGGTGTAGTATACCTATACCTAACCTAAAATGGGACACATGTTAACCTATAAGTCACTCCTATGGCAGGCCTTAACAATCCTGAAGGCAGAGTGCTTGGTTCCATGTGAGATGGTGCTCTGGCATGAGCTGAGCCTGTCTGCAGTGGTCGGAACAACTTCCTTCTACTGTTTCCAGATATCGTCATACCATATACTCTTAAGTGCATTATGAACCTCGCGGTTAAATGCTATCCTTGGTTTGGCTTTATCAAAACATGTCGAGTAAGGTGTCATACGAATTGGAATACTAACCCCTCGCCAATTCTGGCGACGGGGTTAGCATTCCACCCTTCTAGAGGGACACGACATGTACAGTACCTGAAACCCGGGTAAAATCAGACATAGCCTCAGCTCCACAAAATGGATGCTGCCACCACAGACACAAGTCTGCCCTCCTGCTGCTGGGAGTCCTTCCAGCTTGGGAGGTGTGGACAAAGGGTTTCCTGCCAGGGGAGGTGCGTGCACCACCCCAGACAGGATTTTGTGTATTGGTCAGGTAGGGCTTGAAAGGAACCAGACATGCCTGAGGCTCACAAGGAGCCTCGGTGCATATGCCAGTTCAAACCGGTCCTGGGGCACACCAGCCCTGGACCTGGGGCGAGCTGGACAAAGGATTGGGGGTGTAACCACCCCCCTTCCTGGTCCCACCCTTAGGGAGGGACCTAGCAGGTAGTCCGGCCCCTAGAATCCGAATAAAGGTAGGAGCTGTGTCCTAAGTCTTTAGACATCCTGGAATCAACTTGAAACTAAGAAGAAGACGGGAACTTCGACGCTCTGCCGCACAGAGGACTGAAGCCAATCTCCCCTGTGGTCAGGGAGTGACCACCTTGCTAACGCAAGCACCATCCAGTGAATCAACGTCTGCTTTGCCGCCGCCTCCCGCCGGAGCCTGAGCCCAGAGACTGACAAGACCTGGACCTCCAGACTTCTCACCACCCGATCCACAGTCCCTGAAAAAGAGAGACCCGTGGAGGCACCGAGACACGTGGAGCCAGCCATCTTGAAAAGACTACGACAAGCTGCAAGCGCAACAACCGAGGCTCCCTCCAAGTTGTGCTTTGGGATCTGAGAAGCCCAACCCTCGAGCAGCATCTGCACCAAAGGTGAGCCCTCCAGCATCTCCACGATCTGCGTGGGGCCCTTCTGCATTTTGCCACTTGACGCGCCTAACCGGTTGCTGGCCTGCTGGCTAGTGGCCATCTTGGCAACGAACTTCAAGAAATACACCGCTGGTCTGGTTGCTCCAGACTGGCCCTTGCTCCCCTCCAAAGGAGCAGTCCCTCTGACCTTGCTGGTCAGAACCATCAGCTTATTTTGTTTTCCACAACAATTGCTTTTGCCAAGGCTTGTTTGCTTCGATCAAGTCGCCGACACCGCCGACAGCGAGAGCCTGCGTGGGACAGCTCGTGAACCGACTCCTGGACGTCGTTGACCTTCAGGGACCACGTGGCTGCAGAGACAAGCTGCACCTTTCTTCCTGTTTGCACCCGACATCGCCTGGTACCCACCTGGTGCCACGCTGGTCACTGCCTAGTGACTGTGAACACTGTCCCCTCTGCTTACAGGTCTTCTACAACTCCGATCCACTCTTGGATCCACCGCATCTCTTCCGGACCGACCGCCTGCAGCATCTTTGTCTTCAGGCTCCACTGAACAGATAGAAGAAACCCGACGCACTTCAACACCTATGCACCCGCTTCCTGTGGGTGAGGTAAAGCTAGCACTCCGGTGCCCAAGTGTAGAGTATCATCTCTAGTGTCTGTGTTTCCACTCTTGAGTTCATAGTCCATCCGGAAGATCCTTTTTGCAGTAACCTTGTAACTTTTACGCACCCATTGAAAACCTATGGGAGCCCGCGTGTGACTATTTGCTCTGCACACGCCACCCGTGGACCTCCTGGTCACTAACTAAAGTTAGGGAGCGGGAAAACTTGCCTGTCGTGGTCTACTGTTGGGGAGGACTCCCTTGTGCTTGCCGTCGCTTTGCTGCCCTGCCGTTTTACCGGGGACTGCTGAGTGTAGTGTCTGGGCTGCCCCCGCCGCCGTGCCGCTGCTGCTGCGCGGCCGTGAAGAGGGCCGGACTACATCTCCCAGCAAGCTCAGCATCACCGCCCACCACCCGGTTCCCGCACCTGGAGGCGTACAAAGGAAGGCAACTCCCTCCGCCTCGCGGACGCGCGCGGGCGGCGCCGGGCTAAGCCCGGGCAAAGGGCGGGCCGTCCAAGGCCGACTGAGGCTGGGCTGGGCCACCCCTCTTTCGTTGGCTACTTAAATGTCACATCTCGCTTAAGAACCAGGTGACTGTCATTTGTTGTGTTGCACGTTTGGGCATAAGAGGGCTGTTCTTAGCAGCCATTGACTGTTATCTGATTTATATGTTTCACCCTCTTCTTTGCATGTTAGCTCTGGTTCTCACTTTGCATTCGTGCTTTAAATTTGTAAAAGAGAACAAATAGTAAATCACTATGGCCACACAATCCATAAAAACAAGGCCTTCCCTGTTAGGGGGCTCAGTGAGGGGGACTCTAGACCATTTTATTACTAGGGCGGCTTCTGTGTTAGAAAAAGAGATCGCTATCACGGAAAGCCGCCTTTCACTGGACCCTGTGTTCCAGAAGCGCTCCTCTTTGGGTCAAATCCAACAGGTTTCTTCACCGCCAATCAGGACTTCGGATCCTGAACGACCTGACGACCCTGGTCTTCCTGGGCAACTGTGCGATTCAATGGACATAATGCCTATTTCAAATGAAACTGGCATATCTTGCTCTAATTTGCAATCTTTAATGGGCTCCTCACCTGTGGACTCATCCCCTACTTATATTGCCTCGACTTCGAAAAGGAAACTTGTTAAAAATAGGTTTCCTTGTCCAAAGCCTGTGGCAAAAAAAACCCTTACTGTCCCAACAAAAAAAAGGAGAAAAGACCGCCATCTGGATATGCCCAAAACCATGCCCCAATCTATATTAACTCCCTCA
The DNA here is from genome assembly GCF_964204655.1 of Triturus cristatus. Lineage (NCBI taxonomy): Eukaryota > Metazoa > Chordata > Amphibia > Caudata > Salamandridae > Triturus > Triturus cristatus. The sequence continues at coordinate 894,190,705 of NC_140582.1, read as the reverse complement.
CGAACCAGGCAACCATCTCCACTGACACAGTCTCCCATTTCCCCTTTTTCTAATCTATTGACAGACATAGAGCGCTTGGTGAGAGCTTTACTTTCACCTCTAGTAGAGAGAGTTAAGAACATTGCGATACAATTAACATCTTTGGAAGCATCTCATGCCTCTCTTATTGCATTAAACACTGATCTGAATTCTTACTTACGTAAAATTTCTACTGAGGCTATCACACATTTTCCCCCCACTCAAATAATTACTCAGCCCAACATATTGAATCACACACAGAATACACAAGTCTCCGAGCCTATACCAGAGAAACATCCTACCGCCAAGAGGGATTCGAGAGAAGACCAAATTTCTAACCCCGTAGCACCCCCGGGCAACAACAGCAATAGGCAGCCTCTTACAGATTATAAACTGGACAAAAGCTCCCATATTGACTTGCCCCCCGAAGCGGCTCCATATGTAGTGACCCTAATGGGGGTCCCTGCGCTTGCTCAGGGTAAAACCGAGAGTTACCAGCAACTTAAAAACAAAGTAGTGCACTGGTTGACTCAAAATAGACCACTTCCCCCTGAAATTAACGGTGAAATACTACATGTTAGGAGACTGAATTGGTTGGGCCCTAGACCTAAGGACAAACAGGGCGATGTCATTATAATTAATTTTCGTGACCGTAGGGTGCTACCATACATAGCGGATTGGTATACCCCGGGAAGGGGTCTTGGAATCACAACGGCCGATCTCAGTTACTTCTACCCCCGTTCTCTTTTGTCAAATTATTCACTTCCATATCAACCACCGAGGGCTATCACTGAGATATCTCATTCTACTATCCCAACTTCAAACAGATATGCTATTTTATCAGGCCTGGACGAACAGGATTGACTTTCTAATTATGAATTCACGACTGATAATCCCCCTATTATGACTGATACTTTTAATCTACATCTTGTAGAATTAAATTCTTCCATCACGGAAAACCTGGGAGTTATACATGCTGACCGATTAAATTGTTCACTAGAATCTTCTTCTATTGACGTTCTCCCTGGCCTTGAGTCACATGATACCTATAACGTGTCTTTAGTCTCCTGGAACGTAGCAGGATTGGCCGATAAAATAAGTGATCCTGCTTGGTTGGCATTTGTTAAAAAATATACCATCATATGTCTCCAAGAGACATGGTTGGAAGATAATAGCGCTTATATTGAAGGATATCAAAGCTTTATTAGCCCAGCAATTCCCTCAGCTAGTGGTAGGGCAAAGGGGGGTCTGGCTATTTTTATAAATTTGGCTCTTTCCTGCCTTACATGTAACCGACAGTACGCAAATAGAAATGTCCAAATACTTGATTTAAAGAGAGGCAAATGTGATTTGACTTTGATTAACTTTTATAATGCTATATCCAGACAAGGGGATTGTAATATATTGTCTTTGAAAGAAATGTTGGCAGAAGGTGCAGGTGGGATGTCATGTAATTTATTAATAGTAGGAGACTTTAATGTGCACCCCTGTGGTAATCCTCGAGATACCCCTATGGGGTCTCTGGGTTGTAACAATGTGAACGGTTTTCATTTCAACCACACTAGGTGCGGACTTCTTCTAAATGATTTGTTAAATGAAAACAATTTGTCCGTAGCTATGTCTTTGGTACCGGAGGACAAGGTTTTTGATGTACCAACATTTAAAGGTTCCGCCAACGGGTCTTTTATAGACCATATATTTTTATCCGCAGACCTTACCATCCAGGCTTCTAGTTTCACTATTCATTCGAATTTCTACAGTGATCATAATCCCTTAACTATTAAACTGGGTGGAGGAATTTTTGAACTGCGTAGGCACTGTGAAGATAGGGGAACCTTAAAATGTATTAATGGAAAACGTCGTTTGAAATGGAATCTAGTTAATCATGAAAACTTGTATAATGAAATTAATAAGTCATGTGGCCAGGAACTTGCGGTTTGTGTATCAACACCTATTTCTCCTGAACAAACCTTAGCCTCGTTTGAGGTTGTGGTGTTTACTGTAGGTTCTATGCTGATAGTTCCAGCGATGGGTCAAACCAGAAATAATCCTAAATGGTTTGACCATACCTGTTCCAAGGCAAGCAAAGACTTAAGAAAAGCATTGAAAATTATACCTAGAGACTCAGGCCTAATTAAAAATCTTTGTGCGACCTATAATAAAGCACTTGCTAGTCGTAAAAAGGAAATCAAGGCCCTTACCTGGGAATCTCTGCTTGACCCCTCAACCCTGGGTAACAGCAGTAAATTCTGGGAAATTATCAATAAACCTCTATTTGACAACCCCAGTGATAATGCCCTAGGAACAAACATCCCAGAGGAGGGCTGGACTAATCATTTTAGTGCAATTTTTAAAAGTAATAAGCAACAAGCAGAATATGATTTTTTAACTAATAGGGTGAATCCTCTGTGTTTTTTGGTCAACGAGGTAGAAAAGGCCATTCAAGGGCTAACTGGAAATAAGGCACCAGGCCCGGATGGCCTACCTCCGGATCTTTTTAAATCTCGCACTTCACTTTGGGCCCCCATACTTACTAATGTAATAAATGCTGCTACGGTCTCGGGTTGTCCGAAGACATGGGGGCACTCGACTATAGTTCCCGTGTTTAAAAAGGCTGACCGCAGCAATCCAACATGCTACAGACCAATTTCATTGATAAACTCGGTAGCAAAGGTAGTTGGGGGTGTAATCCTGACTAGACTAACAACATGGGCTCACGAGAACAAAATTTTATCCCCAATACAATATGGATTCAGACCTGGACACTCAACAGTAACCCAATGTCTGAATCTATATTTGATTACAGGTAAATATACTTTGGCCCGGAAGGGAACTATCCATACGGCTTTCATGGACCTATCGTCCGCTTTTGATTGCGTGGATAGGGGTAAATTATGGGACATCATGTTAAAGATGGGTGTTAAGCGAAACCTAATCCATTTATTGGCTGATTTGCATTCTGATACAAGAGCAAACGTTCGCTACACCCAAGATTTGAAAGTGACTGGGGACATAAGAATTAATCAGGGTGTCAGACAAGGATGTATCTTGGCCCCATTCCTCTTTAACCTGTATATTAACGAGTTAGAGGATTATTTGTTGAGAACAGGTACAGATTATCCCTATGTAGGCCTAAGAGGAGTCCCGGTTCTGCTTTATGCAGATGATGCTGTACTGATTTCAAGGACAGCAAATGGTCTCCAGACACTTCTAAATTCATTCTATCTTTTTATGGAGTCTCGAGGCCTCAGTATTAATAACTCTAAGTCCTTTGTCATGAAAATTGGCCATGGTTCACGAAAACCAAATTCTTTTACTATAAATGGGGAAAAAATTCCAACATCTAAAACTTTCTCATACCTCGGCGTCCTTCTCGATGGCCAATTATCTTGGGGCCCAGCAGTCCATAAAAAAAAGGACGAAATGACTCGTGTCAACGCAGCCATACTTGGATTTGCGAGAAAAATGGGCAACAGCCCGGTGGCGGCCTTGCTTAAATTATATCAAGCAAAGAGCATCGCCGCTGCCTGTTATGGCAGCGAGCTCTGGGGCTACAGCCAGACGCGAGACCTAGAGGTTACAGAAAATAATTTTCTAAAGAAGATCCTAAGGCTGCCAAGGGGCACCGGTAACTTCTCGGTTCACGAGGAGTTGGGTGTACCCTTTCTTTGTGACAGACTAGCCGCAAATCCCATACTTTGCTGGTTGAACTCTTGGTTGAATAATGACATATCCCTTACCCACGATATATTAAGAGAAGCCTTAACTTGGGATGGTAGACTTAAGGTCCCATGGTTGAAATATATAAAAGATTGCCTTACTGAACTGGGACGGCCAGCCCTGTTTTTAACCCCATCCACTATAACCAAAGCTGATGTCACATTTGTGAAAAAAGCATTCTTTACAACCAGGCACTTTGCCCGGGAGGAGGGCGAGTTTGTGAAAGGCAGTGTCAGGAAACACGCCCTACTTAAAACATGTTTACAGTTGGAACCATATCTTTCATGGCCTATATCTGGCTATGATCGTTTTTTGTTGACAAGGTTCCGCTTTGACTTGTTCCACCTCCTATTGGCAGTACCGAGAGGGTCCCATCGTGGACAAGTGCTGCCTGCTTGCGGCTGCGACGGAAAGTCTCCGCAAGATTTGGCGCACTTTTTATTTTTTTGCTCTTACTACTCAGTACCTCGAAGGCTATGCCTAAAGCCTTGTTTAAAGAAATTACAATTTACACAGATTAAACCAGCACTATACTTCCTTCAACTTTGGAACTGCGACTGCACTTTATATGTAAGCAGTTTTTTAAAACTAGCTATTACTTTCAGGAAAAGTATGGAGGGATAATTATGCTGTTATTATTGTTTTATTCCCCAATGATTTTTAACTTTGTATAAATTATTTATATTCTTAACCTGTTTATCCTGCTTGTTGCCTTTACTCATATTGTTTACACAGTCCGCCTATCATATCAAAGTATTTGACAGTCTTTTTAAATCTTTTATGTAATGTATTCGTGAAATGTTTATTCATGTATTGTGCTTTTATGATTGTTAAATTTTACAATCGAATAAAGTTATTTGAACTGAACTGAACTGAACACTAACTAAAGTTAGCTCCTTGTAGGCCCAGCAATTCTAGAGGCCCTAGGCCTTTTCCCTTTTCTGTTCGTGGTACTTATACCACTATTTTAGTATATGTTCGAGCGGCCACCAGGGCCTATCCATATAAAGTGCCACTTCTGTGTATTCTAACGTATTCTTGTTTAACGATTTGTGCTCCTGTGCTCATAAAGAGTCTAGGGGATACTTTGAGAAATAAATACATATATATTTTCAATATATATCTGTGTGGTGTCCTTTCATTGGTATAAAGGGGGGTTACATTTGGTAAAACAGCCTGCTTAACACGCTTCACGAGTTTAGCCTCAAAGACTGCTTAGCCTACGCTACCACTAGGGCAGCTGGTCCGAAAAGGTTGACTTACAACCACACCATAAGGGTTGCTTGGCATGGTACAAGGTGATCACTTTAACTAGTGAGCATCATATACCAGGCCAACTTCTCACATTGGTGAGCAGCGGTTGGATTTGAGCTTGCTGTGTTTTACCATTGTAATCTCTTGGTTACCAATTGAAAGATCACATAGGTACCTTTAGGTACATATAAAACAAGAATAGATATACTTAAGTTCTACTGAACTTAGTTGTTGTAGAGCAAAGGGAGTAGCACACCCTGACTACAACTACTAGATAGGTTTAGTAGGTAAACCCAAGTGTAGGTAGATTGCAACACATCCACCCACACTTAAGAGCAATGGCTGGGGCAGAGGGGTCCACTGTACCCATCTCTGTTGAGAGTGACCCCCAGAGGGCACCATCCATCTTTGCTACCCTTAATCAAAATGAGCTCAGGCAGTTGGCAAATATCAGGGGCCTTAAACAGCCCAAGAATCCTACTTCTGCTGAACTCAGGGAGCTTTTACAGGCTGATGAAGATCAGAAAGCTCTCAGGAAAGCCTCCCAGTTAGGCCCCTTAGGGACAGGAACAGGAGGCCCCCCTTCTGAAGATGCTACTGAAGTACCCCTTTCCAATAGTTATCCCTTAGATGAGAATCATACTACAGAGGAGGAAAGTGGTGAGGATACAGAAAGTAGTGAGGATGAAGGGAGAACCAGCCCAGTGCCAAGTGTTATACGTGGCCCAGCTAACTTAAGGCTACTGGGGACTGACAATGGGATCACCCCATTGGATCTCCCTAGTGGACTTAACCAGGGGTCTGGGAGGCAAAGGAATCACTCAGGTGAATCTAATGCTTCTCATACCTCTAGAGGCTCTCAAGGTCACTCCAGGAGAAGGATGACCACCCCTCAGAGGAGGGAGCATGAGGCCAGAATGCAAGAAGCCCAGCTGAGGATCAGGAAGCAGGAGCTAGAAGTAGCTCTGATGGAAGAGAAACTGAGCAAGGCTAGGCAGCATAAAGAGAGTGGGTCTATACCCACTGGTGGCAGCATTGTCCCTAAGGACAAAGATAGGGTCTTTGATAATAGGAACCTGTCTAAGGTTGTGCCCCCCTACAAAAGTGGGGATGACATCCACAAATGGATGACTGCTCTTGAGAGAGCCTGCAAAGTACAGCAGGTTCCTGAAGACCAGTGGGCAGCAATCCTCTGGCTCTCCTTTGAAGGAAGAGGCAGAGACAGACTCCTCACTGTTAGGGAGGAGGATGTCAGAAATTACAGAGCCCTGAAGAGTGTCCTAGTTGATGGGTTAGGCTTAACCACTGAACAGTACAGGTTAATGTTCAGAGACACCCAGAAGACACAGACTCAGGACTGGTCTGAATATGTTGAATGTGCCACTAAGGCTTTGGAGGGTTGGTTGCTGGGAAGTAAGGTATATGATTATACAGGATTGTACAATTTGATGATGAGAGACCAGATTTTAAATAACTGTCAAAACCAGCAACTGCATCAACACTTGGTTGACTCTGATCTGACCTCTCCCCAAGAATTGGGAAAGAAGGCAGACAAATGGGTCAGAACCAGGGTTAAGCAAAAGAACCAGAACCAGGGCCAAGGGGGTGATCAGAAGAAAACAGACCAAAAGGGTGGAGATCAGAAATCTAAAGACCAGAAGTCTTCAACAGGGCCCCAAACTACTGCTAAGGAGGGTGGGTCCCAACAACAATCCAAGGGAAAGAAGAAAGAAGGTCAAAAGAAACCCTGGTGCAATCATTGCAAGAATACAACTCACTGGACTAGTGATTGTAAGAAGGGTGGAGCCCCCAACACTGTTGCCCCTAAGGCACCTGCTCCCAGTACTACTGTTAGCAGTGTTGGTCCCCAGACAAAGGGTGTAGTGGGAATCACTATGGGAACTGAAGGAGATTCTGACTTAGACAGAACCCTGACACAGGCAGTCTTGATCTGTGATGGGGACATTGATTTGTCCCTGACTGTGAGCCCCAGTAACCTGGGCAAGTACCGACAGACTCCTTTAATTAATGAAAGAGTGGCTCAAGCCTACAGGGACACATGTGCCAGTGTCACTATGGTGACACCAGGCTTTGTGGACCCTGGACAGTACATACCAGGTGAGAATTACCTGGTGACCAATGCCAGCAATGCCACTACTTCACATAGTGTGGCAGTTGTTAACTTCTCATGGGGAGGGGTAACTGGCCTCCAAAGGGTTGTGGTTAGTGCAGACCTCCCAGTAGAATGTTTGTTGGGCAATGACCTAGAGAGTTCTCTATGGTCAGAAGTGGAGTACAGGACACATGCAGAGATGTTAGGTATATCACCACATGTCCTTGCTGTGACCAGGTCACAGGCCAAAAAGTGCCTTACTGAACCTCAGGTCTTGGATCCTGGAACAATGGACCAAGCACCTACCAAGAAGAAGAACAGGAGGGTCAAGGCTGTGCCTTCCCCCCTGCCTCAGAGTGATGATCAACCTTCCCAGGAAGCTGATCTAGAGGACCCTGAAGGAACTGTCCCTGAAGAGCTTGAACCTGATCAGGTTGAGTTTTTGGGGACAGGGGGAACTTCAAGGGCTGACTTGAGGCAGGCTCAGTTATCCTGTCCCTCTCTTGAACCCCTCAGACAGCTGGCTGCTGCTGAGGCTGCTGGGAATGCTCAAGGTACCCATAAAGTGTATTGGGATGAAGGGCTCCTTTATTCAGAGGCTAGAGACCCCAAGCCTGGTGCAACCAGGAGGTTGGTTATACCTCTGCAATTTAGGGGCTTCCTTCTTACCTTGGCCCATGATATTCCTTTAGCAGGACACTTAGGCCAGAACAAGACTTGGGACAGGCTTGTCCCTCACTTTCACTGGCCTCACATGAATGAAGATACAAAGGAGTTTTGTCGCTCCTGTGTGACCTGCCAAGCCAGTGGCAAATCAGGTGGCACAACAAAGGCCCCCCTAATACCACTACCTGTGGTGGGGGTCCCCTTTGAAAGAGTGGGAATAGATATAGTGGGTCCCATGGATCCTCCCACTGCATCTGGGCACAGATTTATACTGGTGGTAGTGGATCATGCCACCAGGTATCCAGAGGCAATTCCCCTTAGGACCACTACAGCACCTGTTGTGGCCAGGGCCCTGCTGGGAGTATTCTCCAGAGTGGGGTTTCCTAAGGAGGTGGTTTCTGACAGAGGTACCAACTTCATGTCAGGATACTTGACAGCTATGTGGAAGGAATGTGGTGTCAACTACAAGTTCACCACCCCTTATCACCCACAATGCAATGGGCTTGTTGAGAGATTCAACAAGACCCTAAAGGGTATGATCAAAGGATTACCTGAAAAGCTCAGGCGAAGATGGGACATCCTTCTACCCTGCCTTCTGTTTGCTTACAGAGAGGTCCCACAAAAGGGGGTTGGCTACAGCCCCTTTGAATTGTTGTTTGGGCACCCTGTAAGAGGCACACTGTGTTTGGTGAAGGAAGGATGGGAGTTACCTCTCAAAAAGCCTAAACAAGACATAGTGGACTATGTACTTGGTCTCCGCTCCAGGATGGCTGAGTATATGGAGAAGGCATCCAAAAACCTTGAGGCAAGCCAGGCCTTACAGAAAGCTTGGCATGACCAAAAGGCTGTCTTGGTTGAGTTTCAGCCAGGACAGAAGGTATGGGTGTTGGAGCCAGTGGCCCCAGCAGCACTCCAAGACAAATGGTCTGGACCCCATACAATCCTGGAAAAGAAGGGAGAGGTCACCTACTTGGTGGACCTAGGAACTCCCAGGAGTCCCCACAGGGTACTCCATGTTAACAGGTTAAAAGCATATGTTGACAGGGCAGACATGGGCTTGCTCATGGCTACAGATGAGGGACAGGAGGAAGAGAGTGACCCTCTCCCAGACCTGTTGTCTCAGAACCCTGAGGATGGCTCAGTTGAAGGAGTGACCCTTGGAGGCAACCTCACTGATCATCAGCAGACTGAATGTAGAAAAGTTCTACAATCATTTCAACACATGTTTTCCTTGATACCTAGCCAAACTGACTGGTGTACCCATGTGGTGGACACTGGTGACAGTCTGCCTGTAAAGAACAAGCTTTACAGACAACCTGACCACGTCAGGGACTGTATAAAGGCTGAGGTACACAAAATGCTGGAATTGGGTGTCATTGAACCCTCAGAGAGCCCCTGGGCTAGCCCAGTGGTTCTGGTCCCCAAACCTCACACCAAAGATGGCAAGAGAGAGATGAGGTTCTGTGTGGATTACAGAGGACTCAATGCTGTCACCAGGACAGATGCACATCCTATTCCAAGGGCAGATGAGCTCATAGACAAACTAGCTTCTGCTAAGTTTTTGAGCACATTTGACTTGACAGCTGGCTATTGGCAAATCAGATTAGCTGAGGAGTCTAAGGCCAAAACAGCATTCTCAACCCCAGGTGGGCACTACCAATTTGTGGTGATGCCCTTTGGTCTGAAGAATGCACCTGCCACCTTCCAAAGGTTGGTGAATCAAGTCCTTACTGGGTTGGATGACTTTTGCGCAGCATATCTTGATGACATTGCTGTCTTTAGCTCCACCTGGGAGGATCACCTGATCCACCTGAAGAAGGCTCTTGAGGCTCTGCAAAGGGCAGGCCTCACTATCAAGGCTACTAAGTGCCAGATAGGGCAGAGTAAGGTTGTGTATTTGGGCCACCTTGTAGGTGGAGGCCAAGTTCAACCACTGGAGAGTAAGATACAATCCATCAAGGACTGGTCTCCTCCAACCACCCAGACTCAAGTTCGAGCTTTCTTGGGCTTGACTGGGTACTACAGGAAGTTTGTTAAGAACTATGGGTCCATTGTGACTCCTCTTAATGATCTGACATCCAAGAAGATGCCCAAAAAGGTTCAGTGGACAGTAAGCTGTCAAAAGGCATTTGATGACCTGAAGGAGGCCATGTGCTCTGCACCTATCCTGAAAAGTCCTGACTACTTCAAAGATTTTATTGTCCAAACAGATGCTTCTGAGTTGGGTGTGGGAGCTGTGCTGTCACAACTTAATGTAGATGGTCAAGACCAACCCATTGCTTTTATTAGCAAAAGGTTGACCCCCAGAGAGAAGAATTGGTCAGCTATTGAGAGGGAGGCCTTTGCTGTGGTGTGGGCCCTGAAGAAGCTGAGGCCATACTTGTTTGGCACTCACTTCAAGATTCAGACCGACCATAAGCCCCTCTTGTGGCTAAATCAGATGAAGGGTGAAAACCCCAAACTGCTTAGGTGGTCCATTTCCCTACAGGGGATGGACTTTACAGTGGAGCACCGGCCAGGTACTGACCATGGGAATGCGGATGGTCTCTCCAGGTACTTCCACTTAGGACATGAAGACGAGACTGGTCAAGGCTAGCTTAATGTCCCTGCGTGTGGGGGGGGGGGGGGTTGTGTAGGAGAGTAGGGTCTGCTATCCTATGGTCACCCCACATTTTTGCTTTTTGCTTCACTGGTTTTTGACATATTGAGGCTGTGGGCCTGCCAATCAGACCCCCAGCCTGCTGTTCTCTCTACTAAATTTACACTATGCACCCTAGGTGCATAACCAATTGGAAGTGGATCACCCTGTGAGCCCCTGTACCAGTGTACACTAGGTACCCAGGGCATTGGGGTATCTAAGGCCTACCAGGGGCTGAAGCATGTATTATGCCACCCCTGGCCTGGCCTAACAAATTTGACACAACTGGCTGATCACTCAGCTGGGGTAAGTTGATGTAACCACCTCTTAATTAGGTGTAGTATACCTATACCTAACCTAAAATGGGACACATGTTAACCTATAAGTCACTCCTATGGCAGGCCTTAACAATCCTGAAGGCAGAGTGCTTGGTTCCATGTGAGATGGTGCTCTGGCATGAGCTGAGCCTGTCTGCAGTGGTCGGAACAACTTCCTTCTACTGTTTCCAGATATCGTCATACCATATACTCTTAAGTGCATTATGAACCTCGCGGTTAAATGCTATCTTTGGTTTGGCTTTATCAAAACATGTCGAGTAAGGTGTCATACGAATTGGAATACTAACCCCTCGCCAATTCTGGCGACGGGGTTAGCATTCCACCCTTCTAGAGGGACACGACATGTACAGTACCTGAAACCCGGGTAAAATCAGACAGAGCCTCAGCTCCACAAAATGGATGCTGCCACCACAGACACAAGTCTGCCCTCCTTCTGCTGGGAGTCCTTCCAGCTTGGGAGGTGTGGACAAAGGGTTTCCTGCCAGGGGAGGTGCGTGCACCACCCCAGACTGGATTTTGTGTATTGGTCAGGTAGGGCTTGAAAGGAACCAGACATGCCTGAGGCTCACAAGGAGCCTCGGTGCATATGCCAGTTCAAACCGGTCCTGGGGCACACCAGCCCTGGACCTGGGGCGAGCTGGACAAAGGATTGGGGGTGTAACCACCCCCCTTCCTGGTCCCACCCTTAGGGAGGGACCTAGCAGGTAGTCCGGCCCCTAGAATCCGAATAAAGGTAGTAGCTGTGTCCTAAGACTTTAGACATCCTGGAATCAACTTGAAACTAAGAAGAAGACAGGAACTTCGACGCTCTGCCGCACAGAGGACTGAAGCCAATCTCCCCTGTGGTCAGGGAGTGACCACCTTGCTAACGCAAGCACCATCCAGCGAATCAACGTCTGCTTTGCCGCCGCCTCCCGCCGGAGCCCGAGCCCAGAGACTGACAAGACCTGGACCTCCAGACCTCTCACCGCCCGATCCACAGTCCCTGAAAAAGAGAGACCCGGGGAGGCACCGAGACACGTGGAGCCAGCCATCTTGAAAAGACTATGACAAGCTGCAAGCGCAACAACCGAGGCTCCCTCCAAGTTGTGCTTTGGGATCTGAGAAGCCCAACCCTCGAGCAGCATCTGCACCAAAGATGAGCCCTCCAGCATCTCCACGATCTGCGTGGGGCCCTTCTGCATTTTGCCACTCAATGCGCCTAACCGGTTGCTGGCCCGCTGGCTAGTGGCCATCTTGGCAACGAACTTCAAGAAATACACCACTGGTCTGGTTGCTCCAGACTGGCCCTTGCTCCCCTCCAAAGGAGCAGTCCCTCTGACCTTGCTGGTCAGAACCATCAGCTTATTTTGTTTTCCACAACAATTGCTTTTGCCAAGGCTTGTTTGCTTCGATCAAGTCGCCGACACCGCCGACAGCGAGAGCCTGCGTGGGACAGCTCGTGAACCGACTCCTGGACGTCGTCGACCTTCAGGGACTACGTGGCTGCAGAGACAAGCTGCACCTTTCTTCCTGTTTGCACCCGACATCGCCTGGTACCCACCTGGTGCCACGCTGGTCACTGGCTAGTGACTGTGAACACTGTCCCCTCTGCTTACAGGTCTTCTACAACTCCGATCCACTCTTGGATCCACCGCATCTCTTCCGGACCGACCGCCTGCAGCATCTTTGTCTTCAGGCTCCACTGAACAGATAGAAGAAACCCGACGCACTTCAACACCTATGCACCCGCTTCCTGTGGGTGAGGTAAAGCTGGCACTCCGGTGCCCAAGTGTAGAGTATCATCTCTAGTGTCTGTGTTTCCAATCTTGAGTTCATAGTCCATCCGAAAGATCCTTTTTGCAGTAACCTTGTAACTTTTACGCACCCATTGAAAACCTATGGGAGCCCGCGTGTGACTATTTGCTCTGCACACGCCACCCGTGGACCTCCTGGTCACTAACTAAAGTTAGCTCCTTGTAGGCCCAGCGATTCTAGAGGCCCTAGGCCTTTTCCCTTTTCTGTTCGTGGTACTTATACCACTATTTTAGTATATGGTTCGAGCGGCCACCAGGGCCTATCCATATAAAGTGCCACTTCTGTGTATTCTAACGTATTCTTGTTTAACGATTTGTGCTCCTGTGCTCATAAAGAGTCTAGGGGATACTTTGAGAAATAAATACATATATATTTTCAATATATATCTGTGTGGTGTCCTTTCATTGGTATAAAGGGGGGTTACATTTGTTAAAACAGCCTGCTTAACACGCTTCACGAGTTTAGCCTCAAAGACTGCTTAGCCTACGCTACCACTAGGGCAGCTGGTCCGAAAAGGTTGACTTACAACCACACCATAAGGGTTGCTTGGCATGGTACAAGGTGATAACTTTAACTAGTGAGCATCATATACCAGGCCAACTTCTCACATCCACATATACCTATAGCGCTCCTTCACTGGTCTCACGTTATTATTTGGCAAGATTGGATTGGCAAGGTCTCTTTGAAATACACAGTTCTCCACGTATACCTATATACGCTCTTTCGCTGGTCTCACGTTATTTTTTGACAAGATACAGTTTATTAAAGATACCCCTCGGTTCCGTGACAGCCTTTGTGCCTCATCACTTTTTAAATTTCCTGCCTTGAAGAAGCCCATGTTTGGGCGAAACGCGTTGGCTGTGAATGTGGTTCTACCGAACTGTGGAATAAAGAATACTTGAACTTTACAAGTTCTGTGTGGACTCTACAATCTGCTTCCAACTGTATTGACACAGTAATCAAGCATTGTGTTGCCTCTCATATATTTGTGTACATATGTACATTGTCATACAGTCTGCATGTCAACCAGAACAATGCGCCAACATACATGTCAACACAGTGTCAGCATGCATCACCCCTTCACATTGCAGAGGGGCACACGACACCTCCAGCAGAGCACAGAAGACAACACATCTGTGATGCCAGAGAGGACCACCACACCTTCGGAACTGACGCCCTACAACAGCCCATGGACATCCCATGCAACCCATCACCAGGACCCGGGCAGCCAAGCTACTTAGAGGAGAACACAGAGCCTGCAACAGACCACACAGCAGGAATCACCCGCAAGCACAGCTGGCTCACAACACTTCACCCAACCACACATGGCACCCTAATGCCATGTGTCAGCACGCCAAAAGGAGGTGGTTGAACAGGCGTGGGGGGTCTGAACCCATGGAAGGTGAACTAGATCTCATACGTTGGTGTCTATTACCCTTCAGGGACCACCTACATCCCACAAAGGAGACCCACACTGCCGTAGATACACATGAAGATGCACATTCACAGTACACAACCACGCCCAGGAGCACGCAAATAGCAGTCAAACACTCACGTTGGCTCTTCGTACGACGGCCCAGGCCACTCCCCTTACAAATTGAGTGGGTGACGACAAAGCTACATGTCCAAACCCTAGCCCGCTGCCTGCGGTGACATGTCTGCATCCGCTCTACACAGCACAATGTAATGTCATAGGGCCCTGGGCCCTCATGCATACAACAAGATCACAGGTACACACGCAGATATTATATTGAACTGGCTACGGGCATGTGCACCAGGCCCCTTTATTGGCAGGGCCACATGTACAGTGACACCTGTGCTGGATGTGTGTGGGTTGAGTGTAAGCCAGCACACACGGAGTGCTTGGTGCTGACAACCACTTGAACAGTGGAAATCAGTGCAACGGAAACTGAAAACACCTGCATAAGAGAGTCAACTGCTGAGCAACATGGAGGTAGCCGGAGAAAGTCCAGAGGACACCCAACATACAAACAGAAGTGTCCGTGAGTTGCAGTGCACTGAGTTTGGGGCACTACAGCTGAGCGCGCCCATGAGAAGAAAAAGTCTCAGATTGTGTCCCTTCGAGATATTCCTGATGCAGATGCAATGGGGTGTGTTAGACCTGCATCATCTTCCTCATCAATGTCCCAGGTCTCCCACACTGCTTTAGGGGACATTGCTACCCAACCTCTCCACAGCACAAAACTCAATCAGTAACGGACGATGGCTTGCGGTGCACTGTGTCAGTGGCACCTGGAGTGCCGAGCAGGGTATCAGTCTGATGATGGCATCCACGACAGGTGTGAGCAACTCCTTAAGTCTGTCAGGACCACGTTTCGACTGGGGCAGATGACGGTTGGAGGTGGTCCTGGCGGTGGTGGCATGTGCCTCCTGCTGTGATGCGACGTCCTGGCTGGTCAGGACTCGATTTGATGTGTGAGCCGTAGTGGACCACAGTTGAGGCCGGAGGCAGTGGACAGAGCAGGGCCACAGCAACATGGCGTTAATGACCCTAAGACCATCACTTCAGAGGCCATCCAATATCTCAGAAGAAGGGGTCCTGGACCTGACCAGCACAGAGTTAGTGGCCCCGGATGCACAGAGGCCGGCACAGGCACCCTGCCACAGGACAGTGACTTCTGGTGCACTGCGATAGGTCCACGCACAGTGAGCAGGTCCTCATTGATGTCGAAGGTGAATGTGGCAGATGCTTGCGGGGGACAGAGGAAGGTGTCCTCCAGGGCATGATGCAGAAGGTCTGATGTTATCCGGCAGCAGCAAATGGTGGAATGGAAAGCGACAGCCTCGTTTTCACCACCGATTCGGTATCAGCTAAATGAGAATGAAAACCAGCCCCATGTCCATAGACTCAGATGCCACCAACCTACGACCAGAGAGTGTTCATGAATGTTGGGGAACAGACTTAGTGGCACCAGTGCTGTGAGGGGATGCAGTCTGCGACGATGCCAGTACATTGCTATGAACTCTGCTAATCAAGACTCTGTGACCTACTGGACCGCAGTGTAGGCCAGACTAAATCAAGACTCTGCGACCTACTGGACCGCAGTGTAGGCCAGAGGCAGTGGTCAGAAGTGGCCCACACCCACCTGTCGTTGGCTCGTGATGCACAGAGTAAGTGACACCAGGGCAGTTGTCGGTAGTGTTTGATCACCTCTGTATTAATGATCCTATTCCCTCCGGACTGCAACGCGTCATCCTCTTACACCTCTCCTTGCGTGCGATGATATGTATTCTGCCTTTGAATAATTGATGTTCAGTTCCAATTCTGTGACCTACTCATGCGCAGCGTGGGCCGAGGGCAGTAGTCCACGTAGGCCCACAGACATGTGTGGTTGTAATGCTATGCACAGACTTGGTGGCACCACTTCAAAGGGCGTATAGTGACATGAACTCTGCCTTAAAAAATGTTCACTGCCATGGTGTAATCAAGACTCAGTTCCAAATGTGTGACCTACTTGACCATGGTGTAGGCCAGGGGCAGCGGTCAGCAAGGGCCCACAGCCACGTATCGTTGGGATGCTATGCACATGGTTGCTGCCACCTGACTGAAGGGAGTACAGTGAAGTAGAATCTTCGTTATTGGGCGTACAGGTACAATGTATGATCAAGACTTAGTTCCAAATGTGTGACCGTGGTGTAGGCCGGAGGCGACAGTAGAGTACGTCAACGAGAAAGGAGTAAAGCGGGCCTGTGTTGTGGAGGTCGTGATGGTCTGAGGAGGCTGCCAAGGTCGCGGGCCTCGGGTTGGAGCTTGGGCAGGCACATCGTGGGTCCTCCTTGACACACGCCGGTGTCAGAAAGTGATCAGTGTGGCCTGGCTGCGCAGGGGCGGGCCTGACAGGTTAGGGGTCCAGCGGGCTGTGGTACAGCAGGCGTACAGGATCGAAAGCAACTCCGCTCACGAGGACGGCATCAGCTTCTTGGTGTGGTGAGAGGCGCTGCCCTGGCAGAGATGTTGTGCTTTCTGGAAGAGGACCACACCCAGGGCTACGTGATTTTTATTCACACCCCTATGCTGGCCTGGCATACGCATGGCCATCCCACTCCGCTCACACTTACGGGGGGACGTAACAGGCAACATTTCCGCGAACTTCCCCACTGGCTGGGGTGACATAGTTGCATCCACTGTCCACTACACTCCATACACCAGAGGTGTATGGCGCCATGGATATGGGGGTGTTCGGCATACAGCGGTCTGTCCAGCACTCTTGCCATTGTGTACTTTCCCAATCATGGTTCTCCTGCATCCTTCACATATGCCTGGTTGCCACCTCTCCCCACATTCGGCTAGTGTGTGGCTGAGGTGCCATGCCATTGATGGCTCATGTTCACGGCTTGCCCAGGTTACCATTGTGAGTTGTTCTGTTGTGTCTGTTGGGTGGGCATGTTGTTTTGCATGTTGGTTGTGATTTTGTGATGTGTGCATTGCCAGAGTTGTGAGTTGCATGGTTGTGGAGTCGAGGTGAGTGGGGTGTTCATTTGGAATTTGCCAAGGGGCTGTGCATTTCCCTTGGTGCCATCCTGGGAACACTGGTTGCTGATGGACTGCCGGAGGATGAAGGAATCATGCACACTGGCTGGGTATTTGGAGGGACATTGGTGGATGTTCCACGGTGTTCGGATGTTGCCTGCACATTGATGGGAGACGTGTGCTTTCTATTGTGGTGATTGTGTGCTGTGTCCCCAGGGGGCACAGATAGGACATTTGTGCTGTGGATTGCCCCCAACATGTATGTGCATCAAGCTATTGCTTGTGGTCCTTGCTTGGTCTTCAGCGTATCCTGAGCATTGTGTTGGACGTATAGGGACTGGGGTACCAGGCTGATGGTGATGTCCAGGCAGGTGTGAGGGACTTGGATGTGGCTGGCTGTGAGTCTCCTCCGACTCTGGCGGGTGTTGGTTGGGGGGTACTAGGGGCCAACAGGTGCCGCGCAGCCAGCAGCTTTGTGTGGGGAGGGATGTTGGTTTTCAGCTGTGTTGGTGCCGTCTGCCTGTTGGGCGATGTTGGCCAGGATGCGTAGGATGTTTGTCCTTTTGAGCCTGTAGTGGGCAATGACATTGTCAAGTGTTGGGTCTGTGAGGCTGGTGCGTGTCCTGGGGGTCCGCTGTCTTTGTCTGCGCTGCCTCTGTGGTGGTCCGGGGGGTTCTGGGTGAGGGTTGGGATCCTGGGGTGGTGGCGGTGGGTGTTGTGGCCATCTTGGGTGTCCGGGCCGCATGACCAGTGGCTCCATGGCATCTGTTGCCCTTCAGATTTGGCTGTGGGCTAGGCTCCCTTTTGTGGTGCAGGCTGTCGTCCGACTTTGCACCAGGTCTGAGCAGGTGTTAGTTTATGGGTGCTAGCGCGCCTTATCGCCTGTTTTGTGTTCTTATCGCTGATCTGGCTGGTCGTTGAGAATGTTGAGGTGTGGTGTTGTCGTGGCTTTTCACACGGGAACGCCTACTCTGCATCTCATTAGCGATAGTTGCGGGGGTCATCGGTGGTTTTTTTTTTTGCGGCTGCTATCGCAGGTATACTGGTGCTGTGCGCTGTTAACACCAGCTTGTGATTGGGACGATAAGTTTATCGCAACTTTGGCTGCTATAAAGTGCTGTTGACTCGGCGATAGATCCTTGTGAATATGGCCTTTTATCTTTTACTAGTTCAATGTTTGTAGTTTGGCAGCATGGGTGTTTATTTGCAACAACATGCATAATTCCAAGTCAGAACATAATGTAATAATGCTACCTTTTGTTGGTCACACATGTAACTATAAGTTAAGAAAAATAATACATATAATGTAATTCATACTCAGATGAATTGTGCTAAAAAAAAAAACGAGACACCATATAATTGGGAAAACAAAAGTGTGTATCAAGGAATCCCTTTTATGTTTAGGAGGTGTAGAAAATTCTGATGGAAAATGTTGTGTATGAATAATTGAATGAGCCTCACATAAAATTACAGTGTATCTTTTTAGAACTACGCTGAATGATTTATTGTACTCTGCAGCAGTTTGTACTACCATTGAGGTCAATGATATTCAGTTCACTGCGAGCAGTGCATTTTTGTTTTCTTTTCCCAGAGCTGAATTTAAAGTAAATAAATGCAAACATCAAAAGACTACCAGCAGACTGCAATTTGAAATACCAGCAATATACTAATCCGATCCCTGTACAATTGATCCAGAAATTGTTCTCCCATTCAGAACAAAAAAAATGGTGGTCTTAATTCTTGTATAATGTTGCATCATCTTTGGTGAATGTGAATACAAAGCTGTACATGCATGGCGCAATGCGTAAGCTTACAATATCACACAGTCTATATTTTTAGGATGTCATTGATGTACCCAAACCTGAGGTCTGTGTGATTGCAAAACAATATGGATTGTGTCATGTGTGCATTTTCTTTTCATATAGGTCGTAAAAAGGTATCACAACCTAAGAGACTAGACTTTTAAACTAGACTAACACAGATGTTCCACCTTTTTACCTTATTTCATTATAGAAAATGTTGGATTCGTGATTGTCAAATGCAACAATACACAAACCAAAAGAGGGGAAAGCATCTACACTTTGCTGCCATATGCATGTGCAATATGTAGGGGTCTATTAATGAAGGTAAACATAAGTAAATACATTTTTTTATTCTGCAGAGTTTTGTATAGCGCAAACTTGACCCGAATCGGTATCAGAGCGCTTTACATAGCACTAGTTGCATTATATGTGGACACATTCAGTTAGGCACGGGGAGATTAAGTGATTTACCCAGAGTCACAGGATGTTCAGCATCAGTTCCCCAGATTCGAGGTCGAAGGCCCTAGCCGTTAGTCCAACTCCTCTCCCCAATATGTGCAAATTTACTCTTACCCATTGTAGTACAATTACTATTGGGTATTCCACATTTAAAAGAGAAAATTTGCTACAAAGTGAAGAATTGCATTCCCCATTCCCGAATTCAGGGGGCCAATCCTAATTTCTGAGTGTAAAATTACCACTAGTAACTTATCAGACATAGGCAGAGAACTCAACCACTGTGGCCGAGATATGCCATTGCTAAAGTATAGGGAAAACTAAAGAAGTTAATTAAACTTAAAAAGAAATAGTTTCAGTATTTTTAGAGGTAACAATTAATGTAAATTCATTTTACGTACTTATTTGAAATGTAGAATAAAATAAAATCTTACAGCGATATCACACTTGATGTTAAGTTATTATTTCTATAGATTTACTTTAAAAAATTCCCAATATGAATAATATTTCTTATCAATCAATCAATCAGGAATTTTTTAAGTGTGCTACTCACCCATGAGGGTCTGAAGGCGCTGGAAGGAGAGGGTACGAGCTGCTCTGTAGGTCACTCGAAAAGCCAAATCTTGAGGTCCTTTCTGAATTGGTGTAGTGTCAGGCTTCATCTGATGTGGAGGGGGAGTTCATTCCAGGACTTGACCTCAGTGTAGGAGAAGGAACTGCCACCCGCTCCGGCCCTGTGGATGCGTGGGACAGTGGCTAAGGCTAGATTGGCAGAGCAGAGGTTTCTCTTGGGCCCATGGAAGGAGATTCGTTTGTTTAGGGTCGGTGTTATGGAGGGCTTTGTAGGTGTGTGTGAGCAGTTTAAAGGTTATTCAATTTTTGATGGGGAGCCGGTGGAGATCTCTGAGATGTTGGGTGATTTGTTCATGTTGTGGGATGTCGAGGATGAGTCTGTCTGCGGTGTTCTTGACGGTCTGGAGTTTGAGCAGGAGTTTTTGTTGATTCTGGCATAGAGGGCATTTCCTTAGCCCGGTCTGCTGGTGATGAGCGTGTGGGTGACGGTCTTCCTGGCATTGGGGAGGATCCATTTAAAGGTCTTTCAAAGTATGCGGAGGGTGATGAAACAAGTGGAGGACACGGGTTGATCTGACAGTTCGTGGTGAGTGAAGAGTCGAGTATGATTCTGAGGTTGCAAGCATGGTCCTTAGGTGTGGGTGGGTTTCCGATGGTGGGAGACCACCAGGTGTTGTCCTATGTGGAGGGTTGGAGCTGAGGATAAAGTCTTCTGTTTTCTCAGAGTTGAGCTTTAGGCAGCTGTTGCTCGTTTAAGGTTGCAACAGCTTTCATCCTTTCTTGGAAACCCCGTCTGGTGATGTTGGATTCCTTGGTGAGGGAGAGGATGAGCTGGGTGTTGTCGGCATATAAGACTATGTTGAGTCTATGTTCTCTGACGATGGTTGTGAGGGGGGCCATGTAGACGCTAAAGTCTGTGGGGTTGAGGAAGGATCCTTGGGGTACTCTGCATCTGATCTCTGTAGATTCAGAGAGAAAGGACGGGAGTCTTATTCTTTGCGTTCTGCCTGAGAGGAATGATCAAGATGAGTCTAAGGCTGTTCCTTGGATGCTGGCATCGTGGAGTCTGGTGGCTAGTGTGCGGTGGTAGACGGTGTCGAAGGCTGCTGAATGGTCCAGGAGGATGAGGGCTACTGTATGGCCTTGGTCGAGGAGGGAGCAGATGTCATCGGTGGTGGCTACGAGTGCGGTCTTGGTGCTGTGGTTGCTGCGGAATCCAGATTGACAGGTGTCAAGGATGTTGTTGGGTTCTATGAAGTGAGTTAGCTGGGTGTTGATGACTTTTTTGATGACTTTGGTGGCGAAAGGGAGAAGTGAGATAGGCCTGAAGATCTTGAGATCTGTCGGGTCTGACGAGGGCTTCTTGTAGAGGGGTTTGACTTTGACACGTTTTCAGACGTCGGGCATGTGGCAGTCTCGAGGGAGCAGTTGATAGTACGTCGAAGTTTGGGTGCGATGGTGGAGGTGGCCGTGTGGAAGATTTGCTGCAGGCAGGGGTCAGTAGGTGCTCCGGAGTGGATACTTTTCAAAGTCTTCACTGTGTCTTCGGTGGTGAGAGGGGTCCAGGTGAGGAGGGTCTGCTGGATGGCATTGCTGGGGGGTGTATGGGTGGTGGCGAGGTCTTGCTCATCAAAGCTGTCATAGAGCATCTTAATCTTACGGTGGAAGAAGTAACTGAGTTTATTGCAGAGTCATTCGGAGGGAGGGATGGCGGAAGTTTTGGTGTTGGGTCTGGTGAGTTCTTGTATTATGGTGAAGAGTTCCTTGGAGTTGTGGGAGTTGGAGAGGATTCTGTTTTGGATAACGTTTCCCTTTGTTGATTTGATGAGTTGGTGGTGTGCCGTGGTGGTGGGATTGTAGGCGGGGTTTTGCTGTTTCTCCATGTTTTCTCCAGACTTCGGCAAGAGTGATTGGATTCTCGGAGGTCCGTGGTGAACCAGGTGGCTTTCGTGTTGTGTCATCTGGTGGGGTTTTGGAGGGGGGAGTAAGTGTTGGCACATTGGGCGATCCATTGGTGGAGGTTGTTTGCTGCTGTGTTGGCGTCTGTCATAATAGGGGGAGGAGTGCAGCTGAGGGCGGAGGTGAGGTTCTTTTGAGACTTTGTTTCAGTTTCTGCGTGGGAGGCATTACGTGCGCTTGTGTGAGGTGTGTTTAGAGAAGGAGAAATGGATGCAGTGGTGGTCCGTCCACAGCGGTTCCGTAGTGTGGCTGAAGCAAATGTTGTTTCCTCTGGCGAAGATGGGGTCGAGAGTGTGTCCTGTTGTGTGAGTGGGGTGGAGCTAAGTTGCTTTAGTTCAATGTTGGTGAGGTTCTCCAGGAGGGGAGTGTTGTTGGGATCACTGAGGTTGTGTAGGTGGAAGTTCAGGTCTCCAAGCAGTATGTAGTCCGTGGAGGCGAGCGCGTGGGGAGCGATGTAGTCTGCAATGGCATTGATGAAAGGGAAGTGGGGTCTCGGAGGTCTGTTAGCAAGTGTTCGGCAGAGCGTCATTCTGGGGTTGGGCTGGAACTGGAAGTGGATGTGTTCCATGAGGGTCGAGGCATCGTCCAAGTCGGTGGTTGTTACGTAGGGAGCCTTTGTGGAAGATGGCGAGGCCTCCTCCTGGGAGGTTGGGGCAGTCTTTCCTAAGGATCTTAAATCCACCTGGCATGGCGTTTGTGATTTCTGGGGCAGAGCTGGCATTGGTCCAGGTCTCTGTGAGGAAGGCAAGGTCGGGCAAGTGCGTTTTGAGGAGGTCTCAGATTTCTATGGCGTGTCTGTGCAGGAAGCACACGATGCAGCTATGGGGCTTGTGTACACTGGCATCTGGTGGATTGGGGATGGCTATCTTAGTCTGATGGTGGGTGAAGGTGCAGCGGCATTGTCAGCAGAAGAACGGGCCTGGAGAGCTGCTCAGCCTCGATAGCTGGCAGTTGTTGTTGCATCAGGATTGAGTTCGTGGAGGGAGCTGGGGTCGTAGAGGTTGAGTGTCGGGGGACCAGGGTCCCTGGCGCTGGTCGCAGTCGGGTCGCAGACCGGCACATACAGTCTTGCCTTTGGCACGCAAGCAGCGTATCCCATGTGCAGCGGCCGCTAATAAGTAGGCGTCGGGGAGGGTGAGCACTTGGGAGGCAGGAGCGGGAAAACGTTGGTGGGATGGGCTGCGGGGGCAGTAGTGACATGGAAAAGGCAACGTAAAACAGGGAAACAGAAAGAAAAGACTGTGAAAAAGGCAAAAACAGGCAAATAACAGCAAAGACAGATAGAGGCAAGAACAGAAAGAGGATGACGCACACAGAGCAGACTATCAGAGGAATAGGCTCTTCCGCTAGACCACATGAGGCAGGAGCCTGCGGGTGGAGAAGGGCCTTGAGCACCTTACCTGGATCAACAGAAGGCGCTAAGGGCAGTGCCTTAACGGCAGAGCTGATCGAGGGGAGAGCAGTTACTCCAACCAAGAGGTCAAAGGTCTTATGCATTAAACCTTAGCAGGTATTTATAGAATTAAGTTAAAGTAATGTAATGTTTTTTAATTAAAGTTACATGTGCGGTAACATTAAAAAGATTAGTCAAATATTTTAGAACATTTATTTTTATTAAAATATTAGATTTAACATTTGATTACATGTATATATAGTTTTGGTAAGTCAAGAAAAATGTTTTTATTGTAACAATATTTCCTATGGGATGTTATTGAAGTCTCTGTTGCCATTATGTTCTATGGGAGTGTGCTGCTGTACCTGCAGCTGACCATGTGTGGTACTTGACTTACTCCAGGTTTTGAGCTGAAGTGCATTTTCTACTGTTTTAGGGCCTTTTAGCTCTATTAACTTTAGAAGTTCAGTTTTTGAATAGAAATGGGCTTAATTTTGTGTATGTCCCTCCCGAAACCTCTGCCTAGCCCTTCCCTAACCCATCCATACTCCTTTCAAAATATCTCCCCTTCAGTAGTAAGTATGCCCCATTTCCAGTCACTTCCCTATCCCTCCCACATCTATACTAAAACATAGGTGTAGGTGTGCATAGATCTCCGCAAAGAAAAGCTAGCGGTGTAGACCTCCATATATAGGTTAAGAAATAGCATTTTGTAATACGTAGGTAGTACTATTGCAGTACTACAAAATGCAGTCTGTGAATACATCCCATTATGTGAATTGCCAAACATCATTTGATTTCATTAGATTTCCAAGCAAGATGGCTGACGGGTGTGGAGCCTCTCAAGGAGAGCTCCATTGGCTGGGGATCGCTATCTGTAATATCACTGCTTAGCCCCAGCGTCAACTGGACTGAACTTGCGGAGGAACAAGAGGTGACTTCGCCTGGAACAATTACATCATTATTTCTCTTTTTCTTGGCCCCAATATCTTACCTCATCTCGGGCTGGAGGGAATGAGAGGTCTGAAGCCAGTGAGCAGCGCAGGGCTACCACGACTCCGACCCCGAGATCCGGTTGCACCTACTGCGGTAGTCCCGTCCCTGGGCGCAATCCACGTCCTCTCTCCGACAGGGTCGAGCGACCGCAGATCGGGAGGAGAACTAGACCCGCCATCGCCCGATGTGACCAGAGCTTCTTTTGTCGGCCGTGTGCCCCTGTAGGCTGGCGGTGCCTAAGTCAGGTCTTGGTTCAGGAGCTCAGGCCTGGCTCATGGACTACTGACACATTGACAGTGACCGAGCACATTGGCGGATCCAGTGGTCTTCCTCATTTGGAGAAGGCCATTTGTACCCCCGAGGCCCTCTTGCTGAGCACCCTGCATGAGGAGTGGAGGGTAGAATTGGGATTGCGCATCTTCTGGGGTGTTTCATGTCGATGCCCTGGGGGCACACAACTATCGTGATCGAGAGCAGGCGCGCTTGTGATCTGGGATCCCAAATATATAGCTACAGGGTGTTCAGTGCCAGAGGTGAGCCCTCATCATATATTGTGTGAAATTTGCACGAGCGCGGAACCGCACAACTTGGTCCGTTTCTGGGAGGTCATCCCAGTTATAGCTGCCACGGCTGATCGCCAATCTACTAAGTTGTTCTCATTATTTCCGTGGCAACCTGAGTACACATACCACATTCGGGTTCCACACAGTGTGGAGTCCATTCCATGTCCTCCCGCAACTAGCCTCCCATAAAACCTAAACAAAATGGCAACTACAATTACCCACGACTAAAGGATTAACCAGGACAGAGATTTTGTTTGACAGAGACATAGGACTCCGGTCTAAAATCACCCAAATAAGAAAGGAAAGGACCAGCAACCACAGTGGAAATGGAAACAGGACTACTTCCCTAAGAACCCACTAATGGAGATAGAGAGAGCACTTACTCTGGTGAAACATTCACCCATAGCAAATGGGACGGCCATCTTGGAGTGGTTTCACTCAAACTGATCTAGTGCCCATTCCACACAGACTACCTCTGCAATTACACATTGTTCAAACTCACAGGTGAGAGGTATTCTCTCTACTACCCGCAATTTCCCCTCTACGGACCACTCTGGAAACTCTAGCCCACCCTTCCTTAGAGGGTGCCGCCCCCGTCCCACTTAGTCACTATGCCATGCGCCACATCAGCCTACTCTAACCCCGCCGCTGCGAACCACTTAAAACTGCACGGCCCGAACTCCTTCTCAATCAACTTCCCCCCTAACCTCTCACTCAAGGCGAAAAAAACTTTTAAACAAAAACTGATCAGACAACATCCTGAATCACTATTCACGGACATCTATCACTGCGCCTCAAAAGGACAGGTAAAAATGGATCTCATCTTCCACACTGAAAGACCTGAAACATGGAACTCAATCCTCAAATCGCAACTCAATATCTCCAAAACACGCTTTATAGCTTCAAACTGACTTTCTCAGCCCCTAACCACACTAGGCGAAATGGGAACACCACTGTGACCATCTGCTCCAATAGCACAGTCCTGATGCAAGCCAACAACGACAACCTAGAAATCTTTGATGCTCTCTTCCCATCCCTCTGGACCTCCCCCTCCTACGCACTCCTCCCCTGCCCACCCATCCTCCTCTCCCTGAAGAACCTGACACGTCAACAGAACCCACCCACCATTCAGGTGCACCCTAGAGAGAACAAAACCCCTCTACCCCCCTCTGGCAACCACCCTCTCCCGACCCCACCCTCCTTCCCTCCCAACCCAATTCGAATGACCTCAACACACTGTACGTGACTCCCAACCCCCTCCCTAGTCCCTCATGCAATTTAACATCTACGCCCCAACATGGCCCCCACCCCCCGCACCACTGACCCCGCCTAGATCCCACACAGATGCCTCACCCACAAAAGGGTAACTCAACAACATTAGGCTCTCATCCACCAGGTTTAACTCTCCTGCTCAGAACACCCACACTGACATAGAAACTGGGCAATGGCTCACCCTGCTTGAAAGCCAAATAACCACCATAATCCAGAGTCTTAGTGAAATCCTTACCAACCCCGCCACACCCCTAAAGCCACACCATTACCCTTCCTTTCCCTCTCTCGCTCAATAGAGGCTTCCCAGTGCTTCCCATCTGGAAGGGATCCCTACTCCCCTCTCTCATCAGACACAGAGACCGAAAAGAACTAGAGATGACACTTCTGAGAGTGAAGCGGCAGCTCTCGCATCCTAGTACGACAATCTCACTACTGCCATCCTCCATTCCAAAATACAGGTGATCACCGGACTGGGAAGGGAACAGGCCCCTCCGAAATCCCCTAGACCCCCGGCCATGCACACTTTCATCCCAACGATCCCCCAATCGAATAAACACACAACAGAGACTTCCCCCACACACTGCATGCTCATAAACTGCAGATCAGCCACCAAGCATGCCATAGAGCTAGCGGAATCCATCCTCACCCACGACATAGACATAGCATTCATCACTGAGACATGGCTAAATGACTCCTCATTTCCACTCATGGATACTCTTGCTCCCCCTGGCTTTGTTATCACCAACAAAGATAGAAAAGATCAAAGAGGTGGGGGCATAGCCATCATACACAAAAACAATATTTCCATGACGGAAATAGTCTCCTTCCCCTACAACACATTTGATTGTCTAACCGCCAACATCAACACTAGCAACAATAAAACACTCACCTGCCACCTCATTTACCAACCCCCGGCAACACAACCACATTCATTGAACACCTGTCCGACCTGATTGCCCACTGCTCTCTCCGAGATATGAACACCCTTATTCTGGGCGCCCTAAATCTTCACTGGAATGAAGAAAACAACCCGCTAATCCAGAACCTGGAGGAGCTGCTTCACAGCAACAACCTTACCCAACACTGCTTAGAAGAAACCCACAACAAAGGAGCAATCCTAGATGCCATTATCGCCCAGCACAACACTGTCACAATAGACCGCACCCTGCCAGTGGACTGGTCCGATCACCACTTCTCAGCCCATCACACCCAAACCCCCCACCCAAGACCCTCCAAAATGGACTAGAAACATCACCCAGATTAACATGACTGACCTAGAGGGAAGGGTTAACTCACTCCTCACTGCCTACAGAGATGATTTATCCACAACAGAACTCACCGCCCACTACAACACAAACATGACATCCATTATAGTTCAATTAGCCCCCCTGAAACTAAAACAAAACAAGAACCTCCCATCCAGATCTTGGTTCAACACGGACATTAACAACGAAAGAAGACAACTAAGAGCTACAGAAAGACTATGGAGGAGCAACCCCTCCTCAAGCCTACTCGAACCACTCAAAGCAGTCCGAAGAAAATACAAAAAACACATCAGCATCGAAAAATCCACCTTCTTCTGCGCCACCCTGGACAACACAAAAAACAGGCCCAATGAACTGGTCAAAATCATCGGACAACAAACCTCCAAACCCCCGGAATCCTCCCTACAGGCCTCCAGAGACTTGTGTGAAAACTTCACCAACTTCTTTGAAGAAAAAATCACCAAGATTGAGCTCTCACTGGACATCAACGTCAACCGCATTTGCAAAAACCAGCCTCCGGTGACAATAGAATAGCTCGCCCAAGCACCCCATAAAAACTTGAAAGTCCTTCAACCCCATCCTGGAAACGGAAATCCTCAAACTGATCACCACCTCCAAAGCAGCCACTCATGTCCTTGACCCGATTCCCACTGAACTGACCAAAAAACTGAGACTCTCAATAGCACCGTTCTGGTGCAAGATCATTAACAGCTCCCTGAGAACTGGCATCATACCTGAATGCGTCAAAGTTGGCCATGTCACGCCACTACTAAAAAAAACAGGCCTTGACTCCAAGGAACTGAATAACTTTAGACTCCAATCTCCCCCTCCTATCCAAAATACTTGAAAAATGCATCCTCCAACAACTGACTCAGCACATTGATAACATCAACCTTCTTGATCTTGACCCCCACAAATCGGGTTTCAGAAAAGGCTACAGCACCAAGACCGCAATCCTTAACATCACAGACGACATCCACAAAACCCTCGATGCCGATCAATACTGCCTCCTCATTCTCCTAGACCTATCGGCAACCTTTGACACGGTTGATCACCAACTTCTCATCAAGGCCTTACAAGAAAGGGTAGGAGCTGGTGATGTGGTCCTACACTGGTTCTCCTCCTTCTTACACAGCCGCTCACAAATGATAAAAATAAAATTTTTTACCTCCGACCTACACCCTGTCAACAGGGGCGTCCCCCAAGGTTCGGTGCTCTCACCACAACTGTTCAACATACACATGGAACCCCTCAGCACCCTACTAAAAAATGCTATCGTCCCTTTCCACCTCTATGCAGATGACACCCAAATCTATCTTGAAACCTCCTCCATTGATGACATTCATAGACTAAATGTCACTCTAAAAGAAATCCAACATTGGCTGTCGCTTAACCACTTAAAACTAGGGGTGGGTGAAATTTGCGTAGTCGCGCTACGCAAAGCTACGCAAAACGGTAAAAAATCTCCGCAAGCACACGGAAATTCCGCGAACACGTGGAATTGCTTGTTCGCGATGCTTTTTTCCTGTTCGCGAATGTTGTTTGCATGCTGAGGGGGAAATATCTTGCGAACACACATTTTGAGAACGCGAACAAGAAAAAAATTCCGCGAAGCCGCGTAACGCAGAATTTTGGGCAATTCCGCATTCTCCGCGGAACGCTAAATTACCCAAATTCCGTGAATTACGCGAGCGGAACGTAATTTACCACCCAGGCCCACTTAAAACTCAACCAAGACAAAACAGAAATACTCCTCATCTCCAACAAAGAGGAGGGCCCTCATATTTCAGAATGGCTAAAAGCTTTGGATGCTCTTAAAGGCAATCACACTCTGACCCACTCCGTTAAATCATTAGGAATTACCGTAGACTCAAAACTTGACATGGCCAATCACATCAAGACCTCCACAAAGAGTGCCTTCATCAACCTGAAGTTACTGAACAAAACCATTCATCCCACCCAGCGACCTCAAACAAACCACCAAATCAATGGTGCTATCCAGATTTGACTATGGGAATGCCACCCCCACTGGTACAACAACATCTCTCCTAGCTCCCCTCAAAACTACTCTCAATGCAGCAGCTAGATTGGTCAATGGAATCAGGAAATATGATCACATCTCACCAGCACTCAGAGAACTAAAATGGCTCCCAATTGAACTGTGTGCCAGTTACAGAACTGCTTGCCTCACACATTAAGCCCTGCACACAGGAAAACCTGAGTATTTGGCTGCCAAACTCAAGAGGGCTGGTCAGACAAGGAACCTCAGGAGCTCCAGCACCCTACTACTCATCCCCATGAAAACACGCAAACAAAAAACTGTCACACGGTCCTTCGCCAGAAATGCGCCCAAAATCTGGAACACCATCCCAGTTGGTATCAGGACTATGTTGTCCTTCACAAAATTTAAAAAACAGCTTAAAGTCCTCTTCCTCAACCGCTCCCTCCCGAATGGATAGCCACCATCAAAACGGTATTCCCTGCTCATCGTCTCTTCCTGCCATTGTAGCTATAAGACTTACCTCCTCCCTGCTATTCGACCTCGAACAGCTCCTCCACCCTCCCCTTAATTGGTTCAACCCCAAGACAATGTGCACTCTATGAGGTTATCTCAGGAATCACGGACTACCTCAATGCTGCTCAGCACACTTGGACTTCCAAACCTATATGCAGAATCCTGCTTTATTATATCAACCACAAGACAATGTGCACTCGACGAAATTATCTTAGTACTCACATACTACCTCAATGCTGCTCAGCAGACTTGATCTGCTGAACCTGTATGTAGAATACTGCTTATTGTGTGAATATGGCTCAAAAACTGCTGTGAAGCACTCCGATACCCTCGGGTCAGGCTAGCGCTATATAAAACTCCTTAATGAATAAATACATTTCAATAAAAAAAAAAAAAGAAAATCTGCTGATCAGAGCTTTAAGAAAAAATATAACAACTTTCATTAAACTTATATAGTTCCTCAAGTGTGCTTCATGACAACTAAAGATCTTGTGCTTGGTTGGAGGACTTGGTAAGGATGGCAATGTATTTAGCATAAATTGGCTGTGCATGCCCATTAATTCCACTCACATGTGTTCCTTGCCCATTGATGATGAAGGCTTTCGCATATAGGAGGCAATCACTTTGTTCCCAAGCTGCTGCATCACAGAAAAAATTTGCATTAAATGCAGGCAAATTTTAACTTAAGCTTGTGACCAAAGTAGCAAATGCATCAGAATTGCATCATCATCACTTTTCTGAGCCTGCTGAGCATCTGGGATATCTAAGATACCAGAGAATATTTGCCTCTTTTGTAAGCGTTCCACGTTTCCCACAGAACCTTGTGAGCAATCTCAACTTCTCATACTCTCAGTGAATTTTCCCTACTGCTACACTAATTCTAGACTCATGTTCGAAAGCCAGATTTGCTACTGTGTTCACTAGGACT
This sequence comes from Triturus cristatus, assembly GCF_964204655.1. Lineage (NCBI taxonomy): Eukaryota > Metazoa > Chordata > Amphibia > Caudata > Salamandridae > Triturus > Triturus cristatus. Next base: position 894,159,947 of record NC_140582.1, on the reverse strand, counting down.
TGCACTTGGTAAGCCAGTTTAACAAATTCCACTATAACCCAGATACTACGGTCCTAGAAAAAATCACCAGTGTTTTCATCAGATAGTTTCTTTATCTATCCCTACTATCAAACATGCACCCAAGACAGATCTCCCTGGAATGGATATTCATGTTCACCAGCTTCTGAAAAACAGTTAGCCCATTTCCTGCATTGTACACACATTTAGATATCATGAGTATAGGCCACATTTCCAATGCCCTAAATTGGGCTTCTGTTTATTGCTTGATGCTTCATCCCAGCACTCATATCATTGCAGCAGCTCAACCAAAATGCAATATGTCTGTGAACACTGATATTGATATCCTCTCAGGGCTAACAAGTAATCTGCTTCCAATAGTGTGAAGCCTTGTAAGATGTGCACTTTGCATCCTGTATTCAATAATCTTTGTGATTAACTCTGTGTCTGTAGCACCCAATGAATGATTTTTTAATTTATTTTTTAATTCTCTTTATTCAAGATTTGCAGTTATACAGAGTACCACAATGGATATCGTATACCATGGCAACATGCTGACTTTTCTTATTTCCCATGTGTGTATACTTATGTTTGTTCATCACACGTATGACGTGTAATAGTCGCGTCCACGACTGACAGTAGTTCCATTGCAGGGAATAATGTTCAGTCGCAGGATGCATTTTGTAGTCACAAAAAGAAAAAGAGTGCAATTATAACAAACCAGGAGGGAGGGAGGAGGGTTATAGGGTAAGTATGTTGGGGAGGTGAGCATTCAGGTTCGTCAAGTCAGGGGTATTGATATCAGCTGCTACGGTGTACGCGGCTGGTGTGTCTCGTGTTGCTGGATCTGAGGATGTGAAGTCTCCTCGTCATCTGCATGCAATCTCATGTATAGGTGCAGCGGACCCCATATATCTTTAGGTCAGATTGTGTGGGCATTAGGTCCCAGTATGTAGACAGCTGTTCTTGACAAAACGCTGCGTCTCTGAGCCATTCCTCTTTTTGTGGTACCCATGTCCTACCCCATTTCATTGCAATGCATTGCTTAGCAAGTAGTAGGAGCAAGAGAGTAAGCTTTCTGCTGTCAGTTGGGAGGTCCCTAACATATACAAGCAGCGCCATCAGTGGAGACCTCTCTATGGGTGCGCCCGTTATTTCCTCTATAGCATCAAAGATAGTCGCCCAGTAGTGGTGTATTTGGGGGCACACCCATGCAAGATGAAGGAAAGTCGCATCAGGAGAGCTACAACACTGGCAGCATGCCTCAGTGATCAGTCCTACTTTTTGAATCCAAGCTGGTGTCCTGTAAAGGCTGTGGAGGAATTTAAAGTGTATGAGGTGCAGTCTTTAGTTCGGGGATAGTGGGCGCACCTGGGTGCAGCAGAATGCCCATCGTTCCTGTGTGATTGAAATGCCAAGCACGGCTTCCTAACCTTCATGGGTGAGCGGTGTATGCACTGGAGCTGTGTGTTGTATATCTGTGTATAGGTGCGTAATTAGCTTGTGTTGGGCGGATTTTTTCAGAATACGCTCCAGGGTTTGGAATGTGGGGGGCGCAGCTGGGAAGGAGGAAAAGCAGGCACGCAACGCAACATGCAGCTGGTAGTATGTCATATGTTCTAAAGTGATTAGCCCTTCCCCCTCCTTGATTTGGTGAGGTGCGATGAAGGTACCCTCCGGGAAGACATCTCCCATTTTGGTAAGCTCCATAGTTCGCAACCTAGTGCAAGGGCCGGTCTCTGCCAAAAACGGCAGCGCCAGGTGCTTGGGAAGGGGGGCCAGGAGAGCATGCATTGCTTCCTGTCGCTCCCTCCAGGGAAGTCCATACTAAGCCCTCACGTGCATCCCACCAGATCACTGGTACTGGACCTATTTCTTTCCAATTAGCTCCCCATCCCCCTTCTTTACTTTGTGTTGCGACTAATCCATATGTCCAGATATTTCACAGGATCATGTGTACACTGCAGGGTGAACTTCAAGTGGATCTGAGTGGTGGCCTCCTTCAGCGAGAAGATCGTTGATTTTGCCCAATTGATTAATGTCCCTGAGAGTCTGCCAAATCTGAGGAACTCTCTGACCAGGGGGTCAAGGTTGTTCGCTGGGTGTTTAACGTATAGCGTGATGTCGTCCGCATACAGCCAGACCAGTTTTACCTGTGGAATGAACGCCAGGCCTCTATGGGCATGATGCTGTTGCAGCCGGGCCGCTATGGGCTCTATGGTAATGGCAAAAATTAGGGGCGACAGCGGACACCCCTGTCGGGTGCCCCAAGCGACCAGGAATGGGGGCGTTATCACGCTGTTGACCCTTCTCCGTTCCACGGGGAGTAAGTAGAGGAGCGCTAATGAACTTGGGGCTGAGACCTATGCGTCTGAGTAAGGCAAATAAATATGGCCATTCAAGTGAATCACATGCCTTGGTGACATCAGAAAAATTGCAGCTGCCTGCAGCTGTGGGTCCACCTCCTGCATTGTGGTGAAGAGCGTTCAATGGTTATGGGCAGTGGACCTGCCTGGAACAAAACCACACTGATCCGGGCATAGCACCATAGCTAACATTGGAAGGAGATGCGTCACAATGAGCTTGGCAAGGATCTTACTGTCTATGTCTATGTGATGATTAGAGCCTTCTGGAGTGATGGAGGAAGCACTCCCTGCTCTACGGATTCTTCGTACATATTTAATAAATGTGGGGCGAGTTAGCTAGCATAATATTTATAAAAGGCAGCTGATAAGTCATCAAGGCCAGGGGTCTTTTTGCCTGGGAGAGCCCAAATAGTTCTAATTACCTCCTCCCCTGTGCAGGGTTCATTGAGGTAAGCCCTATGTCCCTCTTCTAGCCATAGCTGTTGTAGTGAATCAAAATATTCCTCCAGCTCATGCTGAGTCATTTCTTGTTATGCTCAATAGAGGGATGAATAGAAGGAAATCATTTCAGCTTGAACAGCATATTGGCCCACTGCCAGCTCATCGTCGGCAATGCGTAGCTCAGGTATATAATCGCTGGCCCAGGGCTTCTGCAGGAGCCGCGCCAATGTCTTTGCTGTGTGCTCTGACTCTCCATATCACCAGACTCTTGTACTGAGGAAATGTGTTTCACTAATGGCTGCTTCCTGGAATTCATCTAATTTAGCTCTGATTGTACGTAGAAGATTGTTATTGTTGCTGGCAAAGAACTCCTGCTCTAGGGCCTGTATTTCACTTTCTAATCATTTTATATCCCCCCGCAGTGACCGTAGAACTCCCCCCTGTTTAGCGATGCTTTCACCCCATATGACAGTTTTAAAAGCTCCCCATAGAATTGAGAGGGAGTCTACTGTGCCTTCGTAAAGGCTGAAGTATTCGTATATGGCCTGTCTAATAGTTTCACAAAGCACCTGGTCTCGTAACGCGCCTGCTGGAAGTCTCCAGGTGAAAATTCTGGTAGAGTGATCAGGATAATCAGGAAGATCCAGCGTTAGCATTACCGGGGAGAGGTCAGAGAGGGTCTGGGGCAAATGCTGCGCCTCCGCGACCAACATTGGCATATCTCAGGAGACCAACCAGTAGTCTATTTGTGACCACGAGGGTCCAGTGGACGACAAGCATGTGCCGTGCATCTCTTCAGGGTGTCTATGTTGCCATACATCTATGATGTCACCCTCTGAGATGATGGCTTGTAACTGTGCTGTCGCTCTGGGATGGGATCAACGGGAGTCTCCTGATCCATCGTTTTGAGCGTCAAGTACTACATTGTAGTCTCCCCCAAGATTATAGCTTTGGGGCCAAGAGAGTTCACCACTCTCCAAAACCCTGTGAAGAAACCAGGCTCATCAGTGTTAGGGCCATATATTGAAAAAAGTCTGATTGGGTGTTCACCTAGCGAGCCCGCTATCATGACGTATCTGCCCATCTTATCACTGATTGTTGCACGTGTGCACCAGTGCAGACCTTGGTCTGTTGAGTATGCATGCGCCTCCAGCACAGTTTGAGTAGCATGCAGCGTGTTTTGCACCGACCCACCGCACTCCCTGCCGCCCGGGTGTATTCTCAGTGAGGTGAAGTTCCTGCAGGAAGCAAATGTCTGCGTTATGGCTGTCCAATTGTGTGGCTACCATTCTTGTCTTTCGTGCATCATTTAGACCACTGACATTCCAGGCAATACACTTAACTCTGGTCATGTTGTCCTACTTGACTGATCGCCTATTTGTGCCCAATGCCGCAGGTCGCACCATGAAAAGTTAGGTAAAGAAGGGGAGGAATGGCACTTCAAACTTACAATCTAAAAGCATCCACAAAAGGACCCACCCCTCTCCCACTCCAGCCCCCAATCAGGCTGAGCATGAAACCCAGTCATCCCACATTGCCTACTTGAGTGTGTCATTATGCAATGTAAGATGAACACCCCAAGGGGGGAAGAATCTAGAAGCCTAACATGTCCACCTGCAGGAGTCGGGTGGCAGGAGAGAGTGTAAGCATCCAGTCTTAGTGTGTATCAAGTAAACAGAAACATCAGCAACAAAATATTAAGTAGAGGTAAAGGAAACAAGTGAGTAGTCATTGTCTCTTGGAGCAAGACTGGCCCTTTCTGCTGGATCGTTGACAGCAGTCTCTTGCTAGTTCAGCATTTCAGTGCGTGCCTAATCATTGTCACTGGTGCGGTTTCCTTCTTCTGTTTCTTTTCTGGTCCGATCAGGCTTCTTGACCAGATGCAGGTCCTTTACGAAGCAGGCCGCGTTCTTAGGGTTCGTGAAGTAGGTGGTCTTTCCAGCATGGAATACCCGAGGTTTTGCTGGGTGTAGTAGGGAGTATTTGACCTCCAGCAGGTGCAGGGTGTGTTTGATTGGCAGGAAGTCTCTTCTGGCTGCTTGAACTGCCAGAGTGAAGTCTGGGTAGAAGGACACTGGGTTCCCTTGATATACAACCTTCTGCATTTCTCTGGCTAGGCGTAACACCGTGTCTCTATCTTGTTAGTTCGAGAGGTGGGCAATAATGGTCCTTGCCGGCGTGCCCGGAGGGGGACGAGGACCAAGGGATTGATGGGCACGTTCCACAATGCACACGGGTGACAACGACTCTCCAAAAAGGGCCCGCAGCATTTCCTCCACATAATCATCCACCCGTGTCATTGCGGTCGACTCTTCTATGGGTAGATTATTTCAGCGTGACCTTGCTGCCAAATCGTCATTTTTGTTCCAGATCAATTCAAGTACCTTCTCCATGCTGAGGAGCTTTTCACGGGTCGCCAAATAATAATTTAAATGTAAAGTAATAGTTTATACAATCAAACAATACATGCTACAATATTTCAACCTAGGAGACACTAGCACTAAAAGTATTTCACCATTTAACAAGAGACCCAATAGCTGATGTACTATTTGAATTCATTAAAACAATAATCTTATCCAGATCACAATTTTCATTCTACCTTCTTAAAACAGAATTCCTATTTGCCTTTTGCTGTCATAAGTTAATAAATGTGAATACACTCCTACCATCTGAATCCAAAATCAAATCCAAATAGATGAAGGAATCATGTTTGCATAAGCTCTACAAGATTTTTTCCAAGTGATTGTAAGTCAGACTTTTTACAATAAGGCCTAGTCCTTATTCTAGCTATGTTTTTGAACTGTTCTACATGATTTTCTAAATCAAAAACTGTGACTAGAAACTCCAGGATTTTGAGCTAGGTCATGCATATTATACAGTGGCAGACTGGCCTGGGGGACTGGCCTATAGGGTAATCTGGCAGTGCCCAAAGGGCTGCCTTGACAGGTAACTTTGTGGGCTGAATTTTTGTTTTTTTATGGGACAGTTTTACGGTCTGCTTGGCCGATCTTTATTGTTGATTTCACTGATATTAAAACAAGCATTGCTTCTAACAAGATCAAATTCATGTAGTCTTATATAGTTTGGAAAACTCTTATAAAGCAACACTATCCTGGGGTAGTATTTGTATTATCTAGCAACTTATTCCAAATATTGGCTTTGACATATAAGAGAACCACATGGAAGCCAAAATAAGGTATGATAAGTTCAATATTGCTGTTGGAAGCTTTAAAAGCTGAAAACAAAATCACCAATGTGTTTCCAACATGTTTATCGGATTTCACTTTAGTTAGCCTTGGTGAATTAAGATGGCTATATGCTTGCAATAAAATGTTTTCATTAAAAAAATGCCATCAAATATATGATTATAATAAAAGAGTGTGGGTGCTCACACCAGGCATTTGTAACAGAACAGGTATATAAAGCCATTTTAAGTTGCAATTCATTCCCTCACTACAAAATCTGCATGTTCCCGTAAATTACTGTCATTTTCCCTTAAAAACATTGGCAGGTTCGACTTCCACAAAAACTGTCTAGGTTATAGTTGTTGACTTGCCAACTGTGATGTTGCTGCTTAAGGAGAAAATTGTGGCTGATAGGTGTCCAGCAGTGTAGGTGGGTTTGATGAGTCGCATGATGCCAAGGATTCTGAGTTTTTCCAGAAGCGAAATAGAGTCTGGGTAGGTGTGGTCTTCTAGGTGAAAGTTAAGGCCGCAAAGGTGGATAAAGGTGGCATTCAAGATGAGGAGTGTGACAAAGCTTGCGATTTCACAGGTAAAATTGTGACGATGTTCTGGTGGTCTGTATGTGAGAGTTCCACCTAGGGAGAAGTTGGCTATGATGCATATCTTGAATGTGAGGTATTCCATATTGCTGGTGTGGTTGTATGTCTAGGTGGTACAGTTGATGATATCCCGCTGATTGTCTTACCTTAAGTTCTTGTAGCCGGTGGGGTGGCTGTCTTGTGTTTTGGTGTGTTTCTCTAAGAAAGCCATCAGCCTCGCACCTTGCACCGTAGAAGTCTGCAAACTTATGTGCAGAGAGACTCAAGGTTCATTGTTCAGCCCAACCTCAGCAACGCATTCATGATCCCTGTGACCATCATCTACGCACAAGGCATCAGCATAATTTCCTACACCATCGGCATGCAACTCATACACTCCCTCTTGGACAAGATCCCCAACACAAGAAACAAGATCCCTAGCTGCATGACCAAAGTCGCTAACTGGATGAAAGCCAACTGTTTCAAGCTCACAAACGACAAGACAGAAGTATTGATCTTCATCAAGAACTTCAACTGGTGACTAGCCAAACCCTGACCAACACCCAACATTCATGTTAGGCTCCTTCGAATAATCCTCAACAGCAAACAAGACCAGACCATACATGTCAACATTGTCACTGCATCCTGCTCCAGAACCGGAATAGGCTGAGCAATATGTTCAAATGGCCCACAGGCAACACTAGAAAAATTGTCAGTTAGGCCCTAGCAAGCAAGTTGGACTACAGGAACATCCTCAATGCTGGGATCATCAAGCAACTCCTAGAAGACTACAAACCATTCATACCTTAGACACCAGATTCAACCTTAATCTCCCACACACTATTCATAACACAGCACACATAATGGAGATCCACTGGCTACCGATACACAAATACACCTGTTAGACTTGGCATCCTTGACATGGTTTCCCCTGACCTTTTTACCTCTACCTCCTGCAATTTTCACTGTGTGCTGGATTTCGTTAAATGCTTTGGGCACTTTGCCACTGCTGATCAGTGTCAAAGTGCAAGTGCTTCCTCTGTAAATTGTGATTATGATTGGTTATCCATGATTGGCATATTTGTTTTACTGATAAGTCCCTAGTAAAGTGCACTTTGTGTGCCAGGGCCTATAACTCGCACGCTACTGGTGGGCCTGCAGCACTGGTTGTGCCACCCACCCAAGTAACCTTTTTCAAATTTGATGCAGACCTGCCACTGCAGTGTCTGTGTGCAGTTTTTACTGCCATGTCGACCTGGCAAGTGCACCCACTTGCAAGGCCTAACCCTTCCCTTTTACTACATATTAGTCACCCATAAGATAGGCCCAAGATACGCAAATGTACAGGGTGCAGTGTAGCTGAAAGGTAGGACATGTACTGGTGTGTGTTGCATGTCCTGATAGTGAAATACTGTGCAGTTCATTTTTTCCTATTGCAAGGACTAGCTCTCCCATAGGCTATCATTGGAGCTGCTTACATGTGTAACCTTCAATTGGGAACAGCGGTAGGTTTGGAGTTTAGGATCTCTGAGTTCAGAATTTCATAACACACCTTTTAGTAAAGGTGTTTTTTTAAATTGTGTGTTTGAAAAGGCCTCTTTTAGAAAGTGGGCATTTTCTTGTTAAACCATCCTGTGTACCTCTGCCTGGTAGTCTATTCACCCTCTGGTTTTGGAGTGACAGGAGCTGTGGATGTGCATTCACTCTAAACAGTCACAAGGGGGGGTTGAGGTGTGTCCTGCATTTCCTTTGTGACTCATAACCAGGATGAATAGACCTTTCTGCATTTAGAGTGGTGGGAGGAGTTTTCATTAGCTCCTGAATAGCCTGTGTCTGCTCTGCACAATTCTGTCTCCACCTCCTGTAGTGAAGCTGGTCCAGGGAGGACAGAACTGTTTTTTACTGAGCTCTGAGACTCTGGAAACAAAGGCTGCAAAGATAAAACGGGGTATAGGTATTGGACCTAAACCCCAGACCTTTAGATCACTTCTGGAACTAAGAGGACCCTACCAAGAAGAAGAGCTGAAGAGCTGCCAGGAGGAGCTCTGCCCCTTTGCTTTCAGCTGCTTTGTTGGGTTGGCCTGTAGTTGCTGCTTCTGTCTGTGGGCAGAGAAAAGGACTGAAACTTTTGCCCTGCTGTGGTATCCTGCTTAAAGAAGATCTCCAAGGGCTTGATGCAAGGTTGCATCATGTTCTGAAGTCTCACGGACACAATGACTTCCCCTGCAGAATCCTAGAACTCCATTGCTGGGAGTTCTGACATGCCTTGTGGTGCCAACTCAAGTTCTGGGCCCTTGAAAGTTGCTTCTGCTGCAAAGAACTGCAAAGAACTAAAGAGACCGGAAAATTGATCCATTGTCCTTCCAGCGCCTGTTTTCCCAATGTAGCACTGCCATGGGGAAGAATTTCCACGCACTGCTGCCGTGCGGCCAAGAATTAACTCAGCGCCTGTCAGTGGCTGAAAAATTCACAGCACGCCACCGACTCCAATGCAGACTGAAAAAATCAACGCATTGTGGGATCGTGGCTCAAGAAATCGACGCAGCCCCTGTTTGGCTGCCCCACCTTGACCTCCAGTGTGCCAAGATTTCTTTGCATCACACCTGTCACAACAAGTTTTCTGACGCAGCACCCACAGACCAGAATCGCCTGGATTTCAACACAGTAACTTCCCCATACAGTCTGGATTTGATGCACCACTTATCACGCGTGGCAGTAGAACTGACGCATCGCCTCCCCAATGGGTCAGGAACTGATGCAATGCTGTGTATTTCCGATGCTTCCCTTCTCTGCAGCTGATTGGCCTTGTGAATTTTGACGCATCTGAAAGTACATTGTGTAAAATCACGCATCCATATAGTTCTATGGACAGAATTGCTTGAAACCTTTTAAAAGTGATATTTTGATATATGTATGTTGAAGTTTTGCCGTTTTGTTCTTGTTTGGTTTAGATAAGATACTTTTTTTGGTGTGGAGTCCATTTGTGGTGTTTTCACTGTGTTACTGTGTTTTTGGGTACACATACATTACGTATTCCCTTTGGGATAAGCCTGCCTGCTTGTGCTAAGCGACCATGGGGGTGAGCAGGAGTTATCTAGAGGGTGGAACTCCCTTATCCTACTTAGACACAGTGCTAGCCAATGCTGACTAGACACCCCCAATTCTAACAGCACTCATTCCAAACTCCTCACACACACACATTCAAGGAACCATACAATGTAGGTCCCATCTGATTGAATAGTGGCATCTCCTGCCTCCAACTAGGCAGACACATCCACTCTGCAGGACTCCTACTCTCACACATCCCATGCATACACAGAACCAGATCAGGAGGACAAGTGTTATCTTACACGACTCCTAAAGCGTGGAATGACCTTCCTCCCCACGTCAAAGGCTCCTCCTCTCTTCTTGAATTCCACACAGACCTGGCTTTTCAATAAATCAACCTACCACAGGCAGGACTAGTCACAGACACCTGCTTAGTGCCAGGACACTCTCGCGGGTGATAGTATGCTTTAAAAATACACATAACAAAACAACTCATAATTGGGATATGTGCAGAAATAGGAGTTATTGCACATTTCATAGTTAACTGGGCTGCTTATAATGAGGGCCTTTGTGTGTTTTTTCTCCTAACTGGTGCACTTGTAAGAATACAGAGACATTTCACACATTTCACACATTTCACATCAATATTAAGTTCAAAATTGCACCCTAGGTACTGAAAGGAGTTGGCCATTACCCTGCCAATCATGACTTAAACTTAAATAAACTGTCACAGCATCCACTCCATCACAATACATGGGAGACATATTTGAGAGAAGCCACACATTTAGTAGTAAGTTTGCTTTTGATTCCTTTCTGAAATGGAAAAGGTTTAGATAAGATGATGTAGGTTGAGTTATCCTGTGGACAATATTCGAGTCTATCATCATGTACCTTTGTGCGAGCCTGTATGGCAAGACCTTTGATGGCTCGGAGGGTACATTTGCTTCCCAAACTATAGTCATCTTGGCAATTGAGTAAACTGCTGATCTCATGAGTGTCACCACTTGCTGGGTTTACTCCGGAATTAGTGCAGTCAGAAAATAGTCAAGCTTTGATAGAAACATTGCTTTTCATCAGCAATGAGTACTTTGAAAGGAAGCTTTGAGAAGGCACACAATGGTATACAATTGTTAACTATGAGATAGATGAGAGAAGGTGGTTATATTTGACAACCTCTTTACTGCTATTACTGTAACTGCAAGAGGCTCACATTGAACAAATACAGCCAGGTATGACAGCCAAACACCTCATCTCTTTTGCATGAATTATGCATGTTAGTCACTGAGGTTTTATCCCTGAAGAAGACTGCAGACCAGTATAGGCTATTTATTTTGGTTGAACCATGTTGTCAAAGACAATGGTTGGCTGACTAATTTTTGTCAGTTTTACTGTATCTTTTAATCATATTAAAGGTATACACAAATAAAAGGATACATTTGGTTAAAATCTGAAACCCTGCTTCGTGCTAATATCTAGAAACTCCCTTAAGTCATTGAATCCACTGAAGTGGCACTGTCCTACTACAGTGTGTGGGGGCCACCTATGATGAAACATGCCATGAGAAGTTGTGGGTGAGGTGACCTCTCAAATATCTTGTCTGATGTAGAACACCTATTGGGACTTAGTGTGGGCTTCAATACTGAACCACACGAAGATGAGCTGTTATACACTCCCTTGAACAATCTGGGTTCATCCATCTGTGCCCCCAACACTGCTAGACAGATATGTTGGGGTTTGGACGTGGCTGAGTGCCTCCACTATGCCTGTTTGCTCTGATCACCCATTGGCCTGACCCACCTTGGAGGCACCACAGCGACAGGGGCCACAGGTGAGCCTGGGATACAAGGCCATCGGGCCTCCCTGGGTTGCTTGGGCTGCCTGCACTTCTCTGTAGAGAGCATCTGCGCCCCTCCTCTTGCTGTCGGTGGTGGTACTGGTGCATTTCTGAGATTACTCAGCCATGTGATCGGGCCTGATAGAATCACTGCAATTGTCCGGACTCCAAGCAACGGCCTAAGAATTTAGCCCACCACTCCCACCAACCTGCAGGAGTAATAAAGCAACACAACGGCCTGTGCCTAATAGACACCGGTAGGGCACCATAATCTCTGCTGCTCCTGTAATGCTCTGGGTGCCGACAGGCCTGTAGTTGCTGCCCACGGCCCGTGCTGAGGACCCTCCATACTTGCCTTGACATCACACTGTGTGTATACACAACCACATGGTGGGGCCTGGGGGAATCGCTGCACCTGCCTAGAACACCTACTGTGACTTATGAATGGCCCGTCGCCTTCGCCCACCTGCAGGAAAATCAGGGCGACAATATGACTTGCTCCTTATGGACATCGGTAGGGCACCTTATACACTGCTGTTACTGCCGTGTTCTGGGTGACAGCTAGCCTGTACCTGAGGTCCGGGGCCCTCCCTGAGGGCCTACCATAGTTGCCTCATCGTTGCGACCCCTTGTCTGCCGACCTCTACTTCATGGACTAAATGTTAAAACAGTGCTTAGAAGTCACTATCAATCAAAAGGCTACTTGAGGTTGTGAGGAACTGGTTATTCAAAGTTCAGGCCAACCTTGATGGATTGCACGCCGGCTACAGAACCTGTGCATGGCCTTCTAAGAATGTACCTTGTATAGAGCAAAGCGTTGCTGTCTAGCCCATGAGGCAGAAAAGCCTCACAGATGGCGTTGAAGATTCAGCACTGTACAGAGTTGAAGAAATGGTGCTGCGTCTTTGTTGAGCCTCGCAGTTGGACCGACGTTGGTTTTTCTCACGCAGTCAGGTCAATACACTGTTTTTTGCAGAAACACAGCTGCAGAACCCACTGCTTAGGCCCAGGACTAGAGGGGGTACCTCAGGCAAGGGTAGGACTCATGGATGGCAGAGTCCAGCAGCACCAGCAGAGTTTCAAGAAGTGTTTTGCCTCTCTGAGACTTCAGAATACAGGAGGCAAGCCAGAAAACCCATGGAGAATCTTGGGTTCAATGATGTAGAGAGCAGGTGCAGTGCCTCTCACTCCCAGGCAAGAAGTAGCAGGCAGGAGGCCAATACAGCAATGCAGGTAGCAAAGTGGTAGTCCCTTCTAAAGCACAACACCTCTTCTGCCAGGCAGAAGGTCCTTGAAAAATGCTGTTTTCAGCCTTATAATTTAATTCATCATAAGTTGTGATTTTTAGTTGTGTGTCCAGAGACACCATCTGCTCCCAATTGGAATTTACACTTAAAAGGTGTGTAAGGCAATCCCAATTCTAACGCGTGGGAGAGATAGGACTTGCAGTAGTGAAAAAGAATGTAAGAGTATTCCACTACCAGGACATGTAAAACTTAAAAATACATGTCCTACATTTCAAATATACTGCACCTTGGCCATGGGGCAACCTAGGGCCTAACCTAGGGGTGACTAGCATGTAATAAAAAGGAAGGTTTGAGCCTGGCAAGCAGGTTACCTTGCCAGGCCGATTTGGCAGTTTAAAACCGCACACACAAGCTCTGCAATTGCAGGACTGAGCCATGTTTAAAGGGCTGCTGAGTGGTGGCACAATCAATGCTGCAGACCCACTGGTAGCATTTAATTAACAAGCTCTAGGCACATATAATGCACTTTACTAAGGACATGTAAGTAGATTAAACATGCCGGTTGTCAATAAGTGCCCAGAATCCTAAAGCCAGAAAAAATTAAGTCAGTAAAGCAGGAGGTCAAAAGGCAAAAAGTCAGGGGAAACCACGCCAAGGATGCCAGGCCTAACATAAAGTTTATTTAAAAAACACAATATTGACCCTAGCACCTCTTTTGAAGGATAGTATATATAGGAGGACGTGAAGGGTTATTCCCTCCGTCCCTCCCTTTGTGTTTATATTATTGAGAAGTGGTCCAGCTTGCCAGAGCTTTGTAACAGAATAGCGATTAGCCTACATCAGATAGATATGGGCTGTTCTTTCTTATTACATAAAACCTAGTGTGAAAAATATGGCAGAAGGCCTTTACTTTGAGGACAAATTAGTCTCCACGATTCTTTAAGCACCACCACTCTTGTGAATGACACTTCTATTGCCCAAATGATTGCTCATATAAGTGAATCGTTTACAGAATTAAAGCTCTCACAAGTCAAAACATCATGACAAGGAGCCATAAAGACAGAATATCTCTGGGGAAGTGAGACCTAGATTTTTCTAGATGGTGCTGAATTTCGAAAGTATTGGTCGATGACAACATGGAAATGCACCAGAGACTGGCTCATTTGTATTATTCAGACTACTAAGCGTCTCTCTGACTATATGTTGGTAAAGATTAAAATCAGTGGAACAGCACGGAAAACGCAGATGACGATTACCATGTATAAAAAGAAATTAGATGAGAGTAGTAAAACTTTTTCAGAATTCAAGGATTTTGTCACGCCCTTCAAAATCCAGAATTTGCAGAAGGGCCTGAAAAAATTCTCATTTGATGGTACTTATCTGTACTCTAAATTGGATTACCTACTAAAAAAATCAGAAAGAACAGATAGCTCCTCTTACAACTCCTACTCTACTGAATCTGACTCCATGACTCAGATTATACTGCACCTAGAATGAGAGATAAACAGTACAGGAGGGGTCAGCAGTTACAAAAATTGGGGGACCCACACCAATACCAACAATCAATGTTTGGATGGAACCCTTTCCCCCCTATCCTCCGCCCCCTCCATTATGACAATTTCCATGAACCAGGCCTCAGTTCCATTTTTAGGCTGAGGCAGAAGTCGAGACAAAGGCAGAGTGCAATGGAGAGATCCACTGTACCACAAGGAGAGGGGAACCTCCCCTTGCCAGGACCAAGCAAATTAACTCAACAGTGATTGGTCTGAGTGACTTCAAATTCTCAGATGCAAAGCTACAACTCCTCAATAAAGGTTTATTTTTTGTTCCTACACCCAGACTTGACTTTTTCAAAGTCCAAAGGGAACTGATGCAGCTCTTTAGAAAAAAAGCAACTTTAGATGTTTTTCAAAGTCAAGCACATTATCAAAAGGGACATAAACACAGGATTGAAGAGATAATATAATTTTAACCCCCCAGCAAGCAGTATGCCATGTGAGGTTCTAGCCTTTGAACAAGCTGTGACAAATCAGGTGGATCAATTGGAAGACATTGAGGTTCAAAAGTTTCACAATACCACAAAAGCTGAACAGTTAGCACTGACGTAACTCCTACAAGCACTCTCAATTGTGATGAAATCAGCGAATAAAGGGGGAGCCATTGTGGTTATGCCATCTGAGATGTACCGGCAAGAATGCCTAAGATTACTAGGGGACACACGGAATAAAAAAAAACTGGCCTGTGACCACACACAAGAAATTAAGAAAGGCATCCAGTTTATGGTACAGCAAGCTGAGGAAAATGACTGGATCATGAAACAAGAGACTGAATTTTTATGTGAGCAACATCCAAGGGTTCCTTACTTCACAAAGGAAAAATATCCAAGCACTCCGCCCGGACTACCCATAGTGTCTGGTATAGGCTCAGATTTGGAACCACTGTCCAAATTTACTGACAGTTTCTTAAGACCACTGGTGGCTAATATGCCCTCTTATGTTTAGGACACCAAGGATAATCTGAATACACTAAAGGGACCACATATAACACACATTCTCAGCTCTTGATAACATTAGAATTTGAAGTCCTCTATACTAGTATCCCCCAGGAAGCATCCCTAAAAATGTTGGAGGGTTTGTTTTCTGAAACAGAGTGGTCCTCAATCACTCCTATCGATTTTGTTCTGGAATGTGCCCACATGGCGCTAACTAGAATTTAATTTCAAATTGAGAATGATGTATATCTGCAGGTACATGGCACCTTAATGGGCAGTACCATTGCCCCCATTGTAGCATACCTGTATGTGCACAATTTTGAAAGAAAATACATTTTTAATTCCCATTACCCATTTACAAAAAAAATCTCACTGTGGGGAGATTACATTGAAGATATACTGATAATATGGACAGGCAACAAAGACCAAGCCAAGCCTTTTTCACAATGGATTAATTGTGTGAATAAGTTGCTCAAATTCAGCTTTGAGCTCAGTAAACACGAGATCTCTTACTTGATCTGAAGGTCATACCGCATGGCGATTCTCTCAGTTGTGAAGCATTTTACAAGCCAATTAACCGGAATAATCTTCTGAGGAGTGATAGCTTTCACACTAAATCCTTATGTGATAATTTACCTGTTGAACAGTTCCTAAGATTTTGTCAAAACATGCAGTTCTACTGTCAAGTAAATTACAAGAAAGGGAGTATCCATCTAAGATAATCAAACGGGCAAGAAAAAAGGGCCCTTGACAGTGATAGGGAAAATCTATCGCAAACCTTACAGAGACAGACCATCTGATATGTGTCACCACATATGGAATTCAGTCTAATAAGGTGCAGAACATAAGTTAAAGGCACTGGTGGATTCTGACATGAGAATTCCTTGATTTTAAAAAAATCACGTTCTCCTTCAATTGAGGTAGATCACTTAAAGATTCCTTGGTCCACATATGTCCAAGATTTAATAATCCCAAAGGTCTGTAGCTGCGATGTGGGGTCTCACTCCTCTAACAGGACACACTCCAGGTGGCCAATGCTGGTTTGCTGACAGAGCAAAATAACTAAACATTGGCATGTGCTCACCATGGATACAAAAACAATTTACTAACTGATTCAACCAACGTGGTGTGTTTACTTACCTGCCAATGTGGCTTAAGGTATATATGGAGGACAACAAAAAAGGCAAAAAGTAGGTTCAATGAACACAGAAGTACGATATGTGTAAAAAGACACAAACACGTATAAAGTGGCACTTCATTAAGGAAGCCATTCTAAAAATAATACAACATGGTCAGTTATTGAACAAGTACCATCAACATTAACGGGCCCTACTGAAAGACTCTTATTCCCAGGACAAAGATGAATATACAGCCGGGGCACATCAACTAGGGGTTTTAATGATGATATACAATAGACCCAACTGAAATCATAGAGGTTTTCTCTCCTTTCTTGAAGTGACATAAAAAACCTCCATTCTTTTTCATGGGGTGAGGGTGAGGTTCTGTAGCGATCCGAACCCGTGATTTCGGTATCGTAGTACTGACACGATTTCGGTACCAATGAACCGCAAATGATCCATTATATGCATGACAGTGTTTTCGCTACGCAACTAGCATGAATTCACTGAGAAATAGGGCTTTCTGTTGTAAGTCATAGCATCCATTTTAGTTACGGCATCCATTTTGTTTCTTGCCCTCACATAGTCAATGAACGGGTGATGACCCCGGCAGAGTCACCTTGTTAAGGACATGTAAGCTCGAGCCCCGAAAAAGGCTGACGCTGCATGACTAGGCAGAATCAAGCTGCCTCCCTTGCCTGAGGCCAGTCCTGCTATACTGGTTCTCGTGTCCGTTGTCCTTACTGAAAGGCCGAAGACGGTAGCCATGCCCGTTTATGATCCATAAACACCTCTTATCCTACTCTTTCAATCCTTTGCACCTGGCTCTGCTCCTCTCCTTCTGGGCTTTTACAATGGGGAGGTAACGATTTTTACGATGGGGAGGATCGGGCAAAGAAAGGAAAACTGACAAGGGGACCTGATCGAATACCGAAGACCTACGATTAGTTATTGTTTGATATCTATTTACTGTTTGTTTAGGATACCGGGTTGGGCATGAGAAATATTCGTGTAATGTTGCCTAAAGACATTTTTCGTGTATTTAAGGAACAACCCACTTAATACAATTTGAACAGTCTCGTAGATTCTGCCTCTGTGTGGTTCCTATGACTTCTGTGTCCCTGCAGTGAATAAATCTTGGTCTCTGACGCCACCATCGAGAAACCCGCGTCTCTGTTTATTTGTGCACCGAGACAGGAAGGAACTCAGGGGTCTTCGGGTGTTGTTTCCCTGACACCTCTGGACTCTTAAAAGTCCAGAACCTCAAATTGGCGCCCAATGTGGGGCGACGTCATCCGGTACCGGTCCAAAGCCTGAAGAGTTCGAGAAGTTTCGTGTGAAGATTCCGGAGGGAGGTACCCCGCTTCATCGATCCCTGCATGTCGTAAAAGTGGCCCGACGATCTCTTCCACGAGGGTTCCCGTTCCCAGACGGCTACAGAGGACCGCTACCCTGACTGTCGCCCTGTCTTGGACCCGAGGTGCAGACCCTAGTACGGCGAGACGTAGACGGGTTCTCCTTGGTGACGTCTTCCACATTTCAGTTAAGTATTAAGTGGGTTACGCTCAGTTTGGTTGTTCTTTGTTGCTCTGGTTTAATTCGTAGATTATCATTGGTTGCTCTTGTTTAGATAATATTTGTTTTGGTATTAGTTTATTTTGATAGGCCTAAGTTCTCTGCGCATTTTGCTTTGTTTGTCATGACTACCAGTAGTAATTGTTTCCTGTCCTGGTTACGTTGCAACGGGGATTCCCGGTTGGAGGATTCGTGTTTGGTTCCTCCGATTGGAACTCCTACATATGAGCTCTATTGTAAACATGGTGTGGGTCCTATTACGTATAATGAAGTATGGGTCCGTTATACCAGGAAAGATGGTGTCCTTAGTTGGCCACCGCATGGTAGCTTCGAAAGCGAAATACTAGACAATCTAGAAATGAAGTTGTTTAAGAAAAAAGCCCGGCCGGCAATGTTTGATTCTTTTCGCGTATTGCGTAAAGAAGCCAAACAGAGAGAAATTAGGAAGACGAAGAAAGAACGGAAAGAGAAAGGGTTGACTTTAATGGAGTCTGCTAGGCAGTTGCATGTCAACGAGACTGAGAAAGCAATAGAGATGGCGAATAGAAAATATAATTTGGCAATTGATAAATGTTACCCCGTATTGCCATCTTGTACTACTAAGCCGAAGGAGGATCATGAAAAGGATCCTCTGTTGTCTTACCTGTTGAATTCACCTCCACCGTATGCACAGGGTATTACAACACCACAGTTACTACCTGTTGTACAGCCAGCTGCTGGTCAGCCTGGAATAGTTGCTCCACTTCCTTTGATTCCAGCTCCTGTCCTTCCCGTGGTTAATGTTCCTTCGGCACCCCCTCTTCCTGGGTCGCCTGTTCCGCCTTTGCCTGTCGTTTCGCAAACTGCTTTACCTGCTACTCCCACCCTTACTACTTCATCTGCTTCAGCTGCCCTGTCCCCGAACCCTGTGAACATTCTGACTCCGCTTTCCGTTCGTCGGAAAATAACCGACTCTGTAACTAATATCTTAACTCCTCTCTACAGGTCTTTAATTGGGACCCCCATTTCTGACTCTATACAGAGACGTAGCCAGCTTCCTGGTCCCCAGGAACGAGAAATGTTAGATTCGACAGCTCTTAGGTGGATGTCGAAAGCTGTAAAGTATGATGCACGAAGAGTGTTAGATACCTTTATGCAATGGAATGAACCAACTCAACGTTACGTTTTTGACGTGATGTGTTCTCTTGTGCGTGAAGAATGGGAAGATGATGACTTAGATTCCGTCCCCTCTGATCTGATAAATGTTCAGCAGAAATTCGCCGCAGGAATGGTGATAGGTTCAGAAGTAAGAGGAGCGATAGAACTGATTTTAGCTTATAGGGATGATTCCCCTCTTCGAACGCTAAGGGACCCTGATGGTTCACCGTTTACTAGGAAAAGACGAGGTCAATATCCGATGAGGGAAGTTCCACCGATATGGCGTGATGCAGTTCAAGCTGATGCGGCTCAGGGTATTTTAGCTGCTCCGGCACAATTCCAGAGAGTGTGAATACACATCCCTTGGAAGCGGGCCGAAGTATTAGCGGTAAAACAGGCGTTGCCGGACCCGCGTAAAAATCCTGCTGGTTATTATAAAGAGTTAACGCAGACAGTTCAAGCGTGTGTCATGAATCTGGCAGACATTGAAATGCTATTTGGCAATGTAGTGCCACAGCCTATATGGGCCAAGATTCGGCAAGAGAACCACCCAGTCGCCTTAGGAGGTGATTGGCCAGCTATTGTAGCAGCAGATGCGCAACAAGTTGGCGGTGCTAAACCTGAACCTCTGATTGCTGCCTTACCTGGCAGAATAATTAATCTGATGAAAACGCTGATGCCAGCGTTACGAGTAAATTGGGATAAACTATCGGCATGCAAGCAGAAGAAGGACGAAAGCGTCTCTGATTTTTTCACTAGATTTGAAGAGACCTTCGTAGACCACAGTGGGCAAGATATGAGTACTGAGGGAGGTTAGAGGTTATTTGTCGACAAGTTCGTGTTTAATTTACTACCTGAGCTTAGTAACAAGTTAAAGGATTCTGAAAGTGCATGGGCAGTGTCGACGACAGCACAGATACTTGCAACTGCTCAGTATTACGAGAATAGAGAGAAAGAAGAGAAGGAAAAGTCAGAAAAGAAAACGAAAGATTTAAAGACTAAAGTTCTATTGCAACAGGCGTATCCGCCTCGCTCGAATCAGTCAGATTCACAGCAGTGACCCCAGTTTCAGCAACAGCCACAATTCCAGCAAGGGACGTCCCAAAGATTTAATTATGGTTTCTCCCGACAACAGTTAGCATGGAATCAGTGTGCCTATTGTAAAAAGGAGGGTCATTATAAGAATGAGTGTCCGGTATTGCACGCACAGACTAGTGGTGTCCCAGCTCAGAGAGGTAATGTTGGGTTTATGCAGGCTCCTAGAGGTAGAGGACGTGGTACAATGACACCACAGGCTGATCACCCTTCAAATTATTTCGATCAGCGAAATGTACAACCTGCGCAACCAGGTAGATCTCCACAGTATCATGTTGAAGATTATTATGATCATAATGAAGAGATTCAGAGAAGCGAGTACTAGGACAGCCACAGGCAAAGAGAGGGAGTAGTATCAGTTCCAGTTGATCAGAATGGACCTTATGTCGCAGTAGTTACATCAGGTGTGGTCGAACCGTTTCTGTTGGATACTGGTGCGGCAAAAAGTTCAATTATGCATGCGAAACTCCCTGGCGCACCTTTGTCTGGCTTAACGAACACTTCAGTAGGTTTCTCAGGCGCCCCTGTTCACAATCCTGTTTCTAGTCCTTTATCAATATCTGTTGGGCCATGCGAACTAGAAGCACCCCTTATTCTAACAACCGGTTGTAATGAGAATCTGCTTGGTTTAGATCTGTTGAAACGCCTGCATGCGTCACTGTACTGTTCTCCTTCAGGAGTACAGCTCACATTAGGCAAAAGAGTCATCTCTCCAATATATATGTCGATGGATAAGCTCCCACCGGAGCTGCGTTCTCTCCCTGATACTCTTTGGGCGACTGGTCCTAACGATGTAGGCCTCTTGGAAATTCCCCCTTATGTGGTAAGTCTGAAAGCAAACGTTAAATTCCCACGAATCCCACAGTATCGAATTTCGAATGAAGGTGAACGTGCACTCTTACTGATTGTGAAAGACTTAATACAGAAAGATGTGATAGAGGAAACTAGAGGAAATGTCTGCAATAGTCCTGTTCTGCCGATTTTGAAACGCACTGACCCGTCCAAACCTCCAATCTACAGATTTGTGATTGACCTCAGAGAAGTTAACAAAATAGTGATTCCGCAGTTTCCTGTGGTACCAGATATCACTGCATTATTGACGTTGATTTCTGCCTCAGCCTCATGGTTCACAGTGATCGATTTGAAGAATGCCTTTTTCAGCATTCCGATAGCTGAGGAAAGTAGAGACATTTTTGGTTTCTCCTTAGGAGGTCACAGTTTCAGATTCAAACGTGCTCCACAAGGTTATTGTGAGAGCCCTTCAATTTACAGCCAAGCATTGAAGAGTCAATTAGATGCTCTTGTGCTTCCTCCTGGCGTTGCTCTGATCCAATACGTAGACGATCTTTTACTGGCTGTTGATGACAAGGAAACCTGCAAAATTGCTACAATTTCTTTATTACGTCATTTGTCTTACATCACAAGGTTTCACCTTCCAAACTGCAATATTGTTGCCAAGAAGTGACCTACTTAGGTCATCTTTTGTCAAAGGAGGGAAGAAGGTTGACCCCAGAGAGAATCAAAGCAATTTCGCAGATGACTGTACCAAGCACACAGAGAGAAGTACGTGCGTTTTTGGGTATTACGTCCTACTATAGGCAATGGATCCCAAATTTTTCTCTCATGGCAAAACCATTGGTAGCCCTGACTGGAAAAGGTGTTCCGAGCCCTTTGCCATGGTCTGATGAATGTAAACAGAGCTTCTCCGACTTACGTGATGCGCTGTGTTCAGCTCCTGTGTTGGGTACTCCTGACTACAGTAAGCCGTTCACTTTATATGTCCATGAAAGAGAAGGTTGTGCGTTGAGTGTTTTAACACAACAATTCGGTGACAAACAGCGACCTTGTGCATATTTCTCATCCACATTAGACCCGGTAGCCAGAGCATTGCCAAGTTGTTTGAGAGCTACAGCAGCAGCTGCAGTGTCTATTCGACAGTCTGCTGGACTAGTCATGAACAACATGTTAGTAGTCATGGTTCCACATGCTGTAGATACACTCATGAATCGAACAAAAACTCAGCACCTCACCAGTGCTAGACTATCAGGCTATGAGCTGACGCTTTTGGCAAGTCACATTCAGATCAAGCGATGCAACATATTGAATCCAGCAACGCTGTTGCCGACTACCCAAGAGTCGAGTGATTCAGAGCCTCATGATTGTTGTTTCAGAACTGAGGAAGAGACAAAAGGTAGGATTGATTTAAAAGATACTCCGTTACTAGATCCAGACGGCACTTTATATGTCGATGGGTCGTGCTTCAAACTACAGAATGGTGATGTGACGGCCGCGTATGCAGTTACGACTTTGAGTACGATTGTTGAGACTGCAAGAGTGAGTCAGAATTCTGCCCAAGCTGCAGAATTAATTGCATTAACAAGAGCGTGTGTTTTAGCTGAGGGAAAGAGAGTGAATGTGTTTACTGATAGCCAATACGCCTTCGGCGTAGCACATAGTTTTGGACGTCTCTGGAAAGAAAGAGGTTTTCTCACGTCCCATGGGACTAGGATCCAACATGGACAGTTAGTCAGCGATCTATTGGAATCCCTGACCCTACCGAATGAAGTTGCGATTGTGAAATGCAGTGCACATCAAAAGATTACGGATGATGTTGGCCGAGGGAATGCGTTTGCTGATGAGGTCGCTAAAGAAACGGCCAAGAACATGACGAGCCGAATATACATTGCAACGTCTGCGAGATGGATTGCTGAAACAGGGATGTGTGAGAATACTATTGAAAGTGTGAAGGCAATCCAGAATGAGGCAACTGAAAATGAGAAGAATGAATGGAAGGAGAAAACGGGTAAAATGGATTCAAGTGGATGTTGGGTTGATTTGTCTGAGCATCAGCGTTGGATGTTACCTGATGCGTATGTGCTCGCAGTAGTCACGATGGCGCATGGAGCGGCGCACATCAGTTCGAAAGGGATCTGTAAAATGTTAGCTCCAGTATGGAAGAATGATGGAATTACTAAGTGTGCGGAAAGAGTGGTGAAAAAGTGCATGATATGCCTGATGCATAATCCTGGCAAGGGAACCCCAACCCCAACTGGTCATTTTGCTCCCCCTTCTTGTCCCTTTGAAGTGATTCAGTTGGATTTTATCCACATGGACAGGTGTAATAATCTTAAATATGTCCTAGTGGTAGTCTGTGCCTTTTCGAGATGGATTGAGGCATATCCATTAAAGGATAACACTGCTATGTCCACTGCCAAAATCCTCCTCAAAGAATATTTCCCCAGGTATGGTATGCCACGGATTGTTTGGTCGGACAATGGAAGTGAGTTTGTAGGGAAAGTCATGGAGAGTGTGTGTACGGGTCTGGGTATTACCCAGAAATTTCACAGTGCGAACCACCCACAGTCAGCGGGTTTGGTTGAAGGGTACAATGGCACCCTGAAGCTGAAACTTGCTAAAATTCAAGCTTCCACTGGTCTATCTTGGCCAGATGCACTGCCTTTAGCTCTATTGTCCACCAGAGCGACTGTACACTCTCGAGTAGGGCTTAGCCCATATGAGATTGTGTTCGGTCGTCCTGCTAATGTTTGGGGAGTCCCTAGGCCAAAGGAATTCAAACAGATCGAATACCCAATGTTGATTGATTACCTTTATGACCTGACTGCTAAACTAAGCCTTATTCATCAACAGGTATTCGAATCCTTGCCTAAACTGCCAGAGAGTCCAGGTCACACGTTGAAACCAGGCTACCAAGTTGTGGTGCGGAATTTTGAGCGAACTCGGAACCTCCAGCCAAGATTCGTGGGTCCGTTCCAGGTACTCCTAACAATGAGAACTGCTGTACGCCTAGCTGGAAGGAAGAATTGGGTGCACGCTAGCCATACAAAGCGTGTCCCTCTCCCACTCCCCTATGACAACTGGGTTAGACAGGGATTTGGTGTATCCGAGACAGAACCTGTTCCTAGGCACATCCATTTCAGTGATGCAGAGTACATGACGGACCCACGAACTGAAACGCAGAACTTTGACACCTCAGCAGGAACCGCTCTTTTGAATCCTGGACCGAGTGTTGTACAAAGTGAACATTTGTCACCTGTAGAGTCGAACATTTCCGCACCTGTAGACCAGCTATTTCAAGATCAGACAAGACCCGGAAAGTACAGATATAATCTACGTTCTCATGTTATGAACTAATGACATTGCATAATTACCTTTCTGTTTGAAAACTGTTTTGATCTTATTGCATTCCATTCAGTCAGGAAGTTTGCTCAAAATTTTATTTTTTGTTTTTTCTCTCGCCTTGCCGTCTGGGTTACCGTAGGGTTGTAACGTGTGCCTTGTTTTAATTTGCAGGGAACCAGACACAAGGTCGGTTTCTTCTGTTTATTTTGGGAACTCCCAGGGTAAACAGAGGCAAGTTTTTAACAGGTACAAACCATCCGTTGCGAACGGTTGTAGAAGATGGAGCTTCCTGAACTGCGACGGGTTAACGTCATAAATGTGCATAAGACAAAACTATATGACATATTGTATAGCAAATGTTTTCTAATGCAATGTACTCTGACACTTCTAATTGTTTTTATAACTTTGGTAGGCGGAATTATTTTTGGTATTCAGTTGATTTTTACACCTGTTACATCTACAGTATCTCCCCATGCTCCTGTTTCTCCGACTGTTGCTTCTCTTCATTCCTTCCATCCTTTTCCTGCCCACGAGCAAGCTCGACGCTCTGAGTTTATAAATAACACTTTCATTCAGCTCTTGCACCAACATCAACTAGTGGTTAACACAACAAACTGCTGGGTGTGTGGCTTGATACCACATACCATGGACAAGGGCATCCCTTATCTGGTTCTGCCCTTTAGTTATAATGGATCATTCTGGGCATTTCAGACCATGTTCGCTTATGCCCTAGAGACCTATCCTCCACGACCTCCGCGTTCCACTAGGTATAATTCTGCTAATAGAGCCTTGGTAAAAGGAATCACCGACATGGTTAGAGATGTCAATAACACTCCGTTCATTCCCAAGGATGAATTGCGAGTTTACATGGGTTGGAATGTTACGGAATATGGCATTACTTTGGGTGAGAACAAACGTAAAAGCTCGACTCCGATCTGGGTCGTACCCCACCAAGGTCAGGTCTGTTTGCAAGGAAATGGGAGGAATCCGAAAGCTCGACTAGGGAAGAGTGACTGTATTGAAACATATGTTTTCCCGTCACAATCTTCCCCTGCATTCTTAGCTGCTAAGGGTACCTATTTTGTTTGCCAAGACAGAGCATATACATGGCTGCCTGCTGACTTTTCAGGCTCATGTTATATCGCTCAACTGTTGCCTCCGACATACACTGCTGCACCGGATTATCACAAAACTAGAGTTTTGAGAGGCGTTTTCAGTAAAGAAGATACTGCTGGCCAAGAAGCAGGAGACTTCTTCAAAGGTTTCCTTCCATTCTGGGGGCCTATGGCCAACAGTAGAAACTTACGCCAACTAACACGGGTAGTTGAATCCACTATCACTGAAACTGCGGGTGCCCTTAGTAACCTGACAGCGGAGCTTCAAGCGGATCGCCTCATGACGTTACAGAACCGTATGGTCCTTGACGTGTTACTTGCAGATCGAGGTGGAGTATGTAAGATGATCCAATCGAGTTGCTGTGTTTTTATCCCAGATAATGCGCCAATGGTATACAAGGCCATCTCTAAGTTACACAAAATCTCTGACTCTATTCACGTAGAGGAAGGTGACTGGTCATTAATGGGATGGTTCTGGAGCCTGTTATCTGCGTGGGGATGGAAGGTTCTAATAGTCACTGGTGTTGCGTTGGTATTTTTATTTTCGTGCTGTCTCATTGTTCAGTGTGGTCCTGTAATCTCTGCGTTTCAACATGCGTAAGAAGACCACCTGTCTTTAGAGATACGCCACGGGACAGAGTAATGCTTCAACAACATATCAGTGACCTGATGAACATAAAAATGGACTCTGACATAGAGTAAGTTATTGCCTATGTAAGGGCAAAAGGACGGTCTGAGGTTCTGTAGCGATCCGAACCCGTGATTTCGGTATCGTAGTACTGACACGATTTCGGTACCAATGAACCGCAAATGATCCATTATATGCATGACAGTGTTTTCGCTACGCAACTAGCATGAATTCACTGAGAAATAGGGCTTTCTGTTGTAAGTCATAGCATCCATTTTAGTTACGGCATCCATTTTGTTTCTTGCCCTCACATAGTCAATGAACGGGTGATGACCCCGGCAGAGTCACCTTGTTAAGGACACGTAAGCTCGAGCCCCGAAAAAGGCTGACGCTGCATGACTAGGCAGAATCAAGCTGCCTCCCTTGCGTGAGGCCAGTCCTGCTATACTGGTTCTCGTGTCCGTTGTCCTTACTGAAAGGCCGAAGACGGTAGCCATGCCCGTTTATGATCCATAAACACCTCTTATCCTACTCTTTCAATCCTTTGCACCTGGCTCTGCTCCTCTCCTTCTGGGCTTTTACAATGGGGAGGTAACGATTTTTACGATGGGGAGGATCGGGCAAAGAATGGAAAACTGACAAGGGGACCTGATCGAATACCGAAAACCTACGATTAGTTATTGTTTGATATCTATTTACTGTTTGTTTGGGATACCGGGTTGGGCATGAGAAATATTCGTGTAATGTTGCCTAAAGACATTTTTTGTGTATTTAAGGAACAACACACTTACTACAATTTGAACAGTCTCGTATATTCTGCCTCTGTGTGGTTCCTATCACTTCTGTGTCCCTGCAGTGAATAAATCTTGGTCTCTGACGCCACCATCGAGAAACCCGCGTCTCTGTTTATTTGTGCACCGAGACAGGAAGGAACTCAGGGGTCTTCGGGTGTTGTTTCCCTGACACCTCTGGACTCTTAAAAGTCCAGAACCTCAAGGGCTTGACACTCAGACACCAATAGAACAACTTAGTCACCGTTAGTGTCTATGAGCCCTATTGCCGTATCTTTTTGTAAAGCTGATGTAGACATACAACTTTATTTTATTCAGAATATACTGGCAGGTGTACTAATACAATTCAATCAATAAATAATCACTCTATTTCTGTTTATAAAAAACATAAAAGTTAAAATGTTAAAATGTGCAGTAAAACATGTATCTCCATATGCAATGCTAAAACCAAGAATAACCAAGATTAAAAAACATCATGCATGTTCGCACTGTCATAAATTGCATAGAATTAGGATCTTAAAGTGTGCGTGCAGCCATATAAGAAGAAAATGTATGTATTAAACAATACAAAATCCATCCTTTGAATTATCAAGTCTCCTAGTGAGGTTCCTAGTAGACCGCTGGATGTGCACTTTGAAGCAAATTGGTCCAGGAGATCCTGGAGGCCCACAGGAGTTCTGGAGGGCAACAGTGTGTCATCAGCAATTGTGAGTACCAAAGGACTGATGCCCACAGATTTTGAGGTGTCATCATTGCATCATTGCAGAAGTCCAGCCTTTCCACAACACCATTGTTGTATAAACTAAACAGCGTGAGGGCAAGAACACACCCCTGCCTTACACCATGCTTGATGAGGATTCTAGGGGTAAAATTTCCATCCACACGCCACCTGAGTTATGCACAGATTTCTGAATGCAGGGTTATTAGAACACTCACCAATTCATCAGGAATGCCATTGTTCCTTAGCACCATCCAAAGGTTTCCCTGGGGACATGATCAAAAGTGGCCCCGGATTTCCATGAAGGCCACGTATGAGTGCCCCGCCTCAAGTCAACATATTCCTAACATATTGTCTTGAAGCGGAACACTCAATCCAGTGTTCTGACCTTGCCTTTAAACTCCGCCTGAAAGTCTGAGAAGATGTGGTGGTCTGAAATCAGTGCCAAAAGGCTTGAGAGAACCTGTCTACAGAAATGTATTTGACTGTTATCAATCAGAGTGATTGGTCTGTAGTTGGCAGGTGCATCCCTTCTCCTCTTCTTGTAGATGGGGACATTGGTTGCTCCTCTGCAAAAGTGGGTAATATCTTCACCTCTCAAGATGGCATTACTAAGGGTCCGATTCCGGGTTCGGCGGTGCATCTCTGGGTCCACCCTGACACCGCCAAACCAGTGGTGCAGCCCGCCTGATTATGTGTTTCCTCCTGTCTGGTGGGATTTTTTGGGAGGTTTCCACCGCGGTGCCTTTATAACAGGCACCTCAATGGAAAAGTCAAAAACGGTTCCTGCATGGCATGGACTCGAAAGTCCATGCTGTGCAGGAACTGGTGTGCATTCACACAGGGGGACAGATTTTGTGCCCCCTCTGTGTGCATCCACAGGGTACAGAGGCACCAGGGGGCCCTGTAGGACCCT
Organism: Triturus cristatus; assembly: GCF_964204655.1. Taxonomy (NCBI): domain Eukaryota; kingdom Metazoa; phylum Chordata; class Amphibia; order Caudata; family Salamandridae; genus Triturus; species Triturus cristatus. The sequence goes on along the minus strand of NC_140582.1, from coordinate 894,131,527 downwards.
CTTTGGTTCCTCTCCACCAGGGTTTACATGAGGAGGAACTGCCATGAAAACCCTGGTGGAGAGGAAACTCCTAATATGCTAGGCGGGACCACGGCAGTCCGGCCAAGCATATGGATGCCTGCTGACTGCCGCAACACCACCAGGAAATGGCGGTCCCTGGCCGCTGCTGTGGGTGTGTGGCAGTCCCACCGTCCATCTCGTAATAGGCTGTGGGAAGACCGCCACAGGCGCGCCCCACAAGTCTGTTGGTCCGTGAACTGCCAGACTCATAATCAGCCCCCTAGAGAGTTTAGGTATGGGACCCAGATTGGGAGTCGAGACAAATACAAGTCTGCTGGAATGCCGTTTGCGTCCAGTGCTTTCTCCCTCTTCATTTGGTACGGGGCCTGTTCTGTCTCACACTACCCAAATTCTAGAGGCTTCTCTTCATTTGTATCAATTGGGGATCTATCTGATCGACTCTGGCCTCACCGTTAAGGAGCAATACATCAGCACACCACTAGCTCAGATTTAAACAATAGTGACAGGTACATTACTTGCCTCCATTTACATCAAAAGAATTGCATCACATATATTTCTTCCTGTAAGTGGTCTTGTTTCCTTCTCTGTAGGCAACTCTTTATTAATTGATTGCATACTTACATACATGCTCACAAGGTGGTGTTACCCAGCAGACTTATATCCCTGTGAAGTGTTGGGACTACATTTTCCATAATTTCCACACACATACGCCATTACGCAAGCGCACAAAATTATGAGCATTTTGGCTTGAATAACCAAGAAGTTTCCACACAGGCGACTACCCTACGGTGATAGAGGGTGTTATAGATAACCAGACGTAGGCTTCACTGTTGACAATGTAAATGCATGTAAATGTTTAGACACAACTGGGGTAGTACTGGTAGCTTGTTAGTTACTACAGAGCATGCCACGAGTGCTTAAACAACTCCATTACAATGAGAAGACACTAAGGCATGGCATTTGAACCGATGGTATGTATGATGTACCTGTCCATTTAAATGTTATCCGCCAGCGCCCACAATCTCCTACCGGCCTGATTCTATCACTGTTAAAAGCTCTGACTCACATATATAGACCTGTCAAGCAATATATTTTGTCTATGTCTGTGTGCATGTAACCAAGAGATCTGTTTTTGTGCATTTAACCAGGTTTTCTGTTAGGCTCATTAAACTATATGTTTTTACCCATACTAAAGTTATAGAGCATGATTCAGCTGCTCTATTCAGGTACCGACACACCAGTAAACAAGCTTTTGGAGTGAGATTGAAAAATGATGATCCTTTTATATTAGATGCCATTTGTTGCAATAGAATGAATAGTCTGTCTTTATGCACTTATGTATGTTGTCTTGCCTATCAGCCGGTCTATATGCATTGAAAAGGTGAGGTAGCTTCTAACTATGATCTTCCTTAGTGTGTGACTACAGTGGAAGCTCCCCCATATTAAGACCATGATGCCATGAGGTCTGTCTATATGCACTGTGTGTTTTGATTTTTTACATTACCCAAATTTACACCAACATCCACATCATTGATGTAGCGAGTGTAGTGCCCATGAGTGCAGGTCCCACGAGTAGGGAGAGTAGTATATGTGTGTGTGTATCAATCTATCTATCTATCTATCTATCTATCTATCTATCTATCTATCTATCTATCTATCTATCTATCTATCTATCTATCTATCTATCTATCTATCTATCTATCTATCTATCTATCTATCTATCTATCTATCTATCTATCTATCTATCTATCTATCTATCTATCTATCTATCTATCTATCTATCTATCTATCTATCTATCTATCTATCTATCTATCTATCTATCTATCTATCTATCTATCTATCTATCTATCTATCTATCTATCTATCTATCCATCCATCCATCTATCTATCTATCTATCTATCTATCTATCTATCTATCTATCTATCTATCTATCTATCTATCTATCTATCTATCTATCTATCTATCTATCTATCTATCTATCTATCTATCTATCTATCTATCTATCTATCAATCTATCTATATATCTCTCTTTCTCTCTCTCTCTCTCTCTCTCTCTCTCTCTCTCTCTCTCTCTCTCTCTCTCTCTCTCTCTCTCTATATATATATATATATATATATATATATATATATATATATATATATATATTACCTACTGGCGGTCGCCAGTAGGTAGTTATAGTTAGGACCGTGTTTCCATAGGAAATCTCAAAATTCTATTTTGAATAACTTTGGCGCCGGTTGACGAATCCTCGCGAAATTTTCAAAATTAATGGGGTGCTCCGCTCCGCTCCTACCCTGAAAGTTTCGGGGTGATTCGTCAAGCGGGGGCTGAGAAAAAAGGGGGGTCCCAAAACGCAACATCAATTGCACAAAGGTGTCCTTAATAAGCATTTCCAGACCTACCCCAGTTAAAGTGCCTAGGTCATTTCCACCACAGTGCACAATAATAAGGTTAGGCTGTGGGAGATGTAGAAAGGTTTTCACCAAAGGCATTAATTGGTGCCACTTTAACCCTCTCTGACCAATCCATTTAATGTCTACATTTGGCAAAGCAAGGTCTCTCACCATACCTTTTTTTTCTGCAAATTTTTCACTCCAGAAGACATAGCTATGACCTACAATCCACACTGTGAACATCTTCAAAGGAGATCTGGATGCACTCAGGAGGTGTATTTCAGTAGAAAGGCAAAAAGAAATGAAAGACAGTTGAAAAATGGGGGCACACATACTTTTTTTTATAAAAAGAACTAATTGGCTGTTTCAAACCATTCTACACTAAAAACTAGGCTGTATGTTTAAATTTTAAAAAGCATGTTTTGTATTGGTTCAGAAAAATGTGTGAACAAAGAACATTAGTTTGGATTTGCTGTTAGGTTTGTAAAGTCAAGCACTCTTGCTCTTTGGAAATGAAACATTGTCTGCTGAACTTCTGACCTCTCTGCTCACACCTGTGTTCCATGACCTGTTGCTATGGTAGCAGGCAGAAGTCAAGTTGGGGGAAGGGTACATTTGGCAAGGGGTTGAAGTTTTCAACCAATAGAAATGTGTGATTTCATTTGAAAAAAAGTGGGAAGCACTGAGATTTGTAATTAACATGTATATGTGTGAAAAAAGAGAGGGAAACTGTACCATTAACTGGTTCTGCTGAGAGGAGAGAGGTGTTCAGCTCAGAGATTCTGGTCTGATAAACTGCTGTGTGACTGCCACATTTCTTTCCCAAATAACTAATTTTAAAGGTGAGTTATGAGTTTGAGAGGGGGTGTTTGTGGTTAATTTAGATATAAAAAAAAGAATTGTGATTATTTGTTTAAAGTTGTGATTTACATCTTCTGTTTTGGGAGATATTTAACTGTCTTGAATATGTAAAATATTATGGAGTATATTTTCACCATAAGTTAATGTGTACTGGTAACAATGAGGAATACTGTTTTGTGCCTACCATCAAACCATGAGTCTGTGTGCAGAGAAGAATTGTTGACAGAGATTTAATTTGTGTTGCTGTTGAAAAGTAAGACTTGCAGTTGAAAGAAAAGGACAGCTTCTTTTTAATTGTGATGGTTAGGATTTAGCAGAAATCACTTTGAAAGAAAAGAGAGGAAAATGGCAGCACATTTGAAAAAAGCATTAGTTCTGTAAGAATTGATGACCCAGGAAAGGGGCAGCCTGTGTTTTGTGCCTACCAACACAGCATGAGTCTGTGTGCATATAGGAATTGTTGTCTGAGATTTAATTTGTGAAGTTGTTGTTCAGTAAGAAATGCAGTCCCAGGAAAGGGGCAGTCTGTGTTATGTGCTTAAAATGATGGCATGAGTCTGTGTGCGCACAGGAATTGTGGGCAGAGATTTAATTTATGAAGTTGTTGTTCAGTAAGAAATGCAGTCCCAGGAAAGGGGCAGCCTGTGTTATGTGCGTAAAATGATGGCATGAGTCTGTGTGCGCACAGGAATTGTGGGCAGAGATTTAATTTGTGAAGATGTTGTTCAGCAAGAAATGCAGTCCCAGGAAAGGGGCAGCCTGTGTTATGTGCCTAAAATGATGGCATGACTCTGTGTGCACACAGGAATTGTGGGCAGAGATTTAATTTATGAAGTTGTTGTTCAGTAAGAAATGCAGTCCCAGGAAAGGGGCAGCCTGTGTTATGTGCGTAAAATGATGGCATGAGTCTGTGCGCGCACAGGAATTGTGGGCAGAGATTTAATTTGTGAAGATGTTGTTCAGTAAGAAATGCAGTCCCAGGAAAGGGGCAGTCTGTGTTATGTGCCTAAAATGATGGCATGACTCTGTGTGCACACAGGAATTGTGGGCAGAGATTTAATTTATGAAGTTGTTGTTCAGTAAGAAATGCAGTCCCAGGAAAGGGGCAGCCTGTGTTATGTGCGTAAAATGATGGCATGAGTCTGTGTGCGCACAGGAATTGTGGGCAGAGATTTAATTTGTGAAGATGTTGTTCAGTAAGAAATGCAGTCCCAGGAAAGGGGCAGCCTGTTGTGTTTACACAAATTATCCCTTAGCACACATGCACTGTTACATACATCCCTGCAGTCTTCATGCAGTTCTTGAAGTCTCTTTGCTCATCTGTCTTGCACCAGACAGTACACAGTCTTCAGAAACACACTCTTGGCACACACGCAGCAGCTTCTCCAACACTCTCATGTGTAGTACTCAGCTCTGTGTGCTGTTTCAGATAGCAATGTGTAATGCAAACACATTCAACGTCACCAAGGCCTCATTTAAATTGATCGAGTCTAATCACTCACCCTGTAACACATGGTCATGGTCTTAAGGAGCTGTCAGGACATGTGCTGTTTTCTGCTTCTGTAAATGATAAGGGAAATGTGTCAGGCAGTAACAGTAATTTGGTACTATTCAGGGACACTGTTTTGTTAAAAAAAACATAGCATGAGTCTGTGTGCGCACAGGAATTGTGGGCAGAGATTTAGTTTGTGAAGATGTTGTTCAGTAAGAAATGCAGTCCCAGGAAAGGGGCAGCCTGTGTTATGTGCCTAAAATGATGGCATGACTCTGTGTGCACACAGGAATTGTGGGCAGAGATTTAATTTATGAATTTGTTGTTCAGTAAGAAATGCAGTCCCAGGAAAGGGGCAGCCTCTGTTATGTGCGTAAAATGATGGCATGAGTCTGTGTGCGCACAGGAATTGTGGGCAGAGATTTAATTTGTGAAGATGTTGTTCAGTAAAAAATGCAGTCCCAGGAAAGGGGCAGCCTGTTGTGTTTACACAAATTATCCCTTTGCACACATGCACTGTTACATACATCCCTGCAGTCTTCATGCAGTTCTGGAAGTCTCTTTGCTCATCTGTCTTGCACCAGACAATACACAGTCTTCAGAAACACACTCTTGGCACACATGCAGCAGCTTCTCCAACACTCTCATGTGTAGTACTCAGCTCTGTGTGCTGTTTCAGATAGCAATGTGTAATGCAAACACATTCAACGTCACCAAGGCCTCATTTAAATTGATCTAGTCTAATCACTCACCCTGTAACACATGGTCATGGTCTTAAGGAGCTGTTAGGGCATGTGCTGTTTTCTGCTTCTGTAAATGATAAGGGAAATGGGTCAGGCAGTAACAGTAATTTGGTACTATTCAGGGACACTGTTTCGTTCAAAAAAACATAGCATGAGTCTGTGTGCGCACAGGAATTGTGGGCAGAGATTTAGTTTGTGAAGATGTTGTTCAGTAAGAAATGCAGTCCCAGGAAAGGGGCAGCCTGTGTTATGTGCCTAAAATGATGGCATGACTCTGTGTGCACACAGGAATTGTGGGCAGAGATTTAGTTTGTGAAGTTGTTGTTCAGTAAGAAATGCAGTCCCAGGAAAGGGGCAGCCTGTGTTATGTGCCTAAAATGATGGCATGACTCTGTGTGCACACAGGAATTGTGGGCAGAGATTTAATTTGTGAAGATGTTGTTCAGTAAGAATTGCAGTCCCAGGAAAGGGGCAGCCTGTTGTGTTTACACAAATTATCCCTTAGCACACACGTACATCCCTGCAGTCTTCATGCAGTTCTGGAAATCTCCTTGCTCATGTCTCTTGCAGCTGACAATACATAGTCTGCAGAAACACACTCTTGGGACACACGCAGCAGCTTCTCCAACACTCCCATGCGTACTACTCAGGACTGTGTGTAATGCAAACACATTCAACGTCACCAAGGCCTCATTTTCTTTGCTCTACTCTAAACACTCACCCAGGTTGCAGATACTTATGGTATGAAGTAGCTGTTAGGAAATGTGCTCTTTTCTGCCTCTGTGATCTACAAGGAAAATGTGTAAGGCTGTAACAGCAATTATCACTTGATCTACCAGAGTAGTAAATGTTCTTTGAATTTGCAAATCAAATTCTGTTTTCTGCTTAGAAGCACACCATGAGGCTGTGTGCGCACAGGAATTGTGGCCACAGATATAATTTGTGTTGCAGTTGTTCTGTAAATCATGCACTTGCAGGAAAGGGGCAGCTTGTTTTTTTTCAACAGTGGTGGTTAGCACTGTGCACAAATTAGTAAATCACAAATGAGAGACAAATGGAAAAACATTTGAAATTAATGAAAAGTAAAAAAAAAATATTTTAATGAATTATAATTTCAAAAAGGATTTTTTTTTAAGTTCCTTGCAGGTATTGCTGAGCAACAGTGGAAAAAAAATGCCTTTAAGGACAAGAAAGAGGAAAGAAAAGCAACAACAAGTATATCTGGACAAAACTGGGAAAAAAATATAGGAGGAGAAGCTGGTGATGGCAAAAAGAAAAAGTCTACTGGTAAGCAGAGCAGAGATTTCTTAAAAAAGATTTTCAAAAAACAAAAAAATGTCAAAAATAACTGTAAAACAAACAGTATTATATGTACAAAGCAACAACACAGTCAACAGCAAAAAAAAGCTAATGTACAATCAGAAGTATGTCAAACTGATTTAACACGAAAATTTGATTTTAAAAACATTCGTCGAAAAATGTTTCATAGAAGAGTGATGTTAAATTTGCTAAAGGATGTAAAAAAATATAAGAAAAAAACAAAATTTATTAAGAAATTTTTTTTATAGAAAATATTGTAAGTAATGCTTTGGAAATAAAAAGAAAACTTTTTATTCTAATTTTGAATAGGATGCGTAGATTAGATAAATTAGTGAATGCAATGAAGTCACAAAGCAAAAGGAAAAGAGAAGTGAAAAAAAGTAACTTTTGTAAAGTGTTCTTGGGAGAATGGAAACACAGTTCAAGTACTGAACCATTTTTTAATGAAGAGAGTTATCTTCAAAGTAATAGTTTGTTGCATGCAGTTGACACCAATGGTAGAGCATATGAAGTTAAGGATGGTTGTGTGATGGAAAAAGAGAAAATGGTCCCAAGAAATGAGGAAGAAGTAATGGCTGCTGAGGCTATGGGGAGACGTCCAAAAGCCCCAGTGTACACTTGGAACTGTAGTAGTATTTGTACTGTGCATCAGGAATCTATTGATAAATTACGTGACTTTCTAAGAGAATATAGTAAAAAGAGTGTAAAACAGAAGATGAAGGTGCTTCAAACACTAGATCCATGCAGAGTGAGAGAAAATACTGGTTTGCAGGGACATTCTCTGGCTTGTCTATCTAGAAAAGTGTGTAAAAGTGTTTTTCATCATTTTAGGATGCTGGCTGTTCATCATACTGAAATGAGAAAGTTTGTGAGAACATTGTATTTTGCGAAAAGTCCAGCAGTAAAGTTGAATGAGTTGAATAATGCTCTGTTCCGTGGATCTGTATCAGATGTAGTGAAGGTTACTGATGAGATTCAGTTTTGTTACTTTGGTCCAGAACAAGAAAGTGCAGAAAAGGACACAGTAAATGAGGAAAATGAGGAACAGAATGTAGAACTCATTATTACTAAAAATTTTGAGGATGAAATCACAAAATTTACTATCACCTCTAATGAAAGACCAAATATTACTTGTATTTGTTGCCGCAGAAGTCATTATAAAATTCAAACAAGGAATGTTGATCTGTATAAAAAAAGTGAAAATGAAGATATTTATAAGTGGAAGGATTTTGCAACATATATATTTCTTGAAAATTGTTTTGAATTGGGTGAAGATCAGCGTATTTGTAAATACTCTTATAACAAGTTAGAAGAAAATAGAATGCCGACCAGAGCTGTACATAATAATTTAGAATTGGATGCTATTCCTGCCAAACTTTCTGAATTAAATACATATGAGTCTATACTCATTCAATGTGTTCATCCGTTCCAGACCATAGTACGTATGGAGCCCAAAACTGGTAAATTACCTCCTTCTGATTTACTGAGAGGTTTAAAAGGAAGAGTGGTGTATTTGCCCTTGGATATGAAAAAAAATATGGAAACTATTGATGCAGATACTTTGGAAACTGAACCATTAGTAATTCTGGTTAATGGTGTACCTACAAAGAATAAGAAGATTTGGCAGGAGCTGGTGGATGTACGAAAAGTACAAAGAGCAAATTTGTATTTGAAAAAAAATAATAAATGGTATGAATCAATTTATATAGATGAAGAAGAAGAAGATTTACAAGAAGACACAGAAACACCAACTGGTCAAATTGAAAAAGTGGACAAGTCAAAGGAAGAAGAAATTTATGAACATTTTAGCATACATCCTCTTCATTCAAAAGAAGTTATGGGAGATACTATTGATCTGTTTCAGATGAAGAAAGCAAAAGGAACTCCCGTGAGTGTATGTGAGAAGAGCTTGGAAGCTCGATGTTTTCCTCAGCTGTTTCCTACAGGAAAAGGTGGACGATACGATGAACGCCCAGAACAGATTCCTGCTTCTGAGTATCGGACTACAAGATTATATGCAGAAGATCCAAGATTTCGTCAAAGTATTCCTTATTTGTTCCATCTTTTATTTGAAAGCGACTTGTCTGCATTATCTTATGCAGTAAATCACATTTTAAAAAGTGGAGTACATTTACAAAATGTGTCTGCTAAGGATTTTATGGAGAAAGTGCAGCACCGAGATGATCATTTGGAAACACAACTGATCAATCTGATGGCTTGTCAGCGTGGGACAAATGAATATTGGTACCGACGCCATGGTGAATTAAAATGCATGTTACGGAATTTAGGAACTCCTACATGGTTTCTAACCCTAAGCTGTGCCGAGTACGCTTGGGATGATTTACTGGATTTTCTACGAGAGGCAAATTCAAACATTAAAAACATTGAATACAAGACAGCAGGAGAACTGTGCTTATTGGATCCAGTTAATGTTTGCAGATATTTCAATCATAGATTTGAGGCTATGATGTCCTTCATCTGCAATAAAAAAAATCCACCTCTTGGAGAAGTAGTGGATTTCTTTTGGAGAAAAGAGTACCAGGCAAGAGGTGCTCCTCATATTCATATGCTGTTGTGGATCAAGGATGCCCCAAAGTTTGGAACAGATACTGATGAAGCAGTGTTATCTTTCATTGAAGAATATGCAACATGTGCTATACCTAAAAGCACAGAAAAGAAAAAGTTAAAAGAACAAGTTTTACGTTTCCAAAGTCATCGGTGTGGAAAATACTGTCGACGGAAGTACAAGACCAAAGATAAATTCTACACAAAGTGTCGATTTGGATTTCCTAGACCTGTTCTTTCAAAAGGAAGAGTCAACAGTTTTATGTCAGCTGTGCGACATACTATAACCAGAAAATCTCCCAAAAATACCTACAACCTAAAAAGAAAAGAAGAGTCAAAATTTATAAATGACTTCAACCCAGTCATTTTATCCATGTGGAATGCTAACATGGATATTCAGTATGTGGCAGACAATTCTATTGCTGTTGCTCGGTATGTGACATCTTACATCACTAAATCTGAGAAAACAGAATTGAAGGAAATGTGGGAAGAGATTTCTCACGAGAAGACTGTCAGTAAGAAGCTGTACAGTTTCAGTTTAAAGATGTTATCGCATCGAGAAATTGGATCCTACGAATGCTCAGATAGGTTATCATCTGCAAGTCTTTACTCGAAATCCAGAAGAATAATTTGGGTAAGCTTAGGCCTTGCAGGAATGAGAAATCGGGTACTGAAATCTGTTGGAGAAATTGAATTTTTGGCCGAGAATGACCCAGAAAGTACAGATATTTTGAAATCAAACATGTTGGACACATATTACCCAAAGAGAAGTCATCATCTTGAGAACATGTGTCTCTATGAAGTGCTGCAGAACTACATTTTTTCACGGAAAGCCACAGAAGACATCAACAATGGAAAATATAAAGTCATTGGTGAGGAAGGATGTTTGGTGAAGCAAACAAAAGGAAGTTTGATAAATCACAGGAAGCTCAGTTGCGAAACTACTGACAAAAAGGAATTTTACTACTTGGCTCTTTTACAGCTGTTTAAACCATGGCGTTCAGAGGACGAACTACTGGGAGAATTTCAAAGCTATGAAGATTCTTTTAATGCTAGCAAAGACAGCATAGAATGCAGTACTTTGACAACTTATGTCCAAATGTTAAATGAAGAAAATGAACAGGAAGCAAAAATTGCGGCTGAAGTAGCTAGAGACAGTTCTCAAGACAGCCAAAGTTCAGGAACACTTAGTCAAGATTCCCTAGGACAACCAATCATAGAAAATGAAGCTGCAGTAGCCATGACTGAAGTAGAAACGGCTATGAATCAAGCACAGGAAGATTCAATCGACTTACTAAATCTGGAACAACAACTGAATGAAGAACAAAAAGAAATTTATGAAGAAGTCACCAAAAAAATTGATCATGGATTACTACATGAAAAGAAAGAGTGCTCATGCACATCATTTGAACCAATCAGGATGTATGTGAGTGGACAAGCTGGAACTGGTAAAAGTTTCTTAATAAAAGTCATCAGAAGCTACCTACAGCAAAAAACAGCTTCAAATGTGTCTTGTGTGGTAACTGCTCCAACTGGGTTAGCAGCCTATAACATAAAAGGAATTACCTTACATCGCTTGCTAATGTTACCAGTAGAGCATGAGAACAAAATAGAATACCACAAGCTACCTGGAGAAGCATGCCTCAAAGTTTCAAGAGTGTTGAAGAAGATGCAAGTTCTCATTATTGATGAGGTGAGCATGGTTTCAAATGTAATGCTTGCCTTTGTGCATTTAAGAATGCAACAAATTCTTAAGAGAGACTATGACGTGTTATTTGGAGGTAAACACGTCATAGTTTTTGGAGATCTTTTACAGCTCACTCCAGTTAAAGGACAACCAGTGTTTAATACTGTGACACATGAAGACACGAAGAAGTCATTAGGAAGCATTGGTAATGCGAATATTTGGTCATTCTTTGAGTACAAAGAACTCACTACCAATATGAGACAAGCAAACGACGAAGATTATGCAAATATTCTGAAAGATATCAGAATTGGACTACTCACAGAAGTTGGCAAAAAAGCATTACAGAGTCGGTTGCTACATAACTTATTTCCAAATGAAGAAATAGTTGCAGAGAAAATATACCAGAACATTGCAGAAAAAAATACTGTAATCTGCTTAATGCCAACACTACGTGAGTGCTCAATATTCAATGAGGAACTTTTGAAATTGGAAAAGGAAGAGATTACGAAAATGGAAGCAGAGGACAAAATTCAGCATGAAAGAATTACTTTTACATTAACAGGCAAACTGAAAAATAAATTGGATTCACTAGAGAAGAACATTTCCAAAACAGCTGGATTAGAAAAAAATCTATATGTTTGCATGAATTGTCGAGTGATTTTAAGGAGAAATTTGGATGTAGAAAAAGGTTTAGTGAATGGAGCTATGGGAAGAGTTGTGGGTTTTATTAATTATCAGAAAAAAGAAGGAATTGAATGTTTAAAAATAAAATTTGATCAGATAGAAGAAGTTAAAGACATTTGTCGTTGTTCAGTTAGTTTCATGCTTCTGAAAGACTTATATGTACGTAGGAAGCAGTTTCCGTTTTCTCTAGCATATGCTGTAACTATTCACAAGTCTCAAGGATTGACTGTAGATAGTGCTTTTGTAAACATTGGTTCTACTGTGTTCAAAGAAGGTATGGCATATGTTGCTTTGTCACGAGTGAAAACATTATCTGGTTTATTTATGATAGACTTTGATGACTCAAAAGTTAGTGCTGATACAAACTGTGTAAGGGAGTATAATAGATTAAGAAGAACCTATGCTCCTCATTTAGGTCAGTATCCTGTGATTGAAAAACATGTTGTTTGTCGGAAAAGGAAATTTGAGAATATCTGTAATATGGATGAACAGAACAAAAAAAAAAAGGACAGTGTTGTGATAGCAAGGAAAAAGAAAAAGGACAGTGTTGAAGATGTTGTTGGTTGCCATTTTGAAAATAGCTCTGGTGTCAACTGCTATGCAAATGTAGTGCTGAATGTTGTATTTTATCTTGAAAAGTTGCTAGAACAGATAATAGTAAATCATGGAAAAAGATTGTGTTCTCTGCTGAGTCTCCTTTTTGAGACGCTGAGTACTGATAAAACTGAAATAGAAAGTGCTTCTGATGTTAGAAATCTTTTAGATGTATGTTGTGGTTCTACACAGTTTAAAGAAAATGTCCAGCAAGATGCACAGGAATTCTTAATATATATTTTGAGTGTACTAGAAGATGAAGGAGTAGAAGTAGAAAACTTATTTGGTGTCTCTTACAAATGGGAACATTGCTGTGAAAACTGTATGCACACATGTAGTAGTAATGTTGATTCAGAAAGGTTCATATTTTTACCATTACCACAAAGTAAATCAGTGACTTTTAGTAAATTAGTTAAAGATGCCAATCACAACATGGAATGTTCTGATTGTAAATCAGACATGTTTTCCACATTATTTTTACAGAAATATGGTCAGTATGTAATTTTAATGATGCAACGTTGTAGAGCTGATGGTTCAAAATTGGAAACTTTAATTAAGAAATTTACAGGACAGCAATTATCAATTTCTGGAAAAACTTTTGTTACAGTTGCAATAATTTTTCATGAAGGATCTACTGTAACTTCTGGGCATTACACAGTTTATCTTAAATGTGAAAAAGGCTGGACACTGTGTAATGATTCCCAATTGATTTTCAAGCAACGTTTGCCTTATGATTTACCCAATTCTTATTTAATTTTTCTGAAACCTAAATTTTGAAAACTAAAAACTGCATCTGAACAAAGCATTTTTTGTATTTTTAAAGGATTATAATTGAAGATATCACTTAAAAAGGATTTTAAAATTACTATTTGGCCTAAAGGAAAAGTAATAAAAACAATTGTGGACTCCTTTGACAGAAATTATTTTGGCATGTGTGCTTTTGCGACAAGGTTTAAAGACGGTTTGTCTAGAAAATTTTTATTCATCTAGAGAAGTACTTGTAATATATATGTAATATTTCTAACAAGGTATATTTTAGTGAGGAAAGTTTTAGGGCTTTTTTTAAGCAATCTTAATTTTTTTTTTGCCCGCTATTAAATGATGAATACAATTGTTTTCACTATTTTACTGAAAAATAAAAAATTCTGAAAACAGCGAAAAAAGGGCAAAAAATTGCTTTGTAAAATATGTAAAAACATGTAATGCTTTTTGTAATGTATGATTGAATATTAATACTTTTTTTCTTTTTTTGCAGAACTGGAAAGAAAAAATCAAAAAAAAATCTGTTCCCTTGCAAAATACTTTAATAATTTTTTTTTCTAAATTTTTTTTTTTTTTTTAAAAATAAGTGAAAAATATTAGTATTACTCAATCCTCCCTTTTCATGCTTCCATTTCTTCACCTCTTTTTGTACATTAAATAAAAAAAAAAAAAAACAATTAAAAACAAAAACCTTGGGTGCGCGCAGGGTGCGCGCACCCCAAAAAAAAACAAAAAAAAAATCCCCCCCAAAACATTTTTGGGGTTTAGTTTATAAGTGGCTCTTAAAAGAGCCCTTGAGTTAATGGAGGGAAACAGGAAGAGAAAAACGAAAAAAATGAAAAAACATCTATGGCCTACTGCACTGATGCGCATCAAATTTTCTCTGAATGAGATCAAGACTGGTCTCACACACAGAAATAAGTTGACCGCAATCAGTGCAGCGTGTGGACAACAAGGTGGTCCAAAACGAGGTGTGGAAGAAGGCAAAGGCACCACTGCAGAAGATGTGCTCGGCTGAGCTGCTGCAGATGTCGTCGGTAGAGCAGGTGGAGGGTTTGCTCCAGAAGCTCGACGAAAAGTCACTGGATGCATTTTGTCAACATGCCTCAACGTAGTGTGAATGCTAAAAGAATATTTCTTGTTAGGATTCCCACGTGACAAGACTTTTTGACAAAGTACACATGTAACTTTAGGTGCATTTACCTTTTTTTGTCCCTCTGGGAAAGTAAAAAACTGCCATATAATGCTGTCTTTCTGCTTCCTGCTCCTCTGCCTCTCAAGAGTGTCCTGGTCACTGTCTGAAGATGGTTGCTGTTCAGCCATTGTCTCTCAACAACAGAATAGCTCCTTCTCCAAAGGAATCAGAACTAATAATGAGGGGAGTAGGTGTGGTTTGGGAAGAATCTGGAACTGAAAGTACTTCAAACCAATCAAAAGTGATGATTGTTGATCACATGACTTGCCATGAGGGGATTGGGTGTGGTGTTGAAACAATCAGAAACTGAAAGTAATGATAACCAATAAGAAGTGCTGTTTTATTATGCATATACCCGAGGTGCGCGCACTGCGCAAGCTCCAAGCGCGCACCTCGTGATTACGTATTGGCGAACGTGGAGGAGCGCATGTGCATACGTCATATGCGCGTACGTAGCACGCATATGTTGAACACGCGTATACGCGACCGTTATTGCGCGTAATTTTAGCGTATGCGGAAGTAAACCGCGTGGAGCGCGTAGGACGCACGCACACATGCGTACGTACGTACGCATACGTACTGGGTGCGCGCTCGAAGCGCACTATGACGTATATATGCGTACGTAAATAACGTACGACGGTATTCATAAAACTTACGAAATTGTACTAGGAGCGCGCTCAGAGCGCGCACCCCAAGAATTTATATATAAAAAAAAAGTGGAGAAAAATTAATTGCAAAAATTAAAAAAACTGTTCAACTTTATCCTAATTGAAATTTTATTAAAAAAGCAAAAACAAATAAAAAGATACAGATAATATATAAATGAATACATAGGAATTTTATTTTTAATATAAAAATTTTTCTTTAATTAAATAATTCAAAAATTAGCATTTAAAAAACCGTACAAATTCACTGAAAAAACCAAAGGTTTCACACACGTTATAGTTAGGAATTAGCATTTCAAAAACCTTGCAAATTCACTGAAAAAACCATAGGTTTCACACATGTTATAGTTAGCTGGACATTTCACTCGTGAAAAACCAATGAAATTCCCCCGTTATAGTTAGTTCAGCTAACTATAACTCGCGCCCCCGCAATGCACTGCTGATGATGTCACATATTACATCACTCATGACATGGTCAGTGACATCACTGATGACATCACTGATGACATCTCAAATGACATCACTGATGACATCATCCTTGTGACAGAGTGTCAGACCTCCTCTCACCCGAATATAACCTTTGATACAAACATTCAAAAATAGAGACTGAAATTTTCAAAAAAATGGACATACCAATGCCAGTTACAACAACCTCTTCAGAAATTCTAAGATCCACATACACATCCACTCATTCACCAACAGTCCTGTACAGTCACTCATACATGTACTCACTCATCATATGTACTCATACACCTATACATCCTGTTACACAATGCCTCACATCCACAGAGTTACTGACACACATAGTCACTCATGAAAATAATGAAAGAAACAAACATTTACTTGCATATACATTTATACACACGCCACCACACTTACTTCTACGGGAACTTACACATACTTAGTCTTTTAAAAAATCACTTATAGAAACACATATTTATTCATACAGGAACACTTTCAATCTCTCACTCTCACATATACTCAGTTATATACACCAATAGTCACATATACTAGTTTAAAAAATATGTAGTTACTCATAGAGACACTATTGAGACAGTCATTCACTCACTAACACACCCATGCACACACTCACCCACCCATACAGTCCTGCAGACATGCTGTCTTCAACACATACAAACAGTGAGTCACTCATTCATGTACCTATGCAGTACGTAATACCCCCCACCGAACCATACACACACTCACACTGATACTAAAAAAAACAACTAATAACCTATATAAACACCCATGTAGCTACTCACCCACCCATGCAGCCACTTATACACAAAGTGAGAGACTGATAAAGATATTTACATATTTAAACATTACTCACTAAGCCATGTATTCACTAAGATACACTTAATCAGTCAGTTATACAATCA
This sequence comes from Triturus cristatus, assembly GCF_964204655.1. NCBI lineage: Eukaryota > Metazoa > Chordata > Amphibia > Caudata > Salamandridae > Triturus > Triturus cristatus. The sequence goes on along the minus strand of NC_140582.1, from coordinate 894,115,160 downwards.
ATTTTTCAAAAACAAATCATCCATTTAGACACTTAAATACCCATTTATTCGTCCATCGTCCTTGAGATATACATATATAAAACATATTTAATTTTCAGAAAAATACACATTCACTGGATGATGTCATCAGTGATGTCATTTGACATGTCATCAGTGATGTCATGAGTGATGTCACTGACCATGTCATGAGTGATGTAATATGTGACATCATCAGCAGTGCATTGCGGGGGCGCTAGTTATAGTTAGCTGAACTAACTATAACGGGGGAATTTCATTGGTTTTTCACGAGTGAAATGTCCAGCTAACTATAACATGTGTGAAACCTATGGTTTTTTCAGTGAATTTGCAAGGTTTTTTAAATGCTAATTCCTAACTATAACGTGTGTGAAACCTTTGGTTTTTTCAGTGAATATATATATTCACTGAAAAAACCATAGGTTTCAGGCACGTTATAGTTATGAATTAGCATTTAAAAAACCTTAGAAATTCACTGAAAAAACCATAGGTTTCAGGGGCGTTATAGTTAGCTGGACTTTTCACTCGTACAAAACCATTGAAATTCCCCCATTATAGTTGGTTCAGCTAACTATAACTTGTGCGCCCGCAATGCACTGCTGATGACGTCACATATTACATCACTCATGACATGGTCAGTGACATCACTCATGACATCACTGATGACATCACTGATGACATTATACAGTGAATGTTTGTTTTTCTGAAAATTACATATGTTTTATATATGTATATCTCAAGATCAATGGAAGAATAAATGGGTATATAAGTGTCTAAATGGATGATTTATTTTGAAAAATTGATTGTATAACTGACTGATTAAGTGTATCTTAGTGAATACATGGCGTAGTGAGTAATGTTTAAATATGTAAATATCTGTATCAGTCTCTCACTTTGTGTATAAGTGGCTGCATGGGTTGGTGAGTAGCTACATGAGTGTCTATATAGGTTATTAGTTGGTTTTTTGAGTATCAGTATGAGTGTCTGAGTGTCAGTATGGTTCGGTGGGGGGTATCACTTAGTGCATAGGTGCATGAATGAGTGACTCACTGTTTGTATGTGTTGAAGACAGCATGTGTGCAGGACTGTATGGGTGGATGAGTGTGTGCATGGGTGTATTAGTGCGTGAATGACTGTCTCAATAGTGTTTTTATGAGTAACTACATATGATTTAAACTAGTATATGTGACTATTGGTGTATATAAGTGAGTATATGTGAGAGTGAGAGATTGGAAGAGTTCATGTATGAATAAGTATGTGTTTCTATAAGTGATTGTTTAAAAGACTAAGTATGTGTAAGTTTCTGTAGAAGTAAGTGTGGTGGTTTGTGTATAACTGTATATGCAAGTAAATGGATGTTTGATTCGTTATTAGCATGAGTGACTATGTGTGTGAGTTACTCTATGGATGAGTGGCATTGTGTAACAGGATGTATAGGTGTATGAGTACATATGATGAGTGAGTACATGTTTGAGTGACTGTATAGGACTGTTGGTAAATGAGTGGATGTGTATGTGGATCTTAGAATTACTGAATAGGTTGTTGTAACTGTTATTGGTATGTCCATTGTTTTGAAAATTTTAGTTTCTATTTTTGAATGTGTGTATCAAAGGTTATATTAGGGGGAGAGGAGGTCTGCCACTCTATCACAAGGATGATGTCATCAGTGATGTCATCAGTGATGTCATTTGAGATGTCACTGACCATGTCATGAGTGATGTAATGTGTGACGTCATCAGCAGTGGATTGCGGGCGCGCAAGTTATAGTTAGCTGAACTAACTATAAAGGGGGAATTTCAATGGTTTTGTACGAGTGAAAAGTCCAGCTAACTATGACGCCCTTGAAACCTATGGTTTTTTCAGTGAATTTCTAAGGTTTTTTAAATGCTAATTTCTAAGTATAACGTGCCTGAAACCTATGGTTTTTTCAGTGAATTTCAAAGGCTTTTTAAATGCTAATTTCTAACTATGCCTACAGAGCTAGGACATGTGATTAAAGAAGAAAAAACACACAGAAAGAAAAAAAAGAAATGCCGAAAGAAGCAACAGAAGTCCTCAAAGACGAAGAAAAGTGCAGGAAGAAGGATAACGTGCAGAAAGAACAAACAAAAGAGCAGAAAAAAGCCTTGTTGCAAAATCATCCTGTACCCTCAACTTTTTCAGACGGATACTGGTGGTAACTGAGTCTGACTAACCAGTCCTAGAGCCAGTGCTATGTGAAAAGACACTCAGAATACAGTGAAAACACCTACATACACTAGGGAACACTATGCGTTGGGGTCCCCCTGTGATTAGCATGACCTCCTCGGTAAGCCCCTAGTATATAATAGGACAGGGGTTTAAAACTACCTCTTAAAACGCGCCACAGGGCGTGTTTGCACACGTCACCTCAGGCCCTGTCCCCTCCCTTCCCCACGGTGTAAACATGCCCTGTGGTCGTTTTAAGTTGGGAGATTACGTCCCCTTGATTCCTGAGGGTCCCTAGGGTCCAGCTAGACCACTAGGTACCTCCAGTAAGCGCCACAGAGCTGCGTTGCAGAGAGATGTAAAAAGGAGCACGGCCTAGACCAACTCTCTGCAACGCAGCGCAGTGGCGCTTACTGGAAGCACCTGGTGGGCTAGTTGGCCCCCAGGGTCCCTCAGTATTGAAGGGGAATTATTTCCCCAACTTAAAACGCGCCACAGGACGTGTTTGCACACGTTAACTCAGGCCCAATCCCCTCCCTTCACCACTGTGTAAACACGCCCTGTGGTCGTTTTTAGTTGGGAGATTAAGTTCATTTGAATCCTGAGGGTCCCTAGGGTCCAACTAGCCCACTAGGTACCTCCAGTAAGCACCACAGAGCTGCGTTGTAGAGAGGTGTAAAAAGTGGCACGGCCTGGACCAACTCTCTGCAACGCAGCTCAGTGGTGCTTACTGGAAGCACCTGGTGGACTAGTTAGCCCCCAGGGGCCCTCAGGATTGAAGGGGAATTATTTCCCCAACTTAAAACGCACCATTGGGCGTGTTTGCACATGTCACATCAGGTCCCGTCGCCTCCCTTCCCCACTGTGTAAACACGCCCTGTGGCCGTTTTAAGTTGGGAGATTAAGTCCCCTTGAATCCTGAGGGTCCCTAGGTGCAAAATAGCCCACTAGGTACGTCCAATGAGCACCATTGCAGAGAGGTGTAAAAAGGGGCACGGCCTACACCACCTCTCTGCAACGCAGAGCAGTGGCGCTTACTGGAAGCACCTGGTGGGCTAGTTGGCCGCCAGGGTCCCTCAGGATTGAAAGGGAATAATTTCCCCAACTTAAAACGTGCCACAGGGCGTGTTTGCACACGTCACCTCAGGCCCCGTCCCCTCCCTTCACCACTGTGTAAATGCGCCCTGTGGCCATTCTAAGTTGAGAGATTAAGTCCCCTTGAATCCTAAGGGTCCCTAGGGTCAAACTACCCCACTAGGTACCTCCAGTAAGCGCCACAGAGCTGCGTTGCATAGAGGTGTAAAAAGGGGCGTGGCCTGAGAACACCTGGTGCATACTGGAGATACCTGTTGGACTAGTTGGCCCTCAGGGACCCTCAGTTTTGAAGGGGAATTAATTCCCCAACTTACAAATGGCCACGTGGCCCCCTCCCAAGGCCTTAATCAGCCCCAGGGACCCCAACCCCTGGGTCATGGCCTTTTTAAAAAAAAATCTTTAGGAGGGGGCTGCGTTGCCCCCCTCCTCAGGCCAATTATGGCCCCGGGGACCCCATCCCCCGGGGCCGGCCTTTGTTTTTTATTATTTAAAAAATATATATATTTATAGAAACACCTAGGACATGCTGGACAAACCATATGTACCTATCAACATGACGATTTGCGTGATATTCATTAAAAGGTGACTATGCATACAATGAATCCACGTGGAATGTATTTACACCACTAGTGAAGCTCTGACGTGTCTGACGCCCTACCGTGCCTAATACCGGCGCCCCCGCCGGTCAGTTCTCTCCAAGTAGACACCCTTGTCATTTATTTATACAAACATGGGTAGCTATTGACGGGCACATTTAATACACACGCACACCAAGCCATTCAAAGGGGATTCGATAAAAATTCGACCAAACTATGCAAGAAACCCCCCTCACGGTTAATAAAACACACATCCACCGCCGGATGTGTAATACTTTTTATTTTACTCTCTGGAAAGGAGACGAACCTCACTTGAGAGTCACAGAGTTCTCCTGGCTGTACCCAATGCTGTGTTACGCCCGCCGAGTGCCACACCAGCTAGTGCGTATGTTATGACACGCTCTAACCCATGTGCACTGTAACACCACCCCGTGAATATGTCATGCCACACTTGCCTTCGCACGGGTTATATTGCCCCATCTAACGTGCCTTCCTCGATGCCTATGTTCTAACGCACAGCGCTATGCCATACATATAACAATCTGGGATCCATATCTTTGTCACAGTGCATATGCAACGTTACACTCCCCAGCACATATTTTATATTACAACTTTAGAGACTAGTTTGGGGACGCGCCTAAGGAGCTGAGTGCGGGGACGTGCCGAAAGAGCTGAATGCGGGGACGCGCCAAAGGAGCTGAGTGCGGGGACGCGCCGAAGGAGCTGAGTGCCATTGATTTTGTGACTCCACTTACCTGCCGTGAGGGGAACGGCTTTCCTCGTGGGGGAATCTAGCTTCTTGCATCCTACTCCCGTGCCATGAGGGGAACGGCTGTTCAGACTTCATCCCCCAGCACCCCCTTACACCGGCGCAGCGCCTGACGTCATCCCAACGCGCCGGGGTCCTACAAAAGCCTCAGGGAGCTTCCGCAGCGTGGGACGCGCCGAAGGAGCTGAGTGCCATTGATTTTGTGACTCCATTTACCTGCCGTGAGGGGAACGGCTTTCCTCGTGGCGGAATCTAGCTTCTTGCATCCTACTCCCGTGCCGTGAGGGGAACAGCTGTTCAGACTTCATCCCCCAGCACCCCCTGACTCCGGCGCAGCGCCTGACATCATCCCAGCGCGCCGGGGTCCTACAAAAGCCTCAGGGAGCTTCCGCAGCGTGGGACGCGCCGAAGGAGCTGAGTGCCATTGATTTTGTGACTCCATTTACCTGCCGTGAGGGGAACGGCTTTCCTCGTGGGGGAATCTAGCTTCTTGCATCCTACTCCCGTGCCGTGAGGGGAACAGCTGTTCAGACTTCATCCCCCAGCACCCCCTGACACCGGCGCAGCGCCTGACGTCATCCCAGCGCGCCGGGGTCCTACAAAAGCCTCAGGGAGCTTCCGCAGCGCGGGACGCGCCGAAGGAGCTGAGTGCCATTGATTTTGTGACTCCACTTACCTGCCGTGAGGGGAACGGCTTTCCTCGTGGGGGAATCTAGCTTCTTGCATCCTACTCCCGTGCCGTGAGGGGAACGGCTGTTCAGACTTCATCCCCCAGCACCCCCTGACACCGGCGCAGCGCCTGACGTCATCCCAGCGCGCCGGGGTCCTACAAAAGCCTCAGGGAGCTTCCGCAGCGTGGGACGCGTGCGGGCAGCGCCCGGGCAAAGCCCGGGCCAAGGGCGGGCCCGTCCTTGCCCGTCAGTGGCCGATAGTGGCTGGGCTGGGCCTACCCTCTTGGTGTTCAGTAAGAGATCGTGCTTGGGACCTATTGTAGCACTTAGTACTCGTTTGTGGGGTTTTTCTTGTGGGATGTTTGTTGTGTAGTTTACTTCCAATATGAGTAGAAGGAAGGCAGAGGGAAGGATGGCGGGCACACTTGATGATTATCTTACAAGGGTTGAACTAGAAATAACTGATTCAATCCTAGCTGTGGAACGTAGGTTGTCACTGGATCCCTCTACAGCTCTGCCTTGCACTTTCCCTTTAGCTGTTAGTGATCCCTTATTGGAATCACGTCCGGATTCCTGTACTCTGGGGGGTTTAGTAAACACGTCCTCATGTTTTGGTCACATTGATACACCTCTTCCTTCCAGCCCACCATCTACCCCAGTAATGGTAACTACTCGTGCGAATTTTAGAGCAGCAGGCCCGAAAGTCAGAGAACCTCCATGTAAAAAGAGGAAAGGCAGGGTTCAAAATAAACCCCCCATCCCTGGAGTTGCCATAGGTCCCCCAGGCGGCCAGCCCCCAACCCCAATCATTGCTCCATCATACACAAATAATATGCAATGTTTGAGCCAACAGAGTCTTGATTGCTTAAGTTCCATATTGAGGGACCAATTAGCGATACTTATTCAACCTGTTTTGGCTAAACTCGATACTGTGGTAACCAGGCTTAATCACATCGAAGTTAATCTGACTAAACTTCAGACTCTAGCTGTAGTCACACCAGCTCAGAATAATGAGGAAGAGGTCAGCTGTACCAGGGCAAGGTCTACCATTGGTCAAAACACTACAGGAACGCACACTAGTAACCCCCTGGACTTATTAGCACCTAGGGCTCCTTCTACTAGACCCCCGTCCCCCCACAATGTAGCAAAAAGTTCGCTGATCGATCCCCAGCCTATGGATGAATTGATAAGGCCTGTGTCACTTAACTCAGTGGCATCGGCAGACTCAAGGAGCCTTCACCTCCCCCCAGAAGCCACGCCCTATACTATCATTCTAGCCAATGTCCCCCAACTGGCGGTGGGGACTAGTGAGCATTGGACTAATTTAAAAAACAAAGCTTTGTATTTCCTAGGCAGAAAGTTTGGGGCGACTCAACCATTATTTGATGAATTTAAAATGGTCAGGCGGGTGTCCTGGGTTGGCCATGACCAAAAGGCCCTGAGAGGTGATTGTGTCGTATTAAGTTTTAGGTCCCCCCTATTGGTAGAACGTATCTTGGAGCAGGCAATATACCAAGCTCCCTCCCAAGACGAGATTCTGATTCTACCCCTAGGTTATTTTTATAGGCCTGTAAGAGCAACGACCCTTATGCTGCAACGAGCCCCCCATTGTGTCCCACATCCTGGCCCCCAACAAATTAGGTTAAAAAATCGCTTTGCTGCGCTTTCCACCCTGGAGGATAACGATTGACAGGGGGATAGCTCTATGATGTCATGGCCTGTTTTAAAAGGGAGCTCATTGTGTGCCTGTTGGGAGCCACCTGTTGCCTTGCAACCTCTGGCACAAGCTATCGAATCTGTTCCATCTGTTACCCCTGTTCATACAAGCTTACTTCCCGATTGTTCCATTATTGACCCCCCTATGGAGACACAGTTAACGAACCCGCCAAATCTGAGTAACAGCCTATCATTTTCTTCCTGGAACATAGCCGGTCTCCACTCTAAACTGGCCTCTCCTGATTGGGTGGCGTTTGTAGATCAGGTTGATATTTGGTGTTTCCAGGAAACGTGGGCAGTGGATCCGATTTATCGTGTAGGGTATGTTAATTATTTTAAACCAGCTGTTAGGGGTATTAGAGGTAGACCGGTGGGTGGTCTATCAATTTGGGTACGTCAATGCGAAGGTATTGAAGTTAGGGATGTCCCAACGGACAGCCCCGACATATTGGCCATACAGGTCTCCTCTCCTAAGGGCCTTAATATTCATATATTTAACACCTATCTTAGGGGAGTTCCCGGTGGTAAATGTCCCCCCTCTGTCTTTGTATTGGACCAATTACTTCATAACACACCTAGAGCTGGACACAGGGTGGTGGCAGGTGACTTCAACACTTGTTTTGAACCTTTGGGGTCTGACGATGGGAATCTTTCCAAAAGTGAGGACTCTGGGTGGGGTATCCCCCAATTAGAACTGAACCCCATTAGTAAATGGACGCAAGTAGCACTATTTTTGAAGGGGCTTTGTTTGGAATTGGGGTTGCGGGCTGTAAATGGAAGAACAACCTCGGATAGGGGAGGAAAGACAACCTTCGACAATGGCAGAAGTAAGAGCAGAATTGACAACATCCTGGTTAATTGTGAGTTGTGGGCAGATGTCATTGACATGGTGGTGACGGATAGGTTAGAGAGTGGTCATAACCCCTTGATGCTGACCCTAACCGATAGTAGTTTTTCAGGTTGTAGTAATGATGATGTATCCTCCCTGCAGGTGCCAGCTACCCTGTCTAATGACATGAGAAGGGTTCGTTGGCCTAAGATTGCCCATGATGCCTCTGCTCGGGCTGCTATTAGGGAATTGGTCAATGTTGCTATGTTTAAGTTGTCCTGCTATGACGCCAAGGAAGAGATTATTACTCTCATTCTGGACATCCACAGTGAACTATTTACAGCCCTTAAAAAATTCTTCATCAAAAGTGTCCCAGCCACTATTAAACCCACTCGTCAGAGGGAGAATTCGTGGTTCGATGTAGGATGTAGAGAGTCACGCAAAGCATTAATCCTAGCCATTAAGTCAAGGGACTCGATAAAGATCAGGAGATGTAGAGCTGCTTATAAATCTGCTCAAAGGTCAGCAAAGTTAAACTGGGACGAAACTCACTGGCGCAAGCTATTTGAGGCTTGTGAGGGTAGAAATATGTGCCATTTTTGGCATCTCTTAAAATGGGGTAGGAACCCGCAGGCTATGATTCCGGCTAATCATGTTGCACCTGCCCAGTGGGTTAGTTATTTCGCAAAACAATTTAAGTCCACCGAAAACACCGTAAATGCCCCGCTGCTATTTAATGATGCAGGAATATTAGAGTTCACCTGTAGTGAGGTCATGTTAACTTTGAAATCTCTCCCGAACGGTAAAGCCCCAGGCCCTGACTGTATCCCTGCTGACTTATTCAAAGAGGATCAGGACCTTTGGGTACCTTACTGAAAAACCCTAGCTAATGCCCTGGCTAGTGGAGCGACGGTTCCGGATTCTTGGTTTGGGGCAGAGATTTTGCCAATCTATAAGAAGGGCGATCGCTCTGCCCCAGCCAACTACCGCCCGATCAGCCTCATAGATGCGGCCCAAAAAATCACCGCACGTTTGTTGTTGGGCCGCATCACTAGTTGGATTTCCGATAATGACATCTTGACGCCTTTTCAGGCAGGTTTCCGGACACATGTAGGAACCATAGATCAAGCCTTTAGGTTTACACTACTATATTGGAAGGAAGTCTACCTTGGGGGGGCATGCTCTTTGCAGCATTTGTGGACCTCAGGTCTGCATTTGATATGGTGCCAAGACCCATACTGTGGGAGGTCCTCCGGGAGATGGGTATGCCGGCTGAGTTTTTGAGGCTCTTAGTTAAACTGCACGCTCATACATTTGCCCAGGTTAGATGGGGTAAACCAGGGGAAGTAACTGCGAGATTTGAAGTGTCCAAAGGGGTCAGACAAGGGTGCGTTCTGGCCCCTACATTGTTTTCCCTGTTTATTAATGGTGTAACTAGTTATTTCTCTAACTTTCCGACTGATGCACCCTCGTTGGCAGGAATGAAAGTCCCCTTGCTCATGTTCGTGGATGATACGCTCCTTATTTCCAAAACCCGACAGGGGCTTCAATTGGCTCTGTCTAGGATTGAGCTGTTTTGCCGTGAACATGAGCTCGAGGTCAATGTGGGGAAGACTAAATTCATGGTCCTCCGTGGCCCCCTCCCCGTAAAAGCTAGGGTTGATATGGGTGGTGTCAGGCTGGAACAGACTCCCACATTCACATATTTGGGGGTGACTTTTAGTGACAACCTAAGTTGGAGGCCTCAAACAGAATTGCTTAGTCTAAAGCACTCACAATTAGGTGGTGCACTACTAAAGGAACACAGGCAATCCGGCACTAAACCTATAGCACCAGTGATGCAAATTTACGGGTCTAAAATCCTTCCTGCAGTTATGTATGGTGCCGAGTTATGGGGGTACAGCAATCTGGACTCCTTGAGGGTGGCCCAAAATAACTTTTTGAGGTCATTAACAGGGCTACCCCTTTCCACTCCACGCATCCCTCTGCTATTCGATCTGGGTTGCCAACCTATTGAGGATATGGTCCGGTATAGGCCCTTGGCGTTTTGGCGACGCCTATGGACTACCCCAGAGCTTTCCCTTTATGCTAAGGCGTTGTGCGAGGTAAAGGACATGGGGGGCTCCCATAGAATTAGTTGGCTGTCAGAAATCAAACTTATATTGACAGGAATGGGCATGGGTGATTTGTGGTCTAACCCTGCGTCGGCAGTCTTTCCCCCAAAAAAAATCTTTAAGGAAGCCTATTGGCAATGGACTTTACATAATCGCCTTACTCCTTTGATTGGTAGCTCTCTGACCACAACCTATTTGTCCATTAAGGATCAACCCTCTCTCGAAGCATACTGGGATGTAATAACCAAAAAGCAGGATCGGAAACTATATCACCAATTTAGAATTGGGACACTACAAACATGTTCCTTTACTTCAAGTTTTACTTCAAGTTGGACCCCAAATGGTAGTGATAAATGCCCAACATGTAAAAATTCGGTTGAAACAGTTGATCATTTTTTATTTGTTTGTCCAGTATACCTTAAACCAAAAAGAGTTTGGTTGCGTCCTGTGTGTCGTGAATTGGGTGTCAGATCAGCCCAGACCGCTAGAAGGATTTTAAAGACAGATACATCTTCTCTTAGCCAAATACATTAGCTGGGCATGGCTCTTACGGAACATATGAAATTTCCCTACTGGTTTCATATATTGTAGCTTAGCATTACCCTTATTATCGTGGAGTATGTTACAATTAAACCTCATGTTATAATTAACTTCAAGTCGATGTATATTGAAATGTTTAATATTTTTTTTACTACTGCTTTTTAACTTGTTATTTATTATATGGTTTTAAATATATAATGTTAATAATCTTATTCCAATTTTAATTGTCATGATGAATTATTAATATGTCTTTTAAGATGAAATATTCAAAATAAAGACTATTTTGACTTGACTTAACTTGACTAGTTTGGTTACACAACACTGCCCAGTGCATATTACACTCCTAGGCGCATATCGCATAGCACGTGCTAGTACCTGTGCTATCTCGCGCTCTCCAATGAATCTGTCATTGCGCACAATGAATTGCATATTATATTTCATGCCCTGGTTCATCTTATATCACACTTTTTGGTGCATAGTTTATACCATACACTATATCTAGTTTTCATTTTCAATCGTGCTCTCAGGACTATGTTCTATATAACACTGCGTCCACCTACCCTATTCACGGGCATTACATTATGCGATGGGGGGTGGAGGGTCAGGGAGTGTTTCTGCCAAGTGAACCCGGAGTCACAGTCACAAATGTCCTCTTCTTCCTGAATAAAAGTGAGATTATGCTGCATACTTGTTCATATTTTAAGTAGTTCGCACAGACACACATTTTAAAAACAATAAAGTTCCTAATACCCACCTTCTCTGAACAGTTAGCTTGCTGCCCATCCACCTCCTCCCTATCCTCTGTTGTCTGAATCTATGGACTGGCCTCCTCCGTCCTGCCATGCATGGTCTGATGTGCTGCCACTGCCCTCCATTTAGCATGATGTACCAGTCCACGCCTCCTGCCCTCCATTGCCGCCCAATTCTATGGCCCATCATTGACCTCCTGCTTAGCCTCTGTGCTTAGCTTGCTGCCCCTATTCTCCTTCCCCCTGCCCTCCGATGTCTTTGTGCATGACCCTGCTCCATCCTTTTTGACCACCATGTTCCATAGACCTGCCACTCCTATCTACTTTGAGTGTTCTGTTTAGCTGCCACTCCCCTCCCACCTGCTTAGCATTGTCAGATGACTGTAACCTGTCCCTGCCACCTCCACCCTGCCTGTCCACATGCCATGCCCCTATCCCCTTCCTCCTGTCCTCCATGGTCCATTTTACTGCCACACCCTTCTGCCCTCCCTTGTCTGTTGTGCTGCAACTGCTCCTCCTGCCTGCCCCATGCGGTCTGTTGTGAGACCCCTTCCCCTGAACTCTCTTGTCTGTGCCCAGGTCCTGACCCTCCCTTCTATCCTCCATGGTCCTTTGTGCATGCCCCTGTACCCTCCTTCTTGCCCATCATAGCCTTTGTGCTGCCACTAACCCTCACACTTGCCATGCATGGTCTTCTGTGCTGCAATGGCCCCTCCCACCTTTCCTGTGTGGTCAGCTAGCTGCCCCTGACCCCCTCCCACCTTCCCTCCATGGTCTGTGTGTATGCCACCATAGTCTCACTGTTGCTCTCCATGGTGTGCCTTGTTTCTAGTGCCCATCCTGCCTGACCTCCATGGTCATCTTGCTGTTCCTGCACTGCCCCCTTGCCCCCAGCGCTCTGTTTCCATGTGCAGACCCCTATTCCCTCCCTCCTGGTTTGTCTGTTCCATTGTAATGCCCCTGATCCGTCCCTCCTGCCCTTTATGGTCTGTTATGCTGCAGCTTTCTCTCCTGTCTGTCCATTATGGTCAGCTAGCTACCATTGCCTCTTTCCCCATTGTTCTCTGTTGTCCAAGTGCATGGTCCTGTCCCCTCCCTATTGCTTTCTATGGATTGTTGTGCTGCACTCCCGTCCCGCTTGCCCTGTGTGGTGTATTGTGCTGCTGCAAACCCTGATGCCTGCCCTGTATGGTCAGTTTGGTGCACCTCTCCATGTCCCTCCTGTCCTCTGTTATCCGAGTCCATGTCCCTACCCCACTTCCTCCTGCCTACCTTGATCCATTGTACCATACTTGCGAACATTTTGAACTTGGTAAGAGGGAAATTTTGGAAAATAACTGGGGTATTGATTTTCTCTTTTGAGTTACATTGAAAAAGAGGAGATTGTAGACAGGAGACAGATCAAATAAAGCCCAAACATTGGACGTTTCCTGGCTGAAACGGGTCTGTTGGCATGTATGGTTATACTACCACTGCCTCTTCCTTCTGCCCTCAATGGTCTATTATATTGCCACAGCCTCTCTTGCCAGTTCTGTACTGTTGGTTTGTTGCCCCTGCCCCGCTTTCCACTGCCCTCCATAGTCTGTTGTGCTGCCACTGCCCTTCCTGCCTGCCCAGTGTGGTCAAATTGTTACCTCTGCACTCTCCTACTTGCCTTCAATTTTCAGAGTCCGTGCCCCTGGCCTCTGCCTCTCAACAGTATCCCAATGAACAACTAGATTGCTAGCATTCTATATTTATTACAAAAGTGTGGAACGCCTGATGTCATCTTGATGTAATTTTTATGCTTTTTTATCCAGTTGACCACTTGATTAAATGTTGCACTGAAGGGAGAGGATGTGGTGTTACTTCCAGAGCTGCAGACTTTGCAACTGGGGAACCAGGTTGCAGTTTCTGCTTCAGCTCAACATTCTGTGATTCTGGTCAAATCACTTAATCTCCCCATGTCTACAACCAAATGAATTTGATCTAGTGTGATGTAACCAATGCTCTTGTAAAGCACTCCAATACCTGACAAGTCTGCACTATATAAAACTGCAAATACACAAAAAATAAGTGTTTTGCACCTTCTGTCATTGGGCTACATGTGGGCTACATCTGGGTGATATTTGTGCTGCATTTGGGCTCTTTGGTCTCTGGTGGCCATGTTGGGAGATTTATTTGTTATGAAGTTTCCTAATTTCCTCATTTACTGCAGTCTCCTCAGTAGGAAATGCTTTCAGTTTTTTACTTTGATTCCATCAAGAAGGTATTCAGATATCTCACACATTTGCCATAAATTCTGAATGTTAGCACTCTAGTTGCTCATTAGATCACTGTAGTAAAGCTACTGCTCACCACCAAAGTCTGCTGCTGGTATTAAAAGTGCATGTTTCAGTCTGCATATCAGAATTTTTTAATGAAATAGAAGAGGATTTGAGAAGTCACTCAAAATGTGCCCTAATGTTTCTTTCTTCAGCACTAATCATAATTTCTATGGCAAAATGAACCCCCTCATTGTGTTCCTCTTTAAATTAAATGTTTTAAGTGTTACCAGTTTATTCCACTCAAGATGGCTTCAGGTGCGCCATAAATTTGTCATAAGTAAGACAGTAAGCGCTCTAGTTTTTCTTAAGAATACTCTGGGAAATTCTGTCATTGGGCTATACTTGGGCTACATCTGGGTGATATTTGGGCTACATTTGGGCTCTTTTGTCTCTGGTGGCCATCTTGGGAGATTTATTTGTTATGAAGTTTCCTAATTTCCTCATTTACTACAGTCTCCTCAGTGGGAATACTTTCAGTTTTTTATTTTGGTTCCATCAAGCAGGCATTCAGATGTGTCACACATTTGCCATAAATTCTGAATGTTAGCACTCTAGTTGCTTATTAGATCACTGTAGTAAAGCTACTGCTCTCCAGGGAAGTCTGCTGCTGGTATTGAAAGTGCATGTTTCAGTCAGCATGTCAGACTTTTTTTATGAAATAGAAGAGGATTTGAGAAGTCACTCTAAATGTGCCCTAATGTTTCTTTCTGCAGCACTAATCATACTTTCTATGGCAAAATGAACCCCCTCATTTTGTTCCTTTTTAAATTAAATGTTTTAAGAGTTACCACTTTATTCCAATCAAGATGGCTTCAGGTGTGCAATATGTTTGTCATAAGTAGGAATGTTAGCGCTTTAGTTGTTCTTTAGAACACACTGGGAAGCTGCAGTAGAACACAAAAGAATCAACTGACAGTCTTTGCCCTTGTTGGATGTACATGTTTTACTGAGAATGTCAGACTTCATTCTCACATGACTGAGAAAGATAATGTGAATTTACAGAAAATATGCTCTCAGTTTAGCCTATAGATCACCTTCCAAACCCCTGTGGGAAAAGCATGAGAAAATAGTTTTCTCTCAAACATGATTCATGATATCACAGTAGAAGTCTGTTTCACATGGTAAAATCACCTTAAAACACACCACAATTATTCAAATGAGTATGGAACCATCAACTAATGATTTATAATGTAACTAAAGTCTTAAAATCTTTCTATTAACTGCAATGCTTTTTAATGAGGTGCTATCATGTATATTGGTCCCAAGATGGCTGCCAACACTTCTTGGATGAAGTACTGACAGCCAATCAGATCTCACGATGAGATGTGTGGTTAGGCTCCGCCCAGATATAATCTATCTTTTTAACTCTAATTTTCTCAGGAACTACTGAACCGATTTACACCATTTAAGCAAAAGGCGCGAGTCCTAACTGAGGACTACCTCTTTGCCAAATTTGGTGTAATTCCGTTCAGCAGTTTGGGCTGTAGCTGCGTCAACAGGTCCTATGGGAAAATGCATGGGGAAAATGCGTTTTGGGACCCCCCTTTTTTCTCGGACTCCGCTTGATGAATCACCGTGCAATTTTCAGGATAGGAGCGGACCGGAGCTCGCCAAAAGTTTGGAACATTTCGTGAAGATTTGTCAATCGGCGCCAACGTTATTCCAAATAGAATGTTGCGGATTTCCTATTTTTTATTCCAACTGCAGTAAGCTCACATTGAACAAAAACGGACAGGTATGAATTATGCATGTGAGGCAGGGAGTTAGTCCGTAAGAAGGCCACAGACCAATATAAGCTACTTATTTCGGTCAAAACATGTTGGCTGACTCATGGTTGTCAGAAAATAAATAGTTTCACTATGGTTTTTATTTATATTAAGGTTGCCTATGAATAAAAATTCTTTTTAGTATATGCTTATGTATTTTTACATAAAATCTGAAGCTCTGCATTGTCCCATTTAAAACAATATTCTAGGAACTCCCTTCAATGTTCAAAGTATTTACCTTCAATTTTCATTGGTAGGTCAACAGGCAGTAGAGCAATCTAGAGCACTACCAATGAAAAATGGATACAGGTGTTATTACACCACATGCAAATAGCACAAATAACCTTCTGTTCCGCTTGTCTGGTTTCCGGAACCAAACCAGCCACAGTCATTGAACCTCCATGCATGTATTTAAAATGGAAACTCGTAACGATAAATGAACTCCCCACCCCCCCACCCACAGCCTCCCACCCTGGCTTCCAGACATATTACACCACCGCTGATTGCTGCCACAGACGACATCAGAACACTCCTCAACTGCAAAGAAACTGTGGCCCTGATCCTCCTCGACCTCTCTGCGGCATACAACACCGTCTCCCACAACACCATCATCAACATAGGCATACAGCAAGATGCCCTCAAGTGTATTGCCTCCTTTCTTACAGGATGCATACAGAGCATCCGACTGCCTCCCTTCACCTCTGCCCCCTAAGACATCATATGCGGCATACCACAAGGGTCATCCCTCAGCCCTACCCTTTTAAACATCTACATGATATCCCTCGCACACAGCGTCAGATCCCACTGACTTAACATATTCTCCTATGCTAATGACACTTAACTGATTCTCTAGCTCACAGAGGATCCCCAATACCAAAACCAACTTGTGCAACACGATGACCAGTGCAGCCAAATGGATGAGCCACAACTGCCTCTAACTCAAGTACGACAAAACTGAAGCAGTGATCTTCAGGAACAACACCTCTGCGTGGGACCACAGTTGGTAGGCTGCAGAACCTGGACCTACACCCACACCGACCGACCATGCAAGCAACATTGGCATCATCCATGTGTCTGTGTTGGGCTTTACAAATGCTGGTGATTGGTGAATGATCAATAAACAAGTATACATATTTATTAAGGTCATAATACCGCTCCAAGAAGATGTGCAGAAAGAGGAAACCCCTGCTGGGCCAAGGATACAACACTACCTTTTTGAAGACTCTCGTCTCTCACAACAATGTCTGCTGCACTATCTTTCTCTGGGGATCTAGTAGGGGTTGTTTCATACCTCCCTAGGCCGTGACTTGCGATGGGCGAGGGCGTGCGAGAAGGCTAATCCAATTGATCGCAATGTGCCACTTGGCCACAATGAGCCCCAGAAACTTATACCTCCTACTGTTTTTTTTTAGAATTATCAGGATCTGCCTCAATATGCATTGAAAAATCTGCCTTAGGACATCCCACCCCGTAACATGTTTAATAGTGGACAGGACTTCTGTCCAGAAAGGCACAATATCAGCACAGTGCCATAAGGTGTAGAAAATCTGCAGTCAACACCCCAACTCCCTTCAATGGTTAAGTCCACTGAAGGGGCACTTTCTACTTCAGTTTGTTGGGCTGTCTATGATAAAGCTTGCAAGGAGAGTTTGTGGGTGAGGTGACCTCTCAAATATCTTTTTTTGATGTAGGACACCTACAAGGACCTTGCATGGGCTTCAACTATGATAGGATACTGACCCTAGCACATGTTTGTGAAGGATAGAATAAATAGAAGGACGTGCAAAGGTTATTTCCTCTCTCTCTCCATTTGTGTTGATAGAAATTACTATGGCTGGTGAAGTTGCACTTATTTTAAACTCAGTGCAGTTATTTCTTGTATAAATCACAAAGAATGAATGAATTCTTGTTTTATAAAGGGTTAGACTGTTGTTCAACACAGGGCCATCTAGAGCTCCAAGGAGGGGTGCCGCGCGGCCCTCTCCCAACTGATTTAAGCCCCAGGGAGGTGGTGGTCCCCGGGCCCAGGGGTCAGCAACAGACCCCAGCATTTTAATGAAGTGTGCCCTGGGGAGTTGGTGGCCCCGGGGCAGTGTGGGGTGGCTTGAGCCACCCCACACTTCGATATTCAAAGTAGCCCCGGGGAGGTAGCAGTCCCTGGGGCTGCAGGGGGGCTGCGTGGCCCCCAGCATTTAAATCCTATAGCCCCAGGGAGGTGGTGGTCCCTGGGGCATGGGAGGCACATGAGGCTCCACTTCCCTAAAATATTAAATGACCCAGGGAGGTGGCAGTCCCCGGGGAAGCATGGCGGGGAGGAGCCCCCCACGCATTTGAATAAAAAAGACCTGGGGAGGTGGTGGGCCCCAGAGCTGCATGGGGCTGTGTGCCCCCCACACATAATAAACTAAGCCCCCACATACATTTTAAACATTGCCCCTGGGACCTGGCCCACCCAGGGGCATACAGAAAACAAAGCGCTGGAGGCTGCGCTTGTTTTTTTGGGGCCAGACTCGGGCACCCAGCACCAATTCGGCTGATTTATTTTTTAAAAAAATGCTTTTTTTGGCCCTTGTTGGACTCCCTGAGCAGGCCCAGGGGTTCAGGGTGTTTCTACCCTGCCCCCTTTTCTTGTTTTTTATCTTTGCTTTACTGTTTTCTTGTGACTTGGTTTCGAGTCACAAGATGGCTGCCAAGACACTCTGGTGTGGAGTGTTGGCAGCCAATAAGAAGGAAACTCAGCTCGGGAGGGTTTGCGGCTCCTCCTCGGTGCTCAGATATATACATTTTTATTTTTTTAATTTCTCAGAAACTACAGAACAGATTTACACCATTTAACAAAAGGGCGCTTTCTGAACCAAGAACTACATTTTTGGAAAGTTTGGTGTAATTCCGTTCAGCAGTTCGGGGTGTAGCCTGTTCCAAAATTTCCTACGGAAATTAACATGGGGAAAAACGTGTTTTGGGACCCTTCTTTTTCTCGGCCCCCGCTTGATGAATCTATCAAGACAAGAGCTGACCGAAGCTGGTGATTTCTTTCAAAAATTTCGTGAAGATTCGTCAAACGGTGCCAAAGATATTGGCAAAAGAAAAAACGCTTTTTGAATAGAAACAAGGTCCTAATTATAACTACCTACTGGCAACTGCATGCATTTTTCCATAGGACCTTTAGTCGAAGGTACAGCCCGAACGGCTGAACAGAATTACTTGAAATTTGGCAGAGAGGTAGTCCTCAGGTCAGGGAAGTGCCTTTTGCAGGTCTGGTGTCAATCTGTTCAGTAGTTCCTGAGAAAATAGCATTTAAAAGCATATAAATATCTATAAGCGTGCACCGTGCGCGCACCGTGCGTGCACCGTGCAAGCGTAATTCTGATTGGTGGTTACATGTTAGTCAACATTCGAATCGGTCGAAATCAGGAAGTGTCGGCCGCCATTTTGTTTGTTTTCAGTGCGAGAGTGAAAAAGGAAGGTGGCGAACGTGAAAAGGGGGCAGGGTAGAGAGTTCCGGTACCCCTAGCCTTTGTCAGGGGGTCCCTGAAGGACCCCGAAGGCAGGAAAACATTTTTAATTTTTTTTTTTTAAATCGCGGGGGTGCGCACGGTGAAAAACCAAAAAATAAATAAATAAATAATAACACATAAATAGATTAGCATTTAAAAAAACGTACAAATTCACTGAAAAAAACATAGGTTTCACACACGTTATTGTTAGGAATTAGCACGTAAAAAACCTTGCAAATTCACTTAAAAAACCATAGGTTTCACACATGTTATAGTTAGGTGGATATTTCACTCGTAAAAAAACAATGAAATTCCCCCGTTATAGTTAGTTCAGATAACTATAACTCGCACGACCACCACTCTATCACAAGGATGATGTCATCAGTGATGGCATGAGTGATGCCACTGACCATGTCATGAGTCATGTAATATGTGACGTCATGAGCAGTGGATTGCGGGCGCGTGAGTTATAGTTATCTGAACTAACTATAACGGGGGAATTTCTTTGGTTTTTTACGAGTGAAATATCCACCTAACTATAACATGTGTGAAGCCTATGTTTTTTTAAGTGAATTTGCAAGGTTTTTTAAATGCTAATTCCTAACTATAACGTGTGTGAAACCTATGTTTTTTTCAGTGAATATAAATATACATACATTACCTACTGGCGGTCGCCAGTAGGTAGTTATAGTTAGGACCCTGTTTCCATAGGAAAACCGCAACATTCTATTTGGAATAACTTTGGCGCCGGTGGACAAATCCTCGCGAAATTTTCAAAACTAATGGGGCGCTACGCTCCGCTCCTACCCTGAAAGTCTCGGGGGGATTCGTCAAGCGGGGGCTGAGAAAAAAGGGGGGTCCCAAAACGCGTTTTTCCCATGCATTTTTCCATAGGACCTTTAGACACAGCTACAGCCCGAACGGCTGAACAGAGTTACTTGAAATTTGGCAGAGAGGTAGTCCTCAGGTCAAGGAAGTGCCTTTTGTAGGTGTAAATCTGTTCAGTAGTTCCTGAGAAAATAGCATTTAAATCAATATATATATCTGTGGCAGCTTACGGTGCGCTTACCGTGCGCTTACGGTAAGCTTACCGTACGCGTACGGTGACGTGCGCGAGCGCGATTCTGATTGGCTGTTAGATCTTAGTAAACATTCGAATCGGTCGAAACCAGGAAGCGGCGGCCGCCATTTTGTGTGTTTGACACAGAAAAAAAAAGGGTGATAATTTGAAAAGGGGGCAAGGAAGAGAGTTACAGACCCCCTAACATTTGAAAGGGGGTCAAAGAAGGACAGAAAAGTACAAAAAAAACATTTATTCATTTAAAAAAAAAATCGCGGGGTACGTGTACGGTAAGCTTACGGTAAGCTTACCGTACGCGTACGGTAGAAAAAATAAATAAATAAATAAAATTCAGATTTAAGTGTTTAGATATTAGGGGGCTCTAAAAACAGCCGTTGTGTTTATGAAGTGATTTGATTTTTTAGTGGTACCTACAAGTAAGTACCGATGCAGAGTCTAAGGTTCAAGAGGAAGACTCTGTTCCCTTCATCAGTGAAGTGTACACCATCTCCTCTATAAATGTCTTGCATGTCGTAACGCAAGTTGTTGTGGTAAATGGAACCCATACCATAGTCTCGGAGGAAAGCAGAAACAGATTTGTTGACGTGCTTTCTTGCTTTGTCAATCTGCGGACAAAAATGATTGGACCAGTTCCATTTTTGATTTTGGCATATGTTAGAATATGCAAAGGCAGTTTTAGGGAAAAGTGAAAACAGTTGTGCAAAGGTCTCCTTCATAAGCATTTCCAGACCTACTCCAGTCAAAGTGCTTAGGTCATTGCCACCACAGTGCACTATTATGAGGTCAGGGTGTTGGATTTGCATGAAGGATTTCACCAATGGCATCAATTGGTGCCACTTTAACCCTCTCTGACCAATCCATTTAATGTCTACATTTGGCAAAGCAAGGTCTCTCACCATACCTGTTTTCTCTGCATACTTTTCACTCCAGAAGATATAGCTGTGCCCTACAATCCACACTGTGAACATCTTAAAAGGAGAACTGGATGCACTCAGGAGGTGTCTTTCAGTAGAATGGGAAAAAAAATGAAAGACAGTTTGGAAATGGAAGCATACATATTTTATTTTTTTTAAAAAGAACTGATTGGCTGTTTCATACCATTCTACACTAAAAACTAGGCTGTATGTGTAAATTTATAGAAGCATGTTTTGTATTGGTACAGAAAAATGTGTTACCAAAGAACAGTACAATGGATTTGCTGTTAGGTTTGAAAAGTCAAGCACTCCTGCTCTTTGGAAATGAAACATTGTGTGGTGAACTTCTGACCTAACTCTACACAGCAGTGTTTCAAGAGCTGTTGCTATGGTAGCAGGCAGAAGTCAAGTTGGGGGAAGGGTACTAGGCTGAAGTCAAGTTGGGGGAAGGGTACTTTTGGAAAAGGGTTGGTTTTCAACCAATAGAAATGTGTGATTACATTTGAAAAAAAGGGGGAAGCACTGAGATTTGAAATTAACATGTATATGTGTGGAAAAAGAGAGGGAAACATTGCCATTATCTGGTTCTGCTGAGAGGAGAGGCGTGTACAGAACAGAGATCCTGGCTCTGATAATCTGCTGTTTTGAGTGCCACATTTCTTTCACAACTAACTAATTTTAAAGGTGAGTTATGAGTTTGAGAGGGGATGTATATCGTAAATTAAGAAATGAATAATAGAATTGGAATTCCTTTTGTTGAAGTTGTGTTTATCGTTTTGTGTTTTGGGAGAAATATTAATGTGAGGAACATGTAAAATAATATGGACTATGTTTTCACCATAAAATAAGGTGTATTGTTATAAATGAGGAATACTTTTAGGGTTTGAGGTTCCAGTCAGTAATGCAAATACATTCAGCATCACGAAGGCTGGTTGCCTTTGCTGGAGTGTAGTCAGTCACCCAGGTTACACATGTTTCTGGTCTGAAAAAGCTGTTTGGACATGTGCTTTTTTAAGAATCTGAAAAGTGGATTAAAAATGTGTCAGACTGTAAAAGTACTTATCACTTGCAAAAAAAAAGAGTAGTAAGTGTGCTTTCAAATTGGCAAAGAAATTTTGTTTTCTGACTAATATGAAACCATGACTCTGTGTGCAAAGAGGAATTATAGACAGAGATTTATTGCGTATTACTCTGGTAATTTTACAGTTGCATTAGTAGGAAAGGGGGAGCTATTTTTTCTGCAGAAGCAGACTCTTAGCACACACCCAGCTGCTTATCCTGTGGAATCATGCATAGTATTTACAACCGAGTGGGGTTTGAGGTTGCAGTCAGTAATGCAAATACATTCAGCATCACTAAGGCTGGTTGCCCTTGCTGGAGTGTAGTCAGTCACCCAGGTTACACATGTTTCTGGTCTGAAAAAGCTGTTTGGACATGTGCTTTTTTAAGAATCTGAAAAGTGGATTCAAAATGTGTCAGACTGTAAAAGTACTTATCACTTGCAAAAAAAAAGAGTAGTAAGTGTGCTTTCAAATTGGCAAAGAAATTTCGTTTTCTGACTAATATGAAACCATGACTCTGTGTGCAAAGAGGAATTATAGACAGAGATTTATTGCGTATTACTCTGGTAATTTTACAGTTGCATTAGTAGGAAAGGGGGAGCTAATATTTCTGCAGAAGCAGACTCTTAGCACACACCCAGCTGCTTATCCTGTGGAATCATGCATAGTATTCACAACCGAGTGGGGTTTGAGGTTGCAGTCAGTAATGCAAATACATTCAGCATCACTAAGGCTGGTTGCCCTTGCTGGAGTGTAGTCAGTCACCCAGGTTACAAATGTTGCTGGTCTGAAAAAGCTGTTTGGACATGTGCTTTTTTAAGAATCTGAAAAGTGGATTCAAAATGTATCAGACTGTAAAAGTACTTATCACTTGCCAAAAAAAAGAGTAGTAAGTGTGCTTTCAAATTGGCAAAGAAATTTCGTTTTCTGACTAATATCAAACCATGACTCTGTGTGCAAAGAGGAATTATAGACAGAGATTTATTGTGTATTACTCTGGTAATTTTACAGTTGCATTAGTAGGAAAGGGGGAGCTATTTTTTCTGCAGAAGCAGACTCTTAGCACACACCCAGCTGCTTATCCTGTGGAATCATGCATAGTATTTACAACCGAGTGGGGTTTGAGGTTGCAGTCAGTAATGCAAATACATTCAGCATCACTAAGGCTGGTTGCCCTTGCTGGAGTGTAGTCAGTCACCCAGGTTACACATGTTGCTGGTCTGAAAAAGCTGTTTGGACATGTGCTTTTTTTCAGAATCTGAAAAGTGGATTCAAAATGTGTCAGACTGTAAAAGTACTTATCACTTGCCAAAAAAAAGAGTAGTAAGTGTGCTTTCAAATTGGCAAAGAAATTTCGTTTTCTGCCTAATATCAAACCATGACTCTGTGTGCAAAGAGGAATTATAGACAGAGATTTATTGCGTATTACTCTGGTAATTTTACAGGTGCATTAGTAGGAAAGGGGGAGCTATTTTTTCTGCAGAAGTAGACTCTTAGCACACACCCAGCTGCTTATCTTGTGGAATCATGCATAGTATTCACAACCGAGTGGGGTTTGAGGTTGCAGTCAGTAATGCAAATACATTCAGCATCACTAAGGCTGGTTGCCCTTGCTGGAGTGTAGTCAGTCACCCAGGTTACAGAAGTTGCTGGTCTGAAAAAGCTGTTTGGACATGTGCTTTTTTAAGAATCTGAAAAGTGGATTCAAAATGTATCAGACTGTAAAAGTACTTATCACTTGCCAAAAAAAGAGTAGTAAGTGTGCTTTCAAATTGGCAAAGAAATTTCGTTTTCTGACTAATATCAAACCATGACTCTGTGTGCAAAGAGGAATTATAGACAGAGATTTAAGGCGTATTACTCTGGTAATTTTACATTTGCATTAGTAGGAAAGGGGGAGCTATTTTTTTCTGCAGAAGCAGACTCTTAGCACACACCCAGCTGCTTATCCTGTGGAATCATGCATAGTATTCACAACCGAGTGGGGTTTGAGGTTGCAGTCAGTAATGCAAATACATTCAGCATCACTAAGGCTGGTTGCCCTTGCTGGAGTGTAGTCAGTCACCCAGGTTACAGATGTTGCTGGTCTGAAAAAGCTGTTTGGACATGTGCTTTTTTCAGAATCTGAAAAGTGGATTCAAAATGTGTCAGACTGTAAAAGTACTTATCACTTGCCAAAAAAAAGAGTAGTAAGTGTGCTTTCAAATTGGCAAAGAAATTTTGTTTTTTGCCTAATTTCAAACCATGACTCTGTGTGCAAAGAGGAATTACACACAGAGATTTATTGCGTATTACTCTGGTAATTTTACATTTGCATTAGATGGAAAGGGAGAGCTATTTCTTCTGCAGAAGCAGACTCTTAGCACACACCCAGCTGCTTATCCTGTGGAATCATGCACAGTATTCACAACTGAGTGGGGTTTGAGGTTGCAGTCAGTAATGCAAATACATTCAGCATCACTAAGGCTGGTTGCCCTTGCTGGAGTGTAGTCAGTCACCCAGGTTACACATGTTGCTGGTCTCAAAAAGCTGTTTGGACGTGTGCTTTTTTCAGAATCTGAAAAGTGGATTCAAAATGTATCAGACTGTAAAAGTACTTATCACTTGCCAAAAAAAGAGTAGTAAGTGTGCTTTGAAATTGGCAAAGAAATTTCGTTTTCTGACTAATATCAAAGCATGACTCTGTGTGCAAAGAGGAATTACACAAAGAGATTTATTGCGTATTACTCTGGTAATTTTACATTTGCATTAGATGGAAAGGGGGAGCTATTATTTCTGCAGAAGCAGACTCTTAGCACACACCCAGCTGCTTATCCTGTGGAATCATGCACAGTATTCACAACTGAGTGGGGTTTGAGGTTGCAGTCAGTAATGCAAATACATTCAGCATCACTAAGGCTGGTTGCCCTTGCTGGAGTGTAGTCAGTCACCCAGGTTACAGATGTTGCTGGTCTCAAAAAGCTGTTTGGACATGTGCTTTTTTAAGAATCTGAAAAGTGGATTCAAAATGTGTCAGACTGTAAAAGTACTTATCACTTGCAAAAAAAAAGAGTAGTAAGTGTGCTTTCAAATTGGCAAAGAAATTTCGTTTTCTGACTAATATGAAACCATGACTCTGTGTGCAAAGAGGAATTATAGACAGAGATTTATTGCGTATTACTCTGGTAATTTTACAGTTGCATTAGTAGGAAAGGGGGAGCTATTTTTTCTGCAGAAGCAGACTCTTAGCACACACCCAGCTGCTTATCCTGTAGAATCATGCATAGTATTCACAACCGAGTGGGGTTTGAGGTTGCAGTCAGTAATGCAAATACATTCAGCATCACTAAGGCTGGTTGCCCTTGCTGGAGTGTAGTCAGTCACCCAGGTTACACATGTTGCTGGTCTCAAAAAGCTGTTTGGACATGTGTTGTTTTCAGAATCTGAAAAGTGGATTGAAAATGTGTCAGACTGTAAAAGTACTTATCACTTGCCAAAAAAAGAGTAGTAAGTGTGCTTTCCAATTGGCAAAGAAATGTCGTTTTCTGCCTAATTTCAAACCATGACTCTGTGTGCAAAGAGGAATTATAGACAGAGATTTATTGTGTATTACTCTGGTAATTTTACAGTTGCATTAGTAGGAAAGGGGGAGCTATTTTTTCTGCAGAAGCAGACTCTTAGCACACACCCAGCTGCTTATCCTGTGGAATCATGCATAGTATTTACAACCGAGTGGGGTTTGAGGTTGCAGTCAGTAATGCAAATACATTCAGCATCACTAAGGCTGGTTGCCCTTGCTGGAGTGTAGTCAGTCACCCAGGTTACACATGTTGCTGGTCTGAAAAAGCTGTTTGGACATGTGCTTTTTTTCAGAATCTGAAAAGTGGATTCAAAATGTGTCAGACTGTAAAAGTACTTATCACTTGCCAAAAAAAAGAGTAGTAAGTGTGCTTTCAAATTGGCAAAGAAATTTCGTTTTCTGCCTAATATCAAACCATGACTCTGTGTGCAAAGAGGAATTATAGACAGAGATTTATTGCGTATTACTCTGGTAATTTTACAGGTGCATTAGTAGGAAAGGGGGAGCTATTTTTTCTGCAGAAGCAGACTCTTAGCACACACCCAGCTGCTTATCTTGTGGAATCATGCATAGTATTCACAACCGAGTGGGGTTTGAGGTTGCAGTCAGTAATGCAAATACATTCAGCATCACTAAGGCTGGTTGCCCTTGCTGGAGTGTAGTCAGTCACCCAGGTTACAGAAGTTGCTGGTCTGAAAAAGCTGTTTGGACATGTGCTTTTTTAAGAATCTGAAAAGTGGATTCAAAATGTATCAGACTGTAAAAGTACTTATCACTTGCCAAAAAAAGAGTAGCAAGTGTGCTTTCAAATTGGCGAAGAAATTTCGTTTTCTGACTAATATCAAACCATGACTCTGTGTGCAAAGAGGAATTATAGACAGAGATTTAGGGCGTATTACTCTGGTAATTTTACATTTGCATTAGTAGGAAAGGGGGAGCTATTTTTTTCTGCAGAAGCAGACTCTTAGCACACACCCAGCTGCTTATCCTGTGGAATCATGCATAGTATTCACAACCGAGTGGGGTTTGAGGTTGCAGTCAGTAATGCAAATACATTCAGCATCACTAAGGCTGGTTGCCCTTGCTGGAGTGTAGTCAGTCACCCAGGTTACAGATGTTGCTGGTCTGAAAAAGCTGTTTGGACATGTGCTTTTTTCAGAATCTGAAAAGTGGATTCAAAATGTGTCAGACTGTAAAAGTACTTATCACTTGCCAAAAAAAAGAGTAGTAAGTGTGCTTTCAAATTGGCAAAGAAATTTCGTTTTCTGCCTAATTTCAAACCATGACTCTGTGTGCAAAGAGGAATTACACACAGAGATTTATTGCGTATTACTCTGGTAATTTTACATTTGCATTAGATGGAAAGGGAGAGCTATTTCTTCTGCAGAAGCAGACTCTTAGCACACACCCAGCTGCTTATCCTGTGGAATCATGCATAGTATTCACAACTGAGTGGGGTTTGAGGTTGCAGTCAGTAATGCAAATACATTCAGCATCACTAAGGCTGGTTGCCCTTGCTGGAGTGTAGTCAGTCACCCAGGTTACACATGTTGCTGGTCTCAAAAAGCTGTTTGGACATGTGCTTTTTTCAGAATCTGAAAAGTGGATTCAAAATGTGTCAGACTGTAAAAGTACTTATCACTTGCCAAAAAAAAGAGTAGTAAGTGTGCTTTCAAATTGGCAAAGAAATTTCGTTTTCTGCCTAATTTCAAACCATGACTCTGTGTGCAAAGAGGAATTATAGACAGAGATGTATTGCGTATTACTCTGGTAATTTTACATTTGCATTAGATGGAAAGGGGGAGCTATTTTTTTCTGCAGAAGCAGACTCTTAGCACACACCCAGCTGCTTATTCTGTGGAATCATGCATAGTATTCACAACCGAGTGGGGTTTGAGGTTGCAGTCAGTAATGCAAATACATTCAGCATCACTAAGGCTGGTTGCCCTTGCTGGAGTGTAGTCAGTCACCCAGGTTACACATGTTGCTGGTCTCAAAAAGCTGTTCGGACATGTGCTTTTTTAAGAATCTGAAAAGTGGATTCAAAATGTATCAGACTGTAAAAGTACTTATCACTTGCCAAAAAAAGAGTAGTAAGTGTGCTTTGAAATTGGCAAAGAAATTTCGTTTTCTGACTAATATCAAAGCATGACTCTGTGTGCAAAGAGGAATTACACAAAGAGATTTATTGCGTATTACTCTGGTAATTTTACATTTGCATTAGATGGAAAGGGGGAGCTATTTTTTCTGCAGAAGCAGACTCTTAGCACACACCCAGCTGCTTATCCTGTGGAATCATGCACAGTATTCACAACTGAGTGGGGTTTGAGGTTGCAGTCAGTAATGCAAATACATTCAGCATCACTAAGGCTGGTTGCCCTTGCTGGAGTGTAGTCAGTCACCCAGGTTACAGATGTTGCTGGTCTCAAAAAGCTGTTTGGACATGTGCTTTTTTCAGAATCTGAAAAGTGGATTCAATATGTGTCAGACTGTAAAAGTACTTATCACTTGCCAAAAAAGCAGTAGGAAGTGTGCTTTCCAATTGGCAAAGAAATTTCGTTTTCTGCCTAATTTCAAACCATGACTCTGTGTGCACACAGGAATTGTTTTTAGATATTTAATTTGTGAAGGTGTTATTGTGATTTTCACTTGTAGGAAAGGGCCACATAGTATTTTAAGATTTGAAAAGATCATAAAAAATTTAGTAATATATTTAAATAAAATAAAGGATTTTTTTTTAGTTTTTTTCAGGTATTGCTGAAGAGCAGTGAACAAAATTTAAGATGCCTACAAAATCCAGACTAAGGAAAAACCACAAAAAAAAACTATATTTGAAGACAACTGGAGGACCTAAGTTAGTTGGAGATGCTCATGTTGGGAAAAAGAGAAAGTCTTCTGGTAAGCAGACAAAAGATTTTTTAAACAACATCTTCAAAAAAAGGAAAAATGTACAAAATGTCTGTACTGGAAAGAATGTTTTAAATAGAAAACAACAGGAAAAAATTGAGCATTTAGTTAATGCAAATATACCTTCAGAAACAATAAAGATTAACTTAAAAAGAAAAACAGCGTTTAAAGAGATACGTAGAAAAAAGTTTCAGAGAAGAGTTATGTCCAATTTGATGGATGTGAAGAAATATAAGCAAAAGGCTAAATTTTATAAGAGAAAAAAAGAAATTGAAGCCATTGCAGCAAAGGCATTAGAATTAAAAAGGAAACTATTCATTTTAATTTTGAATAGGATGCGTACATTAGATAAAATGGTCAATGTACTGAAATTACAAAGCAAAAGGAAAAGAGTAGTGAAAAGAACAAACTTTTGTAAAGTGTTTTTAGGAGAATGGATGCATAGTTCAAGTAGTGAACCTTTTTTTAATGAAGAGAGTTATTTTCAAAGTAATAGTTTGCTGCATGCAGTTGACACCAGAGGTCGTGCTTATGAAGTGAAAAATGGTTGTATAATGGAGAAGGAGAAAATGGTTCCAAGAGATGAGGTACAAGTGATGGCGGATGAGGCTATGGGGAGACGTCCTAAAGCCCCAGTGTACACTTGGAATTGTAGTAGTATTTGCACTGTGCGTCAGGAATCTATTGATAAATTTCGTGAGTTTCTAAGAGAATATAGTAAAAAAAGTGTTAAAAGTGTTAAACAGAAGATTAAAGTCTAGATCCATGCAGAGTGAGAGAGAAAACTGGTTTGCAGGGACATTCTCTGGCTTGTCTATCTAGAAAAGTGTGTAAAAGTGTTTTTCATCATTTTAGGATGCTGGCTGTTCATCATACTGAAATGAGAAAGTTTGTGAGACGGTTGTATTTTGCTAAAAGTCCAGCAATAAAGTTAGATGAATTGAATAGGGCTCTGTTCCGTGGATCGGTATCAGATGTAGAGAAGCTTACTGATGAAATTCAGTTTTGTTACTTTGGTCCTGAACAAGACAGTGCAGAAAAGGACACAGTAAATGAGGAAGAAGTGGAAGAGAATGTAGAACCCTCTGTAAGTAAGACATTTAATGATCACATAACAACATTTGCAATAATCTCTAATGAAAGACCAAATATTACTTGTATTTGTTGCCGCAGAACTCATTATAGAAAACAAACCAGGAATGTTGATCTCTACAGAAAAAGTGAAAATGAAGATAATTATAAGTGGAAGGATTTTGCCACATATATATTTCTTGAAAATTGTTTTGAATTGGGTGAAGATCAGCGTATTTGTAAATACTGTTACAACAAGTTAGAGGAAAATAGAATGCCGCCCAGAGCTGTACATAATAATTTAGAATTGGATGCTATTCCTGCCGAACTTTCTGAATTAAATACATATGAGTCTATACTTATTCAATGTGTTCATCCGTTCCAGACTATAGTACGTATGGAGCCCAAAACTGGTAAATTACCTCCTTCAGATTTACTGAGAGGTTTAAAAGGTAGAGTGGTGTATTTGCCCTTGGATTTGAAAAAAAATATGGAAACTATTGATGCAGATACTTTGGAAACTGAACCATTAGTTATTCTGTTTAATGGTGTACCTACAAAGAATAAGAAGATTTGGCAGGAGCTGGTAGATGTACGGAAAGTACAAAGAGCAAATTTGTATTTGAAAAGGAATAACAAATGGTATGAATCAATTTATATAGAAGAAGAAGAAGAAGATTTACAAGAAGACACAGAAACACCAACTGGACAAATTGAAAAAGTGGACAAGTCAAAGGAAGAAGAAATTTATGAACATTTTAGCATACATCCTCTTCATTCAAAAGAAGTTATGGGAGACAATATTGATCTGTTTCAGATGAAGAAAGCAAAAGGAACTCCCGTGAGTGTATGGGAGGAGAGCTTGGAAGCTCGATGTTTTCCCCAGCTGTTTCCTACAGGAAAAGGAGGACGATACGATGAACGTCCAGAACAGATTCCAGCTTCTGAGTATCGAACTACAAGACTATATGCAGAAGATTCCTGATGGCTTGTCAGCGTGGGACAAATGAATATTGGTACCGACGCCATGGTGAATTAAAATGCATGTTACGGAATTTAGGAACACCAACATGGTTCCTTACCCTAAGCTGTGCTGAGTACGCTTGGGATGATTTACTGGATTTTCTACGAGAGGCAAATTCAAACATTAAAAACATCGAATACAAGACAGCAGGAGAACTGTGCTCATTGGATCCGGTTAATGTTTGCAGATATTTCAATCATAGATTTGAGGCTATGATGTCCTTCATCTGCAATAAAAAAAATCCACCTCTTGGAGAAGTAGTGGATTTATTTTGGAGAAAAGAGTACCAGGCAAGAGGTGCTCCTCATATTCATATGCTGTTGTGGATCAAGGATGCCCCAAAGTTTGGAACAGATACTGATGAAGCAGTGTTATCTTTCATTGAAGAATATGCAACATGTGCTATACCAAAAAGCACAGAAGAGAAAAAGTTAAAGGAGCAAGTTTTACGTTTCCAAAGTCATCGGTGTGGAAAATACTGTCGACGGAAATACAAGAGCAAAGATAAATACTACACTAAATGTCGATTTGGATTTCCTAGACCTGTTCTTTCAAATGGAAGAGTAAACAGTTTTATGTCATCTGTGAGACATACTATTACAAGAAAATCACCTAAGAATACCTACAACCTTAAAAGAAAAGAAGAATCAAAAAATATAAATGACTACAACCCAGTCATTTTATCCATGTGGAATGCTAACATGGATATACAGTATGTAGCTGACAATTCCATTGCTGTTGCTCGATATGTAACGTCTTACATTACTAAATCAGAAAAAACTGAATTGAAAGAAATGTGGGAAGAGATTTCTCACGAGAAGACTGTCAGTAAGAAGCTGTACAGTTTCAGTTTAAAGATGTTATCGCATCGAGAAATTGGATCCTACGAATGTTCAGATAGGTTATCTTCTGCAAGTCTCAACTCGAAATCAAGAAGAATAATTTGGGCAAGTTTAGGCCTTGCAGCAATGAGAAATCGGGTACTGAAATCTGTTGGAGAAATTGAATATTTGGCCGAGAATGACCCAGAAAGTACAGATATTTTGAAATCAAACATGTTGGACACATATTATCCCAAGAGAAGTCTTCATCTAGAGAACATGTGTCTCTATGAAGTGCTGCAGAACTACATTTATTCACGGAAAGCCACAGAAGACATCAACAATGGAAAATATAAAGTCATTGGTGAGGAAGGATGTTTGGTGAAGCAAACAAAAGGAAGTTTGATAAATCACAGGAAGCTGAGTTGCGACACTACTGACAAAAAGGAATTTTACTACTTGGCTCTTTTACAGCTGTTTAAACCATGGCGTACAGAGGATGAACTACTGGGAGAATTTCAAAACTATGAAGATTCATTTAATGCTTGCAAAGACAGCATAGAATGCAGTACATTCACAAATTATGTGCAAATGTTAAATGAAGAAATTGAACAGGAAACTACAATTGCAGCTGAAGTAGCTAGAGACAGTTCTCAAGACAGCCAAAGTTCAGGAACACTCAGTCAAGATCCCCTAGGACAACCAATCGTTGAAAATGAAGCTGCAATAGCCATGAATGAAGTGGAAACGGCTATGAATCAAGCTCAAGAAGAATTTATAGACTTACCAAATTTGGAAAGACAACTGAATGAAGAGCAGCAACAAATTTATGAAGAAATCAGAAACAAAATTGATCACGGATTACTACATGAAAAAAAAGAGTGCTCATGCACATCTTTTCATCCAATCAGGATGTATGTAAGCGGACAAGCTGGAACTGGAAAAAGTTTCTTAATAAAAGTCATCAGAAGCTACCTACAGCAAAAAACGGATTCAACTTTGTCTTGTGTGGTTACTGATCCAACTGGGTTAGCAGCATATAACATAAAAGGAATCACCTTACATCGTTTGCTAATGTTACCAGTGGAGCATGAGAACAAAATACAATACCACAAGCTAACTGGAGAAGCATGCTTGGAAGTTTCAAGAGTATTGAAGAAGATGCAAGTTCTCATTATTGATGAGGTGAGCATGGTATCAAAC
This sequence comes from Triturus cristatus, assembly GCF_964204655.1. NCBI lineage: Eukaryota > Metazoa > Chordata > Amphibia > Caudata > Salamandridae > Triturus > Triturus cristatus. The sequence goes on along the minus strand of NC_140582.1, from coordinate 894,082,669 downwards.
TTAATGCTTGCCTTTGTGCATTTAAGAATGCAGCAAATTCTAAGGACAGACTATGACGTGTTATTTGGTGGAAAACATGTCATAGTTTTTGGGGATCTTCTACAGCTTACTCCAGTTAAAGGACAACCAGTGTTTAATACTGTGACACATGAAGACACAAAGAAGTCATTGGGAAGCATTGGTAATGCAAATATTTGGTCCTTCTTTGAGTACAAGAAACTTACTACTAATATGAGGCAAGCAAACGATGAAGAATATGGAAGTATTCTGAAAGATATCAGAATTGGACTACTCACTGAAGCTGGCACAAAAGCATTACAGAGTCGGTTGCTACATAATTTATTTCCAAAGGAAGAAATAGTTGCAGAGAAGATATACAAGAACATTGCAGAAAAGAAAAGTGTAATCTGCTTAATGCCAACTCTACGTGAATGTTCAATATTCAATGAGGAGCTTTTGAAATTGGAAAAGGAAGATATCAGGAAATTGGAAGCAGTGGACAAAATTCAGGATGGAAGAATTACTATCACATTAACAGGCAAACTGAAAAATAAATTGGAATCACTAGAGAAGAACATTTCCAAAACTGCTGGATTAGAAAAAAATCTATATGTTTGCATGAACTGTAGAGTATTTTTAAGGAGAAATTTGGATGTTGAAAAAGGTTTAGTTAATGGAGCTATGGGAAGAGTTGTGGGTTTTATTAATTATCAGAAAAAAGATGGAATTGAATGTTTAAAAATAAAATTTGATCAGATAGAAGAAGTTATAGACATTTGTCGTTGTACAGTTCGTTTCATGCTTGTGAAAGACTTATATGTACAAAGGAAACAGTTTCCGTTTTCTCTAGCATATGCTGTAACTATTCACAAGTCTCAAGGATTGACTGTAGATTGTGCATTTGTAAACATTGGTTCAACTGTGTTCAAAGAAGGTATGGCTTATGTAGCTTTGTCACGAGTGAAAACATTATCTGGTTTATTCATGATAGACTTTGATGATTCAAAAGTTAGTGCTGATACAAACTGTGTAAAGGAGTATAATAGATTAAGAAGAACCTATGCTCCTCATTTAGGTCAGTATCCTGTGTTAGAGAAACGTATAGTTTCTCGAAAAAGGAGAATTGAGAATATCTGTAATGAGGATGTAGAGAGGAGGAAAAAAAAGAGGAGTGATGTAATTGCAAGCAAAAAGAAAAAGGAAAATGTTGAAGAGGTTGTAGGATGTCATTTTGAAAATAGCTCTGGTGTCAACTGCTACGCTAATGTAGTGCTGAATGTTGCATTTTATCTGGAAAGTTTGCAAGAGCAGATAATAGTAAATCAGAGAAAAAGATTCTGTTCTGAGTTGAGTCTCCTTTTTCAAAAGCTGAGTAATGATAAAACTCAAATAGAAAGTGCTACTGAAATTAGAAAACTTTTAGATGTATGTTCAGGACGAACACAGTTTTCTCAAAATGTACAGCAAGACGCACAGGAATTCTTGATGTATTTTCTTCAGGTACTGGAAGAAGAAGGGGTGCCAATTGAAAATATGTTTGGTGTCTCTTATAAATGGGAACATAGTTGTGAAAACTGTTTCAATACATGTGGCTCTAATGTTGATTCTGAAAGGTTTATTTATTTAACATTGCCAGACAGTAAAACAGTCACTTTTGCTAAATTAGTTAAAGATGCTAATCATAGCATGGAATGCGGTGAGTGTAAATCTGACATGTTTTCAACGTTAATTTTAAAGGAATACGGACAGTATGTAATTTTAATGATGCAACGATGTAAAGCTGATGGTTCAAAATTGGATACTTTAATAAAGAAGTTTATAGGACAGCAATTATCAATTTCAGGAAAAACTTTTGTAACAGTTGCAATAATTTTCCATGAAGGACCTACTGTAACTTCTGGACATTACACAGTTTATCTTAAATGTGAAAAAGACTGGACACTGTGTAATGATTCCCAATTGATTTTCAAGCAACGTTTGCCTTTTGATTTAGCAAATTCCTATCTAATCTTCCTGAAACCTACATTTTAGAGAGACTCGGCAAGATCTGTACAAAACAATTTTACCATTTTATTGGATTAGCATTGGAATTTTCAAAAAAAAAGATTTTTCAAATTACCATTTGGCCTAAAGGAAAGGTAACCAATTGTAATGTGGACTTATTTAATTCCTAATGAATCTGTCGGAAACCAAAAATTTAGAGAGAATCGGTAACATCTATACAATTTAAATTTTGGAATTTTATTGGATTACCATTGGAAATTTATTCAAAAAAGATTTTTAAAATCACTATTTGGCCATAAGGAAAGGTAACCAATTGTATTGTGGACTTATTTAATTATTAATTAATCTTTCGGAAACCAAAATGTTAGAGAGAATCGGTAACATCTGTACAATTTAAATTTTGGAATTTTATTAGATTACCATTGGAAATTTATTCAAAAAAGAATTTTAAAATGACTATTTGGCCTAAAGGAAATGTAACCAGATGTATTGTGGAGTTTTTTGAGATATATTATTTTTGAAATTATGCTTCTGTTCCAAAATTGTCAGACGGTATTTTAAAGAAATAGTTATTGTTATTAGATGATATTTTTTTAGAATATTATGCATTTCTATAATGTTATGTTTAAGTAAAAAGAGATTCTGGGCTTTTTTAAAACAATCTTTGAGATTGTTATTTTTTTTTTGCCCGCTGTTAAGTGATGAATGCAATTGCTTTCACGATTTATAGTGAAATGCAATATATTCTGAAAACAGCAAAAAAAAGGCAAAAAATTGTTTTTGGAAAATATGTAAATACGTGTACTGTGTTATATAATGATTTATTAAATATTAATACTTTTTTCTTTTTTTCAGATTGTGAAAGAAAATTTTCGAAAAAAAACAACCATTTCAATTAAATTTTAATTAAAAATTAAATTGTTGGGTGGGTCAGGTAAGTCAGAAATTAGATGGTCCCTTTCTTCCACTTCTCCTCAAACAGATTTTCAGTATTTAGTTATTAATCCCTCAAGGATCTTGAAATGTGGTAATTGATTTTTATTGTTTTAAAAAAAAAAAATAATAATTACGCTTACCGTACAGTAAAAAAAAATAAAAAAGTTTTAAAGAAAAAATAAAAAAAAGTTGAGAGGTAAGGTTGGCTCTTAAAAGAGTCGTTGTGTTCATGCAGGGACAGAGGAAATGAAGAATGGGAACATTAGCTGGTAGGACAAATGTGCTGGTCTATTTTGTTGTTAATGAGGGGAAGACTGGTCTCCCTATGAACAATTAGACCATGGCAAAATGAACACCGCATTGTAACCCTCGCAAACCGATGGTTCGTTTCCACAGGATCAGAAAAAGGTGAATCTGCCCCCACAGATGAAGGGCTCTGCTGAGCTTCCGAAGAAGGACTCGGCTGAGCTGCTGTGGATGTGCTTGCTCGACTTACTGAAGGGTTGCCTCTAGTATGTCGTGCATGCGTCCTAGGATGTACATCCTCAAGGTGTCTCAACATAGTGTGATTCCCAAAGGAATACTTCTTGTTGGGATTACCTCTTGAAAGTACACGCTGGCACAGCTTGCAAGTCACCAAAGCAGCATTGACTTTTTTCTCACCCTCAGGAAAACTAAAATACTCCCATATAAAAGAGCTCTTCTGTTTCCTCTTTCTCTGCCTGATGGTGGTGCTGCTAGCCTCACTATCAGCAGAAGAGTGCTGGTCTGCCATCGTATCACAAAGACAAGTCAGCTCCTTCTCCTAAGGGATCACAAGCAGAAATGAGGGAAATGGGTGTGGTGTAGGAGAGTTCTAGAACTGAAACTACTTTGAACCAATCAAAAGTTTTGTTTCATGATCACATGACCCACCGTGCGCGTACGTTACGCTTACGTTATGCTTACGGAGCGCTTACGGAGCGCTTACGGAACGCTTACGGTAAAAGTACGCATGCGCGTAAAAAAAGACACGCGCTCGCGCGCATGCGCATAACAGTCGCTCCCCAACACTTCCGTGTAACGTACGCGTGTAGCGTACACGCTTACGCGCCCCATACGCAGTACGCACGGCTACGTAAATTGCGTAACCATATGCAAAAAGAGTGGAAATATTACGAACATTACGCAAACGTACGCTTACCGTAAGCTTACCGTACGCGAACTTAAAATAAAAAAAAAAAAAAGGAAAAAAAGAATTTCTATGTTATACTAATATATCTTACCTGTTTAGTAAAAAAAAAATGAGAAAAATTAATATCTTGCAGAATTTAAAAAAATTAAGCATAGTGTTTGAAGAGAATATAAAGTAAAAAAAAAAAAAAAAAAAAGGAAAAAAAGAATTTTTATGTTATACTATTATATCTTACCTGTTTGGTAAAAAAAAAGAGAAAAATTAATATATTGCAGAATTTAAAAAAAATAAACATAGTGTTTTAAGAGAATATAAAGTAAAAAAAAAAAAAAAAAAAACTTGCTTTTTTAAAAAAAAAAACACATTTAATATAAGAGTTTATAATAAAAAAAATCATACAAAATCAATGAAAAAACAATGGGAATCACACATGTTATAGGTAAGAATTAGCATTTAAAAAACCATACAAATTCACTGAAAAAACCATGGGTTTCACACACGTTATAGTTAGGAATTAGCATTTAAAAAACCTTGCAAATTCACAGAAAAAACCATAGGTTTCACACACGTTATAGTTAGGATTTAGCATTTAAAAAACCTTGCAAATTCAGTGAAAAAACCATAGGTTTCATACACGTTATATTTAGCGGACATTTCACTCATAAAAAACCATTGAAATTCCCCCGTTATAGTTAGTTAAGCTAACTATAACTCGCGCACCCGCAATCCACTGCTGATGACGTAACATATTACATCACTCATGATATGGTCAGTGACATCACTCATGACATCACTGATGACATCTCAAATGACATCACTGATGACATCATCCAGTGAATGTGTGTTTTTCTGAAAATTAAATATGTTTTATATATGTATATCTCAAGGTCGATGTAAGAATAAATGGGTATATAAGTGTCTAAAAGGATGATTTGTTTTTGAAAAATTGATTGTGTAACTGACTGATTAAGTGTATCTTAGTGAATACATGGCTTAATGAGTAATGTTTAAATATGTAATTTTCTGTATCAGTCTCTCACTTTGTGTATAAGTGTCTGCATGGGTTGGTGAGTAGCTACATGGGTGTTTATATTGGATTTTAGGTTGTTTTTTGAGTATCAGTCTGAGTGTCTGCATGGTTCGGTGGGGGGTTTAACGTAGTGCATAGGTGCATGAATGATTGTCTCTCTGGTTGTATGTTTTGAAGACAGCATGTGTGCATGACTGTATGGTTGGATGAGTGTGTGTATGGGTGTGTTAGTGAGTGAATGACTGTCTCAATAGTGTCTTTATGAGTTATTAAATATGTTTTAAAGAAGTATATTTGACAATTGGTGTATATAAGTGAGTATGTGTGAGAGTGAGAGATTGAAATAGTTCCTGTATGAATAAGTATGTGTTTTTATTAGTGATTATTTAAAAGAGTAAGTATGTGTAAGTTTCTGTAGAAGTACGTGTTGAGGTGTGTGTATAACTGAATATGCAAGTAAATGGATGTTTGACTCTTTATTAGCATGAGTGACTATGTGTGTGAGTAACTCTATGGATGAGTGGCAATGTGTAACAGGATGTATAGGTGTATGAGTACATAAGATGAGTGAGTACATGTATGAGTGACTGTACAGGACTGTTGGTGAATGAGTGGATGTGTATGTGGATCTAAGAATTACTGAATAGGTTATTGTAACTGGTATTGGTATGTCCATTGTTTTGAAAATTGTAGTCTCCATTTTTGAATGTGTGTATCAAAGGTTATATTAGGGTGAGAGGAGGTCTACCACTCTGTCACAAGGATGATGTCATCAGTGATGTCATTTGAGATGTCATCAGTGATGTCATGAGTGATGTCACTGACCATGTCATGAGTGATGTAATATGTGACGTCATGAGCAGTGGATTGCGGGTGCGCGAGTTATAGTTAGCTTAACTAACTATAACGGGGGAATTTCAATGGTTTTTTATGAGTGAAATGTCCGCTAACTATAACGTGTGTGAAACCTATGGTTTTTTCACTGAATTTGCAAGGTTTTTTAAATGCTAAATCCTAACTATAACGTGTGTGAAACCTATGGTTTTTTCAGTGAATATATATATATATATATATATATATATATCCAAATATAGGTGTCTTTCTTCTACGAAATAAACATCCAGCACTCCGAAGTAAAAATTGGGCACTCGGTCTTTATTTTGATGAACGAGGTTGTAACATCTTTTTTAAAAATTGGGCACTCGGTCTTTATTTTGATGAACGAAGTTGTAACAGGAAGGGTTGTACTCCCTATATACACTTTCAGACAGGGGCATCGTAACAGGTAAACAACATAGCTAGATTTACAGGTCAAAAAACTTTTAATAACAATGGTTTTCTTAAAAAAAGTTTTAAAATCAGTGCAATTTACGCCATGCTGGCACGCTTTGCATTTTGGGCATTTTCTAAAACCTGGTTTCTGATGCAACCAGGTGGGAGCTCGCCCTTTCACTTCCTGATATTCGCTCCTTACAACCAAATCCTTCAATGATTTTGATCTCTTATAGGTGATGTCAGGGTGTTTCTTCATTTTAGGGCCTAGTACGGGATCATTTCTCACTAGATGCCAATGTTTATTTAAAATATATCTTATTTCTTTATGTTTTTCATTAAACGTTGTTATGAATCTAGAGTTAATCTGGTTTTTATTCTTCTCTCTCTGTATTTTCCTCTGTTTTGTTCTTGATGGTTCAAACAGGATTTTCTGTCTATCTAGGTTTCTTGCCTTAGATGAGGCCCCCTTTATTACAGACGGGGAATACTCTCTTTGGATGAATCTATGGGTCATCTCACTCTCAATTTTATCATACTCAGCCTGATTGCTGCATGCTCTCCTTGCTCTATAGAACTCCCCAAAGGGGATGCTCCTAATTAATGCAGATGGATGAGCACTTCCCGCATGGAGCACTGTATTTCCGGCGGTGGCCTTGCGGAACACTGAAGTCTCCAACTTCCCTCCCACCGGTTTGACCCGGATGTCAAGAAAGTCTATAGTGACTTTACTGTGGTGCCCTACAAATTCTAAATTAACTGAGTTCTGATTCAAGTCCTTGATGAGTAATTCTATATCTGTCTCCGTGCCCTGCCACAGCACAAAGACATCATCTATAAATCTAACCCACAGTAATATGTGTTCTGACCAGTGCTCCAATGGACTGCCTCTGAGCACCTGTTCCTCCCACCAGCCAAGATGTAAATTTTCATAACTGGGGGCGAAACAGGTGCCCATCGCAGTCCCTTGTTCCTGCTGAAAAAGTTCATCATTGAACAAAAAAATATTCTTTGTCAGACACCATTCCATTAATTCCAAAATCATTTTGTTGTGTTCCATGAGTCGAATTGGTCTTCTATTCAGGAAATACTCAGTTGCCTTTAAACCGTCTCTGTGTCTAATACTGGTGTACAGTGTTGCAATATCGAGTGTCAATAACAACATGGTCTCCGCATCCCATTGTATGTCAAAGATACACTTTAAAAAATCCGTTGAGTCTTTGATATAAGAAGACAATGATTTTACAATCGGATTTAAAAAGTAATCTATGTAACGTGATGCGTTCTCAAATAAGCTACCACAAGATGAAATAATTGGTCTCCCTGGTGGACTGGTGAGACTCTTATGCACCTTGGGGAGCATATAAAACACCGGGATCGTTGGTTTATCTCTTTTAATGAATTTATATTCATCCCAGCTCAATAAGCCTTTGTCTTTCCACGCATCCAGCCTTATGAAGAAAAGTTCTTTCATTTTTTCATGTTCCTTCATATTTATCCGGATGTAACAGTTGCTATTGTTCAATTGATTGAGAGCCTCTTTTTTGTACAGTTCCCTACCCCATAGAACAATATTCCCTCCCTTATCCGAGGTTTTAATCAGTGCTCCGTCTTCTTTCTGGAGTTTATTCACTGTCTTGTGGAATAGTGCTTTTTTTGGACACATTTTCTTTTTCTTCTGATTTGCCTCAATATATAGTTGTTTCAAGTCCTTGGTTACATTTTCCCCAAAAATGTCGAGGTTATCTTTTATAGATTGGGGCAAAAATCTAGATGGTGGTCGAAATGGGGTGTGGTCTTCTTGGTTCATCCCTGAAAAAAAACAGCATTGATTGTTCCTCATTTTCTGGTGGGTTATCTTCACTAGCCAGTGAGATTATATCTGCCAGAGTGGGTATGTCATTTATATTCAGGGAGGCTTCATTATTCAAGGGTTCTAGTGCTCCTATTTGTGGTGCTTGATTGGTCTTATATTGGTTCAAGTGCAATTTCGACAATTTGAGCTTTCTAATGAAGCGGTATAGATCCATTCTGTTACTCGGGTAATTATATGCATTACTGCTGCAGAAGGACATACCTAATTTCAGAATCGATTCTTCATATTCCGTTAGCTTCATATTGCTCAAATTGATCACCGTTGTATTGTCCATTACTTTTTGTTTTGTTTCCTCGTATTGGAGCGCAGCGATCTTTTGCTTGCAAATCTTGCGCTCCTCCTATACCTCCTCTTCTTTGTTTCCTCTTCCTTGGCCTCTTCCTCTCCCGCGTCCTCTCGTCATGCGATGGTCTGTCTATTGTTCCAGAAGCATAAAACGGAATTCCTCAGTCACAGCTAGTCTCACATCTCGCGCCCCTCTATTGCCCTGCTCCTCTGGTTCTTGTTCCGAGCCAGTGTCTGAGCTGATTTCACTTTGCACATTCTCTTGGTGATCTATTTGGCCACTATAGATTTTCTGTCGCCTCTCCGAATCAAATTTTCTGGCGAATGTATAGATCCATCCTGATTCGTAGTCTATACGATCTCTCAAGAATTTTGTGGCTTTCCTGTCTTTGATGCGTTTTTCATATTTCTCCAGCCTGCTTTTCAAATCACTTTGAACTTATTTACTTTGGCCTTGTCATCATTTTTCTCCAAGATATCATGCAATTCTTTTAATTTAGTAACCACTTCCAGGCGCTCTTTTTCCGCATATTTCACTAAGATGCGAATCATATTGGTTGAGCTAGCTTCACTATTGTCCGCCCATTCACTGAGCATTTCTACCTGAGGATTTTCATATGTCGGGGTGATCATTATACACAGTCCACGAGGCACCCGTCCCACCTGCAAATACTGTCACATAGATGCCACTTCCCACCAACGTGAGATCTCCCTTTTCTTTAGTTTCTCATATTCCTGTAATTGCCTAGCTATATCACTGCTCACTTTTGGTGCCGCTGCTCCCCTCGTATTCTGTGTCGGTAGAGCATTTTCCACAAAGATTTATAGAGCTTCTTGCTCCCTCGCTGCACATTCCTCGTCACTCATTGGGGAGTTATCCTTTCCTCCTCCCCCTAATGCTGAATTCACAGCTTCGGGCTTTCGTGTAGATCTTTTATTATTTCCCCAGTCCGACTCCCGTAGCTGCCTCTGCTCCCTCCCTTTATTTCAGAGTTCGGCCACAGTTACTCACCGCGGTTTCCGTGATCCTCCGACCTCCGGTTTCCCGCTACGAGTCTGCGGCTCATTCACTCCGAACAGCTTCCAGGAGTTTTTTCCAATGGCTGCTTTCCCGGGGGGCACGCCTGTCTCTTTTCCTCTCTTGTCGTGGCGATTTGTACTGGCGTGCTTCCTAACCGCCGATGGTGCTGGTTCAAAAGACGTTTTATCGCCGCGTCTTGTCAATATCCAAATATGGGTGTATTTATTCTACGAAATAAACATCCAGCACTCCGAAGTAAAAATTGGGCACTCGGTCTTTATGATGAATGAGGTTGTAACATCGTCATGTCATGAGTAATGCCATTGACCATGTCATGAGTGATGTAATATGTGACGTCATGAGCAGTGGATTGCGGGTGCGCGAGTTATAGTTAACTGAACTAACTATAACGGGGGAATTTCATTGGTTTTTTACGAGTGAAATATCCACCTAACTATAACATGTGTGAAACCTATGGTTTTTTAAGTGAATTTGCAAGGTTTTTTAAATGCTAATTCCTAACTATAACGTGTGTGAAACCTATGGTTTTTTCAGTGAATATATATATACATACATATATATATTCACTGAAAAAACCATAGGTTTCAGGGGTGTTATAGTTAGCTGGACTTTTCACTTGTACAAAACCATTGAAATTCCCCCGTTATAGTTAGTTCAGCTAACTATAACTCGCGCGCCCGCAATGCACTGCTGATGACGTCACATATTACATCACTCATGACATGGTCAGTGACATCACTCATGACATCACTGATGACATCTCAAATGACATCACTGATGACATCACTGATGACATCATCCAGTGAATGTGTGTTATTCTGAAAATTAAATATGTTTTATATATGTATATCTCAAGGTCGATGGAAGAATAAATGGGTATATAAGTGTCTAAATGGATGATTTGTTTTTGAAAAATTGATTGTGTAACTGACTGATTAAGTGTATCATAGTGAATACATGGCTTAGTGAGTAATGTTTAAATATGTAAATATCTGTATCAGTCTCTCACTTTGTGTATAAGTGGCTGCATGGGTTGGTGAGTAGCTACATGGGTGTCTATATAGGTTATTAGTTGGTTTTTTGAGTATCAGTCTGAGTGTCTGCATGGTTCGGTGGGGGTATTACGTAGTGCATAGGTGCATGAATGAGTGACTCACTGTTTGTATGTGTTGAACACAGTATGTGTGCAGGACTGTATGGGTGGATGAGTGTGTGTATGGGTGTGTTAGTGAGTGAATGACTGTCTCAATAGTGTCTTTATGAGTAACTACATATGTTTTAAACTAGTATATGTGACTATTGGTGTATATATGTGAGTATATGTGAGAGTGAGAGATTGAAAGAGTTCCTGTATGAATAAGTATGTGTTTCTATAAGTGATTGTTTAAAAGACTAAGTATGTGTAAGTTTCCGTAGAAGTAAGTGTGGTGGTGTGTGTATAACTGTATATGCAAGTAAATGTATGTTTGATTCTTTATTAGCATGAGTGACTATGTGTGTGAGTAACTATGGATGAGTGGCATTGTGTAACAGGATGTATAGGTGTATGAGTACATATGATGAGTGAGTACATGTATGAGTGACTGTATTGGACTGTTGGTGAATGAGTGGATGTGTATGTGGATCTTAGAATTACTGAAGAGGTTGTTGTAACTGGTATTGGTATGTCCATTGTTTTGAAAATTTTAGTCTCTATTTTTGAATGTGTGTATCAAAGGTTATATTAGGGTGAGAGGAGGTCTGCCACTCTATCACAAGGATGATGTCATCAGTGATGTCATCAGTGATGTCATTTGAGATGTCATCAGTGATGTCATGAGTGATGTCACTGACCATGTCATGAGTGATGTAATATGTGACGTCATCAGCAGTGCATTGCGGGCGCGCGAGTTATAGTTAGCTGAACTAACTATAACGGGGGAATTTCAATGGTTTTGTACAAGTGAAAAGTCCAGCTAACTATAACACCCCTGAAACCTATGGTTTTTTCAGTGAATTTCTGAGGTTTTTTAAATGCTAATTCCTAACTATAACGTGCCTGAAACCTATGGTTTTTTCTGGTAATTTCAAAGGTTTTTTAAATGCTAATTTCTAACTATGCCTACAGAGATAGGACATGTGAAGAAAGAAGAAAAAATGCACAGAAAGAAACAAAAGAAGTGCAGAAAGAAGCAACAGAAGTCCTCAAATACGAAGATAAGTGCAGGAAGAAGGATAACGTGCAGAAAGAACAAAAAGAAGAGCAGAAAGAAGCCTTGTTGCAAAATCATCCTGTACCCTCAACTTTTTCAGACGGATACTGGTGGTAACTGAGTCTGACTAACCAGTCCTAGAGCCAGTGCTATGTTAAAAGACACTTAGAATACAGTGAAAACACCTACATACACTAGAGAACATTATGCGTTGGGGTCCCCCTGTGATTAGCCTTACCTCCTCTATAAGCCCCTAGTATATAATAGGGCATGGGGATTAAAACTACCTCTTAAAACAGGCCACAGGGCGTTTTTGCACACGTTAACTCAGGCCCCGTCCCCTCCTTTCACCATTATGTAAACACGCCCTGTGTCCGTTTTTAGTTGGGAGATTAAGTTCATTTGAGTCCTGAGGGTCCCTAGGGTCCAACTAGCCCACTAGGTACCTCCAGTAAGTGCCACAGAGCTGCGTTGCAGAGAGGTGTAAAAAGTGGCACGGCCTGGACCACCTCTCTGCAATGCAGCTCAGTGGCGCTTACTGGAAGCACTTGGTGGGCTAGTTAGCCCCCAGGGGCCCTCAGTATTGAAGGGAAATTATATCCCCAATTTAAAACGTGCCATGGTGCGTGTTTGCACACGTCACCTCAGGCCCCGTCCCCTCCCTTCACCACTATGTAAACGCGCCCTGTGGCTGTTCTAAGTTGAGAGATTAAGTCCCCTTGAATCCTAAGGGTCCCTAGGGTCACACTAGACCACTAGGTACCTCCAGTAAGTGCCACAGAGCTGCGTTGCAGAGAGGTGTAAAAAGGGGCTTGGCCTCAGAACACCTGTCTGCAGCGCAGCTCCCTGGCGCATACTGGAGATGCCTGTTGGGGGCGCGTTTGCAGAGTGCTGCATGGAGGGGGCATGGCCTCCGGCACGATGCCAGTCTTTTATTTATTTTATTTTTTTAAGAAGGGGGGCTGTGTGGTTCCCCTTCTTATTCTAATTTATTGGCCCTGATGACCCCATCCCCCAGGGCCTGTCTCCTAATTATATTTTTTTGACCCCAATCCCCAGGGCCGGCCACTGTTTTTTATTATTTTTAAAAAATATATATTTATAGACACACCTAGGACATGCTGGACAAACCGTACGTACCTATCACCATGACGATTTGCGTGATATTCATTAAAAGGCGACTATGCATGCAATTAATCCACGTGGAATGTATTTACACCACTAGTGAAGCTCTGACATGTCTGATGCTCTACCGTGCCTAATCCCGGTAGACACCCTTGTCGTTTATTTATACAAACATGGGTAGCTATTGACGGGCACATTTAATACACATGCACACCAAGCCATTCAAAGGGGATTCGACAAAAATTCGACCAAAACTATGCAAGAAACCCCCCTCACAGTTAATAAAACACACATCCACTGCCGGATGTGTAATACTTTTTATTTTACTCTCTGGAAAGGGGACGAACATCACTTGCGAGTCACAGCGCGCTCCTGACAGAGCCCAATGCTGTGTTACACCCACCATTGCCTGCCGAGTGCCACACACCTCTGTATTGTATTCCACTAGCTAGTGCATATGCTATGACACTCTCTAGCCCATGTGCACTGTAACACCACCCCGTGAAAATGTCATGCCACACTTGTCTTCGCACGGGTTATATTGCCCCATCTAACGTGCCTTCCTCGATGCCTATGTTATAACGCACAGTGCTATGCCATACATATTACAATTTGGGATCCATATCTTTGTCACAGTGCATATGCAACGTTACACTCCCCAGCACATATTTTATATTACAACTTTAGAGACTAGTTAGGTTACACAACACTGCCCTGTGCATATTACACTCCAAGGCGCATATCGCATAGCACACGCTAGTGCCTGTGCTATCTCGCGCTCTCCAATGAATCTGTCATTGCGCACAATGTATTGCATATTATATTTCACGCCTGGTTCATCTTATATCACACTTTTTGGTGCATAGTTTATACCATACACTATATCTAGTTTTCATTTTCAATCGTGCTCTCAGGACTATGTTCTATATAACACTGTGTTCACCTACCCTTTTCACGGACATTACATTTTGCGATAGGGGGTGGAGGGTCAGGGGGTGTTTTTGCCAAGTGAGCCCGGAGTCACAGTCACTAACGTCTTCTTCTTCCTGAATAAAAGTGAGATTATGCTGCATACTTGTTCATATTTTAAGTAGTTTGCACAGACAAAATGTTTTAAAAACAATAAAGTTTCTAATACCCGCCTTCTCTGAACAGTTAGCTTGCTGCCCCATCCCCCTCCTCCCTATCCTCTGTTGTGTGAATCCATGGACTAGCCTCCTCCCTCCTGCCATGCATGGTCTGATGTGCTGCCACTGCCCTCAATTTAGTATGATGTACCAGTCCACTCCTCCTGCCCTCCATTGCCCAATTCTATGCCCCATCATTGACCTCCTGCTTAAACTCTGTGCTTAGCTTGCTGCCCCTATTCTCCTTCCCCCTGCCCTCCGATGTCTTTGTGCATGCCCCTGCTCCATCCTTTTTGCCCACCATGTCCCATGGACCTGCCACTCCTATCTACTCTGAGTGTTCTGTTGAGCTGCCACTCCCCTCCCACCTGCCTAGCATTGTCAGATGACTGTAACCTGTCCCTGCCACCTCCACCCTGCCTGTCCACATGCCATGCCTCTATCCTCTTCCTCCTGTCCTACATGGTCCATTGTACTGCCACACCCTTCTGCCCTCCCTGGTCTGTTGTGCTGCAACTGCTCCTCCTGCCTGCCCCGTGTGGTCTGTTGTGAGGCCCCTTCCCCTGAACTTTCTTGTCTGTGCACAGGTCCTGACCCTCCCTTCTATCCTCCATCGTCCTTTGTGCATGCCCCTGCACCCTCCTTCTTGCCCATCATAGCCATTGTGCTGCCACTAACCCTCCCACTTGCCATGCATGGTCTTCTGTGCTGCCATGGCCCCTCCCACCTTCCCTGTGTGGTCAGTTAGCTGCCCCTGACCCCCCCCCACCTTCCCTCCATGGTCTGTGTGTATGCCATCACAGTCTCACTGTTGCTCTTCATGTTGTGTCTTGCTTCTAGTGCCCATCCTGCCTGACCTCCATGGCCATCTTGCTGCTCCTGCCCTGCCCCCTTGCCCCCAGCCCTCTGTTTACATGTGCAGACCCCTACTCCCTCCCTCCTGGCTTGTCTGTTCCATTGTAATGCCCCTGATCCATCCCTCCTGCCCTTTATGGTCTGTTATGCTGCAGCCTTCTCTCCTGTCTGTCCATTATGGTCAGCTAGCTACCATTGCCTCTTGCCCCTCTGTTCTCTGTTGTCCATGTGCATGGTCCTGTCCCCTCCCTCTTGCTTTCTATGGATTGTTGTGCTGCACTCCCGTCCTGCATGCCCTGTGTGGTGTATTGTGCTGCTGCAAACCCTGATGCCTGCCCTGCAGGGTCAGTTTGGTGCACCTCTCCATGTCTCTCCTGTCCTCTGTTATCCAAGTCCATGTCCCTATCCCATTTCCTTCCATGATCCAATGTACCATACTTGCGAACATTTTGAACTTGGTAAGAGGGAGATTTTGAAAAAAAACTGGGGTATTGATTTTCCCCTTTGAGTTACATTGAAAAAGAGGATATTGTAGACAGGAGACAGATCAAATAAAGCCCATTTGAGCTTAAAAACATTGGACGTTTCCTGGCTGAATCGGGTCTGTTGGCATGTATGGTTGTACTACCATTGCCTCTTCCTTCTGCCCACAATGGTCTATTACATTGCCACAGCCTTGAAGGAGGGTAGATTTTGTATCACAGGGGGCCCCTGGCCCGTTCTGTCCACACCTGAAGTATGAGACCCTTGTCCTTGCCCTGCCAGCCGCATTTGTAGGCCGTATTAAATTGACCAGCGGGTCCTGTGTTGCTATATAATTATCCTGAGACATCCTTACCACTCAGCCAGCATAAAACCCCTGTGTAGGCCCTTCTGTTCAATATGTAGGCCTCTTTGTTAAATTGACCATAGCTTTGCAATTTTAGTGTATAGCAGTCTGAAGGCAGGTCTGTGAGGCCTTCTGCTCCAAACTAGTAGCCCCCACCCTACCCGAGTGCTCCGTGCTCGGTATCAAAGTTCAACATCCCCCTGAAGCTGTCGACATACAGTAGGCTGCATCCTGGACTGGTACTTGCTTCCTGGGCAGGTTTCCCGCTTTTAAGGAAGTGGCAACCGCAGAGCGTCAAGTTAGGAGAACTGAGGAGATTTTATACATGAATATATTGAATTCCTGTACAATACCCATTATTTTCTGCTTGCTCTATGGAACTTACGATAAGCGATTGGCCTGAGAGACTGACCTTTTCACCCAGTCCATTGTCAGCATTAAGTGGGTAAATGACGAAATGTCTGGTAAAATCTGCAGACGAAGCTTTTGGGTAGCATACGTAGGTAGATGTAGCGTGCAAAGGAGCCCACAAAATGATATAAAAAGGGAGCACCCACAGATATCGACGGACAACCTCGCCGTCTGTATGTAGGTTAACAGGCTGTGCAGGTTTTCCCCAAGAACTGGGAGCTCTTGTCTTCCTTTGCTTAAAATGTCTTGCTCGGCTTTGCTTGAAGTATCTTATTCTATTTTACCTATATGAAATGTCATGTTATGTTTAACCATTGTTCTCTTTACTTTTGCATTTAAAAGATGTTGTATTGTAATTGCAGGAATGCTTGCTCTAAGAGTAAATGTGAGTGTCCCTAGGTAACATTTTCCTTGGTGTAACTTGTTTCTCATGATGCATTTATAGATGTGTTTTCTCTCTCTCTCTGTCAGTCCATTAATTGAGATACAGAGAATATCATGACAGCTGTATGATTATCTGGATTCTGTATTTTGTACTTTAGGTCTCTATTCTGCGGTTTCTTTGAAGTTGCATCTTCTCATTAAACTGCCATTGTATTCTGCCTCCAATTCCATGTCTCATATGTCTGTTTTCTTCATTTTTGGAGCAAGCGTTCCTAGGCACCCCGGCTCAAATTAAGGTGCCCCTTTTGTCCCTGACTCACTCTCCTGCTCAGTTCTGTGGTGGCTCCCGGGGCTCTGGGGACCGCCCCTAGCTTCCTTGACCCGTAATAGATCTTCCCTCCAACAGCCTCTCTTGCAAGTCCTGTATTGTTGGTTTGTTGCCCCTGCCCCCCTTTCCACTGCCCTCCATAGTCTGTTGTGCTTCCACGGCCCTTCCTGCCTGCTCAGTGTGGTTAAATTGTTGCCTTTGCACCCTCCTACCTGCCTTCAATTTTCAGAGTCCGTGCCCCTGGCCTCTGCCTCTCAACAGTATCCTAATGAACAACTAGATTGCTAACATTCTATATTTATTACAAAAGTGTGGAGCGCCTGACATCATCTTGATGTAATCAAAACTGTAATACCTAGAGCATTCCTTTAGAAATTACATATATGAGAGGGTCTTATTGGCATCAAAATTATGGTTAGTGCTCTAAAAGACTAAAATAAGGACATATTTTCTGAGTTTTCAAATAGCGACAAAGCACTTTTAAATTATTTGTTATCTTTATGTTTTTTTATCTAGTTGACAACTTGATTAAATGTTGCACTTAGGGGAGAGGATGTGGTGTTACTTCCAGAACTGCAGACTTTGCAACTGGGGAACCAGGTTGAAGTTTCTGCTTCAGCTCGACATTCTGTGATTCTGGTCAAATCACTTAGTCTCCCCATGTCTACAACCAAAATGAATTTGTTCTTGTGTGATGTAACCAATGCTCATGTAAAGCACTCCAATACCTGACAAGTCTGCACTATATAACACTGCAAAAACACAAAATAATAAGTGTTTTGCACACTTCTGTCATTGGGCTATATTTGGGCTATATCTGGGTGATTTTGGGCTACATTTGGGCTCTTTTGTCTCCGGTGGCCATCTTGGGAGATTTATTTGTTATGAAGTTTCCTAATTTCCTCATGTACTGCAGTCTCCTCAGTCGGAAATGCTTTCAGTTTTTTACTTTGATTCCATCATGAAGGTATTCAGATATGTCACACATTTGCCATGAATTCTGAATGTTAGCACTCTAGTTGCTCATTAGATCACTGTAGTAAAACTACTGCTCACCATGGAAGTCTGCTCCTGGTATTAAAAGTGCATGTTTCAGTCTGCATGTCAGAATTTTTTAATGAAATAGAAGAGGATTTGAGAAGTCACTCAAAATGTGCCCTCATTTTCTTTCTTCAGCATTAATCATAATTTCTATGGCAAAATGAACCCCCTCATTGTGTTCCTTTTTAAATTAAATGTTTTAAGTGTTACCAGTTTATTCCAATCAAGATGGCTTCAGGTGTGCCATACTTTTGTCATAATGAAGACAGTAAGTGCTCTAGTTGTTTTTAAGAACATTCTTGGACATTCTGTCATTGGGCTATACTTGGGCTACATTTGGGTGATATTTGGGCTACATTTGGGCTCTTTTGTCTCTGGTGGCCATCTTGGGAGACTTATTTGTTATGAAGTTTCCTAATTTCCTCATTTACTGCAGTCTCCTCAGTAGGAAATACTTTCAGTTTTTTACTTTGATTCCATCAAGAAGGCATTCAAATGTGTCACACATTTGCCATAAAATCAGAATGTTAGCACTCTTTTTGCTCATTAGATCACTGTAGTAAAGCTACTGCTCACCAGGGAAAACTGCTGCTGGTATTGAAAGTGCATGTTTCAGTCTGCATGCCAGGATTTGAGAAGTCACTCAAAATGTGCCCTAATTTTTCTTTATGCAGCACTAATCATACTTTTTATGGAAAAATGAACCACCTCATTTTGTTCCTTTTTAAATTAAATGTTTTAAGAGTTACCACTTTAATCCAAGCAAGATGGCTTCAGGTGTGCCATACATTTATCATAAGTAGGACGGTTAGCGCTCTAGTAGTTCTTTGGAACACTCTGGAAAGCTGCAGTAGAACACAAAGGAATCAACTGACAGTCTCTGCCCTTGTTGGATGTACATGTTTTACTGAGAATGTCAGACTTCATTCTCACATGACTGAGAAAGATAATGTGAGTTTACAGAAAATAAGCTCTCAGTTTAGCTTATAGATCACCTTCCAAACCTCTGTGGTAAAAGCATGAGAAAATATTTTTCTCTCAATCATGATATCCCAGCAGAAGGCTTTTTCACATGGTGAAATCACCTTAGAACATACCACAATTCCTAAAATGAGTATGGTACCATCAACAAATGATTTATAATGTAACTAAAGTCTTAAAATCTTCTATTAACTGCAATGCTTTTTAATGAGGTGCTATCATGTATATTGGTCCCAAGATGGCTGCCAACACTTCTTGGATGAAGTGCTGACAGCCAATCAGATCTCAGGATGAGATGTGTGGTTAGGCTCCGCCCACATATATATATTGATTTAAATGCTATTTTCTCAGGAACTACTGAACAGATTTACACCAGACCTACAAAAGGCACTTCCTTGACCTGAGGACTACCTCTCTGCCAAATTTCAAGTAACTCTGTTCAGCCGTTCGGGCTGTAGCTGTGTCTAAAGGTCCTATGGAAAAATGCATGGGAAAAACGCGTTTTGGGACCCCCCTTTTTTCTCAGCCCCCGCTTGACGAATCCCCCCGAGACTTTCAGGGTAGGAGCGGAGTGTAGCGCCCCACCTATTTTGAAAATTTCGCGAGGATTCATCGACCGGCGCCAAAGTTATTCCAAATAGAATGTTGCGGATTTCCTATGGAAACAGGGTCCTAACTATAACTATCTACTGGCGACCGCCAGTAGATAATATATATATATATATATATATTACCTACTGGCGGTCACCAGTAGGTAGTTATAGTTAGGACCCTGTTTCCATAGGAAAACCGCAACATTCTATTTTGAATAACTTTGGCGCCGGTCGACGAATCCTCGCGAACTTTTCAAAATAGGTGGGGCGCTGCGCTCCGCTCCTACCCTGAAAGTCTCGGGGGGATTCGTCAAGCGGGGGCTGAGATAAAAGGGGGGTCCCAAAACGCGTTTTTCCCATGCATTTTTCCATAGGACCTTTAGACACAGCTACAGCCCGAACGGCTGAACAGAGTTCCTTGAAATTTGGCAGAGAGGTAGTCTACAGGTCAAGGAAGTGCCTTTTGTAGGTTTGGTGTAAATCTGTTCAGTAGATTCTGAGAAAATAGCCTTTAAATCAATATATATATCTGTGGCAGCTTACCGTGCGCTTACCGTGCGCTTACGGTAAGCTTACCGTACGCGTACGGTGCCGTGCGCGAGCTCAAATCTGATTGGTTGTCACATGACTGTAAACATTCGAATCGGACGAAATCAGGAAGTGTCGGCCGCCATTTCGTGTGTTTCACACAGAAAAAAAAAGGGAGATAACTTGAAAAGGGGGCAAGGAAGAGAGTTACAGACCCCCTAACATTTGAAAGGGGGTCAAAGAAGGACAGAAAAGTACAAAAAAAACATTTATTAATTTTTAAAAAAAATCGCGGGGTAAGCTTACGGTAAGCTTACCGTACGTGTACGGTAGAAAAAAAAAATAAAAAAAGAAATAAAATTCAGATTTAAGTGTTTAGATATTAGGGGGCTCTAAAAAGAGCCGTTGTGTTTATGAAGTGATTTTTTAGTGGTACCTACAAGTAAGTACCGATGCAGAGTCTAAGGTTCAAGAGGAAGACTCTGTTCCCTTCATCAGTGAAGTGTACACCATCTCCTCTATAAATGTCTTGCATGTCGTAACGCAAGTTGTTGTGGTAAATGGAACCCATACCATAGTCTCGGAGGAAAGCAGAAACAGATTTGTTGACGTGCTTTCTTGATTTGTCAATCTGCGGACAAAAATGATTGGACCAGTTCCATTTTTGCCTTTGGCATATGTTAGAATATGCAAAGGCAGTTTTAGGGAAAAGTGAAAACAGTTGTGCAAAGGTCTCCTTCATAAGCATTTCCAGACCTACCCCAGTCAAAGTGCCTAGGTCATTGCCACCACAGTGCACTATTATGAGGTCAGGGTGTTGGATTTGCATGAAGGATTTCACCAATGGCATCAATTGGTGCCACTTTAACCCTCTCTGACCAATCCATTTAATGTCTACATTTGGCAAAGCAAGGTCTCTCACCATACCTGTTTTCTCTGCATACTTTTCACTCCAGAAGACATAGCTGTGCCCTACAATCCACACTGTGAACATCTTCAAAGGAGATCTGGATGCACTCAGGAGGTGTATTTCAGTAGAATGGTAAAAAGAAATGAAACACATTTTGGAAATGGAGGCATACATATTTTTTTTAAATAAAAAGAACTCATTGGCTGTTTCATACCATTCTACACTAAAAACTAGGCTGTATGTGTCAATTTATAGAAGCATGTTTTGTATTGGTACAGAAAAATGTGTTACCAAAGAACAGTACTATGGATTTGCTGTTAGGTTTGAAAAGTCAAGCACTCTTGCTCTTTGGAAATGAAACATTGTGTGGTGAACTTCTGACCTAACTCCACACAGCAGTGTTCCATGAGCTGTTGCTATGGTAGCAGGCAGAAGTCAAGTTGGGGGAAGGGTACTAGGCAGAAGTCAAGTTGGGGGAAGGGTACTTTTGGAAAAGGGTTGGTTTTCAACCAATAGAAATGTGTGATTACATTTGAAAAAAAGGGGGAAGCACTGAGATT
Organism: Triturus cristatus; assembly: GCF_964204655.1. Taxonomy (NCBI): domain Eukaryota; kingdom Metazoa; phylum Chordata; class Amphibia; order Caudata; family Salamandridae; genus Triturus; species Triturus cristatus. The sequence continues at coordinate 894,061,186 of NC_140582.1, read as the reverse complement.
TGAAATTAACATGTATATGTGTGGAAAAAGAGAGGGAAACATTGCCATTATCTGGTTCTGCTGAGAGGAGAGAGGTGTACAGAACAGAGATCCTGGCTCTGATAATCTGCTGTTTGAGTGCCACATTTCTTTCACAACTAACTAATTTTAAAGGTGAGTTATGAGTTTGAGAGGGGATGTATATGGTAAATTAAGAAATGAATAATAGAATTGGAATTCCTTTTGTTGAAGTTGTGTTTATCATTTTGTGTTTTGGGAGAAATTTAAATGTAAGGAACACGTAAAATAATATGGACTATGTTTTCACCATAAATTAAGGTGTACTGGTATAAATGAGGAATACTTTTAGGGTTTGAGGTTGCAGTCAGTAATGCAAATACATTCAGCATCACTAAGGCTGGTTGCCCTTGCTGGAGTGTAGTTAGTCACCCAGGTTACACATGTTGCTGGTCTCAAAAAGCTGTTTGGACATGTGCTGTTTTCAGAATCTGTAAAAGTACTTATCACTTGCCAAAAAAAGAGTAGTAAGTGTGCTTTCCAATTGGCAAAGAAATTTCGTTTTCTGACTAATATCAAACCATGACTCTGTGTGCAAAGAGGAATTATAGACAGACATTTATTGTGTATTACTCTGGTAATTTTACATTTGCATTAGTAGGAAAGGGGGAGCTATTTTTTCTGCAGAAGCAGACTCTTAGCACACACCCAGCTGCTTATCCTGTAGAATCATGCATAGTATTCACAACCGAGTGGGGTTTGCGGTTGCAGTCAGTAATGCAAATACATTCAGCATCACTAAGGCTGGTTGCCCTTGCTGGAGTGTAGTCAGTCACCCAGGTTACACATGTTGCTGGTCTCAAAAAGCTGTTTGGACATGTGCTGTTTTCAGAATCTGAAAAGTGGATTCAAAATGTGTCAGACTGTAAAAGTACTTATCACTTGCCAAAAAAAGAGTAGTAAGTCTGCTTTCAAATTGGCAAAGAAATTTCGTTTTCTGCCTAATTTCTAACCATGACTCTGTGTGCAAAGAGGAATTATAGACAGAGATTTATTGCGTATTACTCTGGTAATTTTACATTTGCATTAGTAGGAAAGGGGGAGCTATTTATTCTGCAGAAGCAGACTCTTAGCACACACCCAGCTGCTTATCCTGTAGAATCATGCATAGTATTCACAACCGAGTGGGGTTTGAGGTTGCAGTCAGTAATGCAAATACATTCAGCATCACTAAGACTGGTTGCCCTTGCTGGAGTGTAGTCAGTCACCCAGGTTACACATGTTGCTGGTCTCAAAAAGCTGTTTGGACATGTGCTGTTTTCAGAATCTGAAAAGTGAATTCAAAATGTGTCAGAGTGTAAAAGTACTTATCACTTGCCAAAAAAAGAGTAGTAAGTGTGCTTTCCAATTGGCAAAGAAATTTCGTTTTCTGCCGAATTTCAAACCATGACTCTGTGTGCAAAGAGGAATTATAGACAGAGATTTATTGCGTATTACTCTGGTAATTTTACATTTGCATTAGTAGGAAAGGGGGAGTTATTTTTTTTGCAGAAGCAGACTCTTAGCACACACCCAGCTGCTTATCCTGTAGAATCATGCATAGTATTCACAACCGAGTGGGGTGTGAGGTTGCAGTCAGTAATGCAAATACATTCAGCATCACTAAGGCTGGTTGCCCTTGCTGGAGTGTAGTCAGTCACCCAGGTTACACATGTTGCTGGTCTCAAAAAGCTGTTTGGACATGTGCTGTTTTCAGAATCTGAAAAGTGGATTCAAAATGTGTCAGACTGTAAAAGTACTTATCACTTGCCAAAAAAAGAGTAGTAAGTGTGCTTTCAAATTGGCAAAGAAATTTCGTTTTCTGCCTAATTTCAAACCATGACTCTGTGTGCAAAGAGGAATTATAGACAGAGATTTATTGCGTATTACTCTGGTAATTTTACATTTGCATTAGTAGGAAAGGGGGAGCTATTTTTTCTGCAGAAGCAGACTCTTAGCACACACCCAGCTGCTTATCCTGTAGAATCATGCATAGTATTCACAACCGAGTGGGGTTTGTGGTTGCAGTCAGTAATGCAAATACATTCAGCATCACTAAGGCTGGTTGCCCTTGCTGGAGTGTAGTCAGTCACCCAGGTTACACATGTTGCTGGTCTCAAAAAGCTGTTTGGACATGTGCTGTTTTCAGAATCTGAAAAGTGGATTCAAAATGTGTCAGACTGTAAAAGTACTTATCACTTGCCAAAAAAAGAGTAGTAAGTGTGCTTTCCAATTGGCAAAGAAATTTCGTTTTCTGCCTAATTTCAAACCATGACTCTGTGTGCAAAGAGGAATTATAGACAGAGATTTATTGCGTATTACTCTGGTAATTTTACATTTGCATTAGTAGGAAAGGGGGAGCTATTTTTTCTGCAGAAGCAGACTCTTAGCACACACCCAGCTGCTTATCCTGTAGAATCATGCATAGTATTCACAACCGAGTGGGGTTTGAGGTTGCAGTCAGTAATGCAAATACATTCAGCATCACTAAGGCTGGTTGCCCTTGCTGGAGTGTAGTCAGTCACCCAGGTTACACATGTTGCTGATCTCAAAAAGCTGTTTGGACATGTGCTGTTTTCAGAATCTGAAAAGTGGATTCAAAATGTGTCAGACTGTAAAAGTACTTATCACTTGCCAAAAAAAGAGTAGTAAGTGTGCTTTCAAATTGGCAAAGAAATTTCGTTTTCTGCCTTATTTCAAACCATGACTCTGTGTGCAAAGAGGAATTATAGACAGAGATTTATTGCGTATTACTCTGGTAATTTTACATTTGCATTAGTAGGAAAGGGGGAGCTATTTTTTCTGCAGAAGCAGACTCTTAGCACACACCCAGCTGCTTTTCCTGTAGAATCATGCATAGTATTCACAACCGAGTGGGGTTTGAGGTTGCAGTCAGTAATGCAAATACATTCAGCATCACTAAGGCTGGTTGCCCTTGCTGGAGTGTAGTCAGTCACCCAGGTTACACATGTTGCTGGTCTCAAAAAGCTGTTTGGACATGTGCTGTTTTCAGAATCTGAAAAGTGGATTGAAAATGTGTCAGACTGTAAAAGTACTTATCACTTGCCAAAAAAAGAGTAGTAAGTGTGCTTTCCAATTGGCAAATAAATTTCGTTTTCTGCCTAATTTCAAACCATGACTCTGTGTGCAAAGAGGAATTATAGACAGAGATTTATTGCGTATTACTCTGGTAATTTTACATTTGCATTAGTAGGAAAGGGGGAGCTATTTTTTCTGCAGAAGCAGACTCTTAGCACACACCTAGCTGCTTATCCTGTAGAATCATGCATAGTATTCACAACCGAGTGGGGTTTGAGGTTGCAGTCAGTAATGCAAATACATTCAGCATCACTAAGGCTGGTTGCCCTTGCTGGAGTGTAGTCAGTCACCCAGGTTACACATGTTGCTGATCTCAAAAAGCTGTTTGGACATGTGCTGTTTTCAGAATCTGAAAAGTGGATTCACAATGTGTCAGACTGTAAAAGTACTTATCACTTGCCAAAAAAAGAGTAGTAAGTGTGCTTTCAAATTGGCAAAGAAATTTTGTTTTCTGCCTAATTTCAAACCATGACTCTGTGTGCAAAGAGGAATTATAGACAGAGATTTATTGCGTATTACTCTGGTAATTTTACATTTGCATTAGTAGGAAAGGGGGAGCTATTTTTTCTGCAGAAGCAGACTCTTAGCACACACCCAGCTGCTTATCCTGTAGAATCATGCATAGTATTCACAACCGAGTGGGGTTTGAGGTTGCAGTCAGTAATGCAAATACATTCAGCATCACTAAGGCTGGTTGCCCTTGCTGGAGTGTAGTCAGTCACCCAGGTTACACATGTTGCTGGTCTCAAAAAGCTGTTTGGACATGTGCTGTTTTCAGAATCTGAAAAGTGGATTCAAAATGTGTCAGACTGTAAAAGTACTTATCACTTGCCAAAAAAAGAGTAGTAAGTGTGCTTTCAAATTGGCAAAGAAATTTCGTTTTCTGCCTTATTTCAAACCATGACTCTGTGTGCAAAGAGGAATTATAGACAGAGATTTATTGCGTATTACTCTGGTAATTTTACATTTGCATTAGTAGGAAAGGGGGAGCTATTTTTTCTGCAGAAGCAGACTCTTAGCACACACCCAGCTGCTTATCCTGTAGAATCATGCATAGTATTCACAACCGAGTGGGGTTTGAGGTTGCAGTCAGTAATGCAAATACATTCAGCATCACTAAGGCTGGTTGCCCTTGCTGGAGTGTAGTCAGTCACCCAGGTTACACATGTTGCTGGTCTCAAAAAGCTGTTTGGACATGTGCTGTTTTCAGAATCTGAAAAGTGGATTCAAAATGTGTCAGACTGTAAAAGTACTTATCACTTGCCAAAAAAAGAGTAGTAAGTGTGCTTTCCAATTGGCAAAGAAATTTCGTTTTCTGCCTAATTTCAAACCATGACTCTGTGTGCAAAGAGGAATTATAGACAGAGATTTATTGCGTATTACTCTGGTAATTTTACATTTGCATTAGTAGGAAAGGGGGAGCTATTTTTTCTGCAGAAGCAGACTCTTAGCACACACCCAGCTGCTTATCCTGTAGAATCATGCATAGTATTCACAACCGAGTGGGGTTTGAGGTTGCAGTCAGTAATGCAAATACATTCAGCATCACTAAGGCTGGTTGCCCTTGCTGGAGTGTAGTCAGTCACCCAGGTTACACATGTTGCTGGTCTCAAAAAGCTGTTTGGACATGTGCTGTTTTCAGAATCTGAAAAGTGGATTCAAAATGTGTCAGACTGTAAAAGTACTTATCACTTGCCAAAAAAAGAGTAGTAAGTGTGCTTTCAAATTGGCAAAGAAATTTCGTTTTCTGCCTTATTTCAAACCATGACTCTGTGTGCAAAGAGGAATTATAGACAGAGATTTATTGCGTATTACTCTGGTAATTTTACATTTGCATTAGTAGGAAAGGGGGAGCTATTTTTTCTGCAGAAGCAGACTCTTAGCACACACCCAGCTGCTTATCCTGTAGAATCATGCATAGTATTCACAACCGAGTGGGGTTTGAGGTTGCAGTCAGTAATGCAAATACATTCAGCATCACTAAGGCTGGTTGCCCTTGCTGGAGTGTAGTCAGTCACCCAGGTTACACATGTTGCTGGTCTCAAAAAGCTGTTTGGACATGTGCTGTTTTCAGAATCTGAAAAGTGGATTCAAAATGTGTCAGACTGTAAAAGTACTTATCACTTGCCAAAAAAAGAGTAGTAAGTGTGCTTTCCAATTGGCAAAGAAATTTCGTTTTCTGCCTAATTTCAAACCATGACTCTGTGTGCAAAGAGGAATTATAGACAGAGATTTATTGCGTATTACTCTGGTAATTTTACATTTGCATTAGTAGGAAAGGGGGAGCTATTTTTTCTGCAGAAGCAGACTCTTAGCACACACCTAGCTGCTTATCCTGTAGAATCATGCATAGTATTCACAACCGAGTGGGGTTTGAGGTTGTAGTCAGTAATGCAAATACATTCAGCATCACTAAGGCTGGTTGCCCTTGCTGGAGTGTAGTCAGTCACCCAGGTTACACATGTTGCTGATCTCAAAAAGCTGTTTGGACATGTGCTGTTTTCAGAATCTGAAAAGTGGATTCAAAATGTGTCAGACTGTAAAAGTACTTATCACTTGCCAAAAAAAGAGTAGTAAGTGTGCTTTCAAATTGGCAAAGAAATTTTTTTTTTGCCTAATTTCAAACCATGACTCTGTGTGCAAAGAGGAATTATAGACAGAGATTTATTGCGTATTACTCTGGTAATTTTACATTTGCATTAGTAGGAAAGGGGGAGCTATTTTTTCTGCAGAAGCAGACTCTTAGCACACACCCAGCTGCTTATCCTGTAGAATCATGCATAGTATTCACAACCGAGTGGGGTTTGAGGTTGCAGTCAGTAATGCAAATACATTCAGCATCACTAAGGCTGGTTGCCCTTGCTGGAGTGTAGTCAGTCACCCAGGTTACACATGTTGCTGATCTCAAAAAGCTGTTTGGACATGTGCTGTTTTCAGAATCTGAAAAGTGGATTCAAAATGTGTCAGACTGTAAAAGTACTTATCACTTGCCAAAAAAAGAGTAGTAAGTGTGCTTTCAAATTGGCAAAGAAATTTCGTTTTCTGCCTTATTTCAAACCATGACTCTGTGTGCAAAGAGGAATTATAGACAGAGATTTATTGCGTATTACTCTGGTAATTTTACATTTGCATTAGTAGGAAAGGGGGAGCTATTTTTTCTGCAGAAGCAGACTCTTAGCACACACCCAGCTGCTTATCCTGTAGAATCATGCATAGTATTCACAACCGAGTGGGGTTTGAGGTTGCAGTCAGTAATGCAAATACATTCAGCATCACTAAGGCTGGTTGCCCTTGCTGGAGTGTAGTCAGTCACCCAGGTTACACATGTTGCTGGTCTCAAAAAGCTGTTTGGACATGTGCTGTTTTCAGAATCTGAAAAGTGGATTCAAAATGTGTCAGACTGTAAAAGTACTTATCACTTGCCAAAAAAAGAGTAGTAAGTGTGCTTTCAAATTGGCAAAGAAATTTCGTTTTCTGCCTTATTTCAAACCATGACTCTGTGTGCAAAGAGGAATTATAGACAGAGATTTATTGCGTATTACTCTGGTAATTTTACATTTGCATTAGTAGGAAAGGGGGAGCTATTTTTTCTGCAGAAGCAGACTCTTAGCACACACCCAGCTGCTTATCCTGTAGAATCATGCATAGTATTCACAACCGAGTGGGGTTTGAGGTTGCAGTCAGTAATGCAAATACATTCAGCATCACTAAGGCTGGTTGCCCTTGCTGGAGTGTAGTCAGTCACCCAGGTTACACATGTTGCTGGTCTCAAAAAGCTGTTTGGACATGTGCTGTTTTCAGAATCTGAAAAGTGGATTCAAAATGTGTCAGACTGTAAAAGTACTTATCACTTGCCAAAAAAAGAGTAGTAAGTGTGCTTTCAAATTGGCAAAGAAATTTCGTTTTCTGCCTAATTTCAAACCATGACTCTGTGTGCAAAGAGGAATTATAGACAGAGATTTATTGCGTATTACTCTGGTAATTTTACATTTGCATTAGTAGGAAAGGGGGAGCTATTTTTTCTGCAGAAGCAGACTCTTAGCACACACCCAGCTGCTTATCCTGTAGAATCATGCATAGTATTCACAACCGAGTGGGGTTTGTGGTTGCAGTCAGTAATGCAAATACATTCAGCATCACTAAGGCTGGTTGCCCTTGCTGGAGTGTAGTCAGTCACCCAGGTTACACATGTTGCTGGTCTCAAAAAGCTGTTTGGACATGTGCTGTTTTCAGAATCTGAAAAGTGGATTCAAAATGTGTCAGACTGTAAAAGTACTTATCACTTGCCAAAAAAAGAGTAGTAAGTGTGCTTTCCAATTGGCAAAGAAATTTCGTTTTCTGCCTAATTTCAAACCATGACTCTGTGTGCAAAGAGGAATTATAGACAGAGATTTATTGCGTATTACTCTGGTAATTTTACATTTGCATTAGTAGGAAAGGGGGAGCTATTTTTTCTGCAGAAGCAGACTCTTAGCACACACCCAGCTGCTTATCCTGTAGAATCATGCATAGTATTCACAACCGAGTGGGGTTTGAGGTTGCAGTCAGTAATGCAAATACATTCAGCATCACTAAGGCTGGTTGCCCTTGCTGGAGTGTAGTCAGTCACCCAGGTTACACATGTTGCTGATCTCAAAAAGCTGTTTGGACATGTGCTGTTTTCAGAATCTGAAAAGTGGATTCAAAATGTGTCAGACTGTAAAAGTACTTATCACTTGCCAAAAAAAGAGTAGTAAGTGTGCTTTCAAATTGGCAAAGAAATTTCGTTTTCTGCCTTATTTCAAACCATGACTCTGTGTGCAAAGAGGAATTATAGACAGAGATTTATTGCGTATTACTCTGGTAATTTTACATTTGCATTAGTAGGAAAGGGGGAGCTATTTTTTCTGCAGAAGCAGACTCTTAGCACACACCCAGCTGCTTTTCCTGTAGAATCATGCATAGTATTCACAACCGAGTGGGGTTTGAGGTTGCAGTCAGTAATGCAAATACATTCAGCATCACTAAGGCTGGTTGCCCTTGCTGGAGTGTAGTCAGTCACCCAGGTTACACATGTTGCTGGTCTCAAAAAGCTGTTTGGACATGTGCTGTTTTCAGAATCTGAAAAGTGGATTGAAAATGTGTCAGACTGTAAAAGTACTTATCACTTGCCAAAAAAAGAGTAGTAAGTGTGCTTTCCAATTGGCAAATAAATTTCGTTTTCTGCCTAATTTCAAACCATGACTCTGTGTGCAAAGAGGAATTATAGACAGAGATTTATTGCGTATTACTCTGGTAATTTTACATTTGCATTAGTAGGAAAGGGGGAGCTATTTTTTCTGCAGAAGCAGACTCTTAGCACACACCTAGCTGCTTATCCTGTAGAATCATGCATAGTATTCACAACCGAGTGGGGTTTGAGGTTGCAGTCAGTAATGCAAATACATTCAGCATCACTAAGGCTGGTTGCCCTTGCTGGAGTGTAGTCAGTCACCCAGGTTACACATGTTGCTGATCTCAAAAAGCTGTTTGGACATGTGCTGTTTTCAGAATCTGAAAAGTGGATTCACAATGTGTCAGACTGTAAAAGTACTTATCACTTGCCAAAAAAAGAGTAGTAAGTGTGCTTTCAAATTGGCAAAGAAATTTTGTTTTCTGCCCAATTTCAAACCATGACTCTGTGTGCAAAGAGGAATTATAGACAGAGATTTATTGCGTATTACTCTGGTAATTTTACATTTGCATTAGTAGGAAAGGGGGAGCTATTTTTTCTGCAGAAGCAGACTCTTAGCACACACCCAGCTGCTTATCCTGTAGAATCATGCATAGTATTCACAACCGAGTGGGGTTTGAGGTTGCAGTCAGTAATGCAAATACATTCAGCATCACTAAGGCTGGTTGCCCTTGCTGGAGTGTAGTCAGTCACCCAGGTTACACATGTTGCTGGTCTCAAAAAGCTGTTTGGACATGTGCTGTTTTCAGAATCTGAAAAGTGGATTCAAAATGTGTCAGACTGTAAAAGTACTTATCACTTGCCAAAAAAAGAGTAGTAAGTGTGCTTTCAAATTGGCAAAGAAATTTCGTTTTCTGCCTTATTTCAAACCATGACTCTGTGTGCAAAGAGGAATTATAGACAGAGATTTATTGCGTATTACTCTGGTAATTTTACATTTGCATTAGTAGGAAAGGGGGAGCTATTTTTTCTGCAGAAGCAGACTCTTAGCACACACCCAGCTGCTTATCCTGTAGAATCATGCATAGTATTCACAACCGAGTGGGGTTTGAGGTTGCAGTCAGTAATGCAAATACATTCAGCATCACTAAGGCTGGTTGCCCTTGCTGGAGTGTAGTCAGTCACCCAGGTTACACATGTTGCTGGTCTCAAAAAGCTGTTTGGACATGTGCTGTTTTCAGAATCTGAAAAGTGGATTCAAAATGTGTCAGACTGTAAAAGTACTTATCACTTGCCAAAAAAAGAGTAGTAAGTGTGCTTTCCAATTGGCAAAGAAATTTCGTTTTCTGCCTAATTTCAAACCATGACTCTGTGTGCAAAGAGGAATTATAGACAGAGATTTATTGCGTATTACTCTGGTAATTTTACATTTGCATTAGTAGGAAAGGGGGAGCTATTTTTTCTGCAGAAGCAGACTCTTAGCACACACCCAGCTGCTTATCCTGTAGAATCATGCATAGTATTCACAACCGAGTGGGGTTTGAGGTTGCAGTCAGTAATGCAAATACATTCAGCATCACTAAGGCTGGTTGCCCTTGCTGGAGTGTAGTCAGTCACCCAGGTTACACATGTTGCTGGTCTCAAAAAGCTGTTTGGACATGTGCTGTTTTCAGAATCTGAAAAGTGGATTCAAAATGTGTCAGACTGTAAAAGTACTTATCACTTGCCAAAAAAAGAGTAGTAAGTGTGCTTTCAAATTGGCAAAGAAATTTCATTTTCTGCCTTATTTCAAACCATGACTCTGTGTGCAAAGAGGAATTATAGACAGAGATTTATTGCGTATTACTCTGGTAATTTTACATTTGCATTAGTAGGAAAGGGGGAGCTATTTTTTCTGCAGAAGCAGACTCTTAGCACACACCCAGCTGCTTATCCTGTAGAATCATGCATAGTATTCACAACCGAGTGGGGTTTGAGGTTGCAGTCAGTAATGCAAATACATTCAGCATCACTAAGGCTGGTTGCCCTTGCTGGAGTGTAGTCAGTCACCCAGGTTACACATGTTGCTGGTCTCAAAAAGCTGTTTGGACATGTGCTGTTTTCAGAATCTGAAAAGTGGATTCAAAATGTGTCAGACTGTAAAAGTACTTATCACTTGCCAAAAAAAGAGTAGTAAGTGTGCTTTCCAATTGGCAAAGAAATTTCGTTTTCTGCCTAATTTCAAACCATGACTCTGTGTGCAAAGAGGAATTATAGACAGAGATTTATTGCGTATTACTCTGGTAATTTTACATTTGCATTAGTAGTAAAGGGGGAGCTATTTTTTCTGCAGAAGCAGACTCTTAGCACACACCTAGCTGCTTATCCTGTAGAATCATGCATAGTATTCACAACCGAGTGGGGTTTGAGGTTGTAGTCAGTAATGCAAATACATTCAGCATCACTAAGGCTGGTTGCCCTTGCTGGAGTGTAGTCAGTCACCCAGGTTACACATGTTGCTGATCTCAAAAAGCTGTTTGGACATGTGCTGTTTTCAGAATCTGAAAAGTGGATTCAAAATGTGTCAGACTGTAAAAGTACTTATCACTTGCCAAAAAAAGAGTAGTAAGTGTGCTTTCAAATTGGCAAAGAAATTTTTTTTTTGCCTAATTTCAAACCATGACTCTGTGTGCAAAGAGGAATTATAGACAGAGATTTATTGCGTATTACTCTGGTAATTTTACATTTGCATTAGTAGGAAAGGGGGAGCTATTTTTTCTGCAGAAGCAGACTCTTAGCACACACCCAGCTGCTTATCCTGTAGAATCATGCATAGTATTCACAACCGAGTGGGGTTTGAGGTTGCAGTCAGTAATGCAAATACATTCAGCATCACTAAGGCTGGTTGCCCTTGCTGGAGTGTAGTCAGTCACCCAGGTTACACATGTTGCTGGTCTCAAAAAGCTGTTTGGACATGTGCTGTTTTCAGAATCTGAAAAGTGGATTCAAAATGTGTCAGACTGTAAAAGTACTTATCACTTGCCAAAAAAAGAGTAGTAAGTGTGCTTTCCAATTGGCAAAGAAATTTCGTTTTCTGCCTAATTTCAAACCATGACTCTGTGTGCAAAGAGGAATTATAGACAGAGATTTATTGCGTATTACTCTGGTAATTTTACATTTGCATTAGTAGGAAAGGGGGAGCTATTTTTTCTGCAGAAGCAGACTCTTAGCACACACCTAGCTGCTTATCCTGTAGAATCATGCATAGTATTCACAACCGAGTGGGGTTTGAGGTTGTAGTCAGTAATGCAAATACATTCAGCATCACTAAGGCTGGTTGCCCTTGCTGGAGTGTAGTCAGTCACCCAGGTTACACATGTTGCTGATCTCAAAAAGCTGTTTGGACATGTGCTGTTTTCAGAATCTGAAAAGTGGATTCAAAATGTGTCAGACTGTAAAAGTACTTATCACTTGCCAAAAAAAGAGTAGTAAGTGTGCTTTCAAATTGGCAAAGAAATTTTTTTTTTGCCTAATTTCAAACCATGACTCTGTGTGCAAAGAGGAATTATAGACAGAGATTTATTGCGTATTACTCTGGTAATTTTACATTTGCATTAGTAGGAAAGGGGGAGCTATTTTTTCTGCAGAAGCAGACTCTTAGCACACACCCAGCTGCTTATCCTGTAGAATCATGCATAGTATTCACAACCGAGTGGGGTTTGAGGTTGCAGTCAGTAATGCAAATACATTCAGCATCACTAAGGCTGGTTGCCCTTGCTGGAGTGTAGTCAGTCACCCAGGTTACACATGTTGCTGATCTCAAAAAGCTGTTTGGACATGTGCTGTTTTCAGAATCTGAAAAGTGGATTCAAAATGTGTCAGACTGTAAAAGTACTTATCACTTGCCAAAAAAAGAGTAGTAAGTGTGCTTTCAAATTGGCAAAGAAATTTCGTTTTCTGCCTTATTTCAAACCATGACTCTGTGTGCAAAGAGGAATTATAGACAGAGATTTATTGCGTATTACTCTGGTAATTTTACATTTGCATTAGTAGGAAAGGGGGAGCTATTTTTTCTGCAGAAGCAGACTCTTAGCACACACCCAGCTGCTTATCCTGTAGAATCATGCATAGTATTCACAACCGAGTGGGGTTTGAGGTTGCAGTCAGTAATGCAAATACATTCAGCATCACTAAGGCTGGTTGCCCTTGCTGGAGTGTAGTCAGTCACCCAGGTTACACATGTTGCTGGTCTCAAAAAGCTGTTTGGACATGTGCTGTTTTCAGAATCTGAAAAGTGGATTCAAAATGTGTCAGACTGTAAAAGTACTTATCACTTGCCAAAAAAAGAGTAGTAAGTGTGCTTTCCAATTGGCAAAGAAATTTCGTTTTCTGCCTAATTTCAAACCATGACTCTGTGTGCAAAGAGGAATTATAGACAGAGATTTATTGCGTATTACTCTGGTAATTTTACATTTGCATTAGTAGGAAAGGGGGAGCTATTTTTTCTGCAGAAGCAGACTCTTAGCACACACCTAGCTGCTTATCCTGTAGAATCATGCATAGTATTCACAACCGAGTGGGGTTTGAGGTTGCAGTCAGTAATGCAAATACATTCAGCATCACTAAGGCTGGTTGCCCTTGCTGGAGTGTAGTCAGTCACCCAGGTTACACATGTTGCTGATCTCAAAAAGCTGTTTGGACATGTGCTGTTTTCAGAATCTGAAAAGTGGATTCAAAATGTGTCAGACTGTAAAAGTACTTATCACTTGCCAAAAAAAGAGTAGTAAGTGTGCTTTCAAATTGGCAAAGAAATTTTGTTTTCTGCCTAATTTCAAACCATGACTCTGTGTGCAAAGAGGAATTATAGACAGAGATTTATTGCGTATTACTCTGGTAATTTTACATTTGCATTAGTAGGAAAGGGGGAGCTATTTTTTCTGCAGAAGCAGACTCTTAGCACACACCCAGCTGCTTATCCTGTAGAATCATGCATAGTATTCACAACCGAGTGGGGTTTGAGGTTGCAGTCAGTAATGCAAATACATTCAGCATCACTAAGGCTGGTTGCCCTTGCTGGAGTGTAGTCAGTCACCCAGGTTACACATGTTTCTGGTCTCAAAAAGCTGTTTGGACATGTGTTGTTTTCAGAATCTGAAAAGTGGATTGAAAATGTGTCAGACTGTAAAAGTACTTATCACTTGCCAAAAAAAGAGTAGTAAGTGTGCTTTCCAATTGGCAAAGAAATTTCGTTTTCTGCCTAATTTCAAACCATGACTCTGTGTGCAAAGAGGAATTATAGACAGAGATTTATTGCGTATTACTCTGGTAATTTTACATTTGCATTAGTAGGAAAGGGGGAGCTATTTTTTCTGCAGAAGCAGACTCTTAGCACACACCCAGCTGCTTATCCTGTAGAATCATGCATAGTATTCACAACCGAGTGGGGTTTGAGGTTGCAGTCAGTAATGCAAATACATTCAGCATCACTAAGGCTGGTTGCCCTTGCTGGAGTGTAGTCAGTCACCCAGGTTACACATGTTGCTGGTCTCAAAAAGCTGTTTGGACATGTGCTGTTTTCAGAATCTGAAAAGTGGATTCAAAATGTGTCAGACTGTAAAAGTACTTATCACTTGCCAAAAAAAGAGTAGTAAGTGTGCTTTCAAATTGGCAAAGAAATTTCATTTTCTGCCTTATTTCAAACCATGACTCTGTGTGCAAAGAGGAATTATAGACAGAGATTTATTGCGTATTACTCTGGTAATTTTACATTTGCATTAGTAGGAAAGGGGGAGCTATTTTTTCTGCAGAAGCAGACTCTTAGCACACACCCAGCTGCTTATCCTGTAGAATCATGCATAGTATTCACAACCGAGTGGGGTTTGAGGTTGCAGTCAGTAATGCAAATACATTCAGCATCACTAAGGCTGGTTGCCCTTGCTGGAGTGTAGTCAGTCACCCAGGTTACACATGTTGCTGGTCTCAAAAAGCTGTTTGGACATGTGCTGTTTTCAGAATCTGAAAAGTGGATTCAAAATGTGTCAGACTGTAAAAGTACTTATCACTTGCCAAAAAAAGAGTAGTAAGTGTGCTTTCCAATTGGCAAAGAAATTTCGTTTTCTGCCTAATTTCAAACCATGACTCTGTGTGCAAAGAGGAATTATAGACAGAGATTTATTGCGTATTACTCTGGTAATTTTACATTTGCATTAGTAGTAAAGGGGGAGCTATTTTTTCTGCAGAAGCAGACTCTTAGCACACACCTAGCTGCTTATCCTGTAGAATCATGCATAGTATTCACAACCGAGTGGGGTTTGAGGTTGTAGTCAGTAATGCAAATACATTCAGCATCACTAAGGCTGGTTGCCCTTGCTGGAGTGTAGTCAGTCACCCAGGTTACACATGTTGCTGATCTCAAAAAGCTGTTTGGACATGTGCTGTTTTCAGAATCTGAAAAGTGGATTCAAAATGTGTCAGACTGTAAAAGTACTTATCACTTGCCAAAAAAAGAGTAGTAAGTGTGCTTTCAAATTGGCAAAGAAATTTTTTTTTTGCCTAATTTCAAACCATGACTCTGTGTGCAAAGAGGAATTATAGACAGAGATTTATTGCGTATTACTCTGGTAATTTTACATTTGCATTAGTAGGAAAGGGGGAGCTATTTTTTCTGCAGAAGCAGACTCTTAGCACACACCCAGCTGCTTATCCTGTAGAATCATGCATAGTATTCACAACCGAGTGGGGTTTGAGGTTGCAGTCAGTAATGCAAATACATTCAGCATCACTAAGGCTGGTTGCCCTTGCTGGAGTGTAGTCAGTCACCCAGGTTACACATGTTGCTGGTCTCAAAAAGCTGTTTGGACATGTGCTGTTTTCAGAATCTGAAAAGTGGATTCAAAATGTGTCAGACTGTAAAAGTACTTATCACTTGCCAAAAAAAGAGTAGTAAGTGTGCTTTCCAATTGGCAAAGAAATTTCGTTTTCTGCCTAATTTCAAACCATGACTCTGTGTGCAAAGAGGAATTATAGACAGAGATTTATTGCGTATTACTCTGGTAATTTTACATTTGCATTAGTAGGAAAGGGGGAGCTATTTTTTCTGCAGAAGCAGACTCTTAGCACACACCTAGCTGCTTATCCTGTAGAATCATGCATAGTATTCACAACCGAGTGGGGTTTGAGGTTGTAGTCAGTAATGCAAATACATTCAGCATCACTAAGGCTGGTTGCCCTTGCTGGAGTGTAGTCAGTCACCCAGGTTACACATGTTGCTGATCTCAAAAAGCTGTTTGGACATGTGCTGTTTTCAGAATCTGAAAAGTGGATTCAAAATGTGTCAGACTGTAAAAGTACTTATCACTTGCCAAAAAAAGAGTAGTAAGTGTGCTTTCAAATTGGCAAAGAAATTTTTTTTTTGCCTAATTTCAAACCATGACTCTGTGTGCAAAGAGGAATTATAGACAGAGATTTATTGCGTATTACTCTGGTAATTTTACATTTGCATTAGTAGGAAAGGGGGAGCTATTTTTTCTGCAGAAGCAGACTCTTAGCACACACCCAGCTGCTTATCCTGTAGAATCATGCATAGTATTCACAACCGAGTGGGGTTTGAGGTTGCAGTCAGTAATGCAAATACATTCAGCATCACTAAGGCTGGTTGCCCTTGCTGGAGTGTAGTCAGTCACCCAGGTTACACATGTTGCTGATCTCAAAAAGCTGTTTGGACATGTGCTGTTTTCAGAATCTGAAAAGTGGATTCAAAATGTGTCAGACTGTAAAAGTACTTATCACTTGCCAAAAAAAGAGTAGTAAGTGTGCTTTCAAATTGGCAAAGAAATTTCGTTTTCTGCCTTATTTCAAACCATGACTCTGTGTGCAAAGAGGAATTATAGACAGAGATTTATTGCGTATTACTCTGGTAATTTTACATTTGCATTAGTAGGAAAGGGGGAGCTATTTTTTCTGCAGAAGCAGACTCTTAGCACACACCCAGCTGCTTATCCTGTAGAATCATGCATAGTATTCACAACCGAGTGGGGTTTGAGGTTGCAGTCAGTAATGCAAATACATTCAGCATCACTAAGGCTGGTTGCCCTTGCTGGAGTGTAGTCAGTCACCCAGGTTACACATGTTGCTGGTCTCAAAAAGCTGTTTGGACATGTGCTGTTTTCAGAATCTGAAAAGTGGATTCAAAATGTGTCAGACTGTAAAAGTACTTATCACTTGCCAAAAAAAGAGTAGTAAGTGTGCTTTCCAATTGGCAAAGAAATTTCGTTTTCTGCCTAATTTCAAACCATGACTCTGTGTGCAAAGAGGAATTATAGACAGAGATTTATTGCGTATTACTCTGGTAATTTTACATTTGCATTAGTAGGAAAGGGGGAGCTATTTTTTCTGCAGAAGCAGACTCTTAGCACACACCTAGCTGCTTATCCTGTAGAATCATGCATAGTATTCACAACCGAGTGGGGTTTGAGGTTGCAGTCAGTAATGCAAATACATTCAGCATCACTAAGGCTGGTTGCCCTTGCTGGAGTGTAGTCAGTCACCCAGGTTACACATGTTGCTGATCTCAAAAAGCTGTTTGGACATGTGCTGTTTTCAGAATCTGAAAAGTGGATTCAAAATGTGTCAGACTGTAAAAGTACTTATCACTTGCCAAAAAAAGAGTAGTAAGTGTGCTTTCAAATTGGCAAAGAAATTTTGTTTTCTGCCTAATTTCAAACCATGACTCTGTGTGCAAAGAGGAATTATAGACAGAGATTTATTGCGTATTACTCTGGTAATTTTACATTTGCATTAGTAGGAAAGGGGGAGCTATTTTTTCTGCAGAAGCAGACTCTTAGCACACACCCAGCTGCTTATCCTGTAGAATCATGCATAGTATTCACAACCGAGTGGGGTTTGAGGTTGCAGTCAGTAATGCAAATACATTCAGCATCACTAAGGCTGGTTGCCCTTGCTGGAGTGTAGTCAGTCACCCAGGTTACACATGTTTCTGGTCTCAAAAAGCTGTTTGGACATGTGTTGTTTTCAGAATCTGAAAAGTGGATTGAAAATGTGTCAGACTGTAAAAGTACTTATCACTTGCCAAAAAAAGAGTAGTAAGTGTGCTTTCCAATTGGCAAAGAAATTTCGTTTTCTGCCTAATTTCAAACCATGACTCTGTGTGCAAAGAGGAATTATAGACAGAGATTTATTGCGTATTACTCTGGTAATTTTACATTTGCATTAGTAGGAAAGGGGGAGCTATTTTTTCTGCAGAAGCAGACTCTTAGCACACACCCAGCTGCTTATCCTGTAGAATCATGCATAGTATTCACAACCGAGTGGGGTTTGAGGTTGCAGTCAGTAATGCAAATACATTCAGCATCACTAAGGCTGGTTGCCCTTGCTGGAGTGTAGTCAGTCACCCAGGTTACACATATTGCTGATCTCAAAAAGCTGTTTGGACATGTGCTGTTTTCAGAATCTGAAAAGTGGATTCAAAATGTGTCAGACTGTAAAAGTACTTATCACTTGCCAAACAAAGAGTAGTAAGTGTGCTTTCAAATTGGCAAAGAAATTTCGTTTTCTGCCTAATTTCAAACCATGACTCTGTGTGCAAAAAGGAATTATAGACAGAGATTTATTGCGTATTACTCTGGTAATTTTACATTTGCATTAGTAGGAAAGGGGGAGCTATTTTTTCTGCAGAAGCAGACTCTTAGCACACACCCAGCTGCTTTTCCTGTAGAATCATGCATAGTATTCACAACCGAGTGGGGTTTGAGGTTGCAGTCAGTAATGCAAATACATTCAGCATCACTAAGGCTGGTTGCCCTTGCTGGAGTGTAGTCAGTCACCCAGGTTACACATGTTGCTGGTCTCAAAAAGCTGTTTGGACATGTGCTGTTTTCAGAATCTGAAAAGTGGATTCAAAATGTGTCAGACTGTAAAAGTACTTATCACTTGCCAAAAAAAGAGTAGTAAGTGTGCTTTCCAATTGGCAAATAAATTTCGTTTTCTGCCTAATTTCAAACCATGACTCTGTGTGCAAAGAGGAATTATAGACAGAGATTTATTGCGTATTACTCTGGTAATTTTACATTTGCATTAGTAGGAAAGGGGGAGCTATTTTTTCTGCAGAAGCAGACTCTTAGCACACACCTAGCTGCTTATCCTGTAGAATCATGCATAGTATTCACAACCGAGTGGGGTTTGAGGTTGCAGTCAGTAATGCAAATACATTCAGCATCACTAAGGCTGGTTGCCCTTGCTGGAGTGTAGTCAGTCACCCAGGTTACACATGTTGCTGATCTCAAAAAGCTGTTTGGACATGTGCTGTTTTCAGAATCTGAAAAGTGGATTCACAATGTGTCAGACTGTAAAAGTACTTATCACTTGCCAAAAAAAGAGTAGTAAGTGTGCTTTCAAATTGGCAAAGAAATTTTGTTTTCTGCCTAATTTCAAACCATGACTCTGTGTGCAAAGAGGAATTATAGACAGAGATTTATTGCGTATTACTCTGGTAATTTTACATTTGCATTAGTAGGAAAGGGGGAGCTATTTTTTCTGCAGAAGCAGACTCTTAGCACACACCCAGCTGCTTATCCTGTAGAATCATGCATAGTATTCACAACCGAGTGGGGTTTGAGGTTGCAGTCAGTAATGCAAATACATTCAGCATCACTAAGGCTGGTTACCCTTGCTGGAGTGTAGTCAGTCACCCAGGTTACACATGTTGCTGGTCTCAAAAAGCTGTTTGGACATGTGCTGTTTTCAGAATCTGAAAAGTGGATTCAAAATGTGTCAGACTGTAAAAGTACTTATCACTTGCCAAAAAAAGAGTAGTAAGTGTGCTTTCCAATTGGCAAAGAAATTTCGTTTTCTGACTAATATCAAACCATGACTCTGTGTGCAAAGAGGAATTATAGACAGAGATTTATTGCGTATTACTCTGGTAATTTTACATTTGCATTAGTAGGAAAGGGGGAGCTATTTTTTATGCAGAAGCAGACTCTTAGCACACACCCAGCTGCTTATCCTGTAGAATCATGCATAGTATTCACAACCGAGTGGGGTTTGAGGTTGCAGTCAGTAATGCAAATACATTCAGCATCACTAAGGCTGGTTCCCCTTGCTGGAGTGTAGTCAGTCACCCAGGTTACACATGTTGCTGGTCTCAAAAAGCTGTTTGGACATGTGCTGTTTTCAGAATCTGAAAAGTGGATTCAAAATGTGTCAGACTGTAAAAGTACTTCTCACTTGCCAAAAAAAGAGTAGTAAGTGTGCTTTCAAATTGACAAAGAAATTTCGTTTTCTGACTAATATCAAACCATGACTCTGTGTGCACACAGGAATTGTTTTTAGATATTTAATTTGTGATGGTGTTATTGTGATTTTCACTTGTAGGAAAGGGGTACATAGTATTTTAAGATTTGAAAAGATCATAAAAAATGTAGTAATATATTTAAATAAAATAAAGGAATTTTTTTTTAGTTTTTTTCAGATATTGCTGAAGAGTAGTGAACAAAATTTAAGATGCCTACAAAATCCAGACTAAGGAAAAACCACAAAACAAATCTATATTTGAAGACAACTGGAGGACCTAAGTTAGTTGGAGATGCTCATGTTGGGAAAAAGAGAAAGTCTTCTGGTAAGCAGACAAAAGATTTTTTAAACAATATCTTCAAAAAAAGGAAAAATGTACAAAATGTCTGTACTGGAAAGAATGTTTTAAATAGAAAACAACAGGAAAAAATTGAGCATTTAGTTAATGCAAATATACCATCAGAAACAATAAAGATTAACTTAAAAAGAAAAACAGCGTTTAAAGAGATTCGTAGAAAAATGTTTCAGAGAAGAGTTATGTCCAATTTGATAAAGGATGTGAAGAAATATAAGACAAAAGCTAAATTTTATAAGAGAAAAAAAGAAATTGAAGCCATTGCAGCAAAGGCTTTAGAATTAAAAAGGAAACTATTCATTTTAATTTTGAACAGGATGCGTACATTAGATAAAATGGTCAATGTATTGAAATCACAAAGCAAAAGGAAAAGACTAGTGAAAAGAACAAACTTTTGTAAAGTGTTTTTAGGAGAATGGATGCATAGTTCAAGTAGTGAACCTTTTTTTAATGAAGAGAGTTATTTGCAAAGTAATAGTTTGCTGCATGCAGTTGACACCAGAGGTCGTGCTTATGAAGTGAAAAATGGTTGTATAATGGAGAAGGAGAAAATGGTTCCAAGAGATGAGGAACAAGTGATGGCAGATGAGGCTATGGGGAGAGGTCCTAAAGCCCCAGTGTACACTTGGAATTGTAGTAGTATTTGCACTGTGCGTCAGGAATCTATTGATAAAGTTCGTGAGTTTCTAAGAGAATATAGTAAAAAAAGTGTTAAACAGAAGATTAAGGTGCTTCAAAGTCTAGATCCATGTAGAGTGAGAGAGAATACTGGTTTGCAGGGACATTCTCTGGCTTGTCTATCTAGAAAAGTGTGTAAAAATGTTTTTCATCATTTTAGGATGCTGGCTGTTCATCATACTGAAATGAGAAAGTTTGTGAGACGATTGTATTTTGCTAAAAGTCCAGCAATAAAGTTAGATGAATTGAATAGGGCTCTGTTCCGTGGATCGGTATCAGATGTAGAGAAAGTTACTGATGAAATTCAGTTTTGTTACTTTGGTCCAGAACAAGAAAGTGCAGAAAAGGACACAGTAAATGAGGAAGAAGTGGAAGAGAATGTAGAACCCTCTGTGAGTAAGAAATTTAATGATCACATAACAAAATTTGCAATAATCTCTAATGAAAGAACAAATATTACTTGTATTTGTTGCCGCAGAACTCATTATAGAAAAAAAACCAGGAATGTTGATCTCTACAGAAAAAGTGAAAATGAAGATAATTATAAGTGGAAGGATTTTGCCACATATATATTTCTTGAAAATTGTTTTGAATTGGGTGAAGATCAGCATATTTGTAAATACTGTTACAACAAGTTAGAAGAAAATAGAATGCCAACCAGAGCTGTACATAATAATTTAGAATTGGATGCTATTCCTGCCGAACTTTCTGAATTAAATACATATGAGTCTATACTTATTCAATGTGTTCATCCGTTCCAGACCATAGTACGTATGGAGCCCAAAACTGGTAAATTACCTCCTTCAGATTTACTGAGAGGTTTAAAAGGTAGAGTGGTGTATTTGCCCTTGGATTTGAAAAAAAATATGGAAACTATTGATGCAGATACTTTGGAAACTGAACCATTAGTTATTCTGGTTAATGGTGTACCTACAAAGAATAAGAAGATTTGGCAGGAGCTGGTAGATGTACGGAAAGTACAAAGAGCAAATTTGTATTTGAAAAGGAATAACAAATGGTATGAATCAATTTATATAGAAGAAGAAGAAGAAGATTTACAAGAAGACACAGAAACACCAACTGGACAAATTGAAAAAGTGGACAAGTCAAAGGAAGAAGAAATTTATGAACATTTTAGCATACATCCTCTTCATTCAAAACAAGTTATGGGAGACAATATTGATCTGTTTCAGATGAAGAAAGCAAAAGGAACTCCTGTGAGTGTATGGGAGGAGAGCTTGGAAGCTCGATGTTTTCCCCAGCTGTTTCCTACAGGAAAAGGAGAACGATACGATGAACGTCCAGAACAGATTCTAGCTTCTGAGTATCGAACTACAAGACTATATGCAGAAGATCCAAGATTTCGACAAAGTATTCCTTATTTGTTCCATCTTTTATTTGAAAGCGACTTGTCTGCATTATCTTATGCAGTAAATCACATTTTAAAAAGTGGAGTACATTTACAAAATGTGTCTGCTAAGGATTTTAGGGAGAAAGTGCAGCACCGAGATGATCATTTGGAAACCCAACTGATCAATCTGATGGCTTGTCAGCGTGGGACAAATGAATATTGGTACCGACGCCATGGTGAATTAAAATGCATGTTACGGAATTTAGGAACTCCAACATGGTTCCTTACCCTAAGCTGTGCCGAGTACGCTTGGGATGATTTACTGGATTTTCTACGAGAGGCAAATTCAAACATTAAAAACATCGAATACAAGACAGCAGGAGAACTGTGCTCATTGGATCCGGTTAATGTTTGCAGATATTTCAATCATAGATTTGAGGCTATGATGTCCTTCATCTGCAATAAAAAAAATCCACCTCTTGGAGAAGTAGTGGATTTCTTTTGGAGAAAAGAGTACCAGGCAAGAGGTGCTCCTCATATTCATATGCTGTTGTGGATGAAGGATGCCCCAAAGTTTGGAACAGATACTGATGAAGCAGTGTTATCTTTCATTGAAGAATATGCAACATGTGCTATACCAAAAAGCACAGAAGAGAAAAAGTTAAAAGAGCAAGTTTTACGTTTCCAAAGTCATCGGTGTGGAAAATACTGTCGACGGAAATACAAGAGCAAAGATAAATTCTACACTAAATGTCGATTTGGATTTCCTAGACCTGTTCTTTCAAATGGAAGAGTAAACAGTTTTTTGTCATCTGTGAGACATACTATTACAAGAAAATCACCTAAGAATACATACAACCTTAAAAGAAAAGAAGAATCAAAAAATATAAATGACTACAACCCAGTCATTTTATCCATGTGGAATGCTAACATGGATATACAGTATGTAGCTGACAATTCCATTGCTGTTGCTCGATATGTAACATCTTACATTACTAAATCAGAAAAAACTAAATTGAAAGAAATGTGGGAAGAGATTTCTCACGAGAAGACTGTCAGTAAGAAGCTGTACAGTTTCAGTTTAAAGATGTTATCGCATCGAGAAATTGGATCCTACGGATGTTCCGATAGGTTATCTTCTGAAAGTCTCTACTCGAAATCACGAAGAATAATTTGGGCAAGTTTAGGCCTTGCAGCAATGAGAAATCGGGTACTGAAATCTGTTGGAGAAATTGAATATTTGGCCGAGAATGACCCAGAAAGTACAGATATTTTGAAATCAAACATGTTGGACACATATTATCCCAAGAGAAGTCTTCATCTAGAGAACATGTGTCTCTATGAAGTGCTGCAGAACTACATTTATTCACGGAAAGCCACAGAAGACATCAACAATGGAAAATATAAAGTCATTGATGAGGAAGGATGTTTGGTGAAGCAAACAAAAGGAAGTTGCGACACTACTGACAAAAAGGAATTTTACTACTTGGCTCTTTTACAGCTGTTTAAACCATGGCGTACAGAGGACGAACTACTGGGAGAATTTCAAAGCTATGAAGATTCCTTTAATGCTTGCAAAGACAGCATAGAATGCAGTACTTTCACAAATTATGTGCAAATGTTAAATGAAGAAATTTAACAGGAAACTACAATTGCAGCTGAAGTAGCTAGAGACAGTTCTCAAGACAGCCAAAGTTCAGGAACACTCAGTCAAGATCCCCTAGGACAACCAATCATTGAAAATGAAGCTGCAATAGCTATGACTGAAGTGGAAACGGCTATGAATCAAGCTCAAGAAGAATTTATAGACTTACCAAATTTGGAAAGACAACTGAATGAAGAGCAGCAACAAATTTATGAAGAGATCAGAAACAAAATTGTTCACGGATTACTACATGAAAAAAAAGAGTGCTCATGCACATCATTTCAACCAATCAGGATGTATGTAAGCGGACAAGCTGGAACTGGAAAAAGTTTCTTAATAAAAGTCATCAGAAGCTACCTACAGCAAAAAACGGATTCAACTTTGTCTTGTGTGGTTACTGCTCCAACTGGGTTAGCAGCATATAACATAAAAGGAATCACCTTACATCGTTTGCTAATGTTACCAGTGGAGCATGAGAACAAAATACAATACCACAAGCTAACTGGAGAAGCATGCTTGGAAGTTTCAAGAGTATTGAAGAAGATGCAAGTTCTCATTATTGATGAGGTGAGCATGGTATCAAACTTAATGCTTGCCTTTGTGCATTTAAGAATGCAGCAAATTCTAAGGACAGACTATGACGTGTTATTTGGTGGAAAACATGTCATAGTTTTTGGGGATCTTCTACAGCTTACTCCAGTTAAAGGACAACCAGTGTTTAATACTGTGACACATGAAGACACAAAGAAGTCATTGGGAAGCATTGGTAATGCAAATATTTGGTCCTTTTTTGAGTACAAGGAACTTACTACTAATATGAGGCAAGCAAACGATGAAGAATATGGAAGTATTCTGAAAGATATCAGAATTGGACTACTCACTGAAGCTGGCACGAAAGCATTACAGAGTCGGTTGCTACATAATTTATTTCCAAAGGAAGAAATAGTTGCAGAGAAGATATACAAGAACATTGCAGAAAAGAAAAGTGTCATCTGCTTAATGCCAACTCTACGTGAATGCTCAATATTCAATGAGGAGCTTTTGAAATTGGAAAAGGAAAAGATTAGAAAATTGGAAGCAGTGGACAAAATTCAGCATGAAAGAATTACTATTACATTAACAGGCAAACTGAAAAATAAATTGGATTCACTAGTGAAGAACATTTCAAAAACTGCTGGATTAGAAAAAAATCTATATGTTTGCATGAACTGTAGAGTATTTTTAAGGAGAAATTTTGATGTTGAAAAAGGTTTAGTAAATGGAGCTATGGGAAGAGTTGTGGGTTTTATTAATTATCAGAAAAAAGATGGAATTGAATGTTTAAAAATAAAATTTGATCAGATAGAAGAAGTTATAGACATTTGTCGTTGTACAGTTCGTTTCATGCTTGTGAAAGACTTATATGTACGTAGGAAACAGTTTCCGTTTTCTCTAGCATATGCTGTAACTATTCACAAGTCTCAAGGATTGACTGTAGATTGTGCATTTGTAAACATTGGTTCAACTGTGTTCAAAGAAGGTATGGCTTATGTAGCTTTGTCACGAGTGAAAACATTATCTGGTTTATTCATGATAGACTTTGATGATTCAAAAGTTAGTGCTGATACAAACTGTGTAAAGGAGTATAATAGATTAAGAAGAACCTATGCTCCTCATTTAGGTCAGTATCCTGTGTTGGAGAAACGTGTAGTTTCTCGAAAAAGGAGAATTGAGAATATCTGTAATGAGGATGTAGAGAGGAGAAAAAAAAAGAGGAGTGATGTAATTGCAAGCAAAAAGAAAAAGGAAAATGTTGAAGAGGTTGTAGGTTGTCATTTTGAAAATAGCTCTGGTGTCAACTGCTACGCTAGTGTAGTGCTGAATGTTGCATTTTATCTGGAAAGTTTGCAAGAGCAGATAATAGTAAATCAGAGAAAAAGATTCTGTTCTGAGTTGAGTCTCCTTTTTCAAAAGCTGAGTAATGATAAAACTCAAATAGAAAGTGCTACTGAAATTAGAAAACTTTTAGATGTATGTTCAGGACGAACACAGTTTTCTCAAAATGTACAGCAAGACGCACAGGAATTCTTGATGTATTTTCTTCAGGTACTGGAAGAAGAAGGGGTACACATTGAAAATATGTTTGGTGTCTCTTATAAATGGGAACATAGTTGTGAAAACTGTTTCAATACATGTGGCTCTAATGTTGATTCTGAAAGGTTTATTTATTTAACATTGCCAGACAGTAAAACAGTCACTTTTGCAAAATTAGTTAAAGATGCTAATCATAGCATGGAATGCGGAGAGTGTAAATCTGACATGTTTTCAACGTTAATTTTAAAGGACTACGGACAGTATGTAATTTTAATGATGCAACGATGTAGAGCTGATGGTTCAAAATTGGATATTTTAATAAAGAAGTTTATAGGACAGCAATTATCAATTTCAGGAAAAACTTTTGTAACAGTTGCAATAATTTTCCATGAAGGACCTACTGTAACTTCTGGACATTACACAGTTTATCTTAAATGTGAAAAAGGCTGGACACTGTGTAATGATTCCCAATTGATTTTCAAGCAACGTTTGCCTTTTGATTTAGCAAATTCCTATCTAATCTTTCTGAAACCTAAATTTTAGAGAGAATTGGCAAGATCTGTACAAAACAATTTTACCATTTTATTGGATTACCATTGGAATTTTCAAATAAAATGATTTTTCAAATTACCATTTGGCCTAAAGGAAAGGTAACCAATTGTATTGTGGACTTATTTAATTCCCAATGAATCTTTCAGAAACAAAAAATTTGGAGAGAATCGGTAACATCTGTACAATTTAAATTTTGAAATTTTATTGGATTACCATTGGAAATTTAATCAAAAAAGATTTTTAAAAATTACCATTTGGCCTAAAGCAAATGTAACCAGATGTTTTGTGGAGTTATTTTAGATATATTATTTTTGTGATTATGCTTCTGTAACAAAATTGTCAGATGGTATTTTAAAGAAATAGTTATTGTTATTAGATGATATTTTTTTTGAATATTTTGCATTTCTATAATGTTATGTTTAAGTGAAAAGAGATTCTGGGCTTTTTTAAAACAATCTTTGAGATTGTTATTTTTTTTTTGCCCGCTGTTAAGTGATGAATGCAATTGCTTTCACGATTTATAGTGAGATGCAATATATTCTGAAAACAGCAAAAAAATGGCAAAAAATTGTTTTTGGAAAATATGTAAATACGTGTACTGTATTATATAATGATCTATTAAATATTAATACTTTTTTCTTTTTTTTCAGATTGTGAAAGAAAATTTTCGAAAAAAAAAAACATTTTTACAAGTAATTTCAATTAAATTTTAATTAAAAATTAAATTGTTGGGTGGGTCAGGTAAGTCAGAAATTAGATGGTCCCTTTCTTCCACTTCTCCTCAAACAGATTTTCAGTATTTAGTTATTAATCCCTCAAGGACCTTGTAATGTGGTAATTGTTTTTTAGTGTTTTTTTAAAAAAAAAAAATACGCTTACCGTACGGTAAAAAAAAAAAAAAAGTTTTTAAGAAAAAATTTAAAAAAGTTGAGTGGTAAGGTTGGCTCTTAAAAGAGCCGTTGTGTTCATGCAGGGACAGAGGAAAGGAAGAATGGGAACATTAGCTGGTAGGACAAATGTGCTGGTCTATTTTGTTGTTAATGAGGGGAAGACTGGTCTCCCTATGAACAATTAGACCATGGCAAAATGAACACCGCATTGTAACCCTCGCAAACCGATGGTTAGTTTCCACAGGACCAGAAAAAGGTGAATCTGCCCCCACAGATGAAGGGCTCAGCTGAGCTTCAGAAGATGGACTCGGCTGAGCTGCTGTGGATGTGCTTGCTCGACTTACTGAAGGGTTACCCCTAGTATGTCGTGCATGTGTCCTAGGGTGTACATCCTCAAGGTGTCGTAACATAGTGTGATTCCCGAAGGAATACTTCTTGTTAGGATTACCTCTTGAAAGTACACGCTGGCACAGCTTACAAGTCACCAAAGCAGCATTGACTTTTTTCTCGCCCTCAGGAAAAGTAAAATACTCCCATATAAAAGAGCTCTTCTGTTTCCTCTTTCTCTGCCTGATGGTGGTGCTGCTAGCCTCACTCTCAGCAGAGGAGTGCTGGTCTGCCATCGTATCCCAAAGACAACTCAGCTCCTTCTCCTAAGGGATCACAAGCAGAAATGAGGGGAATGGGTGTGGTGTAGGAGAGTTCTAGAACTGAAACTACTTTGAACCAATCAAAAGTTTTGTTTCTTGATCACATGACCCACCGTGCGCGTACGTTACGCTTACGGTACGCTTACGGAGCGCTTACGGTAAAAGTACGCATCCGCGTAAAAAAGACACGCGCTCGCGCGCATGCGCATAACAGGCACGCCCCAACACTTCCGCGTAACGTGCGCGTGTAGCGTAAACGCTTACGCGCCACGTACGCAATACGCACGGCTACGTAAATTGCGTAACCATACGCAAAAAGAGTAAAAATATTACGTACATTACGCAAACCGTACGCTTACCGTAAGCCTACCGTATCCGCACGTGAAAAAAACAAAAAAAAGGAAAAAAAAATCACTATGTTATACTAATATATCTTACCTGTTTGGTAAAAAAAAAAAAATGAGAAAAAATAATATATTGCAGAATTTTTAAAAATTAAGCATAGTGTTTTAAGAGAATATAAAGTAAAAAAAAAAAGTTAAAAAGCTTGCAAATAAAAAAAAAAAAAAAAAATTAATATAAGAATTTGTATTAAAAAAACCATACAAAAACAATGAAAAAACCATGGGAATCACACATGTTATAGGTAAGAATTAGCATTTAAAAAACCATACAAATTCAATGAAAAAACCATGGGTTTCACACACGTTATAGTTAGGAATTAGCATTTAAAAAACCTTGCAAATTCAGTGAAAAAACCATGGGTTTCACACACGTTATAGTTAGGAATTAGCATTTAAAAAACCTTGCAAATTCAGTGAAAAAAACATAGGTTTCACACACGTTATAGTTAGCGGACATTTTACTCATAAAAAATGGTATTTTAAAGAAATAGTTATTGTTATTAGATGATATTTTTTTTGAATATTTTGCATTTCTATAATGTTATGTTTAAGTGAAAAGAGATTCTGGGCTTTTTTAAAACAATCTTTGAGATTGTTATTTTTTTTTTGCCCGCTGTTAAGTGATGAATGCAATTGCTTTCACGATTTATAGTGAGATGCAATATATTCTGAAAACAGCAAAAAAATGGCAAAAAATTGTTTTTGGAAAATATGTAAATACGTGTACTGTATTATATAATGATCTATTAAATATTAATACTTTTTTCTTTTTTTTCAGATTGTGAAAGAAAATTTTCGAAAAAAAAAAACATTTTTACAAGTAATTTCAATTAAATTTTAATTAAAAATTAAATTGTTGGGTGGGTCAGGTAAGTCAGAAATTAGATGGTCCCTTTCTTCCACTTCTCCTCAAACAGATTTTCAGTATTTAGTTATTAATCCCTCAAGGACCTTGTAATGTGGTAATTGTTTTTTAGTGTTTTTTAAAAAAAAAAAAATACGCTTACCGTACGGTAAAAAAAAAAAAAAAAAGTTTTTAAGAAAAATTTTAAAAAAGTTGAGTGGTAAGGTTGGCTCTTAAAAGAGCCGTTGTGTTCATGCAGGGACAGAGGAAAGGAAGAATGGGAACATTAGCTGGTAGGACAAATGTGCTGGTCTATTTTGTTGTTAATGAGGGGAAGACTGGTCTCCCTATGAACAATTAGACCATGGCAAAATGAACACCGCATTGTAACCCTCGCAAACCGATGGTTAGTTTCCACAGGACCAGAAAAAGGTGAATCTGCCCCCACAGATGAAGGGCTCAGCTGAGCTTCAGAAGATGGACTCGGCTGAGCTGCTGTGGATGTGCTTGCTCGACTTACTGAAGGGTTACCCCTAGTATGTCGTGCATGTGTCCTAGGGTGTACATCCTCAAGGTGTCGTAACATAGTGTGATTCCCGAAGGAATACTTCTTGTTAGGATTACCTCTTGAAAGTACACGCTGGCACAGCTTACAAGTCACCAAAGCAGCATTGACTTTTTTCTCGC
Source organism: Triturus cristatus (assembly GCF_964204655.1). Lineage (NCBI taxonomy): Eukaryota > Metazoa > Chordata > Amphibia > Caudata > Salamandridae > Triturus > Triturus cristatus. Next base: position 894,031,481 of record NC_140582.1, on the reverse strand, counting down.
CCTCAGGAAAAGTAAAATACTCCCATATAAAAGAGCTCTTCTGTTTCCTCTTTCTCTGCCTGATGGTGGTGCTGCTAGCCTCACTCTCAGCAGAGGAGTGCTGGTCTGCCATCGTATCCCAAAGACAACTCAGCTCCTTCTCCTAAGGGATCACAAGCAGAAATGAGGGGAATGGGTGTGGTGTAGGAGAGTTCTAGAACTGAAACTACTTTGAACCAATCAAAAGTTTTGTTTCTTGATCACATGACCCACCGTGCGCGTACGTTACGCTTACGGTACGCTTACGGAGCGCTTACGGTAAAAGTACGCATCCGCGTAAAAAAGACACGCGCTCGCGCGCATGCGCATAACAGGCACGCCCCAACACTTCCGCGTAACGTGCGCGTGTAGCGTAAACGCTTACGCGCCACGTACGCAATACGCACGGCTACGTAAATTGCGTAACCATACGCAAAAAGAGTAAAAATATTACGTACATTACGCAAACCGTACGCTTACCGTAAGCCTACCGTATCCGCACGTGAAAAAAACAAAAAAAAGGAAAAAAAAAATCACTATGTTATACTAATATATCTTACCTGTTTGGTAAAAAAAAAAAAATGAGAAAAAATAATATATTGCAGAATTTTTAAAAATTAAGCATAGTGTTTTAAGAGAATATAAAGTAAAAAAAAAAAAGTTAAAAAGCTTGCAAATAAAAAAAAAAAAAAAATTAATATAAGAATTTGTATTAAAAAAACCATACAAAAACAATGAAAAAACCATGGGAATCACACATGTTATAGGTAAGAATTAGCATTTAAAAAACCATACAAATTCAATGAAAAAACCATGGGTTTCACACACGTTATAGTTAGGAATTAGCATTTAAAAAACCTTGCAAATTCAGTGAAAAAACCATGGGTTTCACACACGTTATAGTTAGGAATTAGCATTTAAAAAACCTTGCAAATTCAGTGAAAAAAACATAGGTTTCACACACGTTATAGTTAGCGGACATTTTACTCATAAAAAATGGTATTTTAAAGAAATAGTTATTGTTATTAGATGATATTTTTTTTGAATATTTTGCATTTCTATAATGTTATGTTTAAGTGAAAAGAGATTCTGGGCTTTTTTAAAACAATCTTTGAGATTGTTATTTTTTTTTTGCCCGCTGTTAAGTGATGAATGCAATTGCTTTCACGATTTATAGTGAGATGCAATATATTCTGAAAACAGCAAAAAAATGGCAAAAAATTGTTTTTGGAAAATATGTAAATACGTGTACTGTATTATATAATGATCTATTAAATATTAATACTTTTTTCTTTTTTTTCAGATTGTGAAAGAAAATTTTCGAAAAAAAAAAACATTTTTACAAGTAATTTCAATTAAATTTTAATTAAAAATTAAATTGTTGGGTGGGTCAGGTAAGTCAGAAATTAGATGGTCCCTTTCTTCCACTTCTCCTCAAACAGATTTTCAGTATTTAGTTATTAATCCCTCAAGGACCTTGTAATGTGGTAATTGTTTTTTAGTGTTTTTTTAAAAAAATAAAATACGCTTACCGTACGGTAAAAAAAAAAAAAAAAAGTTTTTAAGAAAAAATTTAAAAAAGTTGAGTGGTAAGGTTGGCTCTTAAAAGAGCCGTTGTGTTCATGCAGGGACAGAGGAAAGGAAGAATGGGAACATTAGCTGGTAATACAAATGTGCTGGTCTATTTTGTTGTTAATGAGGGGAAGACTGGTCTCCCTATGAACAATTAGACCATGGCAAAATGAACACCGCATTGTAACCCTCGCAAACCGATGGTTAGTTTCCACAGGACCAGAAAAAGGTGAATCTGCCCCCACAGATGAAGGGCTCAGCTGAGCTTCAGAAGATGGACTCGGCTGAGCTGCTGTGGATGTGCTTGCTCGACTTACTGAAGGGTTACCCCTAGTATGTCGTGCATGTGTCCTAGGGTGTACATCCTCAAGGTGTCGTAACATAGTGTGATTCCCGAAGGAATACTTCTTGTTAGGATTACCTCTTGAAAGTACACGCTGGCACAGCTTACAAGTCACCAAAGCAGCATTGACTTTTTTCTCGCCCTCAGGAAAAGTAAAATACTCCCATATAAAAGAGCTCTTCTGTTTCCTCTTTCTCTGCCTGATGGTGGTGCTGCTAGCCTCACTCTCAGCAGAGGAGTGCTGGTCTGCCATCGTATCCCAAAGACAACTCAGCTCCTTCTCCTAAGGGATCACAAGCAGAAATGAGGGGAATGGGTGTGGTGTAGGAGAGTTCTAGAACTGAAACTACTTTGAACCAATCAAAAGTTTTGTTTCTTGATCACATGACCCACCGTGCGCGTACGTTACGCTTACGGTACGCTTACGGAGCGCTTACGGTAAAAGTACGCATCCGCGTAAAAAAGACACGCGCTCGCGCGCATGCGCATAACAGGCACGCCCCAACACTTCCGCGTAACGTGCGCGTGTAGCGTAAACGCTTACGCGCCACGTACGCAATACGCACGGCTACGTAAATTGCGTAACCATACGCAAAAAGAGTAAAAATATTACGTACATTACGCAAACCGTACGCTTACCGTAAGCCTACCGTATCCGCACGTGAAAAAAACAAAAAAAAGGAAAAAAAAAATCACTATGTTATACTAATATATCTTACCTGTTTGGTAAAAAAAAAAAAATGAGAAAAAATAATATATTGCAGAATTTTTAAAAATTAAGCATAGTGTTTTAAGAGAATATAAAGTAAAAAAAAAAAAGTTAAAAAGCTTGCAAATAAAAAAAAAAAAAAAAATTAATATAAGAATTTGTATTAAAAAAACCATACAAAAACAATGAAAAAACCATGGGAATCACACATGTTATAGGTAAGAATTAGCATTTAAAAAACCATACAAATTCAATGAAAAAACCATGGGTTTCACACACGTTATAGTTAGGAATTAGCATTTAAAAAACCTTGCAAATTCAGTGAAAAAACCATGGGTTTCACACACGTTATAGTTAGGAATTAGCATTTAAAAAACCTTGCAAATTCAGTGAAAAAAACATAGGTTTCACACACGTTATAGTTAGCGGACATTTTACTCATAAAAAACCAATGAAATTCCCCCGTTATAGTTAGTTAAGCTAACTATAACTCGCGCACCCGCAATCCACTGCTGATGACGTAACATATTACATCACTCATGACATGGTCAGTGACATCACTCATGACATCACTGATGACATCTCAAATGACATCACTGATGACATCATCCTTGTGACAGAGTGGTAGACCTCCTCTCACCCTAATATAACCTTTGATAAAAACATTCAAAAATAGAGACAGAAATTTTCAAAAAAATGGACATACCAATACCAGTTACAACAACCTCTTCAGTAATTCTAAGATCCACATACACATCTACTCATTCACCAACAGTCCTGTACAGTCACTCATACGTGTACTCACTCATCATATGTACTCATACACCTATACATCCTGTTACACAATGCCACTCATCCATAGAGTTACTCACACACATAGTCACTCATGCTAATAAAGAATCAAACATACATTTACTTGCATATACAGTTATACACACACCACCACACTTACTTCTACGGAAACTTACACATACTTACTCTTTTAAATAATCACTTATAAAAACACATACTTATTCATACAGGAACTGTTTCAATCTCTCACTCTCACATATACTCACTTATATACACCAATAGTCAAATATACTTCTTTAAAACATATTTAGAAACTCATAAAGACACTATTGAGACAGTCATTCACTCACTAACACACCCATACACACACTCATCCAACCATACAGACATGCACACATGCTGTCTTCAACACATACAACCAGAGAGTCAATCATTCATGCACCTATGCACTACGTAATACCCCCCACCAAACCATGGAGACACTCAGACTGATACTCAAAAAACAACCCAATATCTTATATAAACACCCATGTAGCTACTCACCAACCCATGCAGCCACTTATACACAAAGTGAGAGACTGATACAGATATTTACACATTTAAACATTACTCACTAAGCCATGTATTCAGTAAGATACACTTAATCAGTCAGTTATACAATCAATTTTTCAAAAACAAATCATCCTTTTAGACACTTATATACCCATTTATTCTTCCATCGACCTTGAGATATACATATATAAAACATATGTAATTTTCAGAAAAACACACATTCACTGGATGATGTCATCAGTGATGTCATGAGTGATGTCACTGACCATGTCATGAGTGATGTAATATGTTACGTCATCAGCAGTGGATTGCGGGTGCGCGAGTTATAGTTAGCTTAACTAACTATAACGGGGGAATTTCATTGGTTTTTTATGAGTAAAATGTCCGCTAACTATAACGTGTGTGAAACCTATGTTTTTTTCACTGAATTTGCAAGGTTTTTTAAATGCTAATTCCTAACTATAACGTGTGTGAAACCCATGGTTTTTTCACTGAATGTATATTATATATACATATATATATATATATATATATATATATATATATATATATATATATATATATATATATAGATATATAGATATATATATATATTATAGTTAGGACCCCTTTTCCATAGGAAAACCTCAACATTCTATTTTGAATAACTTTGGCGCCGGTCGATGAATCCTCGCGTATTTCTCAAAATAGGTGGGGCGCTACGCTCCGCTCCTACCCTGAAAGTCTCGGGGGGGATTCGTCAAGCGGGGGCTGAGATAAAAGGGGGGTCCCAAAACGCGTTTTTCCCATCCATTTTTCCATAGGACCTTTAGAACGAGCTACAGCCCGAACGGCTGAACAGAATTACTAGAAATTTGGCAGAGAGGTAGTCCCTAGGTCAAGGAAGTGCCTTTTGTAGGTTTGGTGTAAATCTGTTCAGTAGATTCTGAGAAAATAGCCTTTAAATCAATATATATATCTGAGCCCGCTTACGGTACGCTTACCGTACGCTTACCGTAAGCGTACGGTGGCGTGCGCGAGCGCGATTCTGATTGGCTCTTAGATCTTAGTAAACATTCGAATCGGCCGAAACCAGGAAGCGGCGGCCGCCATTTTGTCTCTCGCACTGAGTGTTGTTTATCAAACAAGATGGCCAAAAACATGTTACGGGGCTGTTTTGACAACTCCCTCCCACATAGTCATGTTGAGGGAGTCCCCAAACATCCCCCAAGAGCAAAAACGGTTTTATTTTTTTTTCGGCAATTTCGCCGAGTACGCTTACCGTACGCTTACCGTACGCTTACCGTAAGGGTACGGTAAAAAAAATAAAATAAAAAAAACACTATCCACACTTACCCCACCCCCTGTGCTTTTGGTGGCCGTAGGCCACCAAATGTACAGGGCTTATTAATAGGTAAAAAAAACTAAATTTTGGCAACATGAAATTATAAAATCGAAATAAAAAAAACACTATCCACATTGACCCCACCCCCTGTGCTTTTGGTGGCCGAAGGCCACCAAATGTACAGGGCTTATTAAAGTTGATAAAAACCGTGCACGGAACGAACTGCGTTAAGTGGGCGCGCACGCCTCGAATGGCGTAAAGTAACTTAGCATTTAAAAAACCGTACAAATTCACTGAAAAAACCATAGGTTTCACACACGTTATAGTTAGGAATTAGCATTTAAAAAACCTTGCAAATTCACTGAAAAAACCATAGGTTTCACACATGTTATAGTTAGCGGAAATTTTACTGATAAAAAACCAGTGAAATTGCCCCGTTATAGTTAGTGCTGGCAACTATAACTCACGCGACCGCAATCTTCTGCTGATGACATATGTGTCTTTATGAAAAAAAAATATTTGTAATATATGTATAGCTAAAAATGTATGGAAGAAGACATGGGCAAATAAGTGTCTAAATACAGTATTAGCATCAGCAGAGGATTGCGGTCGCGTGAGTTATAGTTGCCAGCACTAACTATAACGGGGCAATTTCACTGGTTTTTTATCAGTAACATTTCCGCTAACTATAACATGTGTGAAACCTATGGTTTTTTCAGTGAATATATATATATATATTACCTACTGGCGGTCGCCAGTAGGTAGTTATAGTTAGGACCGTGTTTCCATAGGAAATCTCAAAATTCTATTTTGAATAACTTTGGCGCCGGTTGACGAATCTTCGCGAAATTTTCAAAACTAATGGGGCGCTCCGCTCAGCTCCTACCCTGAAAGTTTTGGGGGGATTCGTCAAGCGGGGGCCGAGAAAAAAGGGGCGGCTACAGCCCGAACGGCTGAACAGAATTAAGTGAAATTTGGCAGAGAGGTAGCCATAAGGTCCATGAAGTGCCTTTTGCAGGTTTGGTGTAAATCTGTTCAGTATTTCCTGAGAAATTAGCATTTAAATCAATATATATATCTGTACGCGCGTACCGTGCGCGCACTGAGCAAGTCCTGTGCGCGCACCTTGCCGATCACGAGCGCACTTCTGATTGGTTGTTAGATGTCAGTAAACATTCGAATTGGTGGAAATCAGGAAGCGGCGGCCGCCATTTTGTCTCTCGCATAAAGAGGGGGTGATAAACAAAGGGGGAGAACTTGAAAAGGGGGCAGAGTGGGGAGATATTGACCCACTAGGCATTGTAAGGGGGTCACAGTAGGACCTTGTAGGGCAAAAAAAAAGATTTATATTTTGAAAAAAAATATCGCCGAGTGCGCGCACCCAGCGTGCACCCGAAAAAAACTTTTAAAAATAAATAATAAAAAATCGCATTTAAGTGTTTAGATATAAGGTGGCTCTAAAAAGAGCCCTTGTGTTTATTGTTTGTTTTTTGGTACCTACAAGTAAGTACCGATGCAGAGTCTAAAGTTCAAGAGGAAGACTCTGTTGCCTTCATCAGTGAAGTGTACACCATCTCCTCTATAAATGTCTTGCATGTTGTAACGCAAGTTGTTGTGGTATATAGAACCCATACCATAGTCTCTGAGGAAAGCAGAAATAGATTTGTTCACGTGCTTCCTTGTTTTGTCAATCTGCGGACAAAATTGGTTGGACCAGTTCCACTTTTGCCTTTGGCATATGTTAGAATATACGAAGGCAGTTTGTGGAAAAAGTGACATCAATTGCACAAAGGTGTCCTTAATAAGCATTTCCAGACCTACCCCAGTTAAAGTGCCTAGGTCATTTCCACCACAGTGCACAATAATAAGGTTAGGCTGTGGGAGATGTAGAAAGGTTTTCACCAAAGGCATTAATTGGTGCCACTTTAACCCTCTCTGACCAATCCATTTAATGTCTACATTTGGCAAAGCAAGGTCTCTCACCATACCTCTTTTTTCTGCAAATTTTTCACTCCAGAAGACATAGCTGTGACCTACAATCCACACTGTGAACATCTTCAAAGGAGATCTGGATGCACTCAGGAGGTGTCTTTCAGTAGAATGGCAATATGAAATGAAAGACAGTTGAAAAATGGGGGCACACATACTTTTTTTATAAAAAGAACTCATTGGCTGTTTCAAACCATTCTACACTAAAAACTAGGCTGTATGTTTAAATTTTAAAAAGCATGTATTGTATTGGTTCAGAAAAATGTGTGAACAAAGAACATTAGTTTGGATTTGCTGTTAGGTTTGAAAAGTCAAGCACTCTTGCTCTTTGGAAATGAAACATTGTCTGCTGAACTTCTGACCTCTCTGCTCACACCTGTGTTTCATGACCTGTTGCTATGGTAGCAGGCAGAAGTCAAGTTGGGGGAAGGGTACATTTGGAAAGGGGTTGAAGTTTTCAACCAATAGAAATGTGTGATTTCATTTGAAAAAATGTGGGAAGCACTGAGATTTGAAATTAACATGTATATGTGTGAAAAAAGAGAGGGAAACTGTGCCATTAACTGGTTCTGCTGAGAGGAGAGAGGTGTTCAGCTCAGAGATTCTGGTCTGATAAACTGCTGTGTGACTGCCACATTTCTTTCACAACTAACTAATTTTAAAGGTGAGTTATGAGTTTGAGAGGGGGTGTTTGTGGTTAATTTAGATATAAAAAAAAGAATTGTGATTATTTGTTTAAAGTTGTGATTTACATTTTCTGTTTTGCGAGAGATATTTAACTGTTTTGAATATGTAAAATATTATGGAGTATGTTTTCACCATAAGTTAATGTGTACTGGTAACAATGAGGAATACTGTTTTGTGCCTACCATCAAACTATGAGTCTGTGTGCAGAGAAGAATTGTTGACAGAGATGTAATTTGTGTTGCTGTTGAAAAGTAAGACTTGCAGTTGAAAGAAAAGTACAGCTTGTTTTTAATTGTGATGGTTAGCATTTAGCAGAAATCACTTTGAAAGAAAAGAGAGGAAAATGGCAGCACATTTGAAAAAAGCATTAGTTCTGAAAGAATTGATAACTCAGGAAAGGGGCAGCCTGTGTTTTGTGCCTACCAACACAGCATGAGTCTGTGTGTATATAGGAATTGTTGTCTGAGATTTAATTTGTGAAGTTGTTGTTCAGTAAGAAATGCAGTCCTAGGAAAGGGGCAGCCTGTGTTATGTGCTTAAAATGATGACATGAGTCTGTGTGCACACAGGAATTGTGGGCAGAGATTTAATTTGTGAAGATGTTGTTCAGTAAGAAATGCAGTTCCAGGAAAGGGGCAGCCTGTGTTATGTGCCTAAAATGATGGCATGACTCTGTGTGCACACAGGAAATGTGGGCAGAGATTTAATTTGTGAAGATGTTGTTAAGTAAGAAATGCAGTCCCAGGAAAGGGGCAGCCTGTTGTGTTTACACAAATTAACCCTTAGCACACATGCACTGTTACATACATCCCTGCAGTCTTCATGCAGTTCTCGAAGTCTCTTTGCTCATCTGTCTTGCACCAGACAATACACAGTGTTTAGAAATACACTCTTGGCACACACGCAGCAGCTTCTCCAACACTCTCATGTGTAGTACTCAGCTCTGTGTGCTGTTTCAGATAACACTGTGTAATGCAAACACATTCAACGTCACCAAGGCCTCATTTAAATTGATCCAGTCTAATTAGTCACCCTGTAACACATGGACATGGTCTTAAGGAGCTGTTAGGACATGTGCTGTTTTCTGCTTCTGTAAATGATAAGGGAAATGTATCAGGCTGTAACAGTAATTTGGTACTATTCAGGGGCACTGTTTTGTTCCAAAAAACATAGCATGAGTATGTGTGCGCACAGGAATTGTGGGCAGAGATTTAAGTTGTGAAGATGTTGTTCAGTAAGAAATGCAGTCCCAGGAAAGGGGCAGCCTGTGTTATGTGCGTAAAAAGATGGCATGAGTCTGTGTGCACACAGGAATTGTGGGCAGAGATTTAATTTGTGAAGATGTTGTCCAGTAAGAAATGCAGTCCCAGGAAAGGGGCAGCCTGTTGTGTTTACACAAATTATCCCTTAGCACACATGCACTGTTACGTACATCCCTGCAGTCTTCATGCAGTTCTGGAAGTCTCTTTGCTCATCTGTCTTGCACCAGACAATACACAGTGTTCAGAAACACACTCTTGGCACACACGCAGCAGCTTCTCCAACACTCTCATGTGTAGTACTCAGCTCTGTGTGCTGTTTCAGATAGCACTGTGTAATGCAAACACATTCAACGTCAGCAAGGCCTCATTTAAATTGATCTAGTCTAATCACTCACCCTGTAACACATGGTCATTGTCTTAAGGAGCTGTTAGGACATGTGCTGTTTTCTGCTTCTGTAAATGATAAGGGAACTGTATCAGGCTGTAACAGTAATTTGGTACTATTCAGGGACACTGTTTTGTTCCAAAAAACATAGCATGAGTCTGTGTGCGCACAGGTATTGTGGGCAGAGATTTAATTTGTGAAGATGTTGTTCAGTAAGAAATGCAGTCCCAGGAAAGGGGCAGCCTGTGTTATGTGCGTAAAAAGATGGCATGAGTCTGTGTTCACACAGGAATTGTGGGCAGAGATTTAATTTGTGAAGATGTTGTTCAGTAAGAAATGCAGTCCCAGGAAAGGGGCAGCCTGTTGTGTTTACACAAGTTATCCCTTAGCACACATGCACTGTTACATACATCCCTGCAGTCTTCATGCAGTTCTGGAAGTCCCTTTGCTCATCTGTCTTCCACCAGACAATACACAGTGTTCAGAAACACACTCTTGGCACACACGCAGCAGCTTCTCCAACACTCTCATGTGTAGTACTCAGCTCTGTGTGCTGTTTCAGATAGCACTGTGTAATGCAAACACATTCAACGTCAGCAAGGCCTCATTTAAATTGATCTAGTCTAATCACTCACCCTGTAACACATGGTCATTGTCTTAAGGAGCTGTTAGGACAGGTGCTGTTTTCTGCTTCTGTAAATGATAAGGGAACTGTATCAGGCTGTAACAGTAATTTGGTACTATTCAGGGACACTGTTTTGTTCCAAAAAACATAGCATGAGTCTGTGTGCGCACAGGAATTGTGGGCAGAGATTTAATTTATGAAGTTGTTGTTCAGTAAGAAATGCAGTCCCAGGAAAGGGGCAGCCTGTGTTATGTGCGTAAAAAGATGGCATGAGTCTGTGTGCACACAGGAATGGTGGGCAGAGATTTAATTTATGAATGCTGGGCATCTCATCCATGATGACCACGGTCGCAGACATCCCACAACACCAACAACTGGCCTTTGAACACATCCTGTATGAATGCAGCGTGGTTTTCAGTTCTATGCTCGTTCAGTGGTGTGATGTTGGCGGGTTGTGTGACTTGTGCTGCTTGTTGGTGTGTTTCATTTTGGCCATTGTTAGTCTACATGTATGTTGTACTTAATTGTGCATGTGTGCCATTCTGCCCATCTCCCCCCTCCCCCCACTCACTGCTTCTTCCTCTTCCTACTGCTGTTGTGTCTATAATTTTGTTGCTGCACACATAAATACATGTAAAGAATAAATTAGAATAGTTCCTTGATTCTTTTAGGCTTCAAAACTTCTCGATTGGTTTCTGTTTAATTTTCCATATGAACCGTTTTTTTAATATTGAACAACACATAGAAGTCAGAAGTGCAACGTATTCTATCAACACACTTTCTAGAACATTCTACAACACGTGCAGGTTAAAAGTTCATCAATTTTTTAAAACTTAACAATATTTTTTTGTAACATTTTCTTGAATATTTAACAACACGTGCAGGTTAAAAGTTGACAATTGTTTTAAGTTTGAACAGTGCCTTTCAAATGCAAGTAGCAGGTGGTTGATCTGAGAAAATATTATGCTTTGATATGTACTCCACGTTGAAACTGCTTTTTCTTAACCAATCACAAAGATGCTTTTCCACAAAACTAATGTGCATCCTACTTTTAAAAAAGAATGCTTTTCATGATATCTTCAGAGATAAGTTATAGATAGGAATTAGCATTTTAAAAACCTTTGAAATTCACTGAAAAAAACATAGGTTTCAGGGGCGTTATAGTTAGGAATTGGCATTTAAAAAACCTTAGAAATTAATTGAAAAAACCAAAAGTTTCAGGGGCGTTATAGTTAGCTGGACATTTCCCTCGTACAAAACCCTAGAAATTCCCCAGTTATAGTTAGTTCAGCTAACTATTACTCGCGCCCCCGCAATGCACTGCTGATGACGTCACATATCACATCACTCATGACATGGTCAGTGACATCACTAATGACATCACTGATGACATCTCAAATGACATCACTCATGACATCACTGATGACATCATCCATGTGATAAATTAGTGCATCTTCTCACACCCTTTGATATACTCAATCAAAATTTCAGACGTCCATTCTCAAAACCATAGATACTCCAATACCAATAACTACATACCCACTCATTGGCTCTTAGATCTATACACACATCCACTCACTCACCTGTACAGTCACTCATACTTACAGTCAGTCGGTACAGGACTATCATATGCATTTATATACCTACATAGACACTCACACGTGACACCACCAATCATCCATAGAGGGACTCTCACACCTAGTCAGTCATGCAAATAATTAATCACACTCCCATTTACTCACCTATGCAGTTATACACACACAAGTTCACTTGCTCATAAAAATAGTACCACATTCTTACACTCTTATACAATCACTGATACAAGCACACACTCATCCATACAGCCACTCTCAAAATCACACACTCTCACATATACCCACTTATATACTCTTACACACATATATACTGCCTTTCACATATGTAGTTACTCACACATGTACCACTGAGATATACATTCAATCACTAACACACCCATACATACACTCACCCAACCATACAGTCCATCGCAGATGCACTCTTAAAACCATGCACCCATAGAAACACCCACTCACACATGTATGCACCGAGTCACACACACCCCACCCACACAAACACTCAGGCACCCATACAGATACTCAGACAACCAATCAATAACCCGTCATCAGTGATGTCATCAGTGATGTCATTTCAGATGTCAACTTACAACTTATTTTTAAAAATCTGATTGATTGGTGAAATCAATTTTGATTCATGCAGGGAGCAACAGACTGGAGACCGTCATTAAAATGTTATTGGGTGACGTGAGGCTCAGTATCCAGGTGAATCTAGTTAACATAAGTTTTGTTATATAGCTTGCATGTATTATGATTATTGACAACTGCTGTTTAACATAATTTCTGTGTTCGTATGCTCATGCCATACATTTCTTTACTGCCCTGAGAGTTAGTTGGACAAAAAATCTCTTGCAAGAATTGTGAAATCAGATATTTGGGATATGAGCATCATTGTAAGAATATTGGGCCAGATGTACGATCCTATTTTGCAACCCGTTTGCGCATCCAAAATGTGATAGGGAAATGTACAATTCCTAAATAGAGAGTCGCAATTTATTTGCGGCTCGCTATTTAGGAATTGCGAGTCGCTTTTAGGAAGGGGCGTTACCTTCCTAATAGCGACCGCAACCCAATGTATGACAGTTTTGCGACCACAATTGCGGTTGCAAAACACTCACAAATTACACCCTCTGCAAGAGGGTTGTAATGCAGTCACAAGCAGGCCCCTTCCACTTTGTGACTGTCTCAAAAAATATTTTTTAAGGGCAGGCAGGGGTCCCAGTGACCACTACCTGCCCTTAAAATATAAAAGAAAAACGTTTCATTTTTTTTTTTTTTTTAAAAGCATCCCATTTTTCGTTAAGGAAAACGGGCTGCATCGGAAAAAAAAGAAACTGCTTTATTTAAATGCAGTCCCAGCCCAGCAGGCCACCATCCCTGGGAGGGCCTGTCATTTCCAATGGGCTCGCAAATAGTGAGAGGCTCAATAATATTCATGAGCATTTCAAATTGCGACCCCATTGGGAATCGCAAACAGTGTTAAACACACTGTTGTACATGCTAAATAGCGCCTTGCAAATGAGTCTCAATTGCAAGGAGCTATTTTGCACGCCATGCATCTGGCCCATTTTTCTTTAGTTAACATGGAGAAAACCGAGTATTTTGAGACAACACTTGGAGTAAGACTTTCTTTGGATTATAGCGACACCAAAGATATATTTATGAGCTAAAGTGGTCTGTGTCCTCTCTCACACAGACAATCAAAATGTTGGATAATTAGCTAGGGTAATTGTTTGCTTTGAAGTGTTTCTGAGCTTCAGGTCAGAATTCTACCACTGGCAAGGTACCACAACTTTTCCTTCTGGTGTGAATAGCTTATGGATTAGGTAATATTACTTCCTATTTTTAGATCTTAAAAATGACGAAAGCTCTATAAATAAACCAATTGCTAACGTAGACTGCTGCTTGACAAAATATACATCATAATCTTGGAGACACTTGGAGTAATCCTGATACCAAAATAGCTGTCCACGTCGACCTGCACTGAAATTCTCATCCTGATCAGGCCAGGGACAAATAACTGTTTGTTAATTTTTACACAATTCTCAGTGAGTGGCTTATCAGACATCTAAACAAACGCACCAGAAGCACTTATCGTTGTTGTGCCGCTTCTTTTGAGTTGAGACAGAAAGAGCAAAGTTGTGTATATGATCCAATAAAAATATTGGAATTTAGTGTTTTTTAATTGAGTGCATCCATTTTAGTTTGACACTGTGGCTGTTAGGGGATTCATTATTCACTTGGATACTTCAGGATATCCTTGCTGCTCAATGATTCATTAACAACTGGAAACACTGAAGAGGAATAGAGATGAGTGTCCAGATTTCAGGCTAAATGGAACCGCACAGGCCTTAAGGGAAAACATCCTAACCTGCTCAACATATAAGTTCTTAATTGTGATGCAACAGCAGACGTTATCTACCTCTCAATTGCCTCAGACCCCTAGTTGCATTACCTGTTAATTGCTTTACATTTTGAACGCATCAAATTGTGAAGTATAATTTAGAAGTATTTCCACTTTTTCTTCTGTTGTCCAGTGTAGGGGTGGGCGGAATTTGCGTAATCGCGTTACGCAAATCTCCGCGAAACGGTAAAAAATCTCCGCGAACATGCAGAAATTCCGCGAACACGCGGAATTGCTTGTTCGCGATGCTTTTTTCCTGTTCACAGTTGCTGTTTGCGTGCTCGGGGAGAAATATCTCGCGAACACGCATTTTGAGAACGCGAACAAGAAAAAATTTCGCGAAGTCGCGGAAAGCAGAATTTTTGGGTAATTTCGCGTTCTCCGCGGAACGCGAAATTACCGAAATTCCGCAAATTCCGCGAGCGGAACGGAATTTACCGCCCAGGCCTAGTCCAGTGCCCCCCATGCAGCGGACCCTAAGTAAGGGGCACAAGTAGCCCTGTTTGTTTGAGAGTGGCTCTCAGAGTAGCAAGGCACATGAGTCCCAGGCTGACTCACGGAGGTGCTGAGTGGTAGAAACTCAGCACTCAGCTACATGTTAAGTAGCAATCATTAAATCATTGTCCAGTCAGTGTTTTGTCATTTAAAAATGAAAATGTTAGACCTGTCAGCCTTAGGGTGGTCTTCCCCCAAAATCTTACCTTCCTCCTCCATTTTTGCTGATCTCGTTTTTGCTGGCCATAGAACCCTGCATACTTTACCACTGCTGACCAGTGCTAAATTGAATGTGCTCACTCCTTAAAATGTGGTAACATTGGCTTATCCTCAATTGGTATATTTAGTTTACTTGTAGGTCCCTAGTAAAGTGTCACTAAATGCATCCAGGCCTGTGCATAAAATGCTGCTGGTGGGCTTGCAGCACTGATTGTGCCACTCACTTAAGTGGCCCTCTAAAAATATCTTAGACCTGCCATTGCGGCCTCTGTGTGCAGTTTTTAGCTGCCATTTTGACCTGGCAAAATGGGTGCATCTCCCATCGGAAGTTTCACATATAATAGACGTTCCTATACAATACTCCTGATGAAGGACCCAAGGTCTGAAATATAAGGATTATCATTTTTTGAGAAACATAATTTTGTGTTCTTAAATGAAAACATGCAACCTTCATTTAGGAGCAAATAAATGAACAGTTGATTACATTCCACTGAGAAGCTGTTCATCATTCTTTATGATTTATAAATAAGTTTATTGAAAAAAGATTAAACATAAATAGAATCCTCTTTTGGAACTCAAAGGAGTGCTGAGGGGCACTACACCAATCTACGTGCAGTGCATGATTGATAATCCTTAAGCACACTCAGGATCAGTGATTGATACCTCACAAGCACCCAACCCATTTAACCCACTGATTTACATTCAACTAAAAAGAGATTGCACTGATTAACTCACTTGGACTATTAGAAAGTTGCCATTTTCGTTCCTTAGCCATTTAGTGCCTGTAGTCTGTCTCTGGGTAACATAGCTGGGTGTAGGTGGCAGGTGGTCTTTTTGTATTCTTCCTAGGCAGTCACACAATAACGAGAGCTTATGTGTACCTGGATGGGCAATCAATGGTAGGAAGGGAGAGAGGAGCTGGGCACAGCCCCACTTACACTGGAATAGGCTGTGTCCTGCTTTTATCCAGAGCATTGCATACCCCCTGTAGTTAGTCTGGTGCCAGGAAAATCAGGCTGCCTGGGGGCTTCAAAGGAAAACATCTAGAAGCTTCTCCCTCACTTCAAAGGCACAACTGGGTATAAATACTGTACCCAGACACCCCATCTTTAGACAAATTTGGACCTGTGGATAATCTGCCAGCACTGCTGTGCTGTTGCTGAAGGACTGCTATCTGCTGTACTGCTGCCCTGCTGACCTGCTGCCTTGCCGGAAGGCTACCTTGCTGTGCTGAACTGCTGCTTGCTGCCCTCTTGCCTGGATGAGAAGGACTTGAACTGCATCTCTTGAACCCAGAACCCCAGAGTCACTCCAAAGGCTAGTTGGCTGGCCTCCTGACTTGAGCCTCAGGGACAGAAGTCTCCAACAACCTTTACCCAGCACCAGACTCTGCCATCTGTGAGTCTTCCCTGTCAAGTCATGCCGCCCCACTCCTGGATTATTGGAAGTAGGCCTAAGATGCTCCGCCAGTCTCTATGGATCCAGTGGAACCAACACATCTCCCCTGCTGCTCTGTTCAACCCTGAGCAGAATCGACATATCACCGTTCCTGCATGGATCTAAACCACCACAAAGATCTGCATCACTCTGCAGCCTGTCACCACATCAGAACCACCAATGTGTGATGTATCCACAGTGCAAAGTCTCACTTCCCTCGTCGACTGCGGCCTCAACTACAACGCCAGATGCATTGCCCAGTGCATGGCACAATTTAAGGTACTCAGTTCAACGGGCCTAACTTAACCATTGTAGACAGCCCATTCTACATCATGGTGGGACTGAACTTGTGACTTTGTCACGGTCCGGCCCAACCAGATAGCCACAGTTGGAGCTTTATACCATTTGGCACTATTTTTATTAAAATATTTACTAGTAAATATCTCTGGTTCCACTGATTAGATTTTGTCATTCTGGTCTTGTTTTATTTATTAAAAAACGACTGCATTTTTTAAACTGCTGTGGGATTCCTTTTGTGGTGTGTATTCACTGTGTTACTGTTTGAAGTGTTGCACAAATACTTTACAAATTGCCTCTGAAATGAGCCTGACTGCTCTGTGCTGAGCTACCAAGAGGTTGAGCACAGGGTAATATAGGGTTTGCTTGTGACTTAACCCTGAGAAGAATGTTAGTGTGGGTAAATACAATGTCGATGTATGGCATGATGTGTGCCGGCCCAACAACAGCAATACCAATAAAAGCAATGTCAATATATGCCATAACCTATGCCTGCATAACAATGTCAATGTTCATAAATGCAATGTCAACAAATGCTATGAATTATGCAACAGTGTCAATACCGGTAGAAACTATGTCAAAGTATGTCATGATCCCTGCATGCATGACAATGTCGATAGAAGTAGAAACAATGCCAGTGTACGCCATGATCGAGACACGCATAACAATGTCATTATCAGTAAAGACAAGATTAATGTACGCTATGGCAAATGTATGCATAATATTGAGAATGTCGGTAACAATGATATCAGTGGCTGCCACATTATTCATAGGAGTTCTAACTAGCTCAAATAATTGCTGTCAGATTCACGCATGGTGAACTCCCCATCCACCACCAAGTCAGAGATACATGGTCAGACTGGCCCTCCCATCCCAACTCATGGTTAATGAGTGACAGGTCACATGTGGGGTCTCGCGTAGCCCAAAAACAAATTGAACCCAGGGAAAACCCCGATCGATCCCACAGATAGACAGTTGCACCATAAACAGGTCCGAGGAAAATGGCTAGAGGCACCCATTCCCGAACAATACCACAAAGCTAGATGCCACATGCAGATAACCAATCAAGACACAACATGCACACTGCATGTCATGATCACGCGCTCCCCACACTAGACAGCTGGACAGATACACACTGGCCCACACTAACTCTTCACGAAGTCGAAAACAATCTGTGTCCCCTTATCAGATTACCAAAATTGTTATTTATGACTACGATTCTTTTCCAAGAATACATAATTTTTTTGTTGTACCTCAGGAGATGTATAAATGTTCGGCCCAAACTTCTGTACTTTTAGACTGTCTTCAGACGAGCCTTTGTCGCTACTCTCCCCCGCTGCTGCGTTTCATTAAACAAACGTATTCCTCTTTTGCCAAATGCCTCTTGTCTTTTTATTTATTTAATCTAAAATCATATCCACACAACTCAAATAGTGGTTGCTGGTTCTGAAGGGTTTCACCCTCTCATCAGAAATCAAACTTATTACAAAATAGAATTTCCATGCAAACACAACTCCATACTATATTCAAAATTACAAAAGCTTCACAAAATGGCAGGTGAAAAACCAATATCAACTTCTTCTAAAGTTACCTTGTAAACTACATGCTGTGCAAACTTAGTACCCTAGAATAACGTCCCAGAGAATATCTAACTTCCTTATCTCAGGATTGACCCTGTAGTTCTGAATCACATTTAATTGTTTGTGTGCCACCAAACCCTAAATGCGAAAGCCTCAATAACCCTATATGTGCCTGTGAAAACCTTTGCAAAGATATAGAATTATTAAAAGGGAGCCCTACTGGCTTTGTCAATAGTGTTCACAAATACAAAAGCACACCCACAGCTGTTTAAAATATGTGCACCATGGTATACCACAAGTCAGTATTTGGAATAAAAATCATTATAAAATGTGTCTTACTCTACGAAAAGGCAAGACCTATTGTCTTTGGCAAAATTCTAATCGACATGAAAAACAAACATAACATTGTAGTAGGTTACAACATAACATTGCCTTTCACTATTACAAAGCATTAGCACTGAGAATATTTCAAAATAAGCATTTTAGTGAAAATCCTTATTGCCTACTTTTCACAAGGTTTTCAACCTCTCAAGATCCTGAACACAAAGGGTCCCACACTTTCTGGGCAATAGAAAGTCTCAAACCCAGGTTCATTTTAAAAACAGCCTAGCTTCTCCTGGGTACACTAATGCTTTTTTCCTGGAGTCTTAAATTGCTGTTTCTCTACCTGAATGGTGAGGGACAGGTGAGGGCTAGTGACTCCAGGGAATATGCCAAAACACAACCAAAGCAATACTGCTGCTCTTCACAACAAGAGAGCACCTCCATAGAATATTCACATTTTTAAGAAGGCCTTCTAGGCCGTACAGTGGAATACTTTGTGGCCTGCTGCTTCCATACGCACCTTTCTTATTTTTTTCCATAGTATGTGAGGGTTTTTGTGGTATTCCGCTATGCCTGCTGCCAGCACAGTACTCAGCACCAGACTATTCTGTGGGGCTGCTCAAGTCCAGTGGTTTAATGAATAGGTGAGCTCTGCTTGAGGACCATATCTGTACACAAAATGGCTGACTCCGATATAAATTCAATGGAATCAAGATACCAGAATGTCCACATCAGTCAGTATACGGGCTGCGCCAATGTCACAATCCAAGACATCAATATTGCTGATCCAGTCTCGAAAAACAGAAGCCATGATAATCTCACTGGCGTCTGAGCAATGATTCTAAGCATACAAATATGAAGATGGTCTCACCTGTTCATTAGTTCAGAGGCAAAACCATGACATCTTGTTCTCCACTCAACTAAGTGCCAACCCATCAGCAATTCACGCAAATTAAAAATATTTTCTAGACCTATTATCACACAAGAGACACCTGGATTGTGTCTTGGCCAATTTTTTTCTGTTTGCCATATATGTGTATATGCTGCAGCTTGAACACCTTACGTTTTAAGAATTGAAGTTACATGGCTGCTCAGAATTCTATTCACAAAGTTAAAATTACACTTAAGTAAATATACATGTGTAAATTTACTCATACACTTTTGAGTAATTTTACTACTTTACAGGTGTACAACCTGAAACAGGTAGAGACTTTACAACTGCATTTGATGTCGAACTCGCTCAGCGGAGAGCTCCATGATTGAGGCAGAGATCTCTGTATTGTAAAGAAGAGGGACATTTCTAAATGTTAAATAATGTTTAATAAAAGATAAATATTTGTTAGTTAAGTAAGTACATTATATTAAACATGTATTAATTTTTCATTTTATATTGATTTATTCACCATGACTTATCACCTAAAGGGTATCCAGGGGATGGAGCAGGTTTGTAGGTCATCTACTGAAGGTTAGTTGACAAGCCAGGTCTTCTGACTCTTGCGGAATTCAATAAGCGAGGAGGAGGCTCTTATGTGTGTGTGATGTAGGAGAAGGCTAGGTCACCTGTTCTGCTAGTGTGGATACAGGGGGTGTATGCAAAGGTGAGGCTGGGCGTAGGAGTCTGGTGAGTTGATGGAAGTATAGGCAGCAGTTGAGGTATGCTGGATCTATGTTCTATAGTGCCTTGCATGCATTTGTGAGGAGTTTGAATTGACAGAATGTGTGTATCAGCAGCCAGTAAAGTTTTCTGAGGTGTGGCAAGATGTGTGCGACACAGGAGGTAAAAAATGAGTCTAGCTGCGGCATTCTGGATAGTCTAAAGTCAGTGGAGGAAGTGGTTGGCGATTCTAGCATAGAGTGCATTACCATAGTCTAGTCTACTAGTGACTAGGGCTTGAGTGACGGTGCACCTGGAGCTCATGGGAATCAATTTGAAGATTTTTCTGAGGAGGCATAGTTTGTGGAAGCAGGAGAAGCAGTCTGTGTTCACCTGTGAGGCCATGTTGAGGTTTTCATCTAAAATGATTCTGAGGTTTCTTGTGTGGTTAGAGAGTATAGGTGTTGAACCAAGTTCTGATTGCCACCTGGTGGAGTACCAGGAGGAGTTCTATGTTCCAGAAAATCAGCACTTCTGTCTTATCGGATTTGAGTTTCAGGCAGCTGGTTTTCATCTATTCTGCTACACAGATCATGCATTTTGTGAGGCTGGATATTTCATTAAAGAACTTGTCAGACATTGAGAAGATGAGCTGATTGTCATCGGAGTAGGAAATGATGGAGATGCCATGAGACCTTAGTACATTGACAAGTGTTGTGATGCAAATTTTGAACAGGATAATGCTGCGAGATAATCCTTAACAGATGCTGCAGATCACATCCTTGGGCTTTGATGTGTAGGGTAGGAGCCAACTTCTCTGTGTTCTGCCTATGAGGAAGGAGCTTATTCATTTTGGGTCTGGACCTTGGATGCTTATTGTGTGTAACTTTTTGATGAGTTTGGAGTGTGACACGATTTGGAATATAACTTAAGCACGTATGTCAAAAATGATTTAATCTGATTTTGATGATTGATGTAATCTACATTTTTTAAAATTAAAGTCTGATGTTTTTCACTTTCCCCCAATTATTTTCTAGAGACATTTTAAATTAAATTTACAAACAATTCCTTTGAGAGCATCTTTGATTATATTTTATATATATACCCAAGCTATGAAGAGGTTGTTGGGTTACTTTTTTTATGCTCACTTAGACCAAAAGAGAAGGACACTTCCCTGAGCCATGCTCCAGGTACTCAGTCATGGGTTTTTCCATTTCAGAATTTAAAGAAACTCACTGCCATGACTGGAGCGAGCATTCTAGTTGTCCTCCCTTTGATGCATGTGGTAAAATCCTACAATCTACCTCAAAGGGAGCTGTTCTCAATCAGCTCATGGACATTCCACCTCTGCCCCCTTCCACAACCAGTTGAAGCCTTATTCACACTAGGATGGGACGAATATTCGAGTAGCTTTTGCACCGTCAGCTGGGTGGCATTCAACCTTCTCAGTCAGCAGCTCAAAACATTATTCCCATTAAGTGTGTCTCGAAAAAATATGGCAAATGTATTAATAGATAAAAATGTTTGCATAGAGTAAAACAGTCTCTTGATATGAGTTTGTGACCCTGAAATTGATAGGAAGGGACACATCAATGGCCTCTCTACCTTGTGCCAATCAAGAGTTCCATTTATCCAAAGTGTACGATACGTCAATAACTGCTGTACATTGTGCAAATCAAAATTTACTATTTAGGCACATTTTTATACCAGTTGAAACACAGCAGATTTAGAGTTCAGCTAAATGTAAACTTTACATTTCTTTTTGATCAGCAGTTAAATTATAATACCTCTGCAGACTACTATCAATTTATTCTTAGTCTCATCAGCAACAGCGTTACATGTGTGCAGATGCCAGGCTGTGTTACACAACAGTCTTTCTAGCTTAGCGCCTTATTATGGCTTTGGCAGTCTCAGAGCGGGCCACAACACTGCCGCCCCCCTCCAAGACCGTCAAATACTTTAAAGACCACCCACCAGAGTACAACTTATTTTTACACTTGTGGCCGATCCCACTGCAGTGCTTTCGAAAAAGGCCCTGCAATGGGAGCGTCCATGTCAGTTCCTCCAGGGCATGGACTGTCAAGGATTTGCCCTGCAAGAACTTGGGGTGCGTGCATCTAGGGGGGCACAACACGTGCCCCTCTGCATGCACCCCATGGCACAGGAGTAGGAGGGGGCCTGTTTCCTCACCGCCACACTTTTCATGGCGGTCGCACCACCTGCAAGGTGTGGTGGTGAGGAAACTTCTAATATGCTTGGTGGTGCCGTAGCGGCACTGCCAGCTTATTAGGGGGCTCAGACCATTGTGCCACCAGCGGCGGTACCGTGACGCTCTAACCGCCACAGTCCTAATACCACGGGATCAGCAGTCCATTGGACTGCCAAACTCGTAATAAGGGCCTAACTCCATATACGTGTGCACACACGGGTACACATACTTTTGTGCAACCTGCACAGAATGATTGACCCCAGAAGCAGTGAGCCAATATTATTTTTTAAAAGAAGGCCCTGGAGGTCACAACTCAAATCCATATGATCACATAGCTTACCACTGGTGAGGCTTTAATAGGGATGACACCCACATCATTTTTTACCATAGGCGGGTGCTAGAACTCCTACATTACAAAATTAATTTTGAAAAACAAACAGGGATGAAATTGATGCATGAAAAACAAGTTGACATTAGAGAATCATGGTGCTTGTGTGCATGCCATGCTGACCCATTGAATCTTAAATAACTTATCCCACCACAACTCCTAACAGAACCAGCATTGGACAAATCAATTGCTAAACCTCACTGGCTTGTGTAGGGTAGTCAGTAATTACGGTAACATACGGAACTTATGCAGTCACCTATGTTTATAGCATGTAGACTCTATTACACAGATGCTTGTAATGTTTGTAAAATATTCTAACTGTGCATGTGCTTTTTAAAATAGAAGACAAATAGATGGGTTCTACTGGTGATATAAGTCTAACTTAAAAATCTTAAACAGAATTGCCATCTGGTTATATGGGAAATGCCTTTGAAGTACCGGCTTTTGCTAAAGTTTGGGTTGACTCATCTGTAGAGTACTTTCCAGTCAACCATCAGTGGCATGCATCTAAACAAATTGTGTGCCTTTATGTATTATTTATCATGAAGACCTGGTCAGCATTGCTATAAAATATGTATGTTTGGAAAAGTTGATCAGGGGCAAAAATGCCAATGACTGCAGCACTTAATATGATTCACAAACATTACCACCTGTTAGACCCGGGATCCCTGGTTGGCTGAGGTTGGTACCTTAGACCAAGTAGGGACCCGCTTTCCAACGTCAGGGAAAGGAAGGTCACCTTCTTAGATAGCCCCACTGACCCCCTCGGTAGCTTGGCACGAGCAGCCAGGCTTATCTTCAAGGCAAATGTGTAAAGTATTTACAACCACGCTCACAACAACCCAATGATGACACCACAAATAGACTCCAAACGAGTTTTATGAAAACGAGTATAAACTTTATATAAAAAGATATACAATAAGACCATACGATATAAATCCAACATATGAGGTTGTGTACTATTTCTCCTGGCCGGTTGTTAGGCTAGCCAGCCCTTGTAAGTTCTGGGGGTATTAATGAGCACTTCTAAACATTCTCCTGTAATCCTAATATCATGTTATACAGTTTGTAATGCTAGAATCAGGCACTTTTACAATGTAAAAATACTGTAAGGCGTAATGCAGCAATCCAACACTCTGTAATGTAAAAAGAATGCAATGCGTACCGCAACAATCAGGCACTTTGCAAGGTAAAATAATGCAATACGTAATACAACCACCAGGTATGTCACTATGCAGAAATAAGGCAATGCGTAACACACTAATCAGGTAATTCGTTATGCAGGAATATTGCAATGCGCAATACATTAATCAGGTAGTTCGTTATGCAGAAACAATGCAATGCGTCATACAACCATCAGGTAGTTCATTATGCAGATAAAATGCCATGCGTCATACACTAATCAGGTCGTTTGTTATGCAGGAATAATGCAATGCGTAATACTCTAATCAGCTACTCCGTTATGCAGAAATAATGCAATGTGTAATACGACCATCAGGTACTCCGTTACGCAGAAATGGAATAATGTGTAATACACTCAGGCACCAATCACTGTGCCTTCGGCGGTTTTTCCACCTCTCCTTCTGACTTGCAGTCAGCCTCTCAACAGTTGCCCCCAACACGGGTACGATATAATCAAAAAGTGCAGCTCCGCACTCCGGCCCTTATACTGCCACTCCCTTGGCAATACGGGCTGCGATACGAGCCGAAGCAGAGGCTCACGCTGCCAACACAAGAGAGAGGCCAAGAGCATCTCCCTCCGAGCCCGTGCCCCGCCCCAGAAGTCGACACACATTACCTGGGGGGCGCAAACTCACTCTCCTCTCCTCATCCAGTGGTTGAGCCTCCAATGCAACTTTGTAAATTGGCAACGGTGGGATCAGGCCGGCAACTCAGCTCTCCCGGGACTGCCCTTTCAGGCCGCTACAGTTACGAAGATCTCAGGCTGCCACAGAGCACACGAACACAGCATCGCTGAGTCTTCCTTAAGCTTCAGGTGCACGATCACTGGGCACTCCACACACAGGTCTCAGGCTGCATGAAGATCACACGCACAACGTCGCTGAGACTCACTTTAACTCCGGTGCACATGATAACGAGGCAAATCATCAAAAAGGTCTCACGGTGAACAACACACCCGCACACAGCGTCGATGAGACTCACTTGGATTCCGGTGCACACGATAACAAGACAAATCTTCACGAAGGTCTCACAGAGCATGACGCACACAGCGTCAATGAGACTCACTTGGATTCCAGTGCACACGATCACTGGACAATCCTCACAAAGGGGTTCAGGCTGCACAAAGCGAATGCACACCACGTGGCTGATTTTAGCTCGGATTCCAGGTGCCCACGATCACAGAGCACGCCTTACGAGGGTCTCAGGCTGCAACAAGGGTGCACACAAAGCACCGCTGAGACTCTCATGGCAACTTTTGTGTTCCTGTGTTTCCAAAACAGGGAGCCAGCTCACCTCGGGCCCTTGGGGATAAGTTACTTCAGGACAGAGCACACAGCTAAGTACTTTCAAGCAGGGGGACCCAGCACACAGCAAAGTCCCTTTAGCCTTTCCTTGGTTAAAACAGCAAACTGCAGGCCAGCCCCAGAACACACAGCAAGGGTCAGTCCTATCCTTCAGTCTCTTCAGTTGTTTCTTCCTTGGCAAAGGTCCTCCTGACCACGAAGTAGCTCTAGTCTTGTTCACACTTGATCAAACCATTCTCCTAAGTTAAGGGGCTTTGAAGTCTTTGTGCTTCAGGGGGCACTGACCCCTGTTCAAACCATTCTGGGTGCCTCCCTGCCAGTGACACCTTTCTTCCTTTGATTAGTGGGGGTCTGGATTCGGAATCACTCAGCAGGAGATGGGACAAGTGCTTTATAGCAGCAACCCAGGCCTCTTCACCTCTAGGGGCTTCTTCTCCCCTTACACTCCAGATGCAGGTCAGCCTTTTGCTGTCTCACCACCTTCCCTGGGTCAAGACATTTCCCAGATCCTATCGCTTTCAAATCCAGACAGTCAATCCACAGCCAGGCACAGACACACAGAAAAGTTAGGGCACATAAACTCAGCCACTTCCAAAAGAGTGGCTTCTAAACACACAATGCAAAAGACACCTTCATAAAAAGATGCGTTATTACATTGTGAAATCAGGCATACTAAACTTCACCTTTCCATTTTAAGCCTTTGGAAAGATAGGTTGGAAAACATATCACACAGACTCCCCATTCTGTCCTATGGGCAGGATGGCCTTTCAACAGTAAAAAACGAAATGGAGATTATTTCACTGTCAGGACATGGTACACACCTTAATACATGTCCTACCTTTCACATGCAGTGCACCCTGCCCAGGGGGTACCCTAGACCTACCATAGGGGTTTCTGATGTGCATAGAAAGGGGAGGGTTAAGTCTGGCAAGTGAGTGCACTTGTCAGAACAACATGGCAGTTTAACAAACTGTGCGCAGGCCGTGCAATGGCAGGCCTGAGTTCCCTTTTTAAGGCTACTTGTAAGCGTGGCGCAAAGAGTGCTGCAGGCCCACTAGTAGCATTTGCATTACCAGTCCTGGCACACATACTGCACTTTACTAGGGACTTTACTAGCAAGGCAAACATACCGATCATGGACAACCAATTACCATTACACTTTATACAGGGAACACTTGCACTTTGACACTGATCAGCAGTGGCAAAGTGCCCAAAGCATCTAAGTCAGTCAAAAAATAGAGGAGGTAGAGGCAAAAAGTCAGGGGTAATCACGCAAAGAAATGCCAGGTCTAACACCACCCTATTAAACATTTTCTAAAACAAGGCTAAGCAGTGCGTTTAATGCTGATTCCAGCAATTTGTCCGACGGATGGAAATGTGTTTAGTTATTTACGTTTGAAAGCAATATTTTAAAACTGTTTAGGGATATCATTATGGATCCCAAGCACAAGACGTGTATGTGAGTGTTTGTGTGTGTGTGCATATATTACCTTCTGGCAGTTGCCAGTAGGTAGTTATACTTAGGACCATGTTTCCATAGGAAACAGCTTTTTTGACTACCCTATATCTTTGGCACTGTTTGCCGAATGTTGTGAAAGTTTCCCAAAAGAGTGTGCCGGTGATAGAAAGTTTTGGGATGATCTATCAAGCAGGTGCAGAGAAAAAGGGTTGTAAAAAAGTGTGTTACCCCTGTCAATTCCCATAGGAGGTTTGGACTTGACTAGAGCCTGAACCGCTGGACGGAATTAGACCTAATTTGGAAGAAAGGTAGATTTGGTTTTGCAGATCACGCTTTTTAATTATCTGTGTTCTAAATCCATTTAACAGTTGTGGAGAAATTAAAGGAATTCCAAATCTTTATGTCTGTGGCCACAAGTAATTTGTGGTGATTTCACGATGAATTGTGAATGTTGCGATTGTCTGGCAGCAACTTGAGCAGAGAGCTAAGGCTGCCATTTAACTTCATGGAAACAGTCCCCAGGACTCAAACGAAACAGCAGAAAGAGGCATAAGGGGTTAGGTTGGGTGTGGCCTGGCCCATGAGAGGCATATAGGAGTCTTTGAGGAACCCATGATGTGTATAATATGTTGAAACCTTTTTTCCCACTCATGATATTCGCAAATATGCTGCGACTGTCAGCGAGTTCCCCATGTAGCGTTGTGACAAATTTGAGAATGACAGACAAAAAATTAAACAATTACATCCACTGACTCATCCAGACACTAATGCATTCTCTTATAGACACACTCAGAGACTCATACAGAAACTCACAGACCCACTCAGAGACTCATACACCCATTCACAGGCCCACTCAACACTTACGCATCCATTCCCAGACTGAGAACCACATACCACCTACAGACCCACTCCAAGAATCATTCACCAACTAAGTCTCACTCATAGACCCATGCACACAGTCACAGACCCACTCAGATACTCATGCACCCACACACAGTCCAACTTACGTACCCACTCACACATGCAGTCAGAGATGCATCTGCCTACCAAAAGAGCCACTCAGTCACTCATGCACCCACTCACAGATCCACTTAGAGAATCCTGTACCCACTCACATTACCACTCAGAGTGTCTTGCATGGACTCACAGATCCACTCAAAGACTCATATAATTGCTCATGGACCCACTCAGATACTCATGCACCTACTCACAGGCCCAAAGTGACAGTCATACACCCAGTCAAGAGCCCCTCATAGAATTACACACCCACTCACACACTGTTAGAAGGCGACCCCAGGGGAGACAGGGAGGTTACCTGAACACCCTGAGACCTACCCTCGAGGTAACGTAGCCGGGCACTGGCGGGAGACTCCTCAGGGGAAGAGTATCGTATCTAGGATCGCACACACGGCACCACATGACAAAGAGACACCACACGGTCGGTTCTTGGGAACAGATCTTTTATCTACTCAACTTTGTCAATCTTTGATCACCAAGGTGGATATGTACAAATAGAGCACGGGCTTAGAGAGTCTCGGTAGGGAAAGGGGGTAGCGGGACAGTCTTTGGGGATCCGGATTAATGCAGGGGCGTACCCAACGCACAGCTCACAATCCTCGAGATGGGGGATACGCTGTGGTCCAGCCGGACCGAGGGAGTCGTTAGGAGCCGCGAGTCACTCAGCAGGGCTCAAGCACCAGTTTGGAGGTCTTACGATCTTCAGGGGAGCCGCGAGTCACTCAGCAGGGCTCAAGCACAAGTTCGGAGGTCTTACGATCTTCAGGGGAGCTGCGAGTCACTCAGCAGGGCTCAAGCACAAGTTCGGAGGTCTTACGATCTTCAGGGGAGCCGCGAGTCACTCAGCAGGGCTCAAGCACAAGTTCGGAGGTCTTACGATCTTCAGGGGAGCCGCGAGTCACTCAGCAGGGCTCAGAGGTTCCAAGGTTGTAAGGGAGCCGCGACCACGTCAGTAGGGCTCTCGTCGTTCCAGAGTCGACTCTGCCTGATAGTCTCAGAGCACCCCTTGTTATAGGTCAACCCCTCTTTGATGTCCGGGGTCCGTGTAGGCAGGGGTCTTAGCGCCTGGGGGCCGCTTGTTGGAGTTTCCTGCCATGTTGTCCTTTGATCCTTTCAGGGCCGGGTCGGGAGGAGTCCGAGACACCCAGCAGGCGTGGAGCCAGACCTCAGGGAGGCCGAAGGGCTGATCGAAACCCATCTCCCGAGGGAAGGCCAGAGGTGCGATGGAAACTGCTCCTCCCTCTCTCACTCCATGGGAGCGCGATGTTCCCCAGCCGGGGCGGCGCCTCTAGGCCTGGGTTGTGCTGGGGCCGGGCGGCCATCGTAGGTGCATGAAGTGGGCACGCGGGCCCTGTGGTGCTGGGAAGATGGAGGGCATGGACAGGGAAGTCCGGGTCGGGTGTGTGTGGGTCCTGGCAGGCAGGACCGGCTAGGCCGTGTACTGAGGGACTGAATGAGGTGTACGGGTCAGGGGGTGTGGCTAGGGGTCAGGGATGGCCATGCCACAAGGCCGGGTCTAACACGCGTCCCCCCCAGCTGAAAGCCGGAGAGAACTACCCATCCTCTTGGGGGTTCTCTTCGCTGAGGCGGAAGAACCGGGAGAGGCCGTCAGCGTTGGCGTGGTCAGTACCAGGGCGGTGCTCTACGGTGAAATCCATCCCCTGGAGGGAGATTGACCACCGCAATAGTTTGGGGTTTTCCCCTCGCATCTGCATGAGCCATCGTAGGGGGTGATGGTCGTTTGGACTTTGAAGTGGGTGCCGAACAGATAGGGTCGTAATTTCTTGAGGGCCCAGACTATGGCGAACGCCTCGCGCTCAATGGTGCTCCATTTCTGTTCTCTGGGTAACAGCCTTCGGCTGAGGAAGGCTACGGGCTGGTCTAGGCCTTGGTCATTCACCTGTGACAGGACTGCTCCAATGCCATGCTCGGAGGCATCAGTTTGCACCACAAACTCCTTGGAGTAGTCGGGGGCCTGGAGCACGGGGGCAGTACACATGGCTGCTTTCAGGGCATCGAACACCTCCTGGCAGGCAGAGGTCCACTGCACTTTCTTGGGCTGTTTCTTGGACGTGAGTTCTGTGAGGGGACCGACAAGGCTGCTGTACCCGCGGATGAATCTCCGGTAGTAGCCGGTGAGGCCCAGGAAGGCTCGGACCTCCGTTTGGGTAGTGGGTGGTTCCCAGGCTCGGATGGCGTCGATCTTAGGCTGCAGAGGGGCGACCTGCCCGCTTCCGACTCGGTGCCCTAGGTAGACCACCGAACCTTGCCCAATCTGACACTTGCTGGCTTTTACTGTGAGGCCTGCCTGGCGCAGGGCCGTTAGCACCCTGGAGGTGCTCACTCCATTCGGAACTGAAAACCGCGATATCGTCTAGATATGCGGCGCTGAACTTTTCTAGCCCGGCCAGGACTCTATTTACCAGTCGCTGGAAGGTGGCCGGGGCATTTTTCATCCCGAGGGCATCACGCGAAAGCGATAGTGCCCATCCGGGGTGGAGAAGGCGGACCGCTCCTTGGCTCCTTCTGTGAGCGCGATTTGCCAGTACCCACAGGTTAGATCGAATGTGCTGAGGAAATGAGCCGACCCGAGAAGGTCAATGAGCTCGTCTGCTCGGGCAATGGGGTGAGCGTCGGCTCGGGTGACTTCATTGAGTCCCCGGTAGTCCACACAGAATCGGAGTTCTGGGGCGACACCGGGGGCCGCTGCTTTCGGGACCAGTACCACGGGGCTGGCCCAGGGGCTGTCTGAGGGTTCGATCACCCCCAAGGTCAACATCTTTGAGACCTCGGCCTGAATGCAGGACCGGACTCAATCAGGGACTTGGTAGGCTCGTTGCCTCACCGGCGGGCTGTCTCCGGTGTCCATGTCATGGACACACCAGTCGGTGACTTTGGGGACGAGAGAGAATAAGTCGGGGAACTGCCCTAAGAGCTGGCGGCAGTCCTCGCGTTGCTGGGAAGTGGGGGATGGAGAGAGGTTCACTCCTTCCACGGAGCCATCCTTCTCCTTGGTACACAGGAGGTCAGGGAGGGGATCTGACTCCTCCTCGGCCCCGTCATCGGTGGCCAGCAGCAGGCTCAGCTCCGTCCGCAAGAAGTGGGGCTTGAGGTGGATCACGTGAAGGACCCGAAGGGGGTCCCGAGGTGACTGGACGTCCACCAAGTACGTGACCTGGCTCTTCCGCTCAACGACTTTGAAGGGCCCAGTCCATGTATCCTGGAGGGCACAAGGTTTCACGGGGGCCATGACCCATACTTGCTGGCCCGGCTGGAACTCGACCAGAGTGGCATTCTGGTTGTACCAGCGCTTCATTTCTTCCTGGCTCGCCTCCAGGTTG
The DNA here is from genome assembly GCF_964204655.1 of Triturus cristatus. Taxonomy (NCBI): domain Eukaryota; kingdom Metazoa; phylum Chordata; class Amphibia; order Caudata; family Salamandridae; genus Triturus; species Triturus cristatus. Next base: position 894,000,381 of record NC_140582.1, on the reverse strand, counting down.
GCCTCGGCCATTTCTCGATACTTCCTAGTCTGGTTTCGGAGGGTCAGAACGTATCGGAACACATCTCGGGGGGGGCCTCGGGGCGCTGCCCCCCCACCCTTCCTTGACCAGGCTGAGGGGCCCCCGGACGGGGTGCCCGTAGAGTAACTCAAAGGGGCTGAACCCCAAGGATTTCTGGGGAACTTCCCGGTAGGCGAACAAAAGGCATGGGAGCAGGACGTCCCATTTGCGCTGGAGGGGCTCTTCCAGGCCCGCGATCATCCCCTTCAGAGTCCGGTTAAACCGCTCTACTAGGCCATTTCCTTGGGGATGGTACGGGGTGGTGAACTTATAGGACATTCCACATTGTTGCCACAGGGACGTCATGTATTTGGAGATAAAGTTCGTCCCGCGATCGCTTACGACCTCGCAGGGAAAACCCACACGGGAAAAGATCCCCATCAACGCCCGGCCCACCACGGGGGCGGTGATGGTGCGTAGGGGAATGGCCTCCGGGTATCGGGTGGCATGGTCCACTAGGACGAGGATGAAGTGGTGACCTTGTGATGTTGGGGGGTCCAGGGGCCCCACGATGTCGATCCCGACCTGTTCGAACGGGGTATTGACGACAGGGAAGGGTTGGAGGGGAGCCTTGCGCTTTCCTCCACTTTTCCCACTTGCCTGGCACGTGGGACAGGACTTGCAGTGGGTTTCTACATCTGCTTTCATTTTAGGCCAGTAAAAGTAAGTCACTAGGCGACTGTAGGTTTTGTCTTGACCCAAGTGGCCTGCGAGTGGGACATCGTGGGCCAAGCCCAGGAGGAAGTCTCGGGAGCGTAGGGGTACCACCAGCACCCGGGCTGATCCTAGCTCCACCGACTTCTGCTCGCTGTACAAAAGGCCATTTTCCCAATATAGCCGGTGTGTTCCAGATTGGTCGCCCGCGGCTTGGGCCTCTGCTTGCTGCCGGGGTCCGACCAGGGAGGAACAGGTAGCTTGCTCCTGGCAGAACTCCTCTCGGGAGGGGCCCCCCTCGTGGCGCCAGTGGGCCAACTCAGGCAGATTGCCTAATTCTGCGATCTGTGCGGGGTCGGACGGTAGGGGTTCGTCGCTGGCGACAGATTCTCCACATGGGGAGGTGTGGGGGACCTCGGCTGGGACAATCCCGTCCTCGTTCGCAGGTGCGTCCTCGACTTCATCGCGGGGGGGCAGTTGGGCCGCCTTAGATCGGGTGGTGGCGCACACCCACTCGGGGAGACCCATCATCCCCAGGTGGGCCTTGCGCTCGACTTGCTGCCAGGGAGAACTTTCTAGGTCGTTCCCCAGGAGGCAGTCGACCGGCTGGGAGGTTCTTACTGCTACTTTCCATTTACCGACCACTCTGCCCCATTCAAAAGGCACCAGGGCTACCTTACAGAGACTCTCAGTGTTGTCAGCTGTAATTACAGGGCAAAATATATTGGGGAGGATCTGGTCTTCGTGAACTAAGTGGCTGAGGACACCGGTGATGCTCGCCCCGGTGTCGCGAAGGGCCTCTACCTGTTGGCCATTGATCGTCACTAGCTGCCCGTATTTCTTTGTGTTGGAGGGCAGGAGGCTCCCAGGGACCATTTCTCTGTCTCCTAATGATATCAAGGCCATGGCGGCGGGTTCCCATTCTACGGTCTCCTCAATCTCCTCCCCTAGGGCTACATTGGCTATCTGTCTGGCTGGGGGGGCTGTAGTGGGGACGCGCAGGGCCATGGGGCATTCGGGGTCATTGGCATAATGCCCGGGCTTCTGGCAACGGAAACAAGTGATGGTCACCCGGTGCCCCCGTCTCACGGGTGGACCGGATACAGCTGGTGGGGGGGCCAGGAAGTGCGGAGGTTGGCTTTTCGGAGGACTGGACTGGGATTCCCTCTGCCCTCCCTGGTTTCCCCCCCCCCTCTCAGGCGGAGTGGTCCCTTACTGGCTCGGGGGTATTCTCCTACAGGGCCCCGGGAGACCAGGGTGTTGGTCCAGCGATCCGCCTCGACAGCCAGCTTCCTCGGATCCGTGAGCTTGCTGTCGAGCAGATGCTGGCGTAGCTCCACAAAGCAGTTCGCTGCCAGGTGTTCCCATAACATAAGGTCGGATAGTTCGTCCAGGGTGGTTACTTTGCTGCCCTTAATCCACACCGTCGAATGCACGGCTGAAAAAGTTCACATACTCCACCCACGTGGTGCCGGGGATCTTCTTGCAGTCCCGGAACCGCTGGCGGTACATCTCCGGGGTGAGGCCATACCTTGTGAGGAGGGCCTCCTTCATGTGGCTGTAGGAGGTCTGCATGGAGGATGGTAGGTCGAGCAGGGTGTCTCTCCCCTCGCTCAAAAATCGGCCCCACAACCCGGCCCCCCAATATTTCTGCGGGACTCGGTGGGAGGTCATGGCGACCTCGTAGGCCTTGAACCATTGTTGGATGTCATCGTTTTTGTAATATTCCTTGACCACATCTTTGGGGATGTGGACCTTCTGTTCCGCCAGTGGTTGTGCCCCCGGTTCTCCGGGGGTTGAGCTTCTTCGCTCCTTGCCTTGAGCTCGATTTCTTTCAAGCTGCGTTCGTGCTCCAGTTGAAGTCTTCATCCTTCGTGCTCTCGTTGGAGTTTCTTCCCTTCCAGTTCTCCTTGTACTCGCATCTGTTCCACTGCTAGCTTCTTCTCAGCTAATTTTAACTCGCCCTCAATTTTCAGTTTGGCCAGTTCGAGTTCGTGATTACGACTTCTCTCTCTGTCTGCGAGTTCTTCCGGGGATAGACCCCCGTCTGGTACGAAGCTTCGTACCTGGTTGCTGCTGCTTTCTCTTGGGGAGAGTCCAGCTTCGTCGTGGAGCTCCACCGCTCCTTCTGGGCGGGGGGCTCCGGATTCCACCCAAGCTTTCAGTGCCTTCTGCATATCTTCTTTGGTGTTGAGACCAGTGGTAGCGATTTTTAGTTATTTGCAGAATTGCTTCAGTTCTTTGTGCGTGTACTCTTCCAGTTGTTCCGCCTGGAACACAGCACTCGCGTTGGTTTCTGTGAGACTCATGGCGTTTTCTTCTGCCGTCTTTGCCGGTAGTGCGTCAGCCGCTTACGGTACGATCTCTAGATGATGGGCCCGAATCCCGTCGCTTGCCACCAATGTTAGAAGGTGACCCCAGGGGAGACAGGGAGGTTACCTGAACACCCTGAGACCTACCCTCTGGGTAACGTAGCCGGGCACTGGCGGGAGACTCCTCAGGGGAAGAGTCTCGTATCTAGGATCGCACACACGGCACCACACGACAAAGAGACACCACACGGTAGGTTCTTGGGAACAGATCTTTTATCTACTCAACTTCGTCGGATCTTTGATCACCAAGATGGATATGTACAAATAGAGCACGGGCTCAGAGAGTCTCGGTAGGGAAAGGGGGTAGCGGGACAGTCTTTGGGAACCGGATCAATGCAGGGGCGTACCCAACGCACAGCTCACAATCCTCGAGCTGGGGGATACGCTGTGGTCCAGCCGGACCGAGGGAGTCGTTAGGAGCCGCGAGTCACTCAGCAGGGCTCAAGCACCAGTTCGGAGGTCTTACGATCTTCAGGGGAGCCGCGAGTCACTCAGCAGGGCTCAAGCACAAGTTCGGAGGTCTTATGATCTTCAGGGGAGCCGCGAGTCACTCAGCAGGGCTCAAGCACAAGTTCGGAGGTCTTACGATCTTCAGGGGAGCCGCGAGTCACTCAGCAGGACTCAAGCACAAGTTCGGAGGTCTTACGATCTTCAGGGGAGCCGCAAGTCACTCAGCAGGGCTCAGAGGTTCCACGGTTGTAAGGGAGCCGCGACCACGTCAGCAGGGCTCTCGTCGTTCCAGAGTCGAATCTGCCCGATAGTCTCAGAGCACCCCTTGTTATAGGTCAATCCCTCTTTGATGTCCGGGGTCCGTGTAGGCAGGGGTCTTAGCGCCTGGGGGCCGCTCGTTGGAGTTTCCTGCCATGTGGTCCTTTGATCCTTTCATGGCCGGATCGGGAGGAGTCCCAGACACCCAGCAGGCGTGGAGCCAGCCCTCAGGGAGGCCGGAGGGCCGATCGAAACCCATCTCCCGAGGGGAGGCCAGAGGTGGATGGAAACTGCTCCTCCCTCTCTCACTCCATGGGAGCGCGATGTTCCCCAGCCGGGGCGGCGTCTCTAGGCCTGGGTTGTGCTGGGGCCGGGCGGCCATCGTAGGTGCATGAAGTGGGCACGCGGACCCTGTGGTGCTGGGAAAATGGAGGGCACGGACAGGGAAGTCCGGGTCGGGTGTGTGTGGGTCCTGGCGGGCAGGACCGGCTAGGCCGTGTACTGAGGGACTGAATGAGGTGTACGGGTCAGGGGGTGTGGCTAGGGGTCAGGGATGGCCATGCCACAAGGCCGGGTCTAAAACACACCCACTGAGACACTCATGCACCAACTCACAGACTCACTCAGAGTCTCAGGCACCAACTCTCACACCCACTCAGACATTCATGTAGGTACTCACCAACCCACTCAGAGACTCACAGGCCTACTCAGTGACTCATTCATCCACACAAAATCCCACTCAGACACTCATGAACCCACTCAGACTTACTCTGGCACTCACACACTCACTCAATGACCCACTCAGGCAGTCATGCACCCACTCCAAGACCCACCCACAGACACCCTTAGTGATTCATGCACCCGCTCAGACAATCACAGACACACTCACAGACTCACTCAGAGTCTCAAGAACCCACTGACAGACCAAATCAGACACTCACCAACCCACTCACACACACATCCACTCAGAGATTCATGCACCCACTCTCAGACCTACTCAGACACTCATGCACTAACTCACAGACCCATTTATGCACCCACTCACAGACTCACATACCCTTAGAGATTCATGCACCCACTCAGACCCTAATAGACCCATTCAAACTCTCACAGAGACACTAACTGCTCCACTCAGAGACACATGCCCACTCACAGGCCCACTGAGACACTCATGTACCCAATCACAGACCCACTCAGAGACTCATGCACAAAGTCACACTCCCACTCAGTCATTCACCAACTCACAGATTAACTGAAAGACTCATGTACTTGCTCATGAACCTACTGAGATGCTCAAGCACCCACTTACAGATCCAAACAGACAGTCATGCACCCAGTTACGGACCCACTCAGTGAGTGATGCACCCATTCACAGAGTCACTCAGACACTCATGGTCCCACTCATAAACTCACTCAAATACTTACACACTCATTCACAGACATGCATAGATTCAGACACCCACTCAGAGACTCCTGTCCAGTCACACACCCACTCAGAGAATCATGCACCTCCACACAGACCCACTCAGACTCTCATGCACCCACTCACAGACCCACTCATGCAGTCACACATCCACTCATAGATCCACTCAGGTGCTCATGCACCCACTCACAGGCCCACTCACAGACTCACACTTCTACTCACAGACCCACCTAGAGACTCACACACCCACTCACAAACTCACAAACCAACTCATAAATCCACCCAGACACTGACAGACCCACTGACAGACCCATCCAGAGACTTATGAGCCCAATCACAAACCCACTTAGACACTCATGCATCCACGCACAGTTCTACTCAGAGACTCATGCACGCACTCACACACCCACTCATAGATTTATGTACCTACTCACATACCTACACACAATCTCATGCACCCACTTACAGATGCACTCAAAGACTCAGGTACTTGCTCATGGAACTACACTGATTTTCTTACACCTACTCTCAGACCCAAACAGATGGCCATGCATCCAGTCACAGACCCACTCAGGGATTCACAGGCCTACTCAGTGACTCATGCACCTACTCACAAACACATTCAGACACTCATGCACCCACTCACAGACCCACATACCCACTCACAGACATGTTTAGGATTCACGTACCCCCTCAGACAATCACAAACCCACTCACAGACAGTCATGCAGCCGGTCAAGACCCCCTCATAGACTCACACACCCACTCAGACATTCAAATACCCACTCACAGACTCACTCAGAGTCTCATGAACCCATTGACAGACCAACTCAGTGACTCACACACCTACTCCCAGGCCTACTGAGACACTTATGCACCCAATCAATCAATCATGTGTTTGTTAAGCATAACTACTCACCCGTAAAGGTCTCAAGACGGTGGGGAGGAGGGGAGGTGCAGGTTCCAGTCCATCAAGGAGGAGGTCTATCGAAGAGCCAAGTTTTGAGGTTTCTTGTGAAGATGGTGAGTGATGTTGTCTGTCTGAGTTGGAGCGGTAGGGCATTCCAGGTTCTGGCTGTGAGGAAGGAGAAGGAGCGGCCTCCCAATCTGGTCTTTCTGGTGTGGGGGACCACGGCGTAGGAGAGCTGGGCTGATGGTAGGGTCCTTTGGGGTGCATGGAATTCGAGTCGGCTGTGCAGGCATGCTGGACCGGTGTTGTGGAGGGCTTTGTGTGTGTGGGTGAGAATCTTGAAGGTGATTCTGGCCTCGATGGGGAGCCAGTGGATTGTGTGCAGGTACTGGGAGATATGGTAGTGTCTTGACAGGTTGAGGACCAGTCTGGTGGCGGTGTTATAGATGTTTTGTAGCTTGCGGGTGAGGTTTTTGTTTATTCCGGTGTAGACTGCATTGCCATAGTCAAGTCTGCTGGTGATGAGGACGTGAGTGACGGTCTTTCTGTGCTCAAGCGGTATCCATTTGAAGGTCTTGCATAGGAGGCGGAGGGTGTGGAAGCAGGAGGATGCGGCGGAGTTGATCTGGTGGTCCATTTTGAGCTCAGAGTCCAGGATGATTCCAAGGTTGTGTGCGTGGTCCATGGGGGAGGGTGGGCTTCCGAGGGCGCGGGGCCACCAGGTGTCGTTCCAGGCATCTGAGTGTGGGCCCATGATGAGTACTTCTGTTTTGTCAGTTTTGAGTTGTAGGCAGCTGCTTTTCATCCATTTGGCGACATCTTCCATGCCTTATTGAAAGTTTTGTTTGGCTGAGTTGGGTTTGTTGGACAGGGAGAGGATGAGTTGGGTGTCCTCTGTGTAAGAAACAATGTTGAGTCCTTGGGTTCTAACGATGGGGGCGAGTGGAGCCATGTAGACGGTGAAGAGTGTGGGGCTTAGGGTGGATCCCTGGAGGACTCTGCAGGTGGTTGGTGTAGGGTGCGAGAGGAAAGGAGGGAGTCTGACCCGCTGCATTCTACTGGAGAGGAAAGAGTGGAACCAGTCGAGGGCCTTGCCCCACATCCTTGTGTTGTGGAGTCTGTGTTTTAGAGTGCAGTGAGAGACTGTGTCGAAGGCCGCTGAGAGATCGAGGAGGATGATGGCTACTGTTTCTCCTCTGTCCAGGAGGGAGCAGATGCCGTCTGTTGCAGTGAGGAGAGTGGTTTCTTTGCTTTGGTTTTTTCTGAAGCTGGATTGGGAGGAGTCGAGGATGTTGTGCTCTTAGATGAAGGTGGCGAGTTGACTGTTGATAGTTTTCTTGATGACTTTCACTGGAACGAGAGCAGGGAGATGGGTCTGTAATTTTTGAGGTCTGTGGGGTCTGCCGAGGGCTTCTTCAGGAGGGGGTTGATCTTGGCGTGTTTCCAGTCGTCGGGGCAGGAGGCGTTCGATAGGGAGCGGTTGATGGTGTTGCAAAACATGGGTGCGATGGTGTCGGCGGCTCTGTTGAAGATGTGGTGGGGCAGGGGTTCATGGGGGCCCTGGATTGGATTGACTTCGTTGTCATCAGTGTGTCTTCGGTGGTGAGGGCTGTCCAGCTGTCAATTGTTGGCTTCAAGGTGTTGGGGTGGCTGGTGAGGGTTCAGTGTGTTGGTTGTTTTCGTTGAAGTTGTCATAAATGTTCTTGATTTTGTGGTTGTTAGACCTGACATCCTTGGCGTGGGTTTTTCCCCTATCTTTTGCCTCTACTACCTGGATTTTTGATGCTGTGCTGGATTTCGTTTTTGCTGGTTTAGATGCTTTGGACACTCTGCCACTGCTAATCAGTGCTCCCTGTGTAAAATATCATATTGATTGGATATACCTGATTGGCATATCTGTATCACCATGAAGTCCCTAGTAAAGGGCACTGTGTGTGCCAGGGCTGGTGATGACAGATGCTACTAGTGGGTCTGCAGCGCTGATTGCGCCACCCACCCGTGTAGCCCTAAAACGGTGTCTCAGGCCTGCCACCGCAGGCCTGCCTGCAGTCCCCGGACTGCCATGTACTCCTGGCCAGTGTCCACACTGACCGGGCCTAACCCTTCCCTTTTTATACACGTCAGTCATCCCTATGGAAGGCCCAAGGTACCCCCCTGGGCAGGGTGCAGTGTATGCAAAAGGTAGAGCATGTACTAGTGCAGGTAACATGTTCTGGTAGTGAACAACGGCCATTTTGTGTGTTCACTGCTGCAAGGTTATCTTGCTCCGTAGGCTAACATGGGGGAGGCTAGTGCCAATGGCTATCCGCCTATCTTCTCATAGGAACAAGATAAGACATGAGTGTTTGATATCCCTGAGCTCAGCATTTAATAACACATCTTTTAGGAGAGGTTGTTTTTACATCCTGAGTTGGAGAATAGTACTTTTTAGAGAGTAGCTGTTCTCTTGTCTGACCCTTCTGTGTGCCTGGGCATGCTTGTGGATTGACTGTCTAGCTTGAGAGTGACAGGGGCTGGGGATCCCCCGGGAGGTTGGCTGAGTCAGCCCTCTGCTGAATGGTGACATTTGCAAGGAGAGTGGAGGGAGGAGATAGCACCTGGGAGTGAATAGGGATGTGCCTGCCTGCCACGGTGCTGGCTCCACCTCCTGCTGGGTGGCTGACGACTCTGCCCCTCACTCTGAAAAGAAAGTAGAAGCCAGGAAAACAAAGTGCTCCAGCAACACCCAGAACTGGATCAGACCGGGCTCAGGACCCACTTGCACAAAGACTTCAAAGACTTTTAGGGGTATAAGTAAAGGACCCCTGACAACCGATTTTTAGATTCTACCATCAAGAGGAACCTCTGTTGAAAGACGGACCGCTGAAGAACTAAAAGGAAGATTGCCTTGCTGTGTGCTCTAAGGGCTGACCTGTTCTGCTGTACAACTGAAGCTGAGGAGGAGAAGGGGTCTTGCTGTGTGCTGACTCTACCCACTTGACCAAACAAGACTTTGCTGTGTGCTGTGTCTTAAACCGAATCTCCAAGGGCTTGAGAAGAGCTGGCCTCCTGTTTCGCAACCCAGGGATAGAAAGGTTGCCCCGAACCCAAGACTCTGCTGTGTCCCCCCTGCGCTGCTGTGTGCTGCAGGGACCGTGGACTGTTCTACCAAGCTTCTCAACATCTGCCGGTAAAGTGGGCTGGCTGCTCTCTGCCTTGCTGGAGAGTACCGCGCTGATCCGGGCCTGACACCGGTTGCCGCCTCAAGAAGACCGACGTGCTCATCGGCACGTGCCTTGCCGCGACCCGGAGGCCTGAAGCAGACCGAGAGTCGTACTTCCCTGCTCTACGAAGCCGCGCTGTGAGTGGCTGACTCCGGTGACGTCAACATCGTCACTGAGGGCTCGTCGAGGGAGTTGTGGAAACCTTGCACCGAACAGCCAGAGGAGCGCTTTGTACAACGAGCGCAGTGACACCGTCGGAGCAACGTAGCTGCCTAAACAACAAGAGCCTACGAACTGATTCATTCTCAGTGAGTATCGAATCACGCAAGAGACTAGAGACTATCATCTTGAGAACCCGACCAACCAAGAAAGCGAATATAGTGTAAACCTGTGATGCTTGATTTCAACTGCGGAAACTAGATAAAGATATATTATTTTTGATATAACTCCCCTGTGTGGTCTAAGTTTGTGGTGTGCGGAGGGGGGATCATTGTGGTGTCTACGTGCAAATACCTTACACATTGCCTTGGGGATAAGCCTGTCTGCTCGAGCCAAGCTACCTAGAGGGTGAGCAGGGGTTATCTACCGTGTGTGTCCTTGTACCCTGACTAGAAGCAAGGGTCCCTATTTGGTCTAAGGTGTATACCTCTGTCAACTAGAGATCCCCAGATCTAACAGTGGTGAAAGAAGGTGCTGAGTTTGTCACAAAAGTCTTGTGAGGGAGGGATGTCAGAAGACTCGCTGGTGGGTTGGGGGAACTCCTTGATGATGCTGAAGAGCTCTTTGCTGTTGTGTGCATGTGTGGAGGTTCTGTCTTTGATCGCTGTTTTCCTCATATTTCTGATGAGTTGATGGTGAGCGTTGGTGGTGGCTCGGAAGTTGTTGTGGGCTTCTGTGGATTTGGAGTTCCTCCAGGCCTTTTCGAGGCGGTGGCATCTGCTTCTGGACTCTCGAAGTTTGGTGGTAAACCATATGGCTTTCTTGGCGTGTGTGTTGTTGTTCTTCTTGAGGGGGGCTATGGTGTTGGTGCTGTCAGATATCCATCTGTGCGGAATACGGGCTGTGGTGTTGGGGTCGTCGTCTTCCACAGTGGTTGGGGTGGAGTTGCCAAGTGAGGAGGTTAGCTGTTCGTTGGTGATTTTGGTCCAGTTTCTTCGTGGGAGCAGGTGCTGGGGTCTGTGGATGGTGGGTGTTCTGAATGTGAAGTGAAGTGAATACATTCATGTAGGCACTTACCAACCGACTCAGAGACTCAATTACATACACACAGATCCACTCAAAGACTCATGCACCCATTCTCAGTCCCACTCAGACAATGAGATACCCACTCACAGCCCCACTCAGAGACTCATAAACCCACTCACAAACCTACTCAGACACACACTCACTCACAGATTCATTTATGCACCCACTTACAGGCCCACTCAGAGACTCATGGGGCCACTCACAGACCGATTCAGACACTCATGCATCTACTCACATTTCTACTCAGAGACTCGTGTACCCACCCACACACCCACCCACAGAGTTATGCACCCACTCACAGACCTACTCACAGTCTCATGCATCCACTTACAGATGCACTCAAAGACTCATCATTGCTCATGGAACCATACTGATTTTCTTACACACCTACTCTCAAACCCAAACAGACGGTCATGCACCCAGTCAGAGACCCAAGAAGACACTCACAGACTCACTTAGAGACTCATGCCCACCTACAGATCAACTCAGAGACTTATGGACCCACTCACAGACCCACTCAGAGACTTATTCATCAAATCACAGACCCACTCAGATACTCATGCACCCACTCAGAGACCCACTCAGAGACTCATGTACCCATCCACAGAGTCTTGCACCCACTCACTGTCCCACTTAGTCTCATACATGCTTTTATAGAGTTATTTAGATTGTGATGTACCCAGTGTGATGAACAGAATCACTTCTATAGTTAAGAATGATTGAATGTGCTAGTGTCTATTCAATGATTTTGATTTGCGTGTTTATGATGTTGACGTGAATATTTCAAAAATTTTAAAAATGTATATTTATAAAGATAATGAACAACATTTTGGGCATTAGTTTGGCTCTGAGAAGAGCCTTTAATTTCATTGTGAGTATGTGAAAGCTACACATAGGACAGGATGCAGAGTTTGAGGTTGCTGAGAAACACCCTGTTTAGGGGTGGGCGGAATTTGCGAAATTCACTTTCGCAAACTATCGCAAAAATGCTGAAAATCTCCGCAAACACGCCGGAAATATCGCGAAGACGCAGAAGTTTTTTTCCCGCCGGTTCGCGGCATTTTTTGCGTGGTCGCTGCTCGCCAACTTACCCATGCGGTTGCTCACAGGCGCGGCCATCTTGTTTTCACTGGTCCCGCCCTCTCGCGATGCTTACTTCCTATTCCGGGTCGCACAATGCATGTTTGCGCCCGTTCGTGGTAGATATTTCCTGTTCGCGAACGCTTTTACTTGATCGCGTTGCTTTTTGTATGCTCGGGGAGAAAGTATCGCGCGAACTTGCGCACGTGGTCGCAATGGGCGCAGCCATCTTGTTTTTCACTCTATTGCATGGTTCTGGGGCCTGATATTGAATCCTCCCTGCATCTTTTCAATCCTTTGTTTAAAGCCACTTTTTAAAAATCTTTCTTATTTATTATTTCTCTAACTATTTTCCTGCTTCTATATTTTTGTTTTTTGTCTACTTTTTTAATGTTTTTTAGCTACTTTTTCACTCTTTCTATTGCCTGCTATTTATTTCCTTTACTTCTTTAATTTTATTACCTTTTCTTTCCCGGCCCGTCCCAGAACCATGTCAAAGGGTAGTAGGGCTCGCTGTCGCAGCCAGAGCCGCGACCGCCTTCCTTGCGGAAGGCGGCGCCCACAAGGGGTGCAGGCACGGGCCTTATTTGGGGAGGTGGAGTTGGCTGCACTCATTTTCTTTGTGCAGCGCCACCTCTCCTCAACCCTGGCAGCAGGTGGCAGGCCTGGGTCCGGGTACGGCCTCCAGGAGCGTCGGCAGCGGTGGGGGAAGGTGCGCCGGGCAATGTTGCGCTGCTCTGGGGTCCGGCGCACCCAGACGCAGTTGACGCACCGGTGGTCCGACATCCTGAACCATGAGCAGGACCTGCTGGACCTGCTAGGAGTGGAGGTCCCGGGGCTTGGTGAGTAACTATTTAATTATTACTACTTTGTGTCTGTTCTTCTGCTCTGTGTTATATATTGCGAATATCTTTTTTTCTTCCAACCAGCTAGAATGTTGCTGCTTACATTCCAGGTTAATTACGTTTAAAAGTCTTCTGTGATTATGACACAGGTGCTCCTCTGCGTTACTACTAATCTTACTTGTTTGCAACTTTGCATTTGCGCTTGCTTAGCGTGATTCTATTAGAGTTTATCTTAGAGAAATTAGATTACGTAATGCTACAGTGACTCTAGTTCAGTCCTTACTTTGTCCTGTCACTAAGAGATAGGGGCGGATTGATACTTAGGTTTAGGTACTTTGTATGAGTTTCTAATTTGTTAGTGGTATACGTGATGCCCCCTCAGTTACATGACGTGCTGCTAGTATGCCAGTCTTTATTAGAACCTTTTCTAGTTTGTTCAATGAGTGGTGGTAATTGGCTTAGCACTAGCAGAACATCAGCATCAATCAATCAACCCAAAATTTGGTGTATACAGAAAATGTAGTCATGTGTCCTCCATTTGACCATATGCATTGATGAGGAATAAAAGAAGTGGAAATGCATACTTAATGTACAATTGGCATGCCTGGAATAGGTGGGCTAGGTCGGGTGGTACGTCGTACTTAGGCTTAGTTCTAACTTAGTATTCTGGAATCAGAATGGAAGACTGGATTACTGTTGATAAATAGTAACTTAAGTAGTCGATCCGCAAATCCCCTGATACTGCTTGTTGACCAGATGAGATCGGTCAATTTAGTTATTGCAATTGTTGTTTCCATAAGCGTTTTTTGACCGTTCTTTAAAAATATTGTATTTGTTTGACACCATCCATCAATGTTTGTCTCTTTCTTATATCTTTCCTGTTCATCAGCACCCAGGGGCAGACAGACAGGGAGTGGGCAGTCGGCGGGACAGTCAGAACACCACCACCAGCAGGACACCAATGAGGGCTCCTCTGCTGGCCCCAGTAAGTCTTCTTGTTTTTAATAATATTTCTTATTCCATAACTTTTACTGCACCATATTTTTCACGAACTATTGTTTCAGTTTCCCAATGCTATTTTTTACCAACAATTATCTTTCGATCTGTACGGTTTCAAAAATCTTGTTATCCCTGCCTCTGCTATGATGACTCTCAGTACTACTACTACTATCAGTCTGTCTGTACTGTAGTAGCTAAGCTTGACCAGTTGGCCAGTGCCACTCTTTATTTGAAAGGTTGTAATAAAACTCAGACCAGTAGCTCTAGCCATTGAGTCCAGTCCTTTCGGTCGTCCTCTTGTACTACTTCTAGTCTTATTGATCTTGAGTCTTTGTTAATCTTGAGGCTTTGACAATTCACAGCAACAAATGTCCAACCAGATTTATTACTATTTTGATATGATAGCCTATAGGACATACTACTACTGTTGTAGGGATCTTGCACATACAGACCTTTGCACAAGAAAATAGGATGTTGGTGATGGTAGGTTGGACCTTCCTCACACACCTCAATCAGAAATTCAGAACCCACCACAATCCCCTGCTCGACTATAGTACTGTCTTGTCATAACTATTAGGTCTCCGAACCCACCCCCCAAGATACCCAACAAGTAGACAACCCAGAACATAACACACCCAACCTCTCAGTCGTGGAAGCAATGCACACCCATCCTTTAATTTGCTCACTCGTGTAAGTTAGTCCACACTAAATACCACCAAGTCTATGTAAGTTCAAAATGTTTATTTTGAATTGAGAAGCTCTGTACATTGTTCTATTATATAATGCAGCACCGACCAGAAAATCAATAACATTAAAACAATAAACATTGTTACACTTACTTACAGTTGGGAATTAAATCATGATAACTGAACAGTGGTGGAAGGCAGCACCACCATCCCCTAGGAATTTAGTTTATATAAATTTATAAATGAAGATCTCTGAGTAAAGGGACCCCTCACCTTAGGAAAACCTAGTACTGGTAGTTGTTGCAATCATTCATAAGCTCTGCAAAGCTCTGGTTCTTAGAAGGGAATCTTCCGTCTGTAATGCGAAAAATGAAATGGTGCGCGTTAGTATATTGCAACTTGCAAGCATTTCTCAGCCGTGCCAAAAAGTGTAGCATTTATGGATAAGCAATATGGACTAACAGTACACCAGTGCTTCATAAAAAAGAGGCTTGTTAATGTTTTTGTTGACCGTTTGTACGCAGCGCATAGACAGTAGCAGTGTGAGGCAGGTCTTATGGGCTCAAAGGTGTTTTATACAAAAAGCTGCAAGATAACGTCACATGTGCAAAAATAAAAGACACAAAGGTAAAATGGTTGCATGGCTCGGGCTAACTAAGCAAAGGCTAGAATGACCCTAGGGTGGACCATATATAACTATTAGTGTCTACTCTACTACCTGATTTGTACTAGTGATGTATGTTAGTTTAACTCATTTTTCAACCTTGCTATTGATCAATAGGGGGAGGTGTATATGACGCTTAATAAATGTGTAATGTTTTCTAGGCGCACTACCGACCACCATTGCCGGGGCCAGCGAAGGCGACGCGGAGGGAGAGGATGCGGCAGTTGCTGCAGATACCGACGATGGAGCGGTAGGGGTAGTGCATGTACCAGTGGCGGGCGGTGGTGAGTTAGATTCATAATCCTTAACTATTGTTGAACTTGACAGTACACTCACTGCAAGGGTGTACTGTATGTATACTGTAATGTTGAGACTTAGGGCCCCATTAGGATGGCGGGCGTATTGCCCCCGCCGGGCCGGCGGTAATCACCGCCGACACCACAGGGGCAAACCTCCCGCCATCCCTGTAGAAAAGAGTCAGACCCCCACATGTCGACCAAGCGGAAAAGGGTTCAATATGGTGGTGGTGTCGCTCTGAACACACTGCCAGCCATATAATCTGCATTTTGGAATGCCTTTGCATGGCGGCATTGACGTCCACCACGGAAAGGCATGCAGACATTGCAGAGTCTGCTTGGGGGCCCCCATGGAGGGTACCTATGCTATGGTTCCCCCCCTGCCTTTCAAAGCAAAACGTGACAGGCTCAGCGCGGGGCCTGTCATGTTGTGCTTGGAAAAGCAGCACAACATGTATATTTAGCATTGCTTTCGGCACCGCCAACCAGAATGTAAAAAAAAAACCACCCTTTTTAGCGTGAGAATGGCGGGCGGACAAAGTCCACCCGCCATCCGATGTCCTAAGTAAGTATGAGTTGTTGTGAACGTTTGAAGAGTGAACTAGAAGACTAGAATCCCTTTAATTGGCATAGGAGCGGGAGTATTGAGTAACCAATAGCCTCATCTATCTGATTTCAACTCCGCTTTGAAAGTTTTATGGAGAAGAGCACCTGGTGCACTGTTCAACTGAAAAGTGAAAGACGGGTAGAAGGAAGAAGGACGGGCGAGATTTAAAATGTTATGTACTACTATGCTTTATAGTGCTACTCTACCATGCCACTATGTGTATAAATAATTAACTTGTCTTACTGTTTTTCTAAGAGTATATTTTACAATTGTCTTATTTTTTTCTTTTTGATACACAGCTACTTCTAAACTCAATCGTAAGGAGTTGGCCGCCAAGGCACGGCGCCGGAAGCTGGAGGCAATCCAGCGTGAATACCGGCGGCTGGTGGTCTTGGCAGAGGAGGAGGAGGAGACTGCAGCAGCACTTGAAGCCTCCTCCAGTGCCCCAGGCCCCAGCCACCGCCCTCCAGTGGTACGGCACCACCGTCTGGTGGCTGCCCGACGCCACCGCTATGCCATCTCTGGTGCCCCCCCCCACTGTGGCTGCAACTGCCACGCCCTTAGACGCCGCGTCACCTGTTTAGAGGAGCAGATGCGTGTCCTCCTTCAGTCCCGCCCCACACCTTAGTCCCTGTCTTCTGCCCCTTCTTGTTTGGGTGGGTAGGAACTGGTTTGGGCATTGGGTTTTTGCTTTTCGGACTACTATTTTCTCCTGGACTTTCCTACGGACATTGGTTGGGGTTAGGGAGGGGGGTGGGTCAGCTTTTGTGGGATTTTAGTTTATTTTTGTTAGGGTAAATTAAATATATTTTTCTACGTTACATGCAATGTTGTTAATGTTTTGTAGGTGGGGTTACTTTTTTACATCACACTGTTTCCTTGCTGGTGCAGGGCCGCCCATAGCCAGTGTTTGATTTAAATAATTGGCTGACTGTGTAAGACACAAACAGATAGATGCGACACCCCTCACTGATTGACTTGTCCTACTAGTACTTTCAGTCTCTCCTCTAGTCTATGCATTCTTTATCTGGACACAAAGGGGTGTGTGAAATTGAATTCATTGAAAACATGTCCATTACTAATTCTGCCTCCCCCAAACTTCTCTCTTACCTGTGTTTAATGTTTAACTTAATCACAGCAATGGCTGCATGGTGAAGATGGTTTCCTTTTTCTAACATGCCATGATTGGGGTGGTGATGGTAGTATAGTAGTAGTAGTAGACACTGGCAGGCCAGCAGCATCTGCAAAAAAAGAAAAGGAGACAGTCAATTGCATTTGAGAGACTGTTAGAGGAGTAGTAGTGTGGAAATGTGGATTTTCCTGATCAGTTATGTCCCCTATCTTGGACCCCAACGGTTCTATATGCATGTTACAAGTACATGTATGTTCCCTCCAGTTCCAGTTTCTAAGACGCAAACATATGTGTGTCTACCGTCGACATGTTCTCTGTCAGATCCGCCATCAATGGGCTGGATATTCGATTCCTAAGCATGAAAGGCCACCGACTTTATATGGCTAAGTTACTCCATTTTTACAGTTCAGGCAAGTAGGCCCGATTCTGTCCTCAAAGCCTTTCCCTGCTCTCTGTCTCTGACAGCTTCAGCTTGAGCTCGCATCTGTATCCATGAACTTTGTCCTACTCCCTGTGCAGCTAACGGTGCCTGCCTCGGCCAGTTTTCGCCTGCCTGCCAAGAAGCTGTATTTCACCTTCGAATTATCTATTTTGCTCTTCAGCCGATGCATTCCTGTCTAGTGATTTAGGTAAACATTTCCTTTAGCTCACAAGCAAAGGACTCAGCCTTTCCGTCCTCCTGCAAGTGATTCATAGCCCTGCTGCCATGGAAAGTTTTCTGCCCCTCGCATCTCATATAGACACTTAGACGCTTGTACACGCACACAGTCAGTATAGACTAGATTCTGTCCGAGAGTCCTTCCTTGTGGATAACATAGTTCTTTAAACATAGGATGTTAGATATGATTTGGGATTAGGTTGACTTGACCCCCCAGACTTCTCGTCTCCACATGTAGAGCTAAATGTCAAGTCCCTTCACCCCCTAGTTGCACGTCACTCACACGTCATGCTGCTGCGCGCGCATCTATGCCAAGTATTATCTTATAGATCCACCTATGTCTGATAATCCTAACCAATCATGTTTCTTTTATTCCTTATTACGCCTAGTTTCGATTACGTACCTGTTATGTCACTTTTCTTATCAAATGTTACGCCTTCTACATTCGTTTCATTGTAATGTACTTATTATAAAAATGCATGTCTGTCAATAAAGTATTGTACTTCACTTCCTGAACCCTCGTGGTGACGGAACCTGAAGGCCGCGACTCGAGTCGGCCATTTTGAGTGGAATAAAGCCCATTTAGAAAACCTCTTATACCACGGATTCTGCCTCTTGTTATTCTGAGCTATTTTATTTTATTTCAAGATCCCGTATGAAATTCAGTCCGGTAAAGAAGATTTTATTTACCACATAATGGCGCCCGAACAGGGACACTTTCTCATCTCACGCGCCGGCGGTGCGTTGCAGGCCCGGTCTCCTGCCATAGCTGGACGGACCATAAACGCGTACCAGCAGGATTTCCTGTAAGCTCCCTCCGGTCAAGCGGGGGCGACTGAGGCTGCGATCAACCCAGACGAGGCGGTGAGAAGTGCGAAGTATCCCGACCAGAGCCTAGCTGAGAGAGCAAGATCCGAGGTATACAGAGGCCCACCAGGTTTCTCGAAATCCCGATGTCCAGAGGGTCCGCTGTCCGCAGTCATCGAGTCCTGTCCATTCTCTGAGGCCTTCCGTTTCAAGGAGCTACTCGGTGAGTACCATCGCCGGGGAGGCGTGTTGACGCGCACATAGGTTGTGCCGGTCAAGACGGATTTGGGTACACAAATCCGGTCTGCACTGTTTAGCAGTGTATATGTACTGTTTAGCAGTATATCAAGTATTCCGAAGTATTCAGTTATTGTCAAGAATTCAGCGTGGTGATTAGTTAGGCAGACTGTCATCATTGTCGGTCGTTGTTAAAATGTTTAATGTTTAATGTTTAAAGTGTTCAAATATTGTGGTATGAATGAGTGTTCATTGTTCACTGTTCATTATTGTGTTTTTCGTATTAAGTGAGTTCAAGAGTAAGTATCAGATCAGTTGTCAATATGCCGCTCTTCTCGAAGTTAAGACAGATTACTACCAGAAAAGGGGTGCTTGAAGAAGCAGTTCCTATTCCTCCTAGGGACACTCCAGGGCATTTTATGTACCATAAGCATGGCTTAGATGCCATATTGTTTCTTGATCTATGGGTAGATTATACCAAGGGATTGCCGGAAAGTCAAAGGTGGCCCGTAGAGGGAACCTGGGATGCAGAGTGCATCATGAAAGTAGAGGAAGAGTTATGGAAAAGAAAGGTCAGACAGTCACAGAAAGACGCTGTTGAGTTATGGCGTAAAGAATCTCATAGACGTACAGAAAAAGCACGTAGACAAGAAGAGAGGAGTAAAGAAAGTTCAAATAAAGTTCAAGAAAATCTATTAATTAAGGAAGGTATCCGAGTGAAATCAGAACAAGTAAATAGACAAAGAAATGCTCTTATGAATGGTATGTATCCCCTTCTAGCCGAAGGACTACCTAAGGCTGTTACAGAGATGCCAAAAGACTTGCCACCCCCATTATTTCCAATTAAGGTACATCCAAAAGGGCATCCCAGAACCGCAGAAGATGTTTTTCTTTCCTCATATCTAGACGATGCAGCTCCCGAGTATGCTAACGCCACACCACATAGACCGTCTGGCGGAGGGGTTCAACGTCAGGATCAGGTATCTGTACCCGTGCAACAGCAAGTCCCGACGCAAGCGTCGGCAAGCACATCTGTTTCCGCATCTGTCTCCGCAGTCGATCCTACAGGGGTATCGACACCCATAGTTGCTGTGTCACGTTCAACGAATCCATTCACACCCGACGCCCCAGATGGGGCCACGGGAGGTGCTAGCAGTACCTTTACACCACCCAGAATAAATAAACTTGTTTTTCAAGAGTCAGCGCATTCACGTACACCTAAATTCGTAAGTGAACGTACGCTTAAGGAACTCCTTGTAAATTGTAGATATGACCCAGTGGCTGGTAAAGAGGACGAAATGGTCCTGGCATCATTACGTATCAGGCGAGCCGCAGAGTATTTAGCGAGGTTACCAGGGATGATTACGCATCTAGATAACATATATCATTTTGTTCAAACAGGACGAGATCCAGGATGTATTAACAGAGCTATGGAATTCCAGAAAGTAGAGATACAGGGGGAACTGTTACGTTTCCTCATAAACTGTGTGATCAGAAATCAAGACCGCCCGGGGGTAGACCCGAATGCAATGCTTATTCTTACAAGATGGAGTCAGAATATATCAGAAGGGAGACACGATAAGCAAAATTGTATAATAGCCATGTGCCGAAAAATCCGTAAAGAAATAGAGCGTATTCATGAAGAAAGATTGGGAACAGACGAGTTTGAGCAAGATGAAGTGTCCGAATCAGGGAATTCCGCAAGACAGTCAGAGACCATAGCCTATGTAGGCAGAGGAGGGTCCTGTGATAATGCTAGATGTTTTTCTGATCCCATACACTCAGTATGCCCAAATAATAGCAGAACGTATCCGACGCCTATAATAAATCTGAAGTCTCCTGAACATTCGTTTCAAGCCGCAGATAAAATACTACGAGAACGAAGGGGTTACCACCTCCTCGATTCCATGGATGAGCAAGAATTAGCCAGATCAGCCGTTCACTGGATTGACAGTCCTGAAAAATACGGTGATGAGACCGTAGCACACACGTTTTTTAATCTCAGTGCAGATGAACAACGTTTAGCTGGAATATATATGATTCAGCAACTCCTCATATTATATAAGAGCCAACATGCTGACCCTGGTCCTTTACCTGATATATTAACGGAACTACTCACGAACAGATGGAGAGGTTCTAGTAACAAGCTAATTAAAGAGATATTAGTGTCACGTAAGCAGTATGTCCTTTTTGTAAGTCCGGATTCTCTCTCGCTGCCCCGCAGAGAAAGAGCGCCGTACTATATGGATAGACAAAATCCTTTACGAGAAGTGCACCCAATAAAAGGCGAAGACAATGAGTTTCACCGTGTATTTGTTTACACACCCATATCAAAAATGGAATTATTAGAAATGAAGAAAGTAGTACCTAGTCATGATAAAGACCCAGCGGGTTTCCACCGAGAAATTAAAGACATGTTACTAATGGGAGAGTACACCTTTCCTGATATTATGACGATATTAAAGGTGCTTTTGCCTGCTGGCATTTATGAAAAACTGAAAGAAAAAGAGTGGGAAGTGGGAGACCAAAAGATAGACTGGACAGCATTAGCAGAGGAAGAAAGGGGCCGAACTGCAGGTTCAGGGCTCGGGGATAAAGTTAAACTGTTACCAGGTTTACTAGTACAGGTACTGCCACGTTTATTAACTACAAAAAAGGAAGATTGGGGTGCAATCACAGCCTGCAAACAAAAGCAAGATGAAGACACAAGCGATTATTATGCTCGATTTGAAAAATGTTTTGGTATAAATAGTGGTATAAAAGCAAGTAGTGACTCATATCCACATTTATTTGTGACAAAATTAGTGGAAAATGCATTGCCTCCAGTAAAGAATAGAATATTGAAATTCGAGAGTACCTGGCAAAGTAACACTCCGTCGCAAATGCTACAAATGTTACAGTATCATCACAATAGAATTAGGGATGAACAAGAACACGAGCATAGACGCATGAAGGATACAAAAATGAAAATGCTAGTTTCTCAGACAGTACCAGCAGATGGTCACAAAAAGGGTGTGACACATTCTGGTGATTCTGCAGTTCCTGTAAAGGGAACCTGCAATTACTGTAAACAACTGGGCCATTATGTACACGATTGTCCAGTCCTGAAACGTAATATAGCTACAGGTATTGCAAAGGAGAGACCACGATTAGTTAGACAAGATCAGAATGAACAAGGAGCTATGCAGCATGGACAGTCCATGCCAGTTCAACAACAGTCCATGCCAGCCTCACAGCAACCCATACAGTTTGTGCCAGCTGCACCACCGTTGCCTGCTACTGCCACACAAACCACAACACGACAAATGTATCAGACTGCACAGTATGAATACCCTGAGTATCAGCGTTACGCATGAACCAGCCTAGAGAGGGAAGTTGACTTACCGCTTATCGAGATTCCTGTAGATCAAGAAGGACCTTATGTACATAGTGAATTATTAGGTCAAGATAGAAAATTCTTACTCGATACAGGGGCAAGTCGAACAACCATAAAACGTAGTGAAGTTCCAGGGGCACCCCTCTCAGGCTCTCAAAATGTTTCCCTTGGTTTTTCGGGAAAACCTATTGTTAATGAAGTATCACAGCCTCTACCACTTACGATAGGACCTTTGACACGAACTACAGATTTATTGCTTACTAAATCATGCCCAGAAAATCTGTTAGGAATTAAAACTCTGAAAGCACTAGGAGCCATAATATGTTGTTCTCCGGAAGGAGTAAGGTTGTTTTTACGTGATTTTAAAGGTCACTATGTGTCTAGAGACATGGATCCCCGACTACAGACTTTACCAGTACATCTATGGGCACAAGGCCCTACGGATGTTGGCTGCATGAACATTACACCCTATCGAGTCACACTGAAAGCAGGAGTGGTACTACCACGAATGCGACAATACAAGTTACCGCATGATGCTGTAGTGGCTTTGCTGAAAATCATTGATGAGCTGATTGCCCAGGGAGTAGTTGTAGAAACAGACTCCAATGTATGTAATTCACCGATAATTCCGATTCTTAAACGAACTGATCCTACTGCCCCACCAGTGTACCGATTGGTTATTGATTTGCGTGAACTAAACAAGTGTATTGTACCACAATTCCCTGTGGTCCCTGATATATCATCATTGTTGACAGCAATTGATTCCGAAGCAACATTCTTTACTGTAATCGATCTCAAGAATGCCTTTTTCAGCGTCCCAATAGATCCGGAAAGCCAATACTTGTTCGGATTCAGTTTAAATGGGCGCAGCTTTAAATTCTCACGCGCTCCCCAAGGATTCACAGAAAGCCCCAGCATCTACAGCCAAGCACTGAAACGAGAACTTGACAGTATCCACATGCCAGTCAATACTGCACTGCTTCAATATGTCGATGATCTGCTGATCACAGCGAGAAGCGAGCCAGAATGTGAAAAAGCTTCTCTGACAGTTTTACATTTCCTAGCCGACAAGGGGCACAAGGTGTCTCCTTCTAAGCTGCAATTCTGTGTCCAGCGAGTTATTTATCTTGGTCACTCGCTGTCCAAGGAGGGAAGGCAGCTTACACCAGATCGCATCCAGTTAATTGCTAACATGTCAATACCCCAGACACAAAAGGAGGTGCGGGCTTTCATAGGCCTCACTTCATATTGTAGGCAGTGGATCCCTCAGTACGCATTTCTAGCAAAACCACTCATTCAGTTAACCACACAGGAGGCAGCCACATCGACTGTTCTCCCTTGGACTCAGGAACATACACAAGCTTTTGAAAGCCTAAAGGAAGCTTTATGTCAAGCACCTGTTTTAGCAACACCATGTTATAGCAAACATTTTACACTCTTTGTCACAGAACGCGAAGGTACTGCCTTGTCAGTACTCACTCAGGATCAAGCAGGATCACGCAAGCCATGTGCTTATTTTTCCAGTACATTAGATCCCGTAGCTCAGGCTTTGCCTGCATGTCTGAAATCAGTGGCAGCGACAGCTTTAGCAATCAGACAAAGCGATGCCATAGTATTAGGACACCCATTGACAGTACAAGTACCACATGCAGTAGAGGTTCTTGTGAACCGAACACAAACACAACACTTGACCATAGCAAGACTTACCGGTTATGAACTGACATTGTTTCAACCACACATAGAGATCCGACGGTGTAATACATTGAATCCTGCTACACTATTACCTGTAATTGGAACAGACCCACTAGCTCATGATTGTGTTGAAATCATTGAAATAAAGACGAAACCTAGACAAGACTTGACAGACGTTCCATTGTTAGATCCAGACCTGACGTTGTATGTAGACGGATCGTGCATGAGAACAAGTACAGGAGATTTAGTGGCCGCGTATGCAGTCACAACAGACACTGAAGTTATTGAGACAAATTGTATAGATACTTTGTCAGCCCAAGCAGCAGAACTTATTGCTCTAACACAAGCCTGTATTCAAGCCACAAATAAGAAAGTTAATATATACACTGACTCACGTTATGCATTCGGAGTTGTACACGACTTCGGCGTGCTGTGGCGAGAGAGAGGTTATTTAACCTCCCATGGTGCCCACATTCAGCACGGACCCCTCATTCATGCTTTATTAGACGCAATACATCTACCCACTGCTATATCGATTATGAAATGTAAAGCACACACGAAGGTTACTGATACCATTTCTCAAGGCAATGATTTAGCTGACAGAACAGCTAAACAGACTGCTCAGAATCGCACATTAGACATGACAAAGCCAATAGTTCAGACACCAACACAGTGTATGACAATTAAGGATCCCGCACTTGACGTAATTGACATACAGACACATGCCACAGCAGAAGAAATAAAGAAGTGGACTGAACTAGGAGGGATCCAGACAGATCAAGGATGGATGACGAAGGAGAAATCTGTATGGTTTCTCCCTGATTCCATGGTTCAAGCCATTATAGCTACAGTTCACAGTCCAGCACATTTAGGAGAGAAGGCTATGCTAGACAGCATTCAGCACATTTGGTTCAACAAACATTTACGAGCAGCAGCTAAACAAAAAGTTCGTACCTGTATGATATGTTGTCAGTTTAATCCAGGAAAGAGTGTTCCCGTAGAGCAGGGTGGATTTCAGCCTCCTGACCATCCTTTTGAAGTCCTCCAGATGGATTATATTCAGATGGAACGTTGTCGAGGATTCAAATATGTTCTCGTAGTTGTCTGCGCTCTCTCCCGTTGGACAGAGGCGTATCCCGTATCAGATTACACTGCCCCGACTACTGCCAAGCAGCTAGTTCGAGAATTCTTCCCACGGTACGGTTTACCACGTGTTGTATATTCAGATAACGGCCAGCCTTTCTCATCCGAATTAATGAAACATGTCTCACTTTTGTTGGGATATCAGTGGAAATTCCACTGTGTCCGACACCCCGAGGCAGCAGGTCTCGTGGAACGACATAATCAACTTTTAAAAATCAGATTGTCTAAAATATGTCAGGAAAAAGGTGTGGACTGGATAGTAGCCTTACCAGTTGCGCTATTTTACATGAGGATGGTAGCACACTCTCGAACAGGGCTATCCCCTTATGAGGTGATCTTTGGTAGACCACCGAATATGTGGGGGACGCCTATACCCCGTAAAATAACTGATGTTGACTGTAATATGCTGACAGATTACCTGGCTTCCTTGATGTCTGCACTACAATCTTGTCGTTCACAGGTAGTCGCAGCTTTTCCCGACAACACCGAGGTGAAACCTCATGACGTAATTCCCGGCGATTATGTTCTCGTCAGGAATTTCGATCGGAAAACCCAACTGGAGCCAAGGTGGAGGCTTCCTAAGTTGGTCCTGCTGACGACCAGAACAGCTGTGAAGATCGAAGGGAGAAAAGGCTGGGTGCATTCCAGCCATATCAAGAAATTTCATGGACTTCCTCCTGACACAAACAGTACTCCTCGTGTGTCTTCCCCCATTGACTCAAAGCTACCCTTGGCTGAGGCCAGTAGCACCGAACTCTATAAGCAGAAACTCAGGTCCAGATCCAAACTGTCGGACGATTTGATTGTTTAAGTCCTCTCCAAGGTGAAGCGGTTGAATCTGTCCCGACATGTATCCCTTAGGTCTGAATGATGTAGAGTCCAGAATCATAATGAAACGACATGCTTATTGTAAATTACTGCGTAGCCACTGTATTGTGACTTTATTAATTTTGTTTTCCTTGAGTTTTTTAATAGTTACTGCAAGCATATTGTTGCATATGTATTATCCTGTTTCTAAACGTGTTTTCAATATAACTGATGAACATTCTTTTAGTGAATTACCCCCACATGAGTTGTCCTATAGACTTGCGCTGCGCAACAACACCTTCATTAGTATGTTACATCATTCCCATCAGACTAGTAATGCCATCAATTGTTGGGTGTGTGGCCGACTCCCTCCCTATCAGAATAACAAAGGAGTTCTGCCTTTCTTTCCACATCCATTCACACACAATGGCTCCTGTGGAGCATGGTTTAGTTTATTAAATTCCATAGACCCAGACACAGCAGTTTATCAACAACATTGGATATGGGGAAATCTGAATCTAGTTTTATTCAAAGTCTGTCACCCTAATAAGGAGGGTCACAACAGTAGAACAGGAACTGATTTAGAAAATGAAGTGTATAAATTAGGTAATTTTACGCCTAATCTTATGATTTTGAATGTCAAAACCGAAGTTGAACTAATTCTGCCCACTATGTCAGTATTTCCAGTTAAGGGTGAATTATGTGTAAGAAAAGTTGGTTCCATACACATGGGCCATAGCCAATGCGTTACTACAGTAGAATATAGTGATCAAGGTAAATCTTCATTTAGAGCTTCTCGCCATTCTTACTTTATATGTGGTCAGACTGCATATATGCGTCTGCCTCTAGATTGGGATGGTACCTGTTACATAGCATTCCTTTTGCCACCTGTTTTTCTAGCTCCCCCTGATTATTATCGAAATGTTCATTTAGTACACAAAAGAGAGCGTAGAGATCTCCCAGTTGTCGATTATACTGAGACGGCATGGGACAAGTATGTAGATTTCAATAAAGGTATCTTTCCCTATATAGGTACCATATCAAATAGTAAGCTGATACGCAGACTCACCAAGACTCTTGAAGCTGTAGTAAACGAGACTATAGCCGCCCTAGGCAATCTGACAGAGGAACAATCAGTGATGAGAATTGTTGTTCTCCAGAATCGTCTTGTCCTTGACGTCATCCTGGCCGATAGGGGCGGAGCTTGCAGGGTCATCGGATCCAGCTGCTGCATATTCATACCAGAAAATTCGCCATCTGTATATAAAGCTATAACACGCCTTCATAAGATTGTGAGCCAGATACACGAGAATCCAGGCACTTGGACGTGGTCCGGGTGGTTTTGGAGTGTGATATCAGCCTGGGGATGGAGAGTTCTATCCTTCCTAGGTATTGGCCTTCTTATGCTCTTCAGTTGTTGTTTATGCCTGCAATGTGGACCAGCGATTTGTGGTCTGTGTGCCACATCATGCATTCCATATCACAGTTCTCGTTCAAAATACCGGAAGAAGAAGGAAGAAGAAATGATGCTCCATGAGCAAATCGATGGAATGATGAAGATTGATATCTCTTGAAGGGCAAGTAGGGGACAAGGAGGGAATGTGGAAATGTGGATTTTCCTGATCAGTTATGTCCCCTATCTTGGACCCCAACGGTTCTATATGCATGTTACAAGTACATGTATGTTCCCTCCAGTTCCAGTTTCTAAGACGCAAACATATGTGTGTCTACCGTCGACATGTTCTCTGTCAGATCCGCCATCAATGGGCTGGATATTCGATTCCTAAGCATGAAAGGCCACCGACTTTATATGGCTAAGTTACTCCATTTTTACAGTTCAGGCAAGTAGGCCCGATTCTGTCCTCAAAGCCTTTCCCTGCTCTCTGTCTCTGACAGCTTCAGCTTGAGCTCGCATCTGTATCCATGAACTTTGTCCTACTCCCTGTGCAGCTAACGGTGCCTGCCTCGGCCAGTTTTCGCCTGCCTGCCAAGAAGCTGTATTTCACCTTCGAATTATCTATTTTGCTCTTCAGCCGATGCATTCCTGTCTAGTGATTTAGGTAAACATTTCCTTTAGCTCACAAGCAAAGGACTCAGCCTTTCCGTCCTCCTGCAAGTGATTCATAGCCCTGCTGCCATGGAAAGTTTTCTGCCCCTCGCATCTCATATAGACACTTAGACGCTTGTACACGCACACAGTCAGTATAGACTAGATTCTGTCCGAGAGTCCTTCCTTGTGGATAACATAGTTCTTTAAACATAGGATGTTAGATATGATTTGGGATTAGGTTGACTTGACCCCCCAGACTTCTCGTCTCCACATGTAGAGCTAAATGTCAAGTCCCTTCACCCCCTAGTTGCACGTCACTCACACGTCATGCTGCTGCGCGCGCATCTATGCCAAGTATTATCTTATAGATCCACCTATGTCTGATAATCCTAACCAATCATGTTTCTTTTATTCCTTATTACGCCTAGTTTCGATTACGTACCTGTTATGTCACTTTTCTTATCAAATGTTACGCCTTCTACATTCGTTTCATTGTAATGTACTTATTATAAAAATGCATGTCTGTCAATAAAGTATTGTACTTCACTTCCTGAACCCTCGTGGTGACGGAACCTGAAGGCCGCGACTCGAGTCGGCCATTTTGAGTGGAATAAAGCCCATTTAGAAAACCTCTTATACCACGGATTCTGCCTCTTGTTATTCTGAGCTATTTTATTTTATTTCAAGATCCCGTATGAAATTCAGTCCGGTAAAGAAGATTTTATTTACCACAGTAGAATGAAGTACAGTACAGAACTTACCGAGCAACAATAATATGCTAAAATATTTTACAACAAAACATAATGGTGGTTGGGATAGCCTACTAGACAGAGTTACAAACTATAGTTGTGTCGAGTCACTTGACTAGGCCTACAGCCTAACAGTTAGTGCTGTGTATGAGGAATGAAAACAAACAAATCCAATCAATGCCGGCAATTAATGCTGAGGTATATGTTCCTTTGTTAAATAAAATAACCTCTAAAATATCCTACTCATGGGTGGGCAAGCAGAAGAAGATCATCGCTCTGCCTTGAAATTGAATTACTGTTGCTTTCGCCACGTCCGCCCCAGCAAGCGTGTGATTAAGTATTGGTGTACATTTAATTTAGTCACACCTCGACAATAAGTCACACAGCCTGGGGGAAGAGGGTTAGGGTTTGTTGAATGGATGGGAAGGGGGTTTTGGGAAAGGTTTGACATTGATAAACAGTATACATGGACAAACAAACGACAATCTTTGAAGACTACCATATCCATATGTTAAGGGAGAAAATGCATGCATGATGATGAGGACCCGGATTACGTACACTTCTTGTTCTGTTGTTCTGGCCTTAATACCTTTACAGATAGAAATATTGGTAGGGAAGAATCGTAAACAGAGACCAAACCTAATGATGATAATAACAACAACAAGAACACACTGTTGTAAAGATTGTATACAAAAAATGATTCAAATTATTTAAAAGAAGATAAAAGTTGATGCTGTTACTGTGTTATCCTGGTAAAAAATGTGGACTGGATTTGCATCTCAGCATTCCTCTTGGTCCTCTCGTCCATCAATCTTGGGTGTGTCGCCACTCGCCACTGCCCGCTGGAAAAAAAATGTCGATTTATTGGTAAGGGAAGTGTGCATTGTAATGTTTTCCCAAGTATAGGGCAAGGCCCGGCCCGTAATTGTAGATGGATAAACAAAGGGGATATTTAGACGGCACGTTGCTTAGCAGTAGCACATCCTATGTTTAGACTTTAGAGTACTTTTTTTTTTTAAAGAGTTGGACAAAGGCAAAGCACATTATCCATTCCAAACATAGCATTATACAGTTTAAGTTAGTAAATCAATGCACCACAGTCATCCCACCACTACACTCTATTCCACTTCTTCAAAGACATTTGGGTCTGCTGTGGTTGTTGTTTACGTGTTTACCTTTAGGCTTTAAAGTTTTATGCCAGTCATGAAGCGTCCTCCTGACTTGTTATTATTCCATCAATCATCATCTCCGATACTTTTACTGACTGACTGTGAAGATCGGCCTGCAGTAGAAGTAAAATTGTTATTACAAAAAAAGAGTAGAAATATTATTGACTTGAGTCAGTCTTTAGTGTGTACAGAAAGATAGATTACTAGTACACTTTGACTTCACTTTGTGCACAGCAAACAAACAACGAAAACACAAACACCAATTGCTCAGAGTCAGGTGTCCAATGCATGCCATTAATTGTCATTACCTGTTCCTTCTCATCTTAAGTTAATGGGCCGTCTATTTCGCCATCATCATCATGGACGGTGCTGTTGTGTCAATCATACTCATTGCGCAGATTGAGTGAGTCCCCTTCCTGTATTGAATTAAAAGCAAGTATCACCAAGCTGCAGGAGAAGTACATATTTCTTATTTGCAAGAAGGGGAAAATTCACCTTGAGTTAAGTTTAGTGTGTACTGTAGAAAGATGATTAGTGCACAATTACATAACTTCATGCACAACAAAAACAACAAAATCATTCAGTCTGCGACTCTGCGTACGATGCATGGCATCAATCATTACCTGTTCCATCTTATTTTCAGTTAATGGGCAGTCTCTCGGCTCTGAAAGGAGGATAGCTATAGTAGTCATCTGATCCATGCTCCACTTCTTTTGGCGGGACTAGGAAAGTTTGAATTTGTTCTTCTATTTCATCCAAAAATCATTCATGAGGGCAATGGATTTGGGAGGGAGATTCAGTATGATGGAGCGGAAGAGCTGGATTCAGAGGACTGTACTGTCAAATTGCAGACACCTGAAACTTGTATATTAACCCCTTCGACGCGCATGACGGAACAGTTCCGTCATGCACGTCGGTTGCGCTGTGCGCATGATGGAACCGTTCCGTCATGGCCCCGCCCGCGCACGGAATCTTCAGCGTGGCGCGGAAATCCGCGCCGCGCTGAAGAGGTTAAATAAGAAGAGTAGAAGACGGTGGTAATGGATTTGTTGTGATTCACAAGTTTGTAACCGGAACGACCGACACACAAATAAAGGGGGAAAAAAGGGAGGAAGACAGTAAGTGCAAGCCTAGTTGTCAGGGAAGTATAGCTCGTCCTCAAATTCTGGGGGGTCAGTCAGTAGTAGGTAATCATATGACACACTACTTCCGTCACCTGAGCTGCTGTCCTCATCTTCCTCCATTGCTTCATGTATTGTGTAATTCGGTGGTATGAAGTGCTGATTAATTTTGATCATTGTTAACCTCTCCACGTTTTTGGGTGAGAGACTGGTCCTTCTCAATGTTACAATGGAACCAGCAGCACTGTAAACACGTTCGGAAGAGACACTTGCGACAGTGCAACCCAGATAGCTTATCGCCAGCCTGCTGAGCAGTGGCCATTCAGACCTTTTCCTATACCAATGCTGCAATGGGTTTTGATCAATGTACACCTCTGTTGGGTCGTCCAGATAGGCCTGGAGCACCCGCTCAATGTTCAGGGGTGCTGCTGGTAAGCTTTTGGGCTCTTTTCTCTGTGCATCAGCACTGTGCTTATTAATGCCTAACTGTACATACCAATCGTCTAACGATTCTACTGGGCCTA
Organism: Triturus cristatus; assembly: GCF_964204655.1. NCBI lineage: Eukaryota > Metazoa > Chordata > Amphibia > Caudata > Salamandridae > Triturus > Triturus cristatus. Next base: position 893,969,164 of record NC_140582.1, on the reverse strand, counting down.
ATGATCCAGTTATTGTTGCTGTTGTCGATAGTGATGGTGAGTGTTGTGATCCAAACGCACTGCCCTCAGCCGACGAAGTTGCACTTGATCCTGCATGCCCTGCTGCAGTACTTCTTGTGGGTTGATCTTGCGGGCTTTTAATTAGCAGCCGTTCGTTTTCCAACTTTCTGGCTGCTTCAGCTATACAAGTTTTGTAGAGTAGCAACATCAATCTCTGAAAAAGCAAAGAATGTCTTCAGTCCAAATTTTGCATGTGGATCCAGAATTGTGGCACAAATGAAATGTTCTTGTGACAAAATTTTATTTTGTATCCTTTCATTTTCAGCTAAGCGACGGGCTAAGCTCTCCACCAAGTCATAGGCTTCCCTTTTGTCCTCTACACATTTGTAGGATTCAGGCACCTTCTTCAGCTGATGCTCTAGCATTTGCAATAATGGGATAGCTTGGCCGATTGTACAGTCCTCCTAGCTGACTTCACGTGTGAAGACCTCAAAAGGACAAAGCATCTCAGTAAGCCATTTAATTAGGCTCCATTGCTCCATCTCAAGGTTCATGCCTTTAACAGTAGCATCCCCTCTTCTTTCCCAGACATATTCATGGAGTGACCTGTACTGCTCATACAGACGATCAAGCATGTAATACGTTGAGTTCCAACGTGTTGCCACCTCCTGGATGAGTGCCTTGACTGGCATCCTATTTTCACATTGGACGATCCTCAGCTGCTTCCGAGCTTTAAAAGAATGGCTGAAATGAGTGCATATTCTTCGGCAGATGGCCAGTAAGTTGCTGACTATGGGTTCTTTTTTCAGAAAGTCTTGAACTATAATGTTTATGCAGTGCACCAAACACGGAACCCTGAAATAGGAACCAAGTTCCATGGCCTTAAGTACATTACTGCCATTGTCTGTGACAACAAAACCAATACTAAGCCCTCTTGGTCGCAGCCATTCCAAAATCTTGCTGCGAAACTCGTCAAAAATGTTTTCAGCCGTATGAAATTTCTCCATGGCGAACATGGCTACAGTTGCATGTTTCCGAGTTCCTTTAAAAATCGCAGCTGTGTCAACAGCACCTCGTGCAGATAGCTTATCTCTAACCCCCACAAAAGAGACCCATTGTGCAGTGATGCACATGTAATATGTGGCTTGGCAACTGGTCCACATGTCTGTTGACAGGTGGATATTGTGAACAGCACTCTGCTGCAAAGCTTGTCCAACCAATTCCAGCACATCATGATGTAGTGCCGGAATAGCAATTCTTGAGAAATAAGACCGGCTGGGAACCTTCCATTTAGGGCATATGGCTGACACAAACTCAAGGAAACCCACCCCTTCCACAAATGAAAAAGGAAGAAGGTCCAGCGCTAACATTTTAGCCAGCTTCGCATTGTACAACCGTGCCATTGGATGGTTGCGTTGGAACTGTCCCTCCAACCTAAGCATGCTCTCAATGGTAGGCTGGATTACTTTCCTTTGTGGTGCTGTTTTCAATAACCCACTTAGGCTCAATGACACAGTTTGTCTCATTGCGGTACTCGGTCGCCTTGGTGTCTCAGCCTGACTCTGAGTATGGCTCTTACTGTGGTGCCACTCAGATGTTACTGAGGGGGATGTGGGCGGTACCACTGCACTACTGGGGACAGGGCTAGAAATACCTCCCTCTTCTTCACCTTCCACCGCAATAATATCGCTCCCTGATTCTTCCTGACCAACTTCAATGGGTTGAGTTTTTCTACTTTCTTTTAACTGAATTAGGTGATTCTCCCACACGATAGTGTGGTGTATTCTGAGATGACTTGCTGGGCCTCCGGTACCATAGTTTGTACCAAGCTTACCCCGCCGAACACCTTGCTGACAAATTGAGCATATAGCAACGTTCTCCTCGTTGGTGCTAACAGAAAAGAAATCCCAAACTGGGGAGGAGAACTTTCTGGCACTGCTGGATGTGCCACTTTCAATACCAGATGAACTGGAGGGTGTGCTTGAAATGTGACCCTGTGCACCTACACTGTGACTTTTACTACCACTACCTACTGCGATGGTTGAGCTGGATGTAGGTCCCTGCCGGGCCTTGGAAAATATGGCAGCTGGAGGTAGTGGTGGTGTAACCTGTGTTGGTGATATCTGTGCTACATCCCGCTCAGTAGCAGCCTTTCTGGATAGGGTGAGAATGTTGGTCTCCAATCCCTTTGGGGCGGGAGTAATGTGAGTGATGACTGGCTCGTCTTCATCAACATCACCCCCCTCTTCTACATCTACCTCCATAACTCTAAGTTTTTCTGGGACCTTCCTTTTCAGAAGCATTGTCTTGTGGTGTATATCACTCTCAGACTGAGCTGGTGGGTGCCAAGTGGCATCGCGATCATCAGAAGCAGGGCTTGAAGAAGAAGATGATGGACTAAGCCTCCTTTTCCTTGCTGGTGGTCTGGAAGACAATAGATCTTCTGAAACAGTGGTTTGACTTTGCTCCACTTTGTCTGCAGGAAGCTCGATTTCCTGAAATGCCCTTACGTCAGGAGCAACAACTACTATGGTGGGCTGTTGCAGCTGCTGCTGTTCTTGTTGCGGCTGCTGCTGTTCTTGTTGCGGCTGCTGCTGTTCTTGCTGTGGCTGCTGCTGTTCTTGTTGCGGCCGCTGCTGTTCTTGTTGCGGCCGCTGCTGTTCTTGTTGCGGCCTCTGCTGTTCTTGTTGCAGCCGCTGCTGTTCTTGTTGCGGCCGCTGCTGTTCTTGTTGCGACCGCTGCTGTTCTTGTTGCGGCTGCTGCTGTTCTTGTTGCGGCTGCTGCTGTTCTTGTTGCGGCTGCTGCTGTTCTTGTTGCGGCTGCAAACTTATCTGCTGAGTTTGCGCCTGCGTTGATTTTGTACTACTTTGCAATAAGGACATTTCTTCAACATCGCTGCTTGTTAGTAGACTGGCTACCTCTGCGACACTAAAGCCCTTGGGCCTAGGTCGGTGGGGTTTGACCGCTGGTGCTGATGTGCTGCTCCCAGCTTGGTTCCCAGACAACGCTGCTGCAGGCGTAACTTTTTTGGTGCCAAAAAAAACATTGGCCGGCACACCACCAGTCGTGGTTAATGGCACTTCCTTTTTCTGTTCCTTCTTCTCACCGGCAACTTTCTTGGTACTGGACCTGGTACCTTTCTTTGGGGCCATCTTCTTTAGATGTCAGGCAGGAAGCAGATGCACAACAAGTTCTGGTCACACGTGGATGTGATGGGCAGCAGGACTTCTGTCTGGCTGCCAGTACAATGGGTAGCCGGGTGATGCTGATGACACCTCCTCCTCTGGCTTTTTGTGAACCTAAAAGCAAATAAGCCAGGAGAAGAACATCAGTGAAATGTTGCATTTGTTGTTGTGGTTCACTACTGTACTAGTGCAAACAAAAGATTTAGTCTAGCCATTTATGACTTTTTTTGAACAAGGGCTATGTTATACTACTGTGTACAGTCACACACTACAATCTCAGGAAGGATAGGAAAGTTAATAAGAACCACCAAAATAAAAATGTAATGGAAGTGGGGTGGACCCTATTTGCCATTACATTATTTGAGCATCTCAGCATCCATGGAGCTGCTGCTGGCAAAGTGAGTGGATGGATGGAAGCAGTACGCCAATAGGAAAACCATGCAGGCCTATATGGCAAAAGCAGGACACTAATAACTCCCAACATAAAAAAAGGCCACCAGCCACATGGACACTCACAAATCACAAACAAGCAGGGGGCCTGGGAAACACCAGGAGCTGACAAAAGGCCTATAAAAGCCAGGTAACGGATGCATGCTAAAGCACACTTCTCTGCCTTTTTAATGCAAAAAAAATGCAAATACGAACATTCACAGGCCCCAAAAAGGTCTGCAGGGTGCATGCATGGCACACCAACACACACCAGACACACACAACAAAAGCATGTCTTTAAGACAACCAACATCAGAAAGCCCACCCCAAAAAAAACACACCTCCCCAACTCAATCCAATGCTATCCATGCCATTAATGATGTCTAAATTCAAAAGACCACCCAGAAAACACTTGATTAATAAAGCTGTGGCTACCTGCTCTGATCTTACTGGATGAAAGCAGGCCTGTTGGCAGACAAGGCCAGTCAAACTTGCCGGCCTTGGCTTCAAAATGGCCACCAGCCACATGTCCAGGCCCAACAACATCAGAAAGCCCACCCAAAAAAACACACTGCCCCAACTCAATCCAATGCCATCCATGCCCTAAATGATGTCAAAATTCAACAGACCACACAGAAAACACTTGATTAATAAAGCTGTGGCTACCTGCTGTGATCCTACTGGATGAAAGCAGGCCTGTTGGCAAACAAGGCCAGGCAAGCTTGCAGGCCTAGGCTTCAAAATGGCCACCAGCCACATGGCCAGGCCCAACAACATCAGAAAGCCCACCCCAAAAAACACACTTCCCCAACTCAATCCAATGCCATCCATGCCCTAAATGATGTCTAAATTCAACAGACCACACATAAAACACTTGATTAATAAAGCTGTGGCTACCTGCTCTGATACTACTGGATGAAAGCAGGCCTGTTGGCAGACAGGGCAAGGCAAGCTTGCAGGCCTAGGCTTCAAAATGGCCACCAGCCACATGGCCAGGCTCAACAACATCAGAAAGCCCACCCCAAAAAAACACACTTCCCCAACTCAATCCAATGCCATCCATGCCCTAAATGATGTCTAAATTCAACAGACCACGCAGAAAATACTTGAATAATAAAGCTGTGGCTACCTGCTCTGATCCTACTGGATGAAAGCAGGCCTGTTGGCAGACAAGGCCAGGCAAGCTTGCAGGCCTGGGCTTCAAAATGGCCACCAGCCACATGCCCAGGCCCAACAACATAAGAAAGCTCACCCCAAAAAAACACACTTCCCCAACTCAATCCAATGCCATCCATGCCCTAAATGATGTCTAAATTCAACAGACCACACAGAAAACACTTGATTAATAAATCTGTGGCTACCTGCTCTGATCCTACTGGATGAAAGCAGGCCTGTTGGCAGACAAGGCCAGTCAAACTTGCAGGCCTAGGCTTCAAAATGGCCACCAGCCACATGGCCAGGCCCAACAACATCCGAAAGCCCACCCACAAAAACACACTTCCCCAACTCAATCCAATGCCATCCATGCCCTAAATGATGTAAAAATTCAACAGACCACACAGAAAACACTTGATTAATAAAGCTGTGGCTACCTGCTCTGATCCTACTGGATGAAAGCATTCCTGTTGGCAGACAAGGCCAGGCAAGCTTGCAGGCCTAGGCTTAAAAATGGCCACCAGCCACATGGCCAGGCCCAACAGCATCAGAAAGCCCACCCCAAAAAAACACACTTCCCCAACTCAATCCAATGCCATCCATGCCCTAAATGATGTCTAAATTCAACAGACCACACAGAAAACACTTGATTAATAAAGCTGTGGCTACCTGCTCTGATACTACTGGATGAAAGTAGGCCTGTTGGCAGACAAGGCCAGGCAAGCTTGCAGGGCTAGGCTTCAAAATGGCCACCAGCCACATGTCCAGGCCCAACAACATCAGAAAGCTCACCCCAAAAAAACACTCTTCCCCAACTCAATCCGATGCCATCCAGGCCCTAAATGATGCTTGAAAATGAAATACATTCAAAAAACACCAAAGGAACTGTTGCTTCATCATGCACACAACCATGAGGCCATGACTAGCTCGGGCCTACTACTGGTTACTACTACCCACAACATGTAAATAAAAGGAATGATGATAGTTACCAAAAATAAATTGTAGTTACAACAACTGCAATGCCCCCAATCAAATAGACAAAACAACCACTTACTTGTAAAATATCCAAATAAAAAATCCTCAAATCCAATTGCAATGATGCAGCAGACAAAAAGAGTGATCTTTCCAGCTCAAAATCCAAAGGCAGAATGAGCAGGTGATGAACAAAGCACTGGGAGAAGCCTGCTGGACAGGAACAGGAAGTTGGAGATTCTGTGGCACTTCCTCCCTCTCCCCACCTTTTTAAAAAAGGACTCCTTGCACAAAAAAGGACAGCCAAATGTCAATCTGAGGAGTTGTTTTCATCCAAAATCATCATTGCTGAAGGGTTCATGCTGCTAGAGCTGATATTCTTCTCCAAATTGAAAATTTTACATGTTCGTGTTCTCGAGCTTCACATTACTTCTGCCGGATGTCGATGGCGTGTCCAAAATGACTTGATCGCGTTCTCTCGCTCCCTGTCGCGTTGGATATGACGTGTTCGGGGTCTCTTTCTCCTTATCGCGTTCGATTAGACATGCCCGCATCCTCACGCTCTCGCTCGCGGTGGAGAATGACGTGTTCGAGATCTCAATCTTCTCATACTCTCGCGGTGCATGATCACGAGAAGAAAGACGTGATCGCGCGACAAATGACGTGATCGCGCGACAAATTACGTTAATGCGGTCGCGAGACAGCGCAAAGTGGCTACCAACAATCCAACATCTTGTGGAGAACTCGACCGGGTCCGGAAAACTTGTCGGCGAACGCGAGGATTCAGGTAAGGCGATCGCACGCACGCCAGAATGTATTTTTTTTACAGCGCGAGCAAGAAACAAATTACCGCTAAGATGCGGATTGCGGAAATTTTGACATTTATGCGCTTTCCGCGAAATGCGAAAATGCCAAATTATCGCAATTTCCGCGAGCGGAACGGAATTTTGGCCCAGGCCTAACCCTGTTGCCCTTGTCTTTGAAGTGAACTCCATCACTTCTATAGATTCTATACATGTCGAAACACAGGTTGGTGTTGTAGATAGAGCGCATGTTATGGTTTATGAGGAATGCAGAAACAGTCTTATTAATATGTTTCCGTGCTTTGTCTCTCTTGACAGAATTGGTTTGCCCACTTCCATTTCTGCCTTTGGCATATGTTGAAGCAAAAATGTCATTAATTGTGCAAGGGAATCCTTCATTAGGATTTCCAGTCCTTTCCTAGTCACTGTGCCTAGGTCAATGCCACCACAGTGCACAATAATGAGGTCAGGGCATTGGCAATCCACAATGCTTTCAACGAAAGGCAGCAATTGAGTCCACTTCAATCCACTCTGGCCAATCCAAGTAATGTCCACAATATCCAAACCCAAGTCTCTGTCAATACCACTCTTTCCCACAGACTCTCTAGCCCAAAACACACAGCTGTAGCCCACAATCCACACTCTATTGATTTTGAAGTAAAGCAGCAGTAGTAGACAGGAGAAGGCTGGATAAACATGATAAAGTTTGGAAAATGAAAGGCACTTCAAATGGAGGTCTTCTCCTGGTTTAAATTTAAAAAAAATCATGGTTGATTGGATATTGTGAATAAAATGCGGTAGTGTCTTGAAAGGATAAGTAACTAGATCTATGATTGGCTCTGGTAAAAATAAAAAGTGTAGTGCAGACTTGGATATGCTTTTCATTCTGTAAAGTAAACCACACGTGCTGCAGCTCATTTTGTAACTAGTATGGTCCTTCTAACTGTCCTGCGAACTCTTGACCTACTGGTTCTAGTGGGTTGCTATGGAGACTGTGCTAAGAGTGTTTTGGGTAAGGGAGTTTTCTGTTATTAGAAATGATAGGTGTTTATACTGATTGTTACATGATAAGGGTTTAATTTCATAATGAGGACTTGCTAATAAAGTGTACTGTAGTTTTAAAGTCATAAAAGTAGCATGCTAAATATGTTTTTAACTATTTTTGGATGGTCGCGAATAAGTCGTGCATAGCACAAATACCGTACCATATTGGGCTTCTTTATAAAAGTGCATGAAAGGGTTAACACAAACTAACCATTCAGAAGTGGAGTTACAAAGTTAAATAATTGAAGATATGTTTTTATTTGCTGCTTTCCGCACTATCAGAGAGTGCAAATTTGAAAAGGTTGCCATTAATGGTTGCTTTGTATGAGAGTGGTTTGCCATTCTTATGCTTAGGTTTCGCATTTCCTGAGAGTATGAATCTATCTTGTAAAAGCAAAAACACCTATTTCACCAACAAACTCAATTTTCAGATATATGAATTACATTGTATTTTGAGAAAAGTATGATTGAAAAGGTATGTGTGTATGTGAAGTTGATAAAAATGAGTAGGAAATATATAGAAAACTTGATCAGATGATCTATAAGTGGTAGTATGAGTGTTTTAAAATATATATTAATAGGTTTGAACTCGGGAACTTCCAGTTTTATTTATTCCATTTTAAAAGAGGACTGCAAGTATCTTAATTGAAAGGAAGAAACTTGCACTGTAGGCGTACATAACGTATGAACCAGAGAAACTTGACAGCTATGTATTAGTTACCCTTTAGGGTGGGTGCTGGTACATTATAGGGCAGGTTTGTCAGAGCTTAGATGGTAAGACATGAACTTTAAACTACAACTCGGTTACATGTGTAGTATGAGAGTGCTGGGCATAGTTAAATATGCAGGGGCAGATTTACAAGCCCTCTGCGCCACCACCACGTCACTTTTCGTGAGGTACTAGTGGCGCAGGGGGCTCCTCCATATTTACAAGGAGAGGAAAAGCCACCCTGCGTGACTTTTCCTCTCCTCGTAAATATGGCCCCTTCACACGCAGCACTGTGTGTTGAAGGGGCGTTCCATGGGTGTTTCTGTGGGTGTTCCCTCGCAACACCCATGGAACAAGACACATCTCCAGATTTACGAGAAATCGTAAATCTGGAGATGCGTGTGAATGCTACGCCACCCTAGACGTGGCATAGCGAGGTGCAACGAGGAGAAATGTTTTAATTTCTCCTCGTTTTTTCCTCTTTTAATGCGTGCTGCATTCTACAGCATGCATTGAAAGAGAAAAAAGCCTCTTGTGATTGTTTTTGTGCAGGAAGGTGTCCCTTCCTGCACAAAAACAATCTCCCCACGACGCAGGCATCCTGCCTGCGCCGGTGCATGGCTGCAGTTTGTGCGGCAGCGCAGGGGAAGCACAGAGATGCGACATATTCTTGTAAATATGTCGTATCTCTTTGCTTTCCAAACTAACGCAGCACGGAGCAGCAAAATGACTTGCTGCACCGTGCTGCGTTACTTTGTTGTAAATCTGCCCCGCAGTGTTTAAGCATTGGTCAGGCCTACTTGTGCAGATCTTGTCTGTGCGTTCTCACTTCCAGCTTCACTTGGTATGTAAAAGCAATTTGACAAGTCTTAAATCCACATTTTAGTACATGAAACTGACGTCTGTGATACATTGTACGTATGCCATAAAGCATGGCGCTTTGTGCTTAAATGATTGAGAGATGTCCTTTTGAGTTTTAGTAAGTTACTTAAGCACTTGCAGACCCATATGCCAAGTACTACATGGAGTATACCACTCATATTGCAACTGACATACATGTTTTCAAAGCATAGAACCTCTCTCTCACCCAGTCACAAAGTGACAGAGGGACTTATACATTCACTCGCATACTCAGAAACTACTTATGTATGCAGCAGTATCAAAGGCAGCTGCACAGACACGTACCTACCCTTCTATTTCCTAACAGGCACAAAGGTAAATGTCAGGCCACTTAAAAACACATTTAGAGTGCCATAAAGGCACTAAAACAGACACTCATATACCGGCACATTTATTTAAACATCTCATGGCACTGCTATAGATAGACTCCGACACTCACTGAGATATCTAGGGAAGTAATGACACAACAGTATCATGCATCGAGACAAATAGCCCCTTTGACATGGGTGAGGCCTGCTAGTGCAGACCCTATCTGTGCACTTTCACTGCCTGGTCAACTTGGCATTTAAAAGCCCTTGGTCAACTCTTAAAGCTTTGTTTTAGCACACATAACTTACCTGTGAGATAAGCTGTAGGTATGCAGTAAACTATGGTGCTTTGTTTTTTTAAAAGATTGAGAGATGTTATTTTGAAGTTCAGTAAGCTATTCATGTATTTGCAGACCCCTATGCCAAGTACTACATAGAATATACCACCCACAATGCAAATGATATACATGATTCCAAAGCATAGAGCCTATCTCTCACTTAGTGAGAAAGTGACAGAGGGATTTATACTTTCACTCACAAACTCAGAAATTACTTATGTTTGCAGGAGCATCAAAGGCAGTTGCAGACACACCTACATTCTACTCTAATCCTTAAGTTAAGCACTGCAATATTTGTTCAGTCACTTACATACACATATACAGATCCATAGAGTTACTAAAATAGACAGTCATATACCAACACACTTACTTATTCATCTCATGCGACTGGTACAGTTGCACTCATACACTCACTCAGATACGTATGGAAGTAGTGACACAACCTAGTCATCCATCCCGACAATTATTCCTTTAAACATGGGTCAGGCATACTAGTGCAAAGGCTGTCTGTGCACTGTCAGCGCCAGCTGTACTTGGCATCTTGAAAGCCCATACTCATGTTTTAAACCATAAAGGATGGTGCTTTGTGTTTAAAAGATGAGAGATGTGTTTCTGTCTTTTAGTAAGTTACTTGTGCACTTTCAAACCTCTATGGCAAGCACTAAATAGAGGATACCACTGATAATGCAACTGACATCCATGTTCACAAAGGCACAGACACTTTCACCCAGTCACATAGCAAGAGAAAGAGAGTTATACATTCACTGATAAAATCAGAAACTACTTGAGTATGCAGCAGTAATAAAAACATTTTCAGAGACACCCTACATTCCCCTCTATTCCCTAACGCAAGCACTGATTATTTCAGCCACTTGCACACACATTTACAGAGCCATAGAGTTACCAAAACACATAGTCCAATGCTGGCACTAGTATTTAAACATCTCATTGAACTGCTACAAGCGGGACTCCTACACTCACTCAATGTAGGCAAGTACTGACACAACCTAGTCACCCATCCAGAGAAGTAGGACTTTAAACATGGGTAGATACAAAGCAACTCAATAATGGATATGGTAGTAAACCCATTAAGTGACTAATGCATATAGTGACACTTAGAAAAACATAGAGACATAAACATTAAACTTAATAGAGTAATGTTGGCTATATTATAATAAGAGAACTTTTATGATGGAAGCACATAGGGTGCAGCGCCTAAATGAATGGGTGTTGCGGTGGAATAGCCCCCGCAACACCCACTGCCTACCTCTTTCACGCTAACCATTGCGGGAAAGGGGGCCTTATGTACAAGTCAAAACACGCAAGATGATGGATTGAATGTTGCACATTGACAAAACATTCACCCCCAGTCACAGATCTGGGTTTAATCCATCGTTATTTTGCTCACCACGCCACCCCAGTTCAGACATGGCCATATGCATGAACTGGCCATATGCAAATCAGTCTTGACCCTTCGCCTCATGGGAACAGTCCGGCTGGCACTGCCAAGCCATGTCTTCCCTGGACCGGAATCAAGCATTCTAGGACCGGTTTCGGGGTTTCACCTCTCTTCAGCCAGGATAGCTTGACTCCAGTGGCGTAGTGAGCACAGGACCCACGTCCGGGCATACCCTTCCTACATAGGGTGAACAGAAAAACACACAAGATGATGGACGGAATGTTGCACATTGGCAAAACATTCACCCCCAGTCACAGATCTGGGTTTTAATCCATTGTTATTTTGCTCACCACGCCACCCCAGTTCAGACATGGCCATATGCAAATCAGTCTTGACCCTGTCCCTCATGGGAACAGTCCAGCCCGAACTGCAAAGCCATGTCTTCCCTGGACCGTAATCAAGCATCCTAGGACCGGTTTTGGGGTTTCAAACCTCTTCAGCCAGGATATCTTGACTCCAGTGGCGTAGTGAGGATGGGACCCACGTCTGGGCATACCCTTCAAAACATAGGGCGAACAGCAAAACACACAAGATGATGGATGGAATGTTGCACATTGGCAAAATATTCACCCCCAGTCACAGATCTGGGTTTAATCCATTGTTATTTTGCTCACCACGCCACCCCAGTTCAGACATGGCCATATGCAAATCAGTCTTGACTCTGTGCCTCATGGGAACAGTCCAGCCTGAACTGCAAAGCCATGTCTTCCCTGGACCGGAATCAAGCATCCTAGGACCGGTTTCAGGGTCTCACCCCTCTTCAGCCAGGATAGCTTGACTCCAGTGGCGTAGTGAGCATGGGACCAACGTCTGGGCATACCCTTCCCACATAGGGCGAACAGCAAAACACACAAGATGATGGACGGAATGTTGCACATTGGCAAAACATTCACCCCCCAGTCACAGATCTATTTTTAATCCATCGTTATTTTGCTCACCACGCCACCCCAGTTCAGACATGGCCATATGCATGAACTGGCCATATGCAAATCTGTCTTGACCCTGTGCCTCACGGGAACAGTCCAGCTGGAACTGCCAAGCCATGTCTTCCCTGGACCAGAATCAAGCATTCTAGTACCGGTTTCGGGGTTTCACCCCTCTTCAGCCAGGATAGCTTGACTCCAGTGGCGTAGTGAGCACAGGACCCACGTCCGGGCATACCCTTCCTACATAGGGCGAACAGAAAAACACACAAGATGATGGACGGAATGTTGCACATTGGCAAAACATTCACCCCCAGTCACAGATCTGGGTTTTAATCCATTGTTATTTTGCTCACCACGCCACCCCAGTTCAGACATGGCCATATGCAAATCAGTCTTGACCCTGTGCCTCATGGGAACAGTCCAGCCCGAACTGCAAAGCCATGTCTTCCCTGGACCGGAATCAAGCATCCTAGGACCGGTTTCGGGGTTTCAAACCTCTTCAGCCAGGATAGCTTGACTCCAGTGGCGTAGTGAGCACGGGACCCACGTCTGGGCATACCCTTCCCACATAGGGCGAACAGCAAAACACACAAGATGATGGATGGAATGTTACACATTGGCAAAACATTCACCCCCAGTCACAGATCTGGGTTTAATCCATTGTTATTTTGCTCACCACGCCACCCCAGTTCAGACATGGCCATCTGCAAATCAGTCTTGACCCTGTGCCTCATGGGAACAGTCCAGCCCGAACTGCAAAGCCATGTCTTCCCTGGACCGGAATCAAGCATCCTAGGACCGGTTTCGGGGTTTCACCCATCTTCAGCCAGGATAGCTTGACTCCAGTGGCGTAGTGAGCATGGGACCAACGTCTGGGCATACCCTTCCCACATAGGGCGAACAGCAAAACACACAAGATGATGGACGGAATGTTGCACATTGGCAAAACATTCACCCCCAGTCACAGATCTGGGTTTAATCCATCATTATTTTGCTCACCACACCACCCCAGTTCAGACATGGCCATATGCAAATCAGTCTTGACCATTATTCCCAATAAGGTGCCGCATGGGCTTGCACGCACCTCTATTACCTGTAGCGCGCAGTGCTGTGTGTGGAGCGCACACACACACAGCACATCCAAAAAGAGCGTTCACGCCGCACCTTTTAACAAGCGAGCGGCGCGAAAAACGGGTGTTTCCTGGCAGAGGGAGCGGCAGGAAAGTCTTGGGCACTTGGTATCTTCTTTTAATATGTAGCGCCCGGCTGCGGTGCCTACTGTGTGCTTTTGATAAGTATTCATGTTAATTGCAAGCCCGTCAGGAGCTGCGATTAACATGAATACTTTAACAAAAGCACACAATCAGCCCACAGCCGTGCTAATGTAACAAAAGAAATTCAGCAAGTTTACAAGGACGGCGTCTAAAGTTCACGCCGTTTATGTAGACTTGCTGAATTTCTGTTCTTAACAGAACTGGGCGTCGGGGTGATTGTCTGACTTTGTTAAAGTTTTCAAGTTAATTGCAGCTCCAGACGGGCGCTGTGATTAACCTGAAATCTTTACCAAAGTCCCACAATCAACCCTCAGCTGCGCTCTTTTAAGAAAAGAAAAGCAGCAACTCTACAAACACGGTGTGTAAAACACATGTCGTGTTTGTAGACTTGCTGAATTTCTCTTCTTAATAGAGCGCAGCTGAGGGGTGATTTACACTTTTCTGTTCTTGGAAGAGTGTGCCACCTGACTTGTATTTTCCTGTTTCTGTCATTGCATCCAGATATATGATACAACAAGTAACATCATTGTTGGACTTGGCCCTTTTTGCAGGGTCATCACTAAACTTTTTGCCTTCCTCCTGCATTTTTTCTGACCTGTTGTTGGCTGTTTTATGACTGTGCACTTTACCACTGCTGTTCCGTGCTAAAGTGCATATGCTCTCCCTATTTAAAATGTATATGTTGGTTGGATTCCATGATTGGCTTATTTGGTTTACTGTCAGACCCCAGTAAAGTGCACCAGGAGTGCCCAGGGCTTGTAAATACAAATGCTGCTGGTGGGCTTGCAGCACTGGTTGTGCCACCCACAGAAGCGGCCTGGTAAAATGTATCTAAGTTCTGCCATTGCAGAACAAGTGTGCAGTCTGGTACTGTCATGCTGACTGGGCAAGTGCACCCACTTCCCAGTCCCTAAACCTTCCCTTAACTTCATATTAGTCCCCCCTATGGTAGGCCCAAGGGCAGGGTGCATTGTAAGCATAAGGTAGGACAAGCCCTGATGTGTGTGGCATGTCCTAATAGTGAATTACAGCCATTTTCGTTATTCACTATTGTAAGGCTACCTGTTCCCATATGCCAGAATGGGCTGTTAGAATTGTTACATCCTATGATCCTAACAGACCCAGGGAACATGGTAGAAATTCAGGTTTAGTATTCCTGAACTCAGAATAATAAAATACATCTTTTAGTAAAGTTTATTGTAATATTCTGTGTTTGCAATTACCACTTTTAGAAAGTTGGTATTAGCTTGCCTGACCATTTCAGCCCGCCTCTGCTATGATGTGTATCTGCCTGTCTGGTTGTGTGAGTGACAGGGCTGGGGAAACCCAGAGGGGCAGGGCTAGGTAGCCTGGTGATGAATAGGAAGATTGGCAGTCAGATGGGTGGGAGGAGTACACCTGGGCTCTGAATAGGGTTGTGCTCTGCTACCACAATGCTGGCTCCACCTCCTGCGGAGCGGCTGATGTCTCTGCCCTGCACCCTGAATAGAAAGGCATAGTCATGTTAACAGAGTGCTCAAGAACTGGTTTGGACTGGGCAAAGGCCCCTCAACCCCAGAGGAACAAAGGAATTAGGGGTATAAGTATTGTGACCCTGCTCCCAAGAAATTAGATCCTGCTGAAACAAGAAGAACCTCTGCCAGAGGAGAAGGAACTGGGAAAGCTGTAGGAGGAGTACTGTCCCTGACCTGGAGGATTGGCCTGCAGTGGTTGCCTTACTGCTGAAGGAGAGGAGAAAGACTACTAACGACTTTGCTTCAACTTGTGCTTTAAAAAGATCTCCAAGGGCTTGAACTGAGCTTGCCCCCTGAACGAAGTCCCTGGACCAGTGGACTTCACCCCAGCTCCCCAGAGTCTTTTGGAAGTGCCTGCTGCTGTTGTTGGGCCTTCTGAGGGACTGTGTGTCGCAAGGAGCTGTAAGCGCGACGCAAGGAAGAGAAGCGTGCCGCCGTCGGAGCTGTTGCCGTCGCATCTCACAGAGAGTGTCGCCGCTGCAGCCACGCATCGAGCGGAAGCGTCTCGCATCATTCCGGAAGTGTCTCGCAACGCCGAAGAAGCGTGTCGCCATCGCAGCCATCGTAGCTGTCGCATTGCACCGCATCGAGAGAAGAGTCTCGCATAGAGGAGGAATTGTGTCGCCATCTTAGTTGTCACATTTCACCGCATCCAGAAAAGCACCATCGGAGCCGCTGTCGTCGCATCTCTCAGAAGGGGTGTCGCCGCTGCAGTATCGCATCGAGCGGAAGCGTCTCACAACGTTGGAGAAGAGTGCCGCTGCCAAGGCCGCTGTCGACGCATCTCGTCAAGGGTGACGCCGCTGTAGCTGATGCATCGAGTCGAGCCTTCTCGCAACATCGGAGAAGCGTAACGCATCTGGAAGATCCCGTCTTTATTTCTTTTGCACCAAGAACTTCAATGCATCTGCACCGCTGCAACACTTTCGTTGCCCTGCGTGTCGCATCTAAGGTACATTGACTTAAAGTGTCACATTTAAGAACTTAAGGGAAACTAAGCAATCTTCTACCAACTAAGCAAACGTATTGTGTATTTTTAATCGTTTAATGGTCTTGTGATAATCCTATATAAAGAATCCTTATTTTTAATATAAATACCTGTGTGGTGTCCATTTGTAGTGTTGTCACTTGGTTACTGTATGTGTTCACAAATGCTTAACCTATAACGCTCTGAGATAAGCCTTGTCTGCTCGCCCCAAGCTACCTAGAGGGTGAGGGGGTTGTTTTAGTAGTGTAACCCGTTACCCTGACTAGAGGAAAGGTTCCTTGCTTGTCACAAGTACCTACCTGTGCCAACCAGAGAACCCGGATTCTAACATTACAGAGCTTTAAGTGGGATGAAGAAACTCTGTGTGGGGGGTCTCGCAAAGAGGGTGGCCAGTGTAATCAAGGGCTTAGCTTTAAGACACATAAGCTAAAAATCTGTACTTTTAGCATAGTGCACCGCCCGACTTGTATTTTGCTGTTTCTGTAATTGCATCCAGATATATGATACAAGTAGTAACATTATACCTACAAGTCAGGACTATTAGCTTTGTCAATGGTTGTTAGTTGCATAAGATAAATAAGCCGCAACGATGGCTTGTAAATAATATTGAAAAAGCTTGAACTTAAAGCCCTGGTGACACCACGACAATGTTGCTGTGCCTGAGTTTAAGAAAAAAGAAGGGAAATTCAGAGAGAAAATGACTCTCTTTAAAGGATTTCCCTTCCCCTACAAGGCTCACCTGGCATGACGTCATGCCCTAACTTCTCTACTAGTGAGAAGTGAGCAGTGTGAGCAGCGCACATCACTGCAGTCTGGAAAAAATGGACCACCTGTGCCAGGGCACAAAACAGAGCCAGCTAGAGACCCGGTTTGAGGCTCCCTTTAAAAAACTGCTTATGTTCAGCACTGGTGAGACCCGACCCACTGAAAGCCCAGATCCTACCTACAATTGACTTTGCAAATCCTCTGACTGCCTTTCTCTTTCTTTCCTTCTCTTACCGATTTCTCCATTACTCCATTATTGTCATGGCGTGTGTATCCAAATTGCAAATCTGCCTTAAGCCCCCTAACATGAGTTGTATGTGTGGAAATGCACCGTCTTTTTAGTTTTGTAACCAAAGTTTGGAGTGATACTTGGTGCTGCACACAACCGCGGTCTGGTTCCTGGCGCACATAGCCATGGCTGCAGCGCACAGAGACCCTACACTGCCGCACACAAAGGAAAAAAATTAGAGGGAACATTGGTCTTGACCCTGTGCTTCATGGGGAACAGTCCAGCCCGAACTGCCAAGCCATGTCTTCTCTGGACCGGTTTCGGGGTTTCACCCCTCTTCAGCCGGGATAGCTTGACTCCAGTGGAGTATTGAGCACGGGACCCACCTCTGGGCATACCCTTCCCACACAGTGCGAACAGAAAAACACGCAAGATGATGGACGGAATGTTGCACATTGGCAAAACATTCACCTGCAGTCACAGATCTGGGTTTAATTCATCGTTATTTTGCTCACCACGCCACCCCAGTTCAGACATGGCCATATGCAAATCAGTCTTGACCCAGCCCAGGGAGGACCTGGCTTGGCAGTTCGGGCTGGATTGTTCCCATGAGGCACAGGGTCAAGACTGATTTGATTATGGCTGGGTTCAAACTGGAATGGCATGGTGAGCAAGAAAACGATGGATTTAGGCCCAGTTCTCTATACTGGGGTGAATGCATGACATTGATCTGCATTCTGTCCATCAACTGTTGTTTTTGCATTTGTCACCCCGAGTGGGACGGGTATGCTCAGGTGTGAGTCTCGTGCTCTCCATGCCACTGGAATCAAGCTATCCTGGCTGAAGAGGGGTGAAACCCAAAAACCGGTCCTAGGATGATTGGTTCCAGTCCAGGGAGGGCTTGGCAGTTCAGGCTGGACTGTTCCCATGAGGCACAGGGTCAAGACTGACTTGCATATGGCTGGGTTCAAACTGCAATGGCATCGTGAGCAAAAACACGATGGATTTAGGCCCAGATCTCTGTACTGGGGTGGATATAGGACAATGTTCTGCATCCTGTCCATCAATAGTTCTTTTTGCATTAGTATAGATGGCAGCAAAGACTGTGCCCCAAGTGGTGCAGTATTACAGTTGTGGTGTGATCCCCATTGGTAAACAGACTGTGAGGATTCTGTGTTTCTCATAAGGGCTAGTATTTGGAAATACTGCTTCGATTTGAGCAATTTTTTGATCTATCCAGAATGGAATTTGTTCATGTTTTGTGGGCATTTTACCCATGACTGCGTGTAAAGTCTGTGGAGTAATTTTTAGTGTATACCCCTGTTGAGGGGTTTGATTTGGAATGGTCATTGGTGGTTGGACTGTGAAAGTCTGCATGACATATTGGACTAATTGTCTGTAAATGTTCATAAACTCTTGCAGTTGAGTGAGTAATTCCTCGTCTGACATCTCTTCGATGTCAGGATGAGGTGTGTAGCCGGCTAGAATCGGCCATGTTGCTCCTGGTCTACATAGTGGACCAAGCCTGGTAATGTTTTTGTGATGTTTTAGGGTGCCTTTAAACCAGAGATTATGCTCCTGGTATGTGAGTGGAATTTCAAAATCCTCGAAAGCAATATATTCCTAAGGTGGTTCATCTTCTTTAAAGAACTGAAATACTTTTGTTACTGGATTTGATTCTGGGAATACATTCCATGAATAGAATACCTCTGTCTGAAAGGATTTGTGTGCCTATGTCACAAAAACTACTCTACTACCTCTTGGTGTTAGGCCGTTTTTTATAAGTGTTAGAGTGATGGCTCTCCTTAAGTTTGGAGGGATGTTTATAACACTCTCATCAGTTTCATTTAAACCTGTAAAATTAGAAGCTGTTACGACTGGGTCAGCCGCAGCTACACCGTTCTCGGTGTTAGTATCCCCGTTAAAGGACATTGTTTTTGGAAAATGTAGAACAAGTTTCAAGGAAACAAAGGTAAGGTGCACAATATTTTGGAACACTGTATCATTCAACGTTAAACAAACCAAACAGCTAATATATAGGATTTTGTCCTATTCAGTTTTGGTGGATACTTAACCCTACCCACTCCAGACGTCTTATGGAGTATGTGGGTAGTGGTCTCTGAGAAAAGCACAACTGAGTTACTCAGTATCTAGCGTTAAATTAGTGCCTTACCAAATGTAGGGCGCCATGTAGTGTAGTTCCTATTTCCCTAATAGGCTCTGCGCATTGGAATAATATACCCTTTAGATTTGGCATAGGACTGAGGTCAGTATGCCCCTATAGAGTATATAAACTGAATTACTTTGTGCCAGCTAACACAGAGGCCACTAGAAACTCCTTGCAAAAAAGAAGGGAGTAGTTTATGGCAACCGCACAAACATGACAACTTTGTTTCCCTTTAGAATTGGAACACTCTCGGAATCATGGAAACAACAGATAACAGTTTCACTCAGCTAATCGTGCATGCTTAGTTTCTTCAGAGTTACACAGAAAGAAATAGACGGGCGTTTCAATAAAAGGATTTATTGAACAGTCTTGTTTCTCGTGTAAGAGATATGAGCTGTTACAATCATAAGACAGTATGCGAGATATATTATGTACAGCGTAAGCAGTAGAAAGAAATAATACTTCGCTAGCATTATCTTTTAGTTATGACACATAAGTTCAAATACATAAATAACATAAGCTAAAAATGCGAGTACTCATAAGATGCTTCTCTAACTAGTTCTACCCCAGTGTACCTAACCTAAGTGTAGTACAAGGTGAGAAGTAGGTGATGTATTCTATAGTATGGTAGGCTATAGTATGGCATGCTATAGTCTGGCATGCCAAGAGTCCCTCTAAGTTCTAGTCAACTCCATACCTTGAGAATGAGAAAGGTGGAAATCTCTTTCTGGGTCTCTAACACCCCGCGAAGGGAGTCAGAACACTGGAAGCTGGATTCTCTGTGAGCAGGGATGACAGCGTCTCTTGTCAGTGCGTCAGGCCGGGACACAGGCTCCTCTAAAGTCGAGGTCTCCTCCTACCTGCTTGGGCAAGGGAAGGTATATTTATACCTTGTAGGTGCCTTGGAATGTTAGCATTGACGTAACGTCGGGCAAAGGAAGACGTCAGGAATGAACCCTTAAGGAATAGCAGTTCATGCATAATAAATAAGTTCTTGGAGAAATCAATAATCCTATGCTAGGGGAACTCCCAAGAGCTTAAGGGTCTGGTTTCTAAGAACTCGGTGTGACGTTGGGGGGAGACGGATGTAGGTGACCATGCCTGTATTTGGATAGCATGGCTAATGTCTAAATAAGGTCTGGGATCTTATGCCTATATAAGGGCAATGCAAATTGTGCCTATATAAGGACGTTTCAGGAAAACCTATATACGGACACCTAAAGCGGACTATAACAGTGAAGCGGTGGCATGACCTCAAGAGCAAGGTGAAAGAGAAGAACAACAAGAACCATGATCTGGCTCAGAGGATTGGCGGTGACCCTCCAATTCCACTACGAACATTCACCGCATGGGAGGAGAAGGTGCTTGGCATACTGCACTCAGAGAGTCTCACAGGAAAAGCCGGGGGAGTGGAGGCTGGTAAATACCAACAAATATCTACCATCATACTGCTATGTACTGTCGTGCACAACTACAAAGCGACACCTCCTAGGCACAAATGCATTCATGTGCACCACACTTTCCCCAACACATGTCTCACAGATCCAACATTCATTTCCTTTGATTCACCCAAAAAGGAAGCTAGCAACATTACCATGGGGCCATGTGTACAGGAATGCAGCACTACAACTCCCACCAGGACCCCCTGTCCCAAAGCTGATCCGGATGGAAAACTCCCCCAGCCAAGAGCCATGTATAACCATTGCCTTTCTCTATTCCACAGGGAGGCAGCCATCTTAACAGGGAGGGGTGTCTGTGGATAGGCAGCCAGCACTACAACTTCCACCAGGCAACCTTGTCCCACAGCTGAGCAGGATGAAACATTGCACACACCCACAACCATGTGGCAGGCATTGTATTTCACTCTTCAGAATTACAGGTAGGTATCCATCTTCACAGGTAGGGTGGTGTGTGGGTGGGAAGCCAGCAAAACAACTCCCACCAGGCCTACTTGTCCCAAAGCCGAGCAGAATGGTACACTCCACCCCACACCCCCAACCATGTGGCAGCCATTGTATTTTACACTTTAAACTTACAGGTAGGTAGCCATCTTATGCTCTGTTGTTCCACCCCTGAGTAGGATGGAACACTCTCCCATCCAAGAGCCATGTGTAACCTATTCCCTTCCTCTGCTCCACTTCACAAGGAGGCAGCCATCCTAACAGGGAGGGGTGTTTGTGGGTGGGAAGCCAGCAATACAACTCCCACCAGGCAACCTTGTCCCAAAGCTCAGCAGGATGGAGTACTCCACCCCCACCATGTATCAGCCATTGCATTGCGCACTTCAAACTAACAGGTAGGTAGCCATTTTAAAATGGAGGTAGTGTTTGTGGGTGGGAAGCCAGCACTGCTACTCCCACCAGGCCCCCTTGTCCCACATCTCAGCAGGATGGAGCACTCTCCCCACCCAGAAGCATGTGACAGACATTGCATTGCCCTCATCAAACTAACAGGTAGGTAGCCATCTTAACAGGGAAGGGTGTTTCTGGGTGGGAGCCAGCACTATAACTCTCACCAGGCCCACTTGTCCCAAAGCTGAGCCGGATGGTACACTCCACCCCCACACACAACCATGTGGCAGCCTTTGTATTTCACTCTTCAAACGTACAGGTAGGTAGCCATCTTATGCTCTCTCGTCCCACCCCTGAGCAGGATGGAACACTCCCCCCACCCAAGAGCCATGTGTAACCATTCCCTTCTTCTGCTCCACTTCACAGGGAGGTAGCCATCTTAACAGGGAAGGGTGTTTGTGGTTAGGAGCCAGCACTACAACTACCACCAAGCACCTCTGTCCCAAAGCTGAACCAGATGGTACAATCCACACACCCACAACTAACCCTGGGCGTAGTTCGCGTAGCCGCGCTTCGCGAAGATGTCATTGCACTACGCGACCTTCGCGTAGCTTCGCGAGCTTGCGTAGTTGCTTGTGGCAACCTGTTCGCGATGGCTTTTTCTTGTTCGCGAGCGCGGTAAGCATGTTCGGGGAGCGGTTTGCATGCTCGGGGGATATATCTCGCGATCTTACCCATGCGGTCGCCAATGGGCGCGGCCATCTTGTTTTTCTATTGTCCCGCCCGCTCGCGAGGCCTTATTTCCTGTTCCGGGTCGCGGATAGTGTGTTCGCGATGTGCATTGACGTGTTCGGGAGCGCATTTTACTTGTTTGCGATGAATAGTACATGTTTGCGAGAAATAACGCGCAAACTTACCCACGAGGTCGCGAATGGGCGCGGCCATCTTGTTTTTCACTCTATGCTATGGTTCTGGACCTACTTTTGTATCCTCCCTTTATCTTTGCCATCCTTTGTCTTTAAAACATTTTTTCTGACTTTTTTTAATTATTATCTATCTCTCTCTTTGCCTAAGTTTATATTTTCCATTTTATTTCTACTTTTACTGTGTTTTTGTTACTTTTATAAAGTTCTTTCTATCTTCTTCCCCCTAACCTTTTTTTACCCTTCTAACTTTTCTTTACCGCCTCCCACCCACCCCAGAGGCATGGCCAAGGGCACAGCAAGGTCCAATGGCAAGGACAAGGGACCTGCAGGAGCTCAGAAGGCCCGCCTGCCTTGCGGCAGAATGCGTCCTGCAGGGGTGCAGGCCCGGCAACTAATTGGGGAAGAGGAGGTGGCCGCCCTTGTTTTTTTCATCCAGCGCCACCTCCCCTTGACCTTGGCAGCAGGCGGCAGGCACGGCTCCGGTTACGCTACCCAGGAGCGGCACCGTCAGTGGGCGAAGGTGCGCCGGGCCGTGTTCCGGTGCTCTGGGGTCCGGCGCACCCACAATCAACAAGCCCACCGGTGGTCTGACATCCTGGACCGGGAGCAGGACCTGTTGGACCTGCTAGGTGTTGAGGTCGTCGGGCTAGGTGAGTAACTTATTGTGTATATTAAATTTGATGAACAACAAGATTACTGCTGCGTGCCAAGCGTTGCTGTTAAATTAAGTTCCAAAAAGCAAAATGTTCTTTGATTTAAGGACCCAGGTGCTCGGTGGTACTCTTACTTGTTTGCAACTTAGTTTGCGCTAGCTTGTGCTGATGCTGATTATATAAGAGTTTATTTTACAGAACTGAAGTTAGGTAATGCGATTTGTTAGAGAGGCTCTAGTCCTTCCATTGTCCTACTGTGAAATAGTGGTGGATGGATATTGGATACTAGGTTTAATTTGTTAGTATTAGTTAATAATTGTTTTATGCGGTCTGCGTGACGCCTCCTCTGTCACTGAGTGCTGCTTACCCCAGTCCTCCGTCGAACCTTTTGTACTTTGTTTAGTGAGTGGTAGGCTTAGCATGGTCAGTCAGTAGCAGAACTAGATCAGAATCATACAAACAACCCACAATTTGTTGTATCTTCTATGTATGCACTAATGTATGCATGTGTCCTCCATCTCATCTATGCATTTGATGGCTGAAAAAAAATGGAAATGCAGACTTAGTGAACAATTGGCCCGTCTGGAATAGGTGGTTTAGGTCAGGTGGTACTTACTAGGCTTCGTTAGTATTTGTAATCAGAATGATTATGGAACACTGGAGTGTTCTTAAATAAGTAGACGATCCGTGAATGCAGGAAGAAGCCAGTAGTTGATCCATCTGATTAGATAGTTCAATTTTATTGCAATAGTTGTTTCCTAAAATCTTGTTTGACTTATTTTTCCAAATGATTTATTATTATTTCTCTTTCTTTATTATATTTTACATGATCATCAGCACCACCCAGGGGCAAGAAGACTGAGGCTCCTGCCGCTGGCCCCAGTAAGTTCTCCAGTGGTTATATTGACATTTATATTTCCCTAACTTTTACTGCATCTTTTTCTTCCGAACTATAAATTATGGTTCCACTTTCTAATTCTATTTTTACAAAAGCTTACTTCTTTGACCTTGACTATCTGTTTCCAAATTCTGTTTATCCCTGCCTCTAACTAAGTTGCTTCTAACTGCCTCTGCTATGACTCTCTGTACTACTACTACTATTACTATTATATTACTCTGTCTGTAGCGAAGCTTGCACAGCTGCCCACTCTTTATAGAAGGTTTTCTTTGGAATAATAAAACTTTGATTGACCAATAGCTCTAGCCACTGTGTCCTGACCTTTGGGTTGTCCTCTTCAAGTCTTCTCAATGTTGAGGTTTTGACAATTACCACAAACAAAATGGCCAACCAGATATTTGACTAGTATTTTTGATCGGATAGTACATGATACTATTATTGTCTAGTGATTCTGAAGAGCCACATACAGAACTATGCACAACAAAATAGGATGTTGCTGATGGGAGGTTGGACCTTACTAATCACACCTCAGTCCGAAGAACCCAGGATCCCCTGACCGACTAGCTATAGTGTCTCACATTAGGGAACCCCCCCACGAAGAAGATACAAAATGTTGATGATGACTGAGACAGACAACCCAGAACATAATAATACCATTTTGCACACTAACTTGTGTAAGTCCACCCCACCACACCAAATACCACAGAGTCTATGTGTAAGTTCAAAAGGTTTATTTGAAACAAGTATCAAACTCTGTACATCGTTAATATGAAATTTATTTTACTACAGCCATAGTCAATAAGCCAGCAAAAAGCCTAACATTAAAACAGTAAACATTTACAAGTGCATGACAACAAGAACAAGAGCCAAGATCTTTAGAATTATGGAAGACCCCTCACCGTAGAACGTAGAAATACTGGTTACATAATCTTGCATCATAATATGTTCTGTAAATCTCTGGTTTGTTGAAGGGAATCATCCGCATATTATATGAGAAAAATGCTGCGAGTTAGCCGTTAGATAGGATACTGGTGAATGGAAGCATTCTGCAGTCATGGCAAAAATTGTAACATGTATGTGATGGCTAAGCAATATGAACTAAACAAACTCAATAAGTGTGTTTTTTTCCGACCTCGTCACTTGTACGCAACAGTCAAGTGGCCTCAAAGGCATCTACTCTACTGCGCATCTCACTAAGCTTGCAGGTATAATTAAATATGCGCCAAAAGAGTAGTAGTCAACATGATGAATCTAAAAGGGTTACACATGGCTCAGGCTAACTTTCAAAAGAGTAGAGTAGGACTAGATGACCCTAGGAAGTGGAACCATATCACCACTAGTGTCTGTCTACTGACTGTGCATACTGTCTAGTGCTGATGTATGTTGTATTAACTTTTTTTCAATGTTCCAAGTGAACAACACTTAAAATAGGGGGAGGTTTCCAGGCATCTAAAAATTTGTGATGTTTATTTATAGGCACACTACCATCCACCAGTGCCGTCAGGGCCAGCGATGCGGCCATTCCGGAGGGGCCAGGCGAACTGGCGGCACCTGCAGACGAGACAGGGGGAGATGCAGCAGCAGTGGCCGGCGGCAGTAAGTTATATTCATTAATTCTTGACATTACTACTAGATGGAAGTGTGTTCACTATTTCACTGTACTGTGCGACTTATTATTATACAACGGTTGAAGAAGACACCCTTTACTTAGCATTATCAGCGTGATTAGAGTAACCAATGGCCTCTTCGATTTGACTCCAAAATCAGCTGTGTGAAGGTTTTATGGAGAAGACAAACTCAGATCAGATGACCTTGATGGATGTGTTGAACAAAGAGGGAAAGAACTAAGGGTGGAAGGACGGGCGAGATAAATAATATGACTGACTGGCAGAGAAGGATATGTTGTTGGAAGCATGCATAGGTGGCTGATAGTAATCAGATCAGATGTAAGGGTTGTTGAAGGATGGGTGGAAGGTGAAAGAATGCCTGCCTGGGTGGACGACAAAGTATGGGTGGATAGTGCTAGATAGCAAAAATCAGCGTTGTTTCGTTCAAATTCAAACTCAAAGCCAAGGCAAGCAAGGAAGGAGCGGAAGCATGGGTGGTTGTTGGTGAAACCAACTAAGAGAGAGATATAAAAAAGAAGGATAAACATTTATTTGAATGGATGTATTCCTGGATGTACTATAGACAGTATAGGATTGGAAAGTGTCACTGGAGATTCTTACTTTGAAGAAAATGTAAAAGAAACTGCGCGACAGTAGCAAAGCCTAGGGGAATATAGGTAGTATTATCAGAATACAGTACACTTGCAGTAGTTTGAAAGCATGTCATATATATTTATATATATATATACATTATCAAGCGGAAGCCCCTTCCTCCCTTTCTGGGGACCACTCCCTACCTATTATTATTAATGTATTTTCGAATTGTGGCAGCCAGCCTGCAAAGGGTGGCCTATCTGTTGTTTATGGTTATTGGTTACACAATCAATGAAAGCAAAGTACCCTCTGCAGTAGCAGTTGGTGGTGGGAGTGTTTGCGGGCGGTGACATGGGGAGGGGACGGGTGGGTAGCACTGGCGAGTAAACTGTGTATTACGGCCAAATACAGGTAATCAACATAAAAATAAATAACATTATTTTCAATGTGCGTGCTGCACCACCGAATGCGATGCAGTGCGTGCAACAGTTTTTTTTTTAATGTATTGTTTAATTACCTGTGATTGTCCTTAATCCATAGTTTACTATCCCCATCCTGCACCTTTCCACGTCACCGACTCATCGCCCGGCAGCACTCCCACCACTGACCGCTACTGGCCTGATGTCGTATCGTATTAGCATCTATAATATGAATTTAAGCAATGATCATTGGATCAGATAAATAATCAGCCTTTTTGTAGTACCCATGGCAGGGTGTAAGTGAAATTGTGCATGCCATTTGCCCCCATGTAACAGAGTATGGCCAGTGCCAACGGCCGTAAGGCGTCATACAAAAATATGAGCTTCCCCACCTGCAGACAGTAGTAGTAAATAAAACTAACGTGAGTCTGCATCATGTGGATCATATCTGTTTCTCTTGGGTGCAAGCTTAGCTGACTGAGCTGGCATGCCGGCTACAACAAGGTTATGTAATTGGGCTAAACTACAGATAACAACAACACGACTGTTGTACCGGAGTACATAGTACGATTTTATTTATAATGTCGGAAACTCCCACAAATGTTAGAGTCCAAGGAAGTAGGAGTAGAGATACTTACCACCAAATCACAAATGTTATGAACTGTGCTTGCTAGTGATACTGTGAAACTATGTGTTGAATGATTTCAGTGAGTATTGGCTACAACATGTTCTTTTTCTTTCTTGATTCTAGATACTCCTTCCACACCAACAAAACCATCTCGGAAGGAGTTGGCTGCTAGGGCCCAGCGCCGGAAACTGGAGGCCATCTGTGAACATTATCGCCGGCTGGTGACTCAGGTGGAGGAGGAGGAGGAGGAGTAGGCGGCTGCAGCCTCCTCCAATGCCCCGGGCCCCAGTCAGGCCCTGCCTCCACTTTCACGGCGCCGTGGTCCGGCAGCCGGCCGCCGGCGCCCATCTATTTCAAGCACTGCTGCCCCCCACTCTGCATGTAACTACAGGGCATTTCGCAGCCAGCTGCTCCGCCGGGTGGCCCGCTTGGAGGAGAACCTGGAGGAGCGGGTAAAGATCCTGGTGGATAAACACCTCAAGGCCCGCCGACGATAGAGGACCTCGTCATTTGCCCCTTTTTTAATTCCTTTTGTTGGTGGGTGGGTTTGCGGGCGTTGGATATTTTTCTGGACATTTGGGACTCGCAACTTTTGTTTTGGACATTGGTTGGGGTTAGGGAGGGGGGTGGGTTAGGTCAGAGTGGGATAGTTTATTTTTGTTAGGGGTATTAAATATATACTATTATTTACTTATACGATGTTAATGTTTTGTGGTGGGTTACAGTTTTCCGAATTCAATCTAAGTTACATGGTTGTTTACTTTGTTTCCGTGCTGCTGCATGCCCACAGCCAGTGTTTGATTTAAAAGATCTGCCGATTTTGTAACACACAAACCGATAGATGCAGTACCCCTCACTGAGTTATTTTAATTGTCATAATAGTACTGTCAGTCTCTCCTCCTAGTCTATACCTCCCACAAAACTTATCTTACCTGCAATTGATGATGAAGTTCGGCACACTGATGGCTGCATGGTTGGTTTCCCAAATTAACGGACAAGATGCCATTATTGTGGTGGTAGTAGTAGACACTGGCAATAGCATTTGAAAAAAGAAAGAGAAAGTCACTTGACTGAGAGACTGTGGGAGGAGTAGTAGAACAGAACACAAAGTAAACTACAGCATGGGTGGGCTAGCAGAAGAAGATCCTTGCACAGCCTCAGTTGAAATTCAATTAGTGTTGCTTTCACCACATCTGCCCCAGCAAGCGTGTGATCAATTGGTGTACATAATGTAGTCATCACATCACAACTCAATATAAATCACGCAGCCCGGGGGAAGAGGGTTAGGGATTGATGAATGGCTGGGAAGTGGGATTTTGGGAAAGGTTTGAGAAAGAAAAACAGACAGTATGCATGGACACAACAAAAGTAAAACACAATCTTGTAAGATGACCATGATCCATTATCAAAGAAATCAAAGTATAAAGTGAGAAAAAGCAAATGCATGCATGCTGAGGAAGAGATCTTGATGGTAATGATAATGAGTTGTACTTACTATACCTATTACCCAATGAGACAGTACAGTCAGGGAAGAAATTGAAATTTGCCTTGCCTGTCTGCCGCCCTTAGAGCTCAGACCGAACCCAATTACATGCTGTACCGGGCTTACTTTTATTTTTCAAGCAAACAAAGGAAATTAAAAAATAGTTGTAGGGATCAATTACCAAACAAACCACAAGACACAGTCGTAATGATTGAAGAGAAAAAAAGCAATCAAATAAATTTAAAGACGAATGATGAATGATACTAAAGTTACTGTATTATCCTGGTCCAAATGTGGAGTTGCATCATTATCGTCATTCCTCTTGGTCCTCCCTTCCATGGACACTCCGCACATCATCTTGGGTACCACTGCCTGCCTGATGCGGATTGGTAAGGTAAGTGTGAGTCATTTCTCCCACTATAGCACAGGTTAAAGGCCGGCCTGTAAGTGTAGATGGAAAAACAAAACAGGGTATTGAAAAATTACTGCATTTAAAACAATAAACTCAATTGCAGTGGAGTGCAAGATGAGAAGACAACACTCTGGAGAGAACACTTTCAGACTGAGGCAGCTTGGATAGGATACATAAGTGTCTACTCTACAGCATTAAGGTACAACAACAATGGGACAGTACTCAGGAGCCAGCACAGCCACAGAACAGGAGAACCGTGGCACAGTCCAGGCACCCTACCCCTTACTTACATTTTGAGCGAGCCAGAGAAATGTCATATGCACTGCAGCAACCGAGCATTTTCCAAATGAAGTGACTAAATCAATGCGCCACTGTCTCTCATATCACTAGACTGTACTCCAGTCCACACCACTACACAGACATCTAGCCTAGGTCTGTGCTGTGGTTCTTGTTCAAACTGTTTACCTTTTAAGTCAGTCCATGAAACGCATCCATCAATTTTCTCCGATCCAACTGACTGTGTGCAAAGATAGTATGCTCAGCAGCATCATGATGATGACCGTGTGGTACGTCTTCTCCAACACCAACTCAGTCTGTAGTGACTGATTAAGTTTAGAATATATTCCATATTACTAAATTGCAACGGATATTGGCCGGCACCTGCAATGGTAGGAGTACAATGTGGCTATTATTAAACAACAAGGAAACATTAACTGTCACCACACCAGAGTCACTTTTACTTTGTCTATAAACTAGTATAGTTCTACTTCATGCACAATTATTCGTAGTCAGCCGGAATCCAACGCAATGCATGCCACCATCATTCACAATAATCACTCATTACCTGTCTTGGTGTTCTCTTTGGCTGTCTGATCTGATGCCTGCCTAGCCTTCTGCCAGTCAGTGATGAGTTTCTTTCGGCTTGGAAACAAAATGGAATATAGCTGGAGTCACGTTTCACTTCTTATGGAGGGACTGTTAGAGGCAACATGTATTGTACTATTCTCCATCTCCATCCAATGTCTGGCTTGCTTGAAATGTACTTAGGGAGAGTAAGGAAGATGGAGCAGGGCCCTGAGGAGTGGAGTGGACAGTTATGCACAGACGTGCAACTCCAATAGGGAAATAAAAAGAGGAGACTGTTGATGGATTTGTTGTGATTAGATTTTGAACCAGAAAAACAGATACACACAGTCACACACAAATAAAGGAAGGGAGAACAATTTGAAAGCCTAGTTGTCAGGGAAGAGGAGCTCGTCCTCAAACTCTGGTGGTTCAGACAGAAGTACGTCTAACAACCCACTACTTATGTCATCGAAGTAGCTCTCCTCTTCCTGCTGTGATTCACGTATTTTGTACTCCGGTGGTATAAAGTATTGATTCATTTTGATCATGGTTAACCTCTCAACGCTTTTGGGCGAGAGACTGGTCCTTTTGACAGTAACAATGTCACCAGCAGCACTGAAAACATGCTCTGAAGAGACACTTGCAACAGGGCAAGCCACATACTTTATCGCCAGCCTGCTGAGCACTGGCCATTGGCTTCTTTTCCCATACCAATACACCAATGGGCTTTGCTCCATGAAGACCTCTGTTGTGTCATCTAGATAGGCCTGAACCATCCGCTCAATGTTCAGGGGTGCTCCGATTTGCTTGGCCTCTTTTGCCTTTGCATCAGTCATGGATGTACAATACCCTTTCCGTAGAAACCAATCACCTGCCGTTTTTTTTAATGTGCCTGATGATCCTGTTGGTGCTGTTGATATTATTGCTGGCAGTTTTGTTGACTGCTGGGAGGCAAACGCTCTGCTCTTGGCCTCTGAAGTAGAACTTGGCTCTGGGTGCCCTGCAGTACTTTTTATGCCCTGAAGGGGCGGGCCTCTAATTAAGATCCTTAATTTTCAAACTCAGTGGCTTCCTCAGCTATCAAAGTTTTGAACTGGGCAACATTCACTTCTGAAAAAGGAATTACTTCATTACTGCGCAGCAATAATTTGTAACGTGGATCCAAAATTGAGGCAGTAATGTAATGTGGATGTGACACAACGTTATTTTGAATCCTTGTATTGTGAGATAAGCGAGCGGATAAGGTGTCTGCCAAATGATATGCGTCTACTTTGTCATCCAGACCTGCATACATTTATGACACCTCTTCAGCTCTTGCTCTAGCATGTACAACAATGGGATAGCTTGGCCCATAGTACAGTCCTCCCTGCTCACTTCACGCGTAAAGACCTCAAAAGGAAGTAACATCTCTGTCAGGCATTTGACGAGGTCCCATTGGTCCATCTCAACTCTCATGCCTTTCACAGTAGGATCCACTGACCTTTTCATGACATAAGCATTAAGTGGTATGTACTGCTCAAACAGACGCTCAAGCATGTAATACGTTGAGTTCCAACGTGTTGGCACCTCCTGGATGAGTGCTTTGACTGGCATTTTATGCTCACGCTGAATGACCCTCAGCTGCTTCCGGGCTTTAAAAGAATGGTTGAAATGCGTGCATATTCTTCTGCAGGTGGTCAGTAAGCTGCTGACTTTGCTTTCATTTTTCAGAAAGTCTTGAACAACAATGTTAATGCAGTGTGGCAAACATGGCACCCTGAAATAGCCACCATCTTTCATGGCCCTAACTACATTACTGCCATTGTCCGTGGCAACAAAACCAATGGTAAGCCCTCTTGGTCGCAGAGACTCAAACACCTTGCTGTTAAACTCCTCCAAAATGTTTGCAGCAGTATGAGATTTCTCCATAGCAAACATGGCTACAGTTGCATGTTTGCGAGTGTCTTTAAAAATCTCAGCGGTGTCAACAACACCGTCAGATATCTTATCTTTAACACCCGAAAAAGAGACCCAGTGTGCAGTGATGCACATGTAATCAGTGGCTTGGCAACTGGTCCACATGTCTGTTGTCAGGTGTATACTCTGAACAGCACTTATTTTAAGGCTTTTCCAAGCAATTCCAGCACGTCGTGATGTAGTGCTGGAACAGCAACTCTTGCGAAATAGTAGCGGCTGGGAACTTTCCATTTTGGGCAGATGGTGGTCACAAACTCATGAAAACCCACCCCTTCAACAAAAGAAAAAGGGAGAAGGGCCAGTGCTAACATTTTTGCCAGCTTTGCACTGTACAAACGTGCTATTGGGTGGTTGCGTTCATACTGCTCCTCCGGCCTACTAAACATGCTAAGAATGGTAGGCTGCATGGTATTCCTTCCTGTGGTCAACGTCACACTTTTTGGGCCAGCAGTACTCCTTGGTGTCTCAGGCTGACTCTTACTCTTGTGCCAATGAGATATGGCTGAGGATGTGGGCGTTACCACTGCAGTGCTGGGGACAGGGCTACTTTGCGTACCACTACCACAGAGAATGTCTCCCTCTTCTTCCTGTTCCACCGGGAGCGGACTTTCTACTCGTTTATACCCAACAGCAATGGTTCCAGATTTGAAGCGACTAAGGTGCTCCTCCCACTGGATTGCGTGGTGTTTTTTCAGATGGGTCATTTGGCCTCCGGTACCATAGTTTGTACCAAGCTTACCACGACTAACAGAGGTATGACAAACGGAGCATATAGCAATGTTCTCCTCCTTTCCGCTAACCGTAAAGAAGTCCCACACTGGGGAGCTTAACTTTTGTCTCCTGCTGGAGGTGCCACTCCCACTTCCAATGCCGGATGAACTGGAGGGTGTGTGTTGAATTTGACTCTGTGCAGGACCACTACCTATTTCTGCTGAGGTGGTGCTTGTGCTGGATGTAGGACACTGCCGGCCCTTTGCTAATGTAAATATGGATGCTGGAGGTCATGTTGGTGTTACCTGTGTTGGAGGTATGCGTACTACATCCCTCGCAGCCATTTTGGATAGTGTAAAAATGTTGGTCTCCATCTCCTCAGGCCCAGGAGTGATGTTTGTGATGACTGGCTCATCATCATCATCATCATCATCATCATCATCATCCTGCTCTTCTACGTCAACATCCATAAGTGTAAGGCTTTCTGGAACCATCCTTTTCCCATGCCTGCTCTTGTGATGTGTTTCCCTCTCAGACTCAGTTTGTGGCTTCCAAGTGGCATCTAGATCATCAGAAGGGGGGCTTGGTGAAGAACTTGATGTACTAACCCTCCTTTTCCTTGCTGGGGATTTGGATGCCAATGGAACTTCTAAAGGAGTGGCTTCCTCTTCTTCCTCTGCATGAGGCTCAATTTTCTGAACTGCCCCTACTTCGGGAGGAACAACAGCTACTATTGCGGGCGGTGGCTGCGGCTGTTGACCACTTATCTGCTGTGTTGATGATGTTCCCTCCTGCGTTGATTGTGTACTACTTTGAGATAGCGATAAATTTAGTTCAGGCTCAGCATCACTGCTTTCCACCATAAGGCTGGCTACCTCTTCCACACTCATCTGCTTGGGCCTGCGTTGGTGGGTTGGGCCCACTGATGTGGAGGTGCTGCCCCCAGCTTGGCCCCCCGACACCGCTGCTGCAGGCGTCATTTTTGGTGTACCAAAAAAGGTTTTGGGAGGCACACCAGACTTAAGTAACACTTCCTTCTTCTTCTGTTCCTTCTTCTCCATGGCAACTTTCTTGGTACCGGAGGACCTGCTACCTAGGGGTGGGCGGAATTTGCAAAATCCACTTTTGCAAATTATCGCGAAAATGTTTAAAATTTTTGCAAACAAGCGGAAATATCGCGAAGATGCTGAATTTTTTTTCCCGCATGTTCGCGAGATTTTCTGCATGGTTGCGGGTCGCCAACTTACCCATGTGGTTGCTCACGGGCGCGGCCTTCTTGTTTTGAGTTGTCTCGCGGTGCATGATCGCGAGAAGAAAGACGTGATCACGCGACGCATGACATCACTGCGGGCGCGAACTGTCGCGAGACAGCGTAAATGGCTAAAAACAATCCAACATCTCATGGAGAACGCGACCGGATCAAGAAAACTTGTCAGCGAACGCAGAGATTCAGGTAAGGCGATCGCGCGCGCGCGAGAATGTATTATTTTACAGTGCGAGTAAGAAACAAATTATTGCCAAGCTGAGGAAAGCGGAAATTTTGACATTTTCACGCTCTCCGCGGAACGCGAAAATGTCAAATTATCGCAATTTCCGCGAACGGAACAAAATTTTTGCCCAGGCCTACTGCTACCTGCTTTCTTTGGGGGCATCTTCAACAGATGTCAAAACAGCACTCAGTAGCACAAGTTTCAGAGATGCCTGGTCAGGTCACTCACACGTCACGTTGTGTACAGCAGCAGGATGTCGGTCTGGCACCACAACAGTGGATGATGATGACACACCTCCTCTTTCTTTTGTGCACCTAAAAGCAAAAAAGCCAGAAGAACATCAGTCAAAAGATCCATAATATAATATATAACTTATTAGTGTCTGGTGGGTGGTCATCACAATTAATAAACTAGGCCACAAGCTTGGAGGCCTATGCAAAAAGCACAATGCCTGCCTTCCTAAAATGGCCGCCACACACATGCACAGGCCACCCACCACAAATAACCAAAAAGTGACTACAAAGGACA
Source organism: Triturus cristatus (assembly GCF_964204655.1). Lineage (NCBI taxonomy): Eukaryota > Metazoa > Chordata > Amphibia > Caudata > Salamandridae > Triturus > Triturus cristatus. The sequence continues at coordinate 893,934,557 of NC_140582.1, read as the reverse complement.
GGAACAGGAAGTTTTAGTGTCTTTGGAACTTACTTCCTCTCACAAAAATATTTAGAAAAAAATAAAAGCTTCTCCGTGCTCCAAACCTACAGCTCAATGACAACCTGAGGAGTTTTTTTTAGCAGAAATGCACAAAAAAGCGTTTTCGAGAAGGATCTATGTTGCTCGCGAGATATTGTTTGCCAGATTGCAAAAGCTGCGTGTTCGGGATCGCGAACTGTACAAAAAGGCTTTATCGCGTGCGCGAACACGCATATTGCGAGCGCGAAAATGACGAAAACTGTAAGTCCGCGTTGTCGCGCTGTGCAGAGTTACCAAGAGTACGCGAGCTGAATCCCTAGGCTTACATACTGGCTAAAAAGCCCTATTTATTTAACACACACCCAAAAAATGCTATTCCACCCCAAAAAACACCTTTTGCAATAAAATCTAAAGCCATCCATGGTGTAAAAGAAAATCAACAGACAACAAAAACTGTAAATTTAAATAACGCACCTAAGATTTGAGGCTGACTACCTCTGGGCCTACTGGCAGACTAGGCCACAAGCTTGGAACAGAATGGCAAAAGCAAGCACACTGCTTGGATGGCTCCACAAAATGGCCGCCACACACCCACAACAACAAGAAATGGAAGACAGTCAATGTACGCCTATGGCAAAAGCACAATGCCTGCCTTCCTAAAATGGCCGCCACACACATGCACAGGCCACCCACCACAAATAACCAAAAAGTGATTACAAAGGACAGGAACAGGAAGTTTTAATGTCTGTGGAACTTACTTCCTCTCATAAAAATATTTTGAAAAAAATAAAAGCTTCTCCGTGCTCCAAACCTACAGCTCAGTGACAACCTGAGGAGTTTCTTTTGCAGAAATTCACAAAAAAGCGTTTTCGAGAAGGATCTATGTTGCTCGCGAGATATTGTTTGCCAGATTGCAAAAGCTGTGTGTTCGGGATCGCGAACTGTACAAAAAGGCTTTATCGCGTGCGCGAACACGCATATTGCGAGCGCGAAAATAACGAAAACTGTAAGTCCGCGTTGTCGCGCTGTGCAGAGTTACCAAAAGTACGCAAGCTGAATCCCTAGGCTTACATACTGGCTAAAAAGCCCTATTTATTTAACACACACCCAAAAAATGCTATTCCACCCCAAAAAACACCTTTTGCAATAAAATCCAAAGCCATCCATGGTGTAAAAGAAAATCAACAGACAACACAAACTGTAAATTTAAATAACGCACCAAAGATTTGAGGCTGACTACCTCTGGGCCTACTGGCAGACTAGGCCACAAGCTTGGAACACTCAATGTAAGCCTATGGCAAAAGCACAATGCCTGCCTTACCAAAATGGCCACCACACACATGGCCAGGAGCACACAACAACAAGCATAATCCAAGGGGAACAAAGAAAAGAAATACAGGCCTTTATGGAAAAAGAAGCACACACTACTAAACTACCACCACAAAATTGCCACAAGCCACATGGGCACTCACAGTCACAACAGGCCATGGAAAACAATGAACTGAAGCAGGCCTATAATATATGACCGGACAAAGGAGGCCTGCTAAACAACACAGCTTTAATACACAAATGAAAATGAACAGGGCTACGAAAGGATTGGAAAGAAGTTACACATCAAGCACACACATCCCACAAAGGTATTTCACACACACACCAACAGAGAAATACACCACAGCCACATTTAGCATTTCAAATAATCCTATGCCATCCATGCCCTACATGATGTTGAAAATTCTACAGACACCACGAAACATGAACCCATGGGTACCCTACTGGCTGAAATTGCAGAGAAAAACAACTAGGCCCCTATTGAAAGCACAGGCCACCCGTCACAACAATAATTTTAAAAAACAATGAAAAACCCAGAAAAATGTAGGTAATACAAATACAAGCCCCAATGAAACAAACACTCCAATTCTCCAACTTACTTGTAGTAAATTAAATCTCAAATCAAAAAGTCCTCAAATAAATCCAATCCAATTGTATGAGCAGACAGACACAAAAAGTGATCCTTCCAGCTCCAAATCCAAATGAATGTGAACAGCACATGCACAAAGCACTGGGAGGAGCCTGCTGGACAGGAACAGGAAGTTGTAGACTCAGGGGCACTTCCTTCCTCTTGAAAAAAAGAGTTAAACAAATTAAAGGACTCCTCCTTACACAAAAGACTACAGCAAAATCACAATCTGAGGAGTTTTATGAGCTAAATGATAATTTTAGAGAAGGTTTTATGAAGATCGCGAGATATTCTTCGCCAGATTGTAGTTTTTGCATGTTCGGGATCGCGATCTTACCAAGACAGTCGCCGGAAGTCAGCTCGCGCTCCTGAATGAGATTGGGCAGCCATAGTACAAATCTCGTGGCGCTCGCGAACGGACAGAAAAGCAAGTTGGCGATCGCAGAATCACGGTAAGATGTTACCGCTTGCGCGAGAATGAATATTGAGCGCGCGAGGAAGCAAAACTACTATGCTACGCGCTAGATTGCGTAGAAATCTGCAACTTCGCACTCTATACGAATCGCGAAGTTGCCTAAACTTCGCAAGCTCTGCGAACGGAGCGTAGTTCAACGCCCAGTCTTACCCACAACCATGTTGCAGACATTATATTGCTCTTTTCAAACTTACAGGTAGGTAGCTATCTTCACAGGTAGGGTGGTATGTGGGTGGGAAGCCAGCACAACAACTCCCACCAGGCCACCCTGTCCCAAAGCTGAGCTGGATGGTACACTCCACCTACACGCCAACCATGTGGCAGCCATTGTATTTCACTCTTCAAACTTACAGGTACGTGGCTATCTTATGCACCCTTGCCCAACCCCTGAACAGGATGGAACACTCCACCATCCAAGAGCCATTTGTAACCATTCACTTCCACTGTTCCACTTCACAGGGAGGCAGCCAGCTTGACAGGGGGGTGTTTGTTGGTGGGAGCCAGCACTACAACTCCCACTAGGCCCACCTGTCCGAAAGCTGAACCGGATAGTACACTCCATCCCCCACCCACAACCATGTGGCAGCCATTATATTTCAATCTCCAAACTTACAGGGTGGTAGCCATCTTATGCTCACTTGTCCCACCCCTGATCAGGATGGAACACTCTCCCCACCCAAGAGCCATGTGTAACCATCCCCTTCCTCTGCTCCACTTCACAGAGAGGTAGCCATCTTAACATGGAAGGGTGTTTGTGGTTAGGAGCCAGCACTACAACTCCCACCAAGCGCCCCTGTCCCAAGGCTTAGCCAGATGTTACACTCCACACACCCACAACCATGTGGCAGACATTATATTTCTCTCTTCAAACTTACAGGTAGGTAGCTATCTTCGCAGGTAGGGTGGTATGTGGGTGGGAAGCCAGCACAACAACTCTCACCAAGCCCCCCTGTCCCAAAGCTGAGCTGGATGGTGCACTCCACCCCACACCCCCAACCATGTGGCAGCCATTGTATTTCACTCTTCAAACTAATAGGTAGGTAGTCATCTTATGCTCCCTTGTCTCACCCCTGAGTAGGATGGAACACTCCCCCATCCAAGAGCCATGTGTAACCATTCCCTTCCACTGTTAAACTGCACAGGGAGGCAGCCATCTCAACAGGGAGAGGGGTGTAGATAGGCAGCCAGCACTACAACTTCCACCAGGCATCATTGTCCCACAGCTGAGCAGGATGAAACACTCCACAAAACTACAACCATGTGGCAGACATTGCATTGCTCACCTTCACCTAACAGGTAGGTAGCCATCTTAACAGGGATGGGTGTTTGTGGGTGGAAAGACTGCACTACAACTCCCACCAGGCACCCATTGTCCCACAGCTCAGTGGGATGGAGCACTCCCTCCGCACCGAAAAACATATGGCAGCAATTCCCCTTAACTGTGTCACAGAACAGGTGGGTAGACAGTGCATGCACCCTGCCATTCCTCTCAAAAAGCATGGAGCTATATGATCACACCAGCCCGCACATCTCCCCAACTTGGCATAGATCAAATAGCCACTTCCAGTGTGCAGACAGCTAAGCGTATGTAACTATCACAGAAATTAAAGTTTGACTTACCAAATCACATGTTGAATACATTCAGGGCACAATCATGCACAGCAGTGAATGCTATCTATAAGTGCCATGGGGGCAGTGCACCAAGGCCCATATGAACACAACACATGCATGGTCAATTGCAAAAATAAAGCAAAGCACATGATATGACAGAAGGATGAATGAGATAACAATGGCTAGTATATGCTCAGATGTAATGTCTTACATACAGAGTAAACAACAAAGACGCTTCACATAAAGTTGTTTTGCTGCTAGTCGTTAGATGACGACATATCCTTGTAATCACATATCTGTACGTGGAACATGTTCTCTATTGACATGTCACACCATGGACAAGTAATGTATGTACCTCCACATCAAGTCATGATGCTCAGTACTGAGCAGCCATACAATGATATCGATACAAACTGTGTGGTGTATAACATGTAACAACCAAACGTCTAACACCAAGCTTGTGGGGTGCACTCCAATGACCATTTAATCTCTGTCCAACAGGTGACCAACAATTGACTGCTGCAGATGACAACACCAACCTGCAGAGCCAGTTCCCCCCCCCCCCCGGAAAATGGACTCTTGGATGCAGACTCCCTAAATTCCTCGGTCGCAGACCCTGAACCTAGCCCATCAGGACTGCCAGGTTGCACCAGGTCCCAGGTCCTCACTGTCCCCACCACTACCACCTCAGCAACAGCTGTGCTCACCCTGCTACAACGACCCGTGCAGCCTCAACCACCACCACCAGTGCTGCCTGCAACACTCTCAGAGGATACCCACACCACCCCACAATCTGAGGAGGGCAGGGAGAGTCTGTGGGTGCCTCAAGTAGTGACAACACAGGTCCAGAACAGCAGGGTAGGTGGGAGGGCAACAAGGCAACAAATTGAACAGGACACTGGGGCCGAAGCCCTGGCCAACATCTCCAGAGTCTTTGGAGCACATGAACAAACTCAGGAACAAATGGGCCAGCTTCTGGAAAAAGTGCGTGAGGTCCGCCTGCTGCTGAGGTCCATGGACACGCATATGGGCCAAATCGTGGACCTCTTGGGCCAGCTTGTGGGTGTTCTGAGGGACAGGCCAGTGGTCCAAAGGGCAGCTCAACCTCCCTCCAGTGGCCCGCAGGATGACAGTCCCACCACCTCACCTGCGGCCACAGAGAGGGGTGAGCTGGAACTCGATGAGTCCTCAGATACCACTGAGCCTGCAGCAGAGGCCCCCCCTATCAAACGCTCAAGGGGCCATCCGAGGAAAACCACAGGAGGATCACCTGGCAAAGCACCAGCCAAACACCAGGCAAAAAGCCAGCCATGATGGCACCTCTCTTCACCTTGACATTGACTTTGTTGACTATCCTTAACCACACTGCCATGTTGATGGCAGGCGTCTGTTGGACTGTGTAACCACATCAATGTGGTGACTACTCTATTGTCTCGTCTACCATCACTGACAACCTATTGATTCACTTTCCACCTTTTTGTAAATAATCACTTCTCTGTCCCAAAAAATCATTGTAAATAAACACTCTTTACACACCTATGTTTTTGTGTCTGCTCCATGTTTATCACAGGATGTACAAAATTGACTCTGATTCCAATGTACCAGAAGCACTGATTGTTTTGAGGCATTGAAAGGCTGAAGGTACCTAGAAAGACACAAGAGAACAACATTCCCTTGTCAGGTGATGGCATCACATCCATTACACAACACTTGTTATCAAGGTACACAAACCTGCACACATTACATTGAGCAACAATATCGACATAGACATCATGTAGCTGTGCATAACTACCCTGTGCCACAAACATTAGCCCTCAGCACAGAGCCAACAACAAGCAGCAGTCAGAAAGCTCCCCTAGGCCTTTTCACCAGCATCAAAAACAGAAGACAATGGCACCGTTGTACAATGTCACTCATCTTCAAGGGAAGTAGTGGTTGATGAGCTGTTGATGCAGGTTGACACCTTCCTCCTCTCCACTATCCTCGTCACTGGACATGTGTGGGTTTGCAGGTGGGGGCATCTGCTTCTCATCATCGTCCAGGATCAGGGGGATCTCTGTGCAAGACCAGGTTGTGGAGCAATCAGCATGCAACTACGATCTGACACACCTTTTGGGGAGAGTACATCAGTGCACCTCCGTTCCTGTCCAGGTACCGAAATGGAGACTTAAGAAGACCAAAAGTATGCTCCACCAAACAACGTGTCCTCCTATGGACATCATTGTAGCAGACTTCACTCGGGGTACTGGGATTCCTCAGTGGGCTCAGCAACCAAGGCCGGTTGGGATATGCAGAGTCACCTAGGTGTGAGATACACAGAGTAATTTTGTACTATGACTGTGGCATAGGACAGCATGTCACACATACAGCACGCTACTTGACTCTGCATACTCACCCACAATCCACGCACACTCTGGATGCAGATTTGCCGTCAGCTGTGGTACAATGCTGTTATGCAGGATGTAGCAGTCATGGGCTGATCACGGATATTTAGCACAGACATGGGAGATTATCGTATCCGCCTGGCATACCACTTGCACATTGATGGAATGGAAATGCTTACTGTTCCTGTAGATGTTCTCACGTGCCTGTGGTGGAACATGGCCAACATGTGTGCATTCAATGGCACCAACAACATTAGGGATGTGGGCAAGGTCATAAAATCCACCCTTCACAGCTGCCAATTCATGCCTCCTGGGGAAATGGATGTACCTGTCCTTATAGGTCATCTTAGCGGACAGGACATCACGTAGCCCCAGGCTGAAAATTGGTTGAGACATCCCACTGTGTACTGGTATGAACCAGTTGCAAAAAAATGCAGGGCTGCCATCACCTTACTCGTTGGTGTCAAAACAGTAGGATAGGTTCTGCGCGGCCTCAGATGGGGCTCCAACTGAGCACATAGGTCCTGAAGGGTAGGTCGATCCAAACTGAATTTTGGTATGATGTCCACACCCTCCATGTCTGCAAGCAATGCGAATGGATGATGCACATTTGGTTGCCTCCTAGGTAGGGTAAAAGGGGACACATGTCAATTCAATCCCCCTATGAGATGTATCCAACATCTTACGTTTTGACTGACACAGCGCCAACAATGAATGGCCTGAAACTAAGGCTTACAGCACAAGTAACATGTAGAGACACCTTGATCTAAAGTAGTTGTACACTTGTCCAGTATTTACACAGTCAGTACCCTCAAAACACATTCAGACTATGTCAATGCCAAAAGGTACATTCCAACATCTTGTGTCACCAGCCCTGAGAGTAGTTGACACAGCACATGTCTGAAACAGCAACACTGCTGGCTTCTAAATAGCTGCTGTACCTGCCACACCTTCTTGCGTAAGTCGGACAGGGCACACATTAACAACACAATGAGCACAGTGTGTACATAAAGATCAATTATAAACATTAGTTCAGCAATCTATACAGTGAAATAGGCACATTATGTTGTCATACCTTCATTACTGTGGGTTGCTTAGCCATCTCACACATTGACATGTGTACATATTTGAGAGTCCATCACACCACAGATCTATGTACATGCACAGCAATATCATAAGTGACATGTGAGGGAGTACATGCCAATGCATGTAATCCTATGCACTGTGTTGGCATGTGTAGTCATCAGTGAGTTAAATGTCACACTAGCATTGAGTTACACTATCTGGTGGCATAATTCATAGTAAGTGTTTACTGTTCAATGCTGAGAACCGGCCATTGCCATTGCTACAGCATGATGTGTCCATTGGTGCCGTAAGCGTGCACCACCACCACAATCATGGCCAGAGGCACCAATGTCAAGCTACCAAAGCGCGGTAGCGACTGCCTGGCCCTGCAGTGTGTCACCGCCAATGCCCATGCCCTTGCAGCCAATGGGAACCACAATCGCCGTAGAGAAATGCACTTTTAAAAATCGCAGTAGGCGTGCTTCACTACTGTGGGCGGTCACTGGATACAATTGAAAATGGCGGTAGGCACGCTCCGCTACCGCTGGGCCGGTCATTGGCATCGATGTTAAGTTGCCAAACCGCGGTAGCGACTACTTGGGCGCCTCGGTAGGCGTGCTCCGCTATTGCGGGGTCAGTCACTGGATACAATTGAAAGATGCACGATCGCGGTAGCGACCACCTGGGCACTACGGTGTGTCACCGCCAATGCTTCACTACAGTGGGTGGTCACTGGATACAATTGTAGTGATATACACGTTTGAAAATGGCGGTAGGCATGCTCCGCTACCGCTGGGCCGGTCATTGGCATCGATGTTAAGTTGCCAAATCGCAGTAGCGGCTACTTGGGCCCCCCGGTAGGCGTTCACCGCTATTGCAGGGTCAGTCATTGGTTACAATTGATAAAAGCTGGCCTGGACACCAATTACAGCAGCTGAGTACCACTGAAACACCCCAGGGGGCTATATATGTCTGGGAGAGAGCCACACATTTCCACTGCTGCCAGACACTGCTGACTGGCACTCTTCACCACCAACTGCTTCTGTTCCTGTCTTATGGATCCAGTGATGGAGAGAACTGAGAACCTCAGGGCCTGTCCCTTCACCACAGAAAAGCTGGAGGTCCTGGTGGACGAGGTGCTTTCACAGTATGGGAGGCTATATGGTGCTCCTGATGTCATGGTAAGTGTTTCAGAGTGAAAGTAGGAGAGTGCAGGGAGTGCACACATGAAGTTGATCCGCTGCAGTATGTGCCTGAGAGGGTGGGTTTGTGTGATACACTGCCTAGCATGCTGACTTCAGGTAAATGTGGTTTGTTGCCTAATTTCCACATATCCCGGGCTGCATTTCAGGATGGGAGGGACATGCAGTATTTTTGCAGCCATACAGTGATAGTGCTGGTTTGGAAAGTGGAAGTCAGAACAGACATTGCCTGTGCTAATGGATGTCTGAGTCCATGAGGTGTTCACATGCTCATTTGTGACATTACAAACACTTTTCGTCCAAAGGGTACTAATGGAAGTGTGTTTGACTTTATATTGCCACCATGGATCTGTAAGCATTATGCACAAGAGTGAAATGCCTGAGGGTGACACTCTTGGTGGAAATTTCCATATGACACAGCAGATCATTGTACTTCTGAAACATCCCCCTTCCATTTGTTTCATTATGTGTACTGACTTGCATGTGTAGGCACTGTTTGCCCTCTCATATTGTACATGCATGTGACTGTTCTGATGGCCTATGTTTAACCTAAGTGTAAGCCCCCCTGGCAGACCTTGTGAGAAGGGTGTGAGAATGTAAGATCATGTCCCTAATATGAGCCATTCACAGGTCAAGGACATTGAGAGGAGTGCAGTGTTGGACACAGTGAGTCTGCCCTGACACATCATTTACAATGAAATGTATGTCTTGCTCACTCACAAACTGCATCGCAGATGTGGGCCTTCTTCACATTTCTTTCTGTGCTGGCATTCTGCATGTGTATAAGATGGCAAGGTACTGTGTCTATCTTCATACCTGCATGAATTTAGGTACAGTTATCCTATGCTAATGTACTACGTGTCATGCTGCACGGCCTCTGCTAAACATATCTGAATAGCTGTGCTAAGTTTGTGCATGCTCTTGTACTGAGACACAGTGGTACATAACCCAGTGTTACTGAAATTTCCTCCTCTTGTCTCCCATGCCTGGAGCTCTAAGTCTACCAGCGTAAGGCCTTATGGAGGGCCATCGCACGCAAGGTGCGGGATCTGGGTGTCTCCAACCGACGGCACGCTCACTGTCACAAGAGGTGGGATGACATCTGCCAGCTGAGCAAAAACGTGGCAGAGATGATGCTGGGGGTTGCTCCCTCAGACTGGCAGGTTGGTACGCAGGAGCATGACACCACTAATGGCCCTCATCTTGGCAGTGACACAGCCAGAGCTGGATGGATGCTTGAGGGCCCATCAGCAGCATGTTGGGGGTGAGTATTCTGTGAAGGGTGACTTTGGGTGTGAGTGACTACATGTATCCCAACCCTGAGCCAGTGTGGAGCTCTGTAATGTTTCTAGTGTGATGCAATGGCTTGTCAGTGGCCTCTGTGTTGAGTGCAGCTGTCCTGCATTTACTCAACATATACTTTCTCATGTCTTTAATGTAATGGCCCTTGACATTGCATGCTGAGATGTGGCCTTATGGCATCGGCTGCATTAGGGGAGTCATGGACATCCCCGGGCTGTGAACAGCAGTGTGCCTCATCTTAGTGTGCTTTCGTCGATGTGTGCAGTGCCTGACCTCGAAATTGTGAGCACTACACATCTGACACCGATGTGCAACTGTAGTTGTGTTTCAAAGCACAACATGGTGGATAACTGGAGCTTCTGGCCATTGCAAAAGGACATTTGGGAGTAAGTATCTGTGTTGTCCCCTTAAAGTGACTCCATATGTGACTGTGACAACATGTTGAGATGTACATCTTTTTCACCTACAGGCACGTAGGTATGCTTACAGGAATCTGGATGTCAGGTTACATGGAGGCACAGGCAACCTATTTGGCTTTGTGAACATCACGTGGGTCATTAATGCCAAGCATGCATGTTACGATACATCTTCTGATTTTTTCTTTAAGGTTGCACATGCAGACTGCACAGGGGTGTGTGCAACATGGGGGTATCATTATATTGTTTTGTGCTTTGTTTGCTAATGATGTGTGTGAGTATGGCACTAAACTTAACCTACGTCGCTGTCTCTTGCAGCATCTACCGAAGGCACAGAAGGACAGGGGACAGACACCAGTGGTGAGGCATCTTGCACGACTGCAACAGATGAGCTCACTGACACTGATGTGACCAGTAGCGCCTCGGAGTGGGACAGGAGTGCCCTTGGAGAATCACGCCCAGAAACACCAACCTCAATGTCATCTGATGCCAGCAGTGACTCCTCGATGTTGGTGGGCACAGGGAGTGGCTAATCTGCCTCTTCTTCCACCACACATCGTCCAGTGCCCACTCTCCCAGCTACTTTCCTAGTCCTGCCCGTGCCTGCAGCAGTAAGAAGGGTAGAGTGTGCTTCCCCCCAGGCACTGCTGCCCCTGCTCCCCTCATTGTTGAGGTGGTGGACCTTTTGTGCCAGCTGTGAGTGGGTCAGGCAATTCTCCTGAATGCCTTCCAGGATCATGACAAGAAGTTGGCGCACGTAGTTGCCTTCATGGAGGGCATTCATTCTGACATGGGTGGGCTACACCGAACTGTCCAGTCTTTGTCCTCCACAGTGACGTCAGCCATTCAGCTGTCACAGGCTCAGAGTCCATCTCCAGTCCCTTTGGCAACCACCCAGCCAGTGGCAACATCTGACAAGAGTGACCACACACCACAGCCCTCAGGCTCCAAGTACTCCACACGCAGCGCACACTCGAAGCGGCCCTGAGCGCAGACACCATCCCCAAAACAAAAAAAAGTCACACAGGAGCACAAAGGCAAAAGCCCTTTATGTGACATTCAGAGACATCAAGCCAAGAAGCAGGCCTCAGGCTCACATGCATCCAAATCAGCCCCATCCAAGGACACTCCGGTCCCAAAACAAGCACCCAAAGGCAGACAAACAGTTGCCGTGCCTGCTGTGAAGCTGTTGCCTGCAAGGAGTCCGCAGATACAGCTCTCTAAAGCAGATTCCCCCACAACCTCAACTCCCACCACACCCCTGTGAAGCTGGGACAGGAGGGCAATGTGGGGGGTTCACTTGGTCAACAGTGGATGGAGGGGAAAAGGCAAGGCCAGGCCAAGTGTACCACCCGATCCAGCAGATCCCCACAGGGAGGGCCACCAGCTGCCCCTGATGCACCTTTGGTGGAGAGTGTGCCTGTTGTGCCCGCCCCACTTCCCACTCCTGCCAAGACAGTTCTTGCCTTTCGAATCCCCAGGAAGTGGAGAGGCAGCCCTCCACATTCACCCTCACACACTTTGACTCACGGTAGCATGTCTTCACCTCCCCGTGCCACCATGCCACCCGGTCCAAGCAGCCCTCCGGCTCCCAATGTCACTGATGCCTCTACCTCAGCTGGACTTCTCCCTCCCAGGTCCAGTCCTCCAACTGGCCCGACAATCAGCCACCTCCCAGTTCGACTGACAGCCAAGTCTGATGCAAAGTCCCCCTCCCAAACCTATCGCTCCCACAGGGGTGCCTGGACGGCCCATTATTATCCCCCATGCTGTGGTGATTCCCATGGCAGTGTACGGTGTCACCCATTCCCTGTGAAGGCTCTCATGCACACATGTACCTACTTTGAACTATGGAATGACCACTGGCCTTGCTGTTTGTCACTTTGGATGCCCATTCCCTGTGCAGGTTCTCATGCACACATGTACCTACTTTGAACTATGGACTTGCCTTGCTGTTGTCTACGTTTGATGCCTATCTGGGTGATATGTAATAAAGACAGTTACTCCTGTTGTCTGCTTTGTCAGTGTCCTTGCTAAATAAAAGGTTTTCTGTATTGGTATGGTTGCATGTGACAAATGCTCTGTATGCCACTTTAACATTGCCAACTGCTTGTTTTACTTTTTCAGAGTTTGCCAGTGGTGAAAGGCACTTTATTTCTTCTTGACTCTGAGGCTTAAAGGTGCAATGATGGGTGTTTGTGATGATCATCTGTTATCCTACTCATCATATGGTCATGTTTGCTAAATTGTACACATGTCATGTTATGATGCAATACCACAACAGAGGTGACTTCTATCCACAGGAGTATTTGCGGGGTGGCTAGGGCCCATCATATCTGTCTGATCATTCTGGATGTGTGTACAGCAGTGTTGATGTGTGTTCATCTTGGGATGGACTGTCTTTCTAGTCACATGGGTACATTGGAATGTGTGCACTTGAGTGGTCATACAGTGTGAATGGGTTGACATTGTCAGTAGTGTTGATGTGTGTGTGCCCCTGCAATGCCAACTGCACACATCTATGACCCAAGAAACGAGTGCCTGTTTGTTTCAATTGCCTGCCATGTGCTTCAGATTGTGGGCACATGTAGGAGTTGTAGGTTGGGCACTGTGCAGTGTGTCGGTGTGTCATTGCACTCCTGGGGGATACCTACTTGTTGTTGCTGCCAGTTGTGAGTATGTAGAGTGTGTCACTGACAAGTTTGTGTTCTGTTTTGTTGATTAGCCATGTGTCTTCTTTCTGTTTGAGCTCACTGTGCAGACCTGCTCAGCCACACTGACATTATTTGTGAGTTATCTCATGCATTGCTGTTACCTGACCCATTTTTGGCTCCAGTATGGTATGTGGTATGTGGAATCATGCCATCCCCTATATGTGCTTCTGATGCCTACACATTGTGAGTGACTCTTCTATGTGTTTGTGTACAGTACACCCCTCACCTGTCCTCTACTGACGTACACACCACTTCAATCTCATGTCTTCCACCCCATGGCTTGCCAGTGTGTGAGCCTCCCCACCACTTCATTTGTTACACTATGCTTTGTGATGCTGAACTATGTACAGGACCAATGTGTCACTCAGGACAGTTTCCCAATTATTTATGTGTTATATTCTTCTACTGGTTTGCTGTCATGGTTGCTCATGTGCAGTACATATGTTTGGGCAGCACAGTCCTCTAGTCATGTTGTTTGCACCTGGGTGTCCCTGAGTTGTGCATCTGTGGGTGATGGGTAAGCTGTATGTGTGTTTGCTGAGGTACTGCTACCCTTCCTGAGTGTGATGTTCTCTGTGTGCTGTGATGATTTGTGTTGTGGGAGTTCATGGTATGGCACTCAGATGTGTGTGCTACTGATTTGGTTGGTGTGCACACACTGCTTGGTGGGCATGCAGTTTTGTCAGTGTATGTTTCCTTGTACTTGCTTGTTGTGCATCCCCCTGAAGTCCAGCTGAGTTTGCAATGTGATGGATTGGTCTGTGCATCTGTTGTGTTTTTGTTGTGGATGTATGCAGTGGTTGTCCTGTGTTGGCTCTTTCTACTGACAGCTGCTATGTGTGTGATGTTCTATGTGCATGACGTTGTATGTGAGTAGATGTTGCTGTGTGATACATTTAGATGAGTGTTGCAGGTGTAGTGTGCATTACTTGTGTGTCTGTCACATGCAGCAAGGTGCATTCTTGTCACTGGGCTTGTTTTGAGTGCACATTGGTGGTTTGTTCTCCTATTTTTGACCTGTTACTTGTCAGGATTGTGCATGGGCATGCTTGTGGTACATTATGGCACCTTGTTCACTTTATGAGTGGTATGGTGTCTCTGTCTGTGTTAGCTGATTGTCCCATTGATCCTGGTTAGTGTTCAAGATTGATTTTTGAGGATGCACTTCTTGTTTGTCCAGAACACAAGCACAGGTGAACCAACAGAACTTAATCAAGAAGAACAGTTATAGAGTCCATATCCAGTAAAGATGTTCTTCAATTTTTTCTTTTATTCCATTTTCATTTCCAGTAGATAAAACATAGATTCAAAGTTGACGTTGTATGTGAGTAGATGTTGCTGTGTGATACATTTAGATGAGTGTTGCAGGTGTAGTGTGCATTACTTGTGTGTCTGTCACATGCAGCAAGGTGCATTCTTGTCACTGGGCTTGTTTTGAGTGCACATTGGTGGTTTGTTCTCCTATTTTTGACCTGTTACTTGTCAGGATTGTGCATGGGCATGCTTGTGGAACATTATGGCACCTTGTTCACTTTATGAGTGGTATGGTGTCTCTGTCTGTGTTAGCTGATTGTCCCATTGATCCTGGTTAGTGTTCAAGATTGATTTTTGAGGATGCACTTCTTGTTTGTCCAGAACACAAGCACAGGTGAACCAACAGAACTTAATCAAGAAGAACAGTTATAGAGTCCATATCCAGTAAAGATGTTCTTCAATTTTTTCTTTTATTCCATTTTCATTTCCAGTAGATAAAACATAGATTCAAAGTTTTGACTCTACACACAGTACAGCCGACATGTTTCGTCCTAGTGCAGGACTTCTTCAGGGCTGTTAAATACAGACAAATAACTGTAGAAACAACGAAGATTTCCCTGCACCTCCACACAAATGGCGAACAGAGACAGCAGACCCAGTCGAATGAGGTTAGATGGCGTTTATTGTTCTCTCAACTTCGAACCTGACAGACAAATAACTATACATATAAAAAACAACACTGCCAACAAATATAAAACATACTATACATAGCTAAGAGTAGGCTAGCTTATCCAACCCATAGATACATCACACTAAATTTACAAACATACTCATTGTAGACAACAAAGACAGACCGCCATTCTATTGAACAATTATGGATTTTCCTATTCACATTTAATGAGCAATACATAAATATTCAATATTGGATATAACATTATGAAGGCCAAAGGTCCCAGCAAGGACAGAATTGATCAAAAATAGCCTCATTTTTACTTATCTCAAGTTTCATCATATTATTCACACTCAACTATCTTAAACAGAAGAACTGTAATGAATTCCTGGTGAGAGAAGTTACCCATAGGGGCTAAGAAGCAGGAAAGAGCGGAACAATGAAGAATTCTAAGAGAGCAATATCATAGATGTGAGAAGTTGGCCTGGCATATGCTGGTCACTAGTTATAGTGGTCACCTTGCACCAGTCCAATTCGACTCTTATGGTAGATAGGTGTAAGACAACCTTTTAAAGAAAGCTATCCTAGTGGTAGCTGTGGAGAGCAGCCTTCGGGCTAAGTCTCAGAGGAAAGTAAAGCAGCTTGTTTTACCTTATAATCTCTTGAATTACCAAATGAAAGGACACCACACAGGTATATATATATCAAATATATATGTATTTATTACTAGGCACACTCTACTAATCTCTTTATGAGATTAGAAGTCAGGAACATATGCAAATATCAACGTTTCACGATAAGTTAAGCACACATATGGCTGGGGCCCTAGGGGCATACCAGATCATATACTAAAAAAGAGGTTTAGGAATGTCGACTTGCAAGGGAACAAGGCCTAGGGCCTATAGAATCGCTGGGGCTTAACTAATCCACCCAAGGCAGGTAAGTAAAGGACCCACGGGAGACGCGTGCAGTGTGAGAACACAGCCGCGGGTTCCCTATTGATTTCAAAGGAGCAAGTCGTGGTTGGATTTGTAAAGTTTAAGGGTACTTCTAGGAGGTCTACAAGCAAGTCACTTACAAGGTAAGTAGTTCGAGGGCCAACACCCACAGGAGCACCGGAGTGCACGAGTTACCTCACCCAGGGAAGCCGGGTGCTTAGGTGTCTTTTGGTGTCGGGTGGCGTCGTCGTTTTCTATGGAAGCCGAAGACGTTTTGCTGCTTGTGAAGACTGAAGAAGTGTCCAGTGGAATCCAAGGCTGGATTCACGATGAAGAAGACCTGAAAGCAGAAGGGTCAGTGTTCACAGTCACTTGCCAGTGACCTGGGGCCAGGAAGATGGATGCTCACGGAAGTCGGGTGATTTCAGGCGATCAAGAGTGTTTTGACTCTTCAGCCACGAGGTCCAGGAGGTGTCGAGGATGACCAGGAGCTGGATTCGGAGTGTTTCACAAAGTCGCAGCTTACTGAGGTGTTGGCAACTGGATTTGAGCCAACAAGCCTTGGCAACAGCAAGTCTTGTGAAAATTGAAGAAAGTCAGCGGTGCAGACCAGCAAGGTCTGAGGGACTCACCCAGTGAGGGTAAGTGAGGGCAGGCCTGGAGCAATGAGAGAAGCCCTTAGGTTTGATGAGAAAGTCTTCAGGGGACCCAAAAGCCAACGGGCAAGGGATTGCAAAGACACCTCATGAGGATTCACTTCACAGGAGCCCACGGTCACTCAGGACGAGGTAGGCCTCTGATTTTCAAGGGAAATCTTGCTGGGGGCTTGGACCACATGGGGTTTAATGCACAAGTTCATAGAACATTGTGAAGGGGTTGCACTCAACAATAATGCACGGTACCCGGGTACTGCTGTTTCTCGTCACTCAGGGGGTCCACTTGCCTCAGCTCTGCTGGGGACTCACAATGGCCATCAAGAAGTCAGGAAATCCACTTCTGGGGCTGCAGGGACTTTAGAGTCCAGCGGGAGAGAGAAAGTTTGCAACCATTGATTCAAGTTGTTGGTGCCTGCCAAGCAGGGGAGTCACTCCTTGAGTCCAAGGGAGATTCTTCTTTCTTCCAAAGGTAGTGGAACATCAAAGGGCCAGGATTCTTCTTGTAAAGCGTTGTCCAGGGATATCTAGTTTGCAATGGCAAGGGTTCCCTATCTTATACTAAAATAAAGGGAGGGACTAGCTTTATGGCCACTCCTCTGGGAGGGTCAGGGTAGGGGGTGGTTACACCCACTTCCCTTTGTCCAGTTTTACGCCAGAGCAGGGACAGGTAGCCCCTGAACCGGTTTGAGCTGGGATATGCACAGAGGAGCCTACTCCTCCCCCAGTGCAGGACTTCAAAGCACTCTAGGAGTGCACCCACCCAGCCCCAATACACAAAATTCTGCCTGGAAGGTGGTGACACCTCCCTGTGACAGGATGCCTTTTGTTGGGCCTCCTCCATTGCGAGTTTCAGTCAGCAGCAGGAGGGCAGCCCATTGTCTGTGCTGGTGGCATCCATTTTGTGATGCCAGGGCTCTTTCAGATTTCTACCGTGTTTCCACAGTGGGTACATGTCGTCCCCTCTAGAAGGGTGGGATCATACTCCCAAACCAGTTGCTAGTGTGGGGGTATGATTCCAAGTTGTTTGACACCAAGCAGGACATGTTTTGATGCAGTCATTCCACAGTTAGCATTTACCGGGAGGTTATAATGCACTTAATAGTATATGGTTTAACCGCATCCACAAACAGCCACAGAGAATAGACTCTGCCAGCTGCAGAGGGGTCCTGCTCATGCAGAGGCACCCCCTCACATTGTAAACCAAGCACCCTGCCCTCAGGATTGAAAGGGCATGCCTTAGGGGTGACTGATAGGTTTATATGTGTGTGTATGGTGAGATATAAGAACCTATACCTGAGTGAGGAGTGCTAACACTACCTCACCCAGGCTGCAGTAGCAGGCCTGTGGTGTCACATTTAGTCTGCTTCCCAGGGGTGGCATAATACATGCTTCAGCCCCTGGTAGATCTGTGAAGTACCTATGCCCTTGGTACCTAAGGTACCATAAACTAGGGGCTCATAAGGTACCACATTATCCAATCACTAGTGCATCTAATATGCACTCCAAGTTGTTTAGAGAGAACAGAGAGACTGGGGCCCTGATTAGCAGGGACCCAGCCAGACTATAGCGAGAAACCAGTGTTACCATCAGAAAAAAAGTGGGGGCAACATAAGTGCAGATCATACTCTCCTACAATAGAGAACACCCAAAATGTGCAAATTCCAACATGATATAGATATAGAGATTGAAAAAAGGTGAGGATATACACAGAATGAGAAACTTGTTTGTGTTGAGGTATGGTGTCTGTGCATTGGCCCTGAGTGACAATGTTGTGTACTCCTGTTCTGTCTAGGGTCACTTTGCATTTCCACTGTTTGGCTGCCCATGTGTGGGCGTGTTGGACTTCTATATATGTTGTTTGTGAGTTTTGTGTTTGGCTATTGTTTCTGTGTCTGCATTGGTTCAGGCATCCCTGAGTGTGAGTGTGATGTTTGTGGATGCACCAGAGGGAGTGTGATTGGTTGTCATTGAACTCACAGGACATCATGTTGACCATTGTGTGTGTTTCTCCCAGGTGTTGAGTGCTGCAGGTGTGAAGTGGGTAGAGGATGGGTATGTATGCAGGTCCTACTTGTGTTTGACAGTCAAGGAGTGTGACCATGGGCCATGTGTGTTGTCCTGATGACACACACATGTCAAGTAAGCTGAGGCAGATGTGTGGCTGGTCACAGCTTGACTTGAGACACTATTCCTATCATGGGGTTTGGGGGCAGTGCGGTGGCGCTGTGCTCGTGACGGAACCACTCCGTCACGAGCCACGGTTGAGCTGTGCTCATGACGGAGTGGTTCCGTCACGTCTCCGCCCACTCCGCTAATCGCCCGCTCAGGCAGGGAATTAGCGCCGCGTGGGCGGAGCGGCCGCCAACGGCCACAGCATGACGGAACCACTCCGTCATGAGCACAGCGCAACCGTGGCTCATGACGGAGTGGTTCCGTCATGAGCGGGGAAGGGGTTAAAGATGCTAATCACAACATGGAATGTTCTGAATGTAAATCTGAAATGTTGTCAATGTTATTTTTAAAGAAATATGGACAGTATGTAATTTTAATGGTACAACGTTGTAGAGCTGATGGAACAAAATTGGAAACTTTACTAAAGAAGTTTGTTGGTAATCAATTCTCTATATCTGGAAAAACTTTTGTAGCAGTTGCAATAATTTTTCATGACGGTCCTTCTATAACTTCTGGTCATTACACCGTTTACCTTAAATGTGAAAAAGGCGCTTAAAGCTGACCAGTGCCGCTGGCAGAGCGGGCGTGATATTTCCCTACCAGAATCTTTTGGCCACGCTACCTGAGGAGGTGGTGTTTCTTTCCTGGAGTGTGGCGAGGTGCCGTCAGTCAGCTCCGCTTCATCGCTGCTGTGGGCTTGGCGCCTACTACTCCCATCAGCCCCAGCGGCAGGCCCGGAAGCCGCCGGACCTTCATTCGCGCCTGGAGGCGCTTAAAGCTGACCAGTGCCACCGCATCGCGGGTCCGTGCGCGGGTCGGTGCCGGGAGAAGAGCGGGACAAGGGCGGGACCGTCTGTGGCCGTCCGTGGTCGTACAAGGTCGGGTTGGGCCACACCCATTGCATCCAGCTACGCCCCATTAGATAAGTAGACATTATCATTACTATCATTACTATCAATCCCTTGTCTTAGGGGGGCTGTGCTGAGTGTGCCGGGACTTGATCTGGACTGAGCTCCCGTTGTAATGTCAACTCGCTCTGGTAAAAGTTTGAGGGGGGGAGGTGGGGGAGGGGAAGGAGACGGGGGGAGCATAATTGGCACCATGGATCGTTTTATCACCCGTGTGGCCAACGTAATTGATAAGGAAATTGGCATGGCTGAGCGCCATTTGTCGCGAGGGCCCCTTGGTACTCGACGTTCATCGTTGGGACTGTTAGCTTTGGTGCCTTCACCTGAACACAGACAGGAGCCCCCCCTCCATGTCCCCTTTCCCCTGGACCATCCCCGGGTTGCAGCCTTGAGAGCCAATATAGATGATCTTGAAGTGCTGACAGATTCTGTACTTCAAGTGGAATACAATATGGCCACAGATTTAGCGACTAATGAGGCGGACACTATGCTCTCGCCCTTGGCCAGTCCCCCAAACCTCGCAAAAACAATTGCTGTTCCAGCCCTAGTGGTACAGGCGGAAACTCACCCTGCCTCTACCAAAAGGAAAAGGTTGCTCACTCCGCAGAAAGGCAATCTGGTTAAAGATTACAAGAGGCGCAGGCAGGCTGGTGCCAAGTTGGGTGGCCCTCATAAGAAAGTGGGGCGAGATTCTTGCCCATCGCAGAAAGATGCAGAGGAGGGTATATCAGGAGGGACAGTGAACACTGGTTGTGGAGTACCGCTTGGAGGCCCTTTAACTCAACCACTCCCGGACTCCCTACTCGTAACACACCTAGAGAAAATGATGAAATCTATGCTTCTCCCAGTGTTGGATAAAATTGGGGGGCTCTTACAGCGGGTGGATAAAATGGAGCAGGTAACCCTGGATAATTTTTTCTCGCTAAAAACATTTATCAAATTACAGTTGAGAAATATGGAGGTCGGACAAGGGAGAGGGGATGACAGTGGGGAGTCATATATAGTCCCTCAAAGTCCAGCCCTTATAACAGGCACCCCAACAGTTGTACTGGAGGCGACTGTTTGTGCGCCACAGCCTACCTCTACAACTGTAGGGATAGGAAGGAAGTCTGGTCCGTTAGCAACTAAATCCGCAAATAAAATTAAGCCCACTAAAATATCCAACATTAAGTTAAGTAAAAAGAAAACCTGTCCCACAGTTTCTGGTACTGCCTCTAAAGATAATCCCAGTACCCCCGCCTTTACGCCTACGGCTTCTAGCCCATCCATGATCCCAATCCCTGAAGCATTTAAGCCTGTTAAGGCCTGCACTCACTCGACTGGCGAGGGACTAAGAGAGGGAAGGGTGAACAACGTTAATCTCCCCCCTGCTTGCCAGCCTTATGTAGCTGTTTTGACTGGGGTGCCTGTGCTTAGCCCGGGCAAGCGGGAGACCTTCGAGGATTTGTATAATAAGACTCTTTTTTGGTTCAAAGAAAATAGGCCTTTGCCTAAACCTTTGGAGGGACGGATCATACACGTTAGGAGAGTTGGTTGGATTGGCTCTAAACAAAAAACTATAAATGGGGACTGCATTATTGTAAATTTCGACGACCCAAGGTTGGCCAGTTATGTATGTGGTGGACCCCAGAGGACATATAGTCCACTCGCCTGTGGGGGCCAAATTGACATACATGACCTCGGTTATTTCTATTCCCCTAACTTGCCTGGGAAGACAGTTGGTTCTTATGGGTGGGAAGAGAGGGACGGCAGACAGTTCTGTCGACCCCTCCTCCAACCTAGCTTTTCCAACAAGTTTCCATACCAGCCACGAGACTGGCCTTTGCAATATTATTGACATCCTACCTGCCCCATATGGGAAACACACTTTGAGGTATTAGAGGAGTTGCCAAGCATTAGTCAACCGACTGGTGTGGAATTGGTGAGGCCTCCCACTTGTATTCCATCTAATATAAATCCCCCTAGGGAACAATTGCAGTCGCCTTTGCCATGTCCTAAACCACTTGTCCTGTCCGCTCAAACTAAGGCTGTTTTGAAGGAGGTCATTACATCTAATGAGACTATGTCGTTGCCGATTACTGAGGCAACTGCGATCATTGCTAGCGCCCCCCTCGTCAGTAATTTGGAGTCGGGATGGGAGGAGGGAGGCAGTGCCCCACTGAAGGTTGTTAGTTGGAATATAGCAGGACTCGGACGGAATTTAGGTTTGCCAGATTGGAATGCCATGATTGAATCATATGGGATTTGTTTGTTCCAGGAGACTTGGTCCCTGGAACCCCAACACAAGATGGGCTATACCACTTATTCTGTCCCCGCTATACGCCCAAAGGGAGGGAAAGGCCGCCCTTCGGGAGGGCTGACAATCTGGGTGAATATTTCCTTGCGATATTCTATTAAACTTATTATTACGAAGTCTCCTGATCTCCAAAGGCTAACAGTTAGAGGTCCATGTGGAGGGAAAGTACTTGAAATTCTGAACATCTACGTTAGAGGAGCACGGGGGGGTTCATCTAAGTTATCCTCAACTGGCCTCGATGAAGAACTCAGAAATATTAAATCCGACACCCTTATCTTGTTAGCAGGGGATTTTAATTGTACGTTTGAACCCCTTGCCCTGGACGATGTGTTGAGTACTAGGGAAGATTATAATAGGAGAGGCATTCCAACATTACAAATTCCACCAATCAGTAGATGGAATCAAGGTGTTATTGATTTCAATGCACTCTGTTTGGAGGATCATCTTAGAGCCACTAATGGTAGATCCAACTCAGACCAAATGGGGGCCCATACGTTCAACAGAGTAGGTCATTCCTCACGGATTGACTACATTCTGCTGAACTACTGTCTATGGCCCTACCTGTTGGATATGGTGGTCTTGCCGTCTACTGATAGCGACCATAATCCATTGTCTCTATCCCTGTGCCCCCCTTGGTTGGGCCACTCCTCACCTCGATTCCCTCACACGTGGAGAGCTACACATGAAGTATGCCCTTCAAACTGTGGTAGGCGCCTAAAATGGAACAACTTTGCTGCCAGGGAGTGTAAGATCCAGGAGGTTAACTTAATAATGTCAAATGTTCCCCACCGTCTAGATTCTCCGCTTTGTAGTGCCCAGGAGATCTCATTATTATTCGATGAAACTACGCATGCACTAGGTGATTTATTTTTAGTCCGCACTATGGGAAAGAAACCTAATGCAAGAGGTGCCACAAAGGGCAATGTCGGGTGGTTCACTCCTGTTTGCCGTGAGGCTAAAAAGGAACTAATTAAGGCAGTTAAATCTAAGAACAGAGCCTTGATTAGTGCAGCGAGGGGCAACCAAAGGAGAATTATAAAGGAGGCCAAAATAGCATGGGAGGATCAGTTTTGGCATGACCTAAAGGCAGCTAGCACAAGGAAGGACTCTAAGGGCTTCTGGGATTTAATAAGAGCAAGGGATAAGCCCGCGGACTCAATAATAACATGTAATATACCAGAGGACGCGTGGTTTGACCACTTTTCCCAGCTCTATACTGTGGTTCTGAGTGCGGAGACTGAAAGTTATTCTGTAATACCCTGTGGACTCTCTGAGGAGCATTTGTTCACTGTTAAGGAAGTGGTGGGGGCTATTACTTGTCTTGTCCCTAATAAAGCCGCAGGCCCGGATGGCTTGCCAGGGGACTTGCTTCGTATTAACCCAGTAGAGTGGGCGAAACTTATTGTTGCTCTACTGAATGCTAGCTTCAGTGGGGCAACTCTCCCAGGTTCATGGAAGGGCGCTGAAGTTGTTCCCATTTTTAAGAAAGGGAGCCGGTCCGACCCCGCCAATTATCGCCCCATAAGCCTTCTAGACTCCTCCCAGAAAGTGGCAGGCAAGGTGGTTTTAGGCAGGTTATTACAATGGATTGAGGAAAAAAGTATTCTTTCGGATTTTCAGGCCGGTTTTAGATCAGGTATGGGGACGATAGAGCAATCTTTTCGGCTTTTGATGCTCTATTGGAAAGTGGTTGTACTGGGCAAGGGCAGTCTGTATCTCGCATTTATAGATTTGCAGACAGCCTTTGACCTGGTTCCGCGCAACCAACTTTGGGGTGTGTTGAATGACCTGGGCATCCCTCCCTACCTCCTAAGCTTATTGGTAAAGTTGCATGCCGACAACTTTGCGCAGATCAGGTGGGGTAACCAGGGCCAAAAATCAAACCGAATACCTGTAAATAGAGGAGTACGCCAGGGGTGTGTTTTAGCCCCCACTCTGTTTTCCTTGTACGTGAATGGAGCGGTGGACTACTTATTGGAAGTTCCATCAGATGCACCATCCCTGGCTGGTAGAAGAATACCGACTCTCCTATTTGCAGATGATACCCTCCTGATCTCCAAAACCCCGGTAGGCCTGCAGAGCCTGCTATCTAGCTTCAAATCCTTTTGTGATGTAAGGGGGCTGGTTATCAATACTGGGAAAACAAAATATCTAGTCCTCAACCCTCCAAAAAAGACCATTAAACCGCCAACTTTAGATGCTGTTTCCCTAGAGAAGGTTACTGAGTTTGACTATCTTGGTATCCGCCTTTGTGATTCGATGAGTTGGGAATGTCATCTACATAAGATGTTGCTGACTCATAAAAGGGTATTGGGTGTCCTTCTCAAAGAACAACGTGCCTCAACCCTAAAACCCATTGCACCAATTCTTGACATTTACAGGGCTAGGGGTGTCAGTGCAGTTCTATATGGGGCTGAACTCTGGGGGACACACAAGGTGGATCAGTTGTCTCGCTCGGAAAGCACGTTTTTGAAAGATTTAATGGGGCTTCCCTATAGCACCCCAACCCTCCCTCTGCTATTAGACATGGGGTTAAGATCAATTAGCGACCAGGCTAGGCTCCGCCCCCTTCTTTTATGGGCAAGAATCTGGAGAGTCCCAGAGTTGTCTTGCTTTGCGGATGGCCTAACTGATGTACTGGAGTCGCCGGGTTGGTCCAAGATCCATTGGTTGAGAGAAGTTAAGCGTCTTCTTCTCCACATGGGTCTTGGCAATGCCTGGGTTAATAGAACTGCTCCCCCAATACCCGTGCTAAAGAAAATATATTGGAATTGGGTAGCTGATAGCAGATCTAGTAATTCTAAACTGTGTAGAACCTCCTTGGACTTCCTACTAATAAAAGATATGCCCCTTTGTGAACCATATCTGGACATCTTCACAAAGCGTTGTGATAGGGCACTGTATTTTCAATTTAGGATAGGCCTACTCCCTGTCGGGGATCTTACCTCTAGGTGGAAGCACTTGACCCATACTACCTCCATGTGTCCATTTTGTGAGCACAGGATAGAGTCAATCCCGCACCTGTTTTTTGAATGTCCGGCCTATGCCCTTCCCCGTAGTAGATGGTTAAAACCACTATGTAGAGAACTTGGGACAAGGCATTTTAAGGAGGCCTTACGTGTTTTAAAAAATGATCCACGCCCACTTTATGCCTGTGGCATAGCTAAGTTCCTGGGTTGGGCCTGGCGCATTAGATCATCTAGGCGTTCCTATCTTGTTTAATTTGTTCTTAAATGATTTTATCTAATTTATTGGGATTATTTCTATAATGAATTGCATGTTAATGTATTGGCCACTTTTATTGTCCTATTGTTCTGTGCCAAATGTACTGCTTTTTAAGATATTTTTTATATCGAAATAAAGCCTATGATGATGATGATGATGATGATGATGAAAAAGGATGGACACTGTGTAATGATTCTCAATTGATTTTCAAGCAACGTTTGCCTTATGTTTTACCCAATTGTTACTTAATTTTTCTGAAACCCAAATTTTAAATACTAAATTCAGCATCTGAACAAAGCATTATTTAAATTTTAAAGGATTAAAATGGAATATTTCAGTCAAAAAGGATTTTAAACTTACAATTTGGCCTCAAGGAAAGGAAAAAGAAACAGTTGTGGACTTCTTTGACAGATAATATTTTGGGAAATGTTCTTTTGCAACAAGGTTTACAGACGTTATTTTTTGAAAATTGTTATTATACTTAAAAGGTATTTTTGACATTTCTATTAAGCTATGTTTTAGTGAGGATACATTTGGGGCTTTTTTAAACAATCTTTCAGATTGTTTTTTTTTTTTGTCCATTGTTAAATGATAAATACAATTGATTTCACTATTTTCAGTGAAAATCAAAACATTCTGAAAACAGCAAAAAAAGGGCAAAAAATTGCTTTGCTAAATATGAAAAAACATGTACTGTTTAATAAAATGTATTGTTGAATATTAATACTTTTTTTCTTTTTTTCAGAACTAGAAAGAACATTTAGAAAATGTAATTCAGTTTCCTTGCAATTAAATAAAAACATTTATTTCTAAATAAGTTACTTTGATGGTCAGGTAAGTTTAAAATATCTGTATGTGTCACTGCTTTCGTTTCATGCTTCCTTTTCTTCACCTCTCCTTATTCTGCTTTTCTCATTTCTCTTCTCACTCTCTCTTCCTGCTTTACTACTCCTTTGTAACTCCCTCACTTCTTCTCTACTACTCCCCTACCTTTACTACCTCCATCACTAATTTTTCATCCATGTTTCTTTCTCTGTATCCATATGTCTTAGTCTTTTTAACTGCCTTACTCCTTCTCAGTTGTTTGCTTTCTGTCTCTGTATCTGTCTCTCTCTGTTTGTCTGTTTTACCCTTAACTTCTTTAACATCTCTGATTTACAAGCCACCTGTACCACCACTACGTCACTTTTCTTGACGTACTAGTGGTGCAGGGTGCTCTTTCATATTTACAAGGAGAGAATAAGCCACTCTGTGTGTCTTTTCTTCTCCTTGTAAATACAGCCAATTCAAACGCAGCACTAAAATGAGCTATTATCTTTTTTGATGCAGAGTTTAAAGTTTAATAGGAAGACTCTCTTCCGTTCATCTGTGAAACGTACACCATCTCTTTTTTAATTACTTTGCCACTCCCCTCTCTTTCTCAGGGAGTCCCTGAAGGTTTACTAAAGGTGAAAAAAATGATTTTTTTTTAAAAAAACATCATTGGGTGCGCGCACCCCAAAAAAAAAATTGACAAATAGATTAAAAAAACAAGTTTTGGTGTTTAGATTTGAGGTGGCTCTAAAAAGAGCCCTTGAGTTAATGTAGGGACAGAGGAAGAGACAAACGAAAAAAATAAAAATAAAACTATAGCCTACTGCAATAGTGCGCCTCATATTTTCTCTGAATGAGATCAACACTGCTCGCACCCATAGTAATAAGAGTACCACAAACCATGCAGCGTGTACTCATCCTCCCAAAACAAGGACGAATATCCAGAGGTGTGTAAGAAGGTGAAGGCACCATCGCAGAAGAAGTGCTCGGCTGAGCTGCCAAAGATGTGCTCGGCTGAGCTGCTGCAGATGTCGTCGGCTGAGCAGGTGGAGGGTTTGCTCCAGAAGCTTGACGAAAAATCACAGGATGCATTTTCTCAACGTGCCTCAACATTGTGTGAATACTAAAAGAGTACTTCTTATTAGGATTCTCACGTGATAAGGTGCGGTGACAAAGTATGCAGGTGACTTTTGGTGCATTCACCTTCTTTTGTCCCTCAGGAAAAGTGAAAGACTGCCATATAAAGGAGTCTTTCTGCTTCCTCTGCCTCTGTCTCTCAAGAGTGTCCTGTTCACTCTCAGAAGATGGCTGGTGCTCTGCCATTGTCTCACAAAAACAGAGTAGCTCCTTCTCCAAGGGAATCAGAACTAACAATGAGGGGAGTGGGTGCGGTTTTGGAAGAATCTGGAACTGAAAGTACATTGAACCAATGAAAAGTGATGTTTCTTGATCACATGACTTGCCATGAGGGAATTGGGTGTGGTGTTGAAACAATCTGAAACTGAAAGTAATGAAAACCAATTAAAAGTGTTGTTTTATTAATCACATAACCCGAGGTGCGCGCACGGAGCAAGCTCAGAGCGCGCACGGTGCAATTGCGCTTGCGCAAACGCGTACGCGCGCATGTGCATAAGTATTATGTGCGTATGTAACGCGCATACGCAGCACGCGCGCATGCGCGAACGTCAGTGCGCGTACTCTGCGCGTATACGCGAGTGTAGCGCGCGGAGCACGTACGACGCACGCAAGCGTACGTACGCATGCGTACTGGGTGTGCGCTGCAACCGCGTACTAAAACGTACGTATTCGTACGTATATAACGTACGCATGCGTACACAAAAAACATACGCATGTGTACTAGGTGCGCGCTGCGAGCGCGCACTAAAACGTATGTGACTGTACAGCTGAATGATTGGAGGTGTATGTAGACCTAAGAGTTAATAAGTGGGTATGTAGTTATTGGTATTGCAGTATGTATAGTTTTGACAATTGAACTCTTAAATTTTGAGTTGGTGTATCAAAGGTTATATTAGGGTGTGAGAAGATGTGCTAATTTTTCACATGGATGACATCATCAGTGATGTCATCAGTGATGTCATTTGAGATGTCATGAGTGACGTAATATGTGACGTCATCAGCAGTGGATTGCGGGCGCGCGAGTTATAGTTAGCTGACCTAACTATAACGGGGGAATTTCATTGTTTTTTTATGAGTAAAATGTCCAGCTAACTATAACATGTGTGAAACCTATGGTTTTTTCAGTGAATTTGTAAGGTTTTTTAAATGTTATTTCCTAACTATAATGTGTGTGAAACCTATGGTTTTTTCAGCGAATATATGTATGTATATATTATCTACTGGCAGTCGCCAGTAGATAGTTATAGTTAGGACCGAGTTCCCATAGGAAATCTGAAAATTCTATTTTGAATAACTTTGGCGCCGGTTGACTTATCTTTGTGAAATTTTCAGAACTAATGGGGCGCTTTGCTCAGCTCCTACCTTGAAAGTCTCGGGGTGATTCGTCAAGCGGGGGCTGAGAAAAAAGGGGGGTCCCAAAACGCGTTTTCCCCATGCATTTTCCCATAGGACCATTAGTCGAAGGTACAGCCCGAACGGCTGAACGGAATTACACCAAATTTGACAAAAAGGTAGCCCTTGGTTCACACTCGTCCCTTTTGCTTGAATGGTGTAAATCCGTTCAGTAGTTCCTGAGAAAATCAAAAGTAAAATCACATATATATCTGGGCGGAGCCTAACCACACATCTCATCGTGAGATCTGATTGGCTGTCAGCACATCATCCAAGAAGTGTTGGCAGCCATCTTGCGACCAATATACATGATAGCACCTCATTAAAAAGCGTTGTGGTTAATAGAAGGTTTTAAGACTTTAGTTACATTATAAATCATTTGTTGATGGTACCATACCCATTTTAGGAATTGTGGTGTGTTCTAAGTGATTTTACCATGTGAAAAAGCCTTCTGCTGTGATATCATGAATCATGTTTGCGAGAAAACTATTTTCTCATGCTTTTCCCACTGAGGTTTGGAAGGTGATCTATAAGCTAAACTGAGAGCATATTTTCTGTAAATTCACATTATCTTTCTCAGTCATGTGAGAATGAAGCCTGATATTCTCATAAAACATGTACATCCAACAAGGGCAGAGACTGTCAGTTGATTCCTTTGTTTTCTACTGCAGCTTCCCAGAGTGTTCTAAAGAACAACTAGAGTGCTAACAGTCCTACTTATGACAAACGTATGGCACACCTGAAGCCATCTTGGTTGGAATAAAGTGGTAACTCTTAAAACATTTAATTTAAAAAGGATCAAAATGAGGGGGTTCATTTTGCCATAGAAAGTAGGATTAGTGCTGCAGAAAGAAAATTTAGGGCACATTTTGGGTGACTTCTCAAATCCTCTCCTATTTCATTAAAAGATTCTGACATGCAGACTAAAGCATGCACTTTCAATACCAGCAGCAGACTTCCCTGGTGAGCAGTAGCTTCACTACAGTGATCTAATAAGCAACTAGAGTGCTAACATTCTGAATTTATGGCAAATGTGTGACACATCTGAATGCCTTCTTGATGGAATCAAAGTAAAAAACTGAAAGTATTTCCTACTGAGGAGACTGTAGTAAATGAGGAAATTAGGAAACATCATAACAGATAAGTCTCCCAAAATGGCCACCAGAGACAAAAGAGCCCAAATGTAGCCCAAATATCACCCAGATGTAGCCCAAGTATAGCCCAATGACAGAATGTCCCAGAGTGTTCTAACAAACAACTACAGCGCTAACAGTCTAACATATGACAAAAGTATGGCACACCTGAAGCCATATTAATTGGAATAAAGTGGTAACACTTAAAACATTTAATTTACAAAGGAACAAAACGAGGGGGTTCATTTTGCCATAGAAAGTATGATTAGTTCTGCAGAAAGAAAAATTAGGGCACATTTTGACTTCTCAAATCTTCTTCTATTTCATAAAAAAATTCTGACTTGCAGACTGAAACATGCATTTTGAATACCAGCAGCAGACTTCCCTGGTGAGCAGTAGTTTTACTACAGTGTTTAATGAGCAACTAGAGTGCTAACATTCAGAATTTATGGCAAATGTGTGACACATCTGAATGCCTTCTTGATGGAACCAAAGTAAAAAACTGAAAGTATTTCCTACTGAGGAAACTGCAGTAAGTGAGGAAATTAGGAAACATCATAACAAATAAATCTCCCAAGATGGCCACCAGAGACAAAAGAGCACAAATGTAGCGTAAATATCACCCAGATGTAGCCCAAGTATAGCCCAATGACAGAATGTCCCAGAGTGTTCTAACGAACAACTACAGCGCTAACAGTCTTACTTATGACAAAAGTATGGCACACCTGAAGCCATATTGATTGGAATAAAGTGGTAACACTTAAAACATTTAGGTGCCGATTACGATCCTGGAAAAAAATTCCCCGTACGACTCGTATCCGGTCTTTTTACCGTACGAATCGTACAAGTGCCGTACAAACTGCCAAGTACGATTCGCATGGGAAAAAGTCCATACGAATCGCATTGGGAATTATTCCCCACACGTCCTCGGGTCGGAAAATGTGTCTGACACATCCTCGGACGATTTACCGTACAAATGTGAAAAGTGAAGTCCGACCGCGCTAGTACGATCCATCCCGTGCGTCCGATGTTACAACCGGATGGCAAAAAACACCGTCCGCACCGAACTCCCATAGCAATCATGGAGACATGTGCCCGCATACGCGCCCAACACTCCCCCCAGCCCTCCTATGTACAAGTCGAATCCCCACCTGTGTATGTACACCCGTGTATGTACGAGACGTACCCCCACCCCAACCGTGTATGTACGACCCGTACCCTCACCCGCGTACGTATGGAGCGTACTCCCTCCCCAACAGTGTATGTACGACCCGTACCCTCACCCGTGTACGTATGGAGCGTACCCCCACCCCAACCGTGTATGTACGGCCCGTACCCACACCCGCGTATCTATGGAGCGTACCCCCACCCCAACCGTGTATGTACGGCCCGTACCCTCACCTGCGTATGGATGGAGCGTACCCCCACCCCAACCTTGTATGTACAACCCATACCCTCACCCGCGTATGTATGGAGCGTACCCCCACCCCAACCGTGTATGTACGGCCCGTACCCTCACCCGCGTATGTATGGAGCGTACCCCCACCCCAACCGTGTATGTACAGACCGTACCCCCACCCCAACCGTGTATGTATGAACCGTACCCCCACCCGCGTATGCATGGAGCGTACCCCCACCCCAACCGTGTATGTACGACCCGTACCCTCACCCACGTACGTATGGAGCGTACCCCCACCCCAACAGTGTATGTATGACCCGTACCCTCACCCGCGTACGTATGGAGCGTACCCCCACCCCAACCGTGTATGAACGACCCGTACCCCCACCCCAACCGTGTATGTATGGCCCGTACCCTCACCCGCGTATGTATGGAGCATACCCCCACCCCAACCGTGTATGTACGGACCGTACCCCCACCCCAACCGTGTATGTATGACCCATACCCTCACCCGCATATGCATGGAGCGTACCCCCACCCCAACCATGTATGTATGACCCGTACCCTCAACCGCGTATGTATGGAGCGTACCCCCACCCCAACCATGTATGTACGACCCGTACCCTCACCCGTGTACGTATGGAGCGTACCCCCACCCCAACCGTGTATGTACGACCCGTACCCCCACCCCAACCGTGTATGTACAGCCAGTACCCTCACCCGCGTATGTATGGAGCGTACCCCCACCCCAACCGTGTATGTACAGACTGTACCCCCACCCCAAACGTGTATGTACGACCCGTACCCTCACCCGCGTATGCATGGAGCGTACCCCCACCCCAACCGTGTATGTACGACCCGTACCCTCACCCACGTACGTATGGAGCGTACCCCCACCCCAACATTCTAAGTACAGAGTGCACCCCAGGCCCCAACACCAGCACCTTCACCCAACATCGCGCATGTACGAGTCGTACCAAGCCAGACACAAGGACAGCACTGTACAACAAAATTGCCGAAGTACACACCGTACACACGCTAAAAACGCACGTACACAACCAGGACAAAGCAAAACAACACAAGAATACACTATTCGAATGGCACAAAGCCACAAAACATGTCCAACAAGCACAAATAAAACACATTCACTGACCTGCAACTGCCAAAATCCCAAACAGAGGCCCAAAACACAACCACTCCTTATAACACACCCACCCAAAGTTCAAACACAGCCACACCCACCAATGGACCAATAAAAAGGGCCCACAGACACAAACCATGAGCCTTTGCAACAGACTCACTGCTGCCAGACCCCACAGACAACCTACAGCACCATACTTGAACCTTTACTACACCTTACACTTGCACACCTTCAAACACCCACCTTCACAAACACCCCCTCATCAAAATTCACACGCACACCTGCACAACCACACCCACACACCCACAACCATCCACACCCACACCCCTCACCATGCCCACTAACAAGAATCCAAAGTTCACTAGCCAAGAGTTGGAGGTCCTTGTCGACGAAATCCTCAGAGTCGAGCCACACCTCTTTGGAACATTGGTCAGACAGACCAGCATTTCCGAAAAAACAGCCATGTGGCAGAGGATTGTCGATGCTGTGAATGCTGTTGCGTCCACCAGAAGGACCAGGCATGAATGCCAAGCCAGGTGGTACGATCTGCGGAGGAGGGTCCGAGCCAAAATGACCGACGACCACAACCAGGCCAACATCACTGGAGGAGGGCCGCCCCGCAGACCCGTACAATACCATCCCTGGGAGGAGAGGGTGATGGCCATACTGCCGGTGGTGTCAGTGGACGGATTAGAAGGACTCCAAGACCCGGGTGAGTACACAAACAACTCACCTCACATGGGGGGAACGTCATCCACAACCAAACTCACAATCAGGCACGCAACCACCCCAAGCTATCGCATGACTAAACCACACTCCATGAACACGCACATGCCACTGGCGCCACCATGCCCCATGCACCCAGCTGGACAATGCCAAGTCACAGGCCACAGAAAACACCAACACAAGACACGGTAAGCCGGATGGCGGGAGTGTGTGCCCCAAAAATCACATAGTGCAACTCAGAAGCAGACAACAATGCCCTCTGCCCATATGGCCTAGGTCACAGCCAGACAAACAGTGTGTCCCCACACTGGAAAGACTTGCCAGCAAATGGCGGATCCCTTGCATTAAGACATTTGCACATGACAGCAGCTAATGAACAGCCAACACTGTGAAAGAGTGGCAGCACACACCACCACAGCAGCAGCGCAGACACAGACACTACACCCAATGGGTGCCTGGAGATCAGAAACAAACTCACATGAACAAGCCAAGGGTCATTCAAAGATCTGCAAAAAGTGTGTGCCTAGGAAGCTGGGCTGAGGTGACAGAGGGTGACACACAGATAGAGGGAGAGGGGGAGAGAGAGGGAGGGAGACACAGGGAGACGGACAGAGGGAGGAGGCTGACACAGGGAGGGAGGGAGAGGGGGACAGAGAGGGAGTGAGAAAGGGACACACAGGGAGACCAATTCAGCCTTGGGGGGTGTGGGAATGTCTGCTCGTCAGCAGGTGGACTGCGTGCATGTAGACAAGGGTGGCCAGTGCCTGAATCCCCCTCTCTTCTCCATGGCAAAACACTGGGCCATGTCTCAACCTGTGCACGAGCACAACGCCAGCTACCTGCATTATATAAGTGTGTGGAACAACTCCATGTGCCCACGTACAGTGCAACACGGAAGGCGCCAATGCATGGCTCGCCACACCTGCTCACTCCACTGCTGACTGCAGTCACAATTGACGCAGCAAGTAAGACTGTGCCACACATAGGTAAAGTCTCAAAAGCTGTGGCCAAGGGACATACCCATGCACAAGTGCACTGTGAGTGAAATGCAAGACATATCCAAATTCCCAGAGGAAATGTGCCAACTTAGAAACGAATGAAACATGGATGTTGCATGGAACAAAATTAACATTGTCTCTCTCACACACAGGTCAACGTCGTGGATCACCCCCCAACACTGGGGGGGAAGACTCACAGGACCCGGCTCTGCGGGATGACGGACCCACCGGCAGCAACGACTCTCACCACTCTGCGGATGACCCCGACCAACCTGGCCCCTCTGGTGTCCAACCACCTGCAGCACCTGCGTCAGGTACAACTGGGCCAACCACCACCCCCACTCCTGCCACATCCCAGGAGACACCCAGGATCCCTGCCCCACCACCACAATGCAGCCAGGCTGTCCAGGAGGGACACGGTGTACCGGGCACCCAGGAGGAGGCAGGCGACAACGCCAATGCCACACCTCAGGGGTCCCGGAGACCCAATGTGCCCACAAGGGCAGGCCAGGTGCAAGTGGGCAGGGGTGGTGGGAGTGGAGGACGGCGGAGGCGCGAGCCTGACCAGTTGGCTGCGGAACCGGTATATTCCCATGTCAGAAACATCCTGGAGACATACCGGCAGGACACCACGGGCATGGCCCAGGTTGTGTCCATCCTCGAGGAGATCAAGACCCAGAAGGCCCAGCAACATGCGGAGCAACATGCCTGTCTACTGCGACACCAAGGGCGGATGGAGGACAGACAGGCTGAGCTTGCGACGGTGTTCACGGGAATTCACCGTACACTCCGTCGGATAGCCGACAACATGGGCAACCCTCCCTGTGCCACCAGGCGTAGAACATCACCACCCACAGGGAGGGATCAGGAGGAGGAGGAGACATCTGACGGAGCATCCCAAACATCGTCACGGCCTGCTTCTGAGGGTCCCCGCAGGAGGGCGGGTCGTCCACGGAAAAGACCGTGAGGGTCGGCGCAACAGCACCATCTTCCAGGACACCTGGCCTGGCACCTGGCCCACTGGACCAACAGCAGCACATCAGCAAAAGACATTCTCTGCCACATGGACTTGCTGGTCACTGTCTGACCAATGTTGACAAAGACTGTGGCATGGACTCTGAGGATTTCCAATGGCAAGGACACCAACTCCCCAAGTGAACTTTGGATTCCACACACCAGGAAAGCCCCTCATGTCATACCCCCCCACGTACCCCAACAAAAATAAACAGTTACACGATAAAGAGATGATGCCTACATTTTGCATTATTACCTTACATGTGTCTTCTAAAGTCTAACCATGCCTGAGTTCTCATATGACTTCAACCATCCACACCCTGGGGCCTGAGTCTGGCACAGGACACACATGGGTCACAATGTATTAGGCAACACAGACATGGAGCACCATACACACCCGTGATGGGCCCAACCAGCTGAGGGGGTGGCCGCACAAACGTGCCGACAGACATAGTGAGTACAGCGACAGCTATGCGCAGAGGTCAGGGATCATGTGAAGTGTCCTGGGGGTACCCAGGTATGTGTGGACAGGTGGCAGAATCATGTCCTGCAAGCTTGAGTCAGGTGGATGCAGAGAATGGTGGCCTGGCCAACGTTGGATGCATGGGGATGGCACATGTCACAATACCCACACAGTCATGGACATCATGCACAATACACAGTCTAATCCCACACAAACAGCTTGCATCTTGCTACTCGACACATAGACACATAGCCACTATCACGGAAAACCATGCCAGACATGCCGTATGCACCGTGGCAACACACCAGCATTGACTGAGAATAGGCACCTTGGAGGCATAGGGACACCTTTATTATTCATGTTTCCGGGAATGCAGAGGCAACTCGGAGTACACATACACAGGTCATGTGGAGTAACATGTGGGTCCAACACTGGAACCCCCCTTCTGCAGCACAAATGCGTGATAGCCATGGAACTGGCACACAAGTGTCAGCCAACAGCTAAACACCCCCTGCTGCTCACGGAGAGGCTGCAATACACCATTGATCCTCTGATGTGGAAGTCCCACACCATGTCAAGCCAATGCAAACCGTATGTGTCCGAGGGCAGTGTTACACACATTGATGCCATCATCACAATCCACTATCCCATCACAGATGACTGTCAACAAGTCTGACCATCTATTCAGGTGTACCCAGCTTCATGTCATGTGTCCCATGGTGATGCGACATGTCTGCAGTGGAACTAAACATCGACAGGGGCAGTGTGCACACATCGTAAACAACTGCCACACACAATACACCCCTGATGCATCCCTTACCCTAAGGAGACTTCCAAACTTGTCCGTGCGTGTAACGCTGAGTCAGCACACGATGACGTGTCCATGAGGAATAGCAGTGTCACAACAATGCAACCAGCAGACGGCATGCGCAAGTACCTGGGGATGAGAGACACACAAGAATTCAGCCACAAAAAGCACAGCCACTTGCATGTGCATGTACTCGACACATGTAAGGATGACAACATGCTAGGTCACAATTATGACTGGGGAAATACACTCATCACTGGCACCATCACTCCAGTGACACATCCACACACACCTCTGACTCACGTGGCATACATGCAGATGGACACACACATCGCAACACATGCCACACGAGGACCAATGCGTGCACACTCAGACACTGGTACTCACCACTAAGCAAAGAAGTCGCGTATGAGCCGACTCCGAATGTCCTCTTGTGGAACCACATCCTCCACATCACTAGCCCCATTGCCAAGCCCTTCGTCCTCCACGGGTGGATGGTCCTGATCATCTTGATCCAGGATGAGTGGCACAGCTTTCTCAACTGCCATGTTGTGCAGCATGCAGCAGACCATGAAGATTTTGCAGACCTTCGCCGGGGCATATGGGAGGGCGCCGCCGGTCTTGTGGAGGCATCTGAATTGGCTCTTCAGGAGGCCAAATGTCCTCTCTATCACTCGCCTTGTCCGGCCATGGGCGGTGTTGTAGCGGAGCTG
Source organism: Triturus cristatus (assembly GCF_964204655.1). Lineage (NCBI taxonomy): Eukaryota > Metazoa > Chordata > Amphibia > Caudata > Salamandridae > Triturus > Triturus cristatus. The sequence goes on along the minus strand of NC_140582.1, from coordinate 893,897,554 downwards.
GGCCGGCGTGCTGGGGTTGCGGAGAGGTGTGATCAGCCATGGCATGTTGGGATAGCCAGCGTCCCCTACATGGAAACCACATGGACATAAGTAGGACAGGAGAAGCGGTCGTGCTGGAAGTCTACGCAAAATACAGGACAGACAGAGTGTACCCACCAACAACACATGCTCGTTCGTTGCGCAGCTGCGTCATCATTTCAGGCACCCTGCTACGCCTCATGATGTAGGCATCATGTGCTGATCCTGGAAAACGAGCACAGACATGTGAAATCACCATGTTGGACAGACACACCACAAGGGCATTGATGGAGTGGTAGTGTTTGCGATTCCTGTACGCTACCTCCTGTGTCTGTGGTGGTACCAAAGCCACATGTGTCCCATCTATGGACCCAATGACATTGGGCATCCCTCCCAGGGCATAGAATCCACGCTTGACCCCAGTCAACAGTTCAGGAGTTGGGAAATGGATGAACTCATCCAGGTGAAGCAACATGGCCTCTAAGAAATCATGCAGCACACGGCTGAACATGCTCTGGGACATGCCACCAACATGAGCTATGGTATATTGAAAGGTACCTGTGGCAAGAAAATGTAGGGCTGCCATTACCTTCAGCTTGGGTGTCAGTGCCGTAGGATACCTGTGCAGCGGTTGCAGGTGTGGTGCCAGCCTTGCCGTCAACTCCTCAATCAACAGTTGGGGCAAGCGGTAGCAGCCTATACAGTCATTCTCCCGCATGTCAGCCAAGTCCGGAATTGGTCGGGGACGAGGCGGCGCTCTGCAGTAATTTGGAAGTGACAAGGAAGAGTGAGTGCACTACAACAACAATTTATTTGTACTGAGCACATGTTAATCTGTCAATACACATATGCTACATATGGAGTCAGGTATGTGCCACATGCCCTGGACACGTATGGCTGCCAGTTGACACTCCTACCAAGACCCAGCTACACATGGAGATTGTGAACCTCCACATGCCATGGCATGGGATTAGCTGTGTCCCAGTGTAAGTCAACAGCCAGACGCAACACAGGAGTGACATACATCAACACATCAGCAGAAGTAGGATGTAGATTTCAGAGACAGGTAGTGGAACACTAGAGCCACAGGTCACATGACATTACACTAGGACAGCCCACACACCTTGCCAATAAGGTGTACATGTAATGACTCACCACACATACATTGAGAGGATGCAGACATGTCCTTGTTACGCTACTCCGTGTCCCATGCATACATACGCACCTCATATCCGATACCACATGTGGCCTGGTGTGCGTAAAAGTGTGCCATGTCCATCTACACACAGACACATGTTGGTTGCTGCAATAGCTGATGCTTTCGAGGGAACACCAACATCAAGCTAATGGGAACACACCACACATACATGACATAGACACATTGTGCACCATGGGTAGTCACATGTCTGGTGTGGTAACCCCTGTAGCGGGCATCAGGGGACACTTGCGTGTGTTGTTGACTGTGCCATGCCACTGACGCTCATCCCAAGTGTGCAGTACGACATGCACACATGTCAAAGGAGTCAAGGGCATGCCTGGCACATATTGCACCGTCACACATAACATCTATACACATCTCATTATACATCTATTGCCTTCTCAACTCAGGAGTAATGTGCCACATCACAGCCTTTCACACCTGTGCCCCACACATGTAGTACTGCCCAGACAATGCCTTGATGTCCATCCATGGACAAGTATGTCAGCTCTATTCCTTCCTGTGTGCTGCCTGTCACCACTGTGATGTGTGAAAGGCACCGTACATTCGCTCAGAGGGCCTGTGTATGTTCCCTAACACTATGGGAGTGCTGCCGTATGCGTACCCATAGTGATAGTGAGCGTACAGGCGTGTGTACGGTCCGTATCACTATGGGTGTGCTCGCGTATGCGTACCCATTGTGATAGTGAGCGTACAGGCGTGTGTACGGTCCGTATCACTATGGGTGTGCTCGCATATGCGTACCCATAGTGATAGTGAGCGTACAGGCGTGTGTATGGTCCGTATCACTATGGGTGTGCTCGCGTATGCGTACCCATAGTGATAGTGAGCGTACAGGCGTGTGTATGGTCCGTATCACTATGGGTACGCATACGCGAGCACACCCATAGTGATATGGACTGTACACACGCCTGTACGCTCACTATCACTATGGGTACGCATACGCGAGCACACCCATAGTGATACGGACCGTACACACACCTGTACGCTCACTATCACTATGGGTACGCATACGCGAGCACACCCATAGTGATACGGACCGTACACACGCCTGTACGCTCACTATCACTATGGGTACGCATACGTGAGCACACCCATAGTGATACGGACCGTACACATGCCTGTACGCTCACTATCACTATGGGTACGCATACGCGAGCACACCCATAGTGATACGGACCGTACACACGCCTGTACACTCACTATCACTATGGGTACGCATACGCGAGCACACCCATAGTGATACGGACCATACACACGCCTGTATGGGCCGTTGCTATGCATTTGGGGTGCCCTAGGGCCCCAGAACGCACCGTACCTGTGTGTGAATCTCCAAATTACATAGGGGACACATGAGGGACAAGTATAAAGGCCTACATGCATGCTGGTTGTCATGGAGACCAAGTTTGAAGTATGAATTTTTTTCTGCAGGTGCACAGCAGAAGTCAGTTTGAATTAATCTACTTTGTTGCAATGTGGTTCTGGAGTTGACATCATGCTCAAGAAAAAAAAAAAAAAACCCACTGACTGTGCTAGGTTTGAAGGGATTGGAGGAAACATAGGATGCAAATGTGAGTTACCAATCACTCTGTACTCCTGTGCATGAAACAGGCCAGCAAGGCAGATATAAGGCAGCCAGGTCCCATGAGGGAGCACTTGCCTGCACATCTTTGGATTCTACGACCCAGCTGCTGCTCCTGATTCCCTGGAACCATGTCAAGGTCTGTGGAGAGGGCACAGCCTTTCACCCTGGAGGAGAACCTGGCATTGCTGGATGTGATCCTCCCACAGTACACCCTGCTGTATGGGCGACCAGGGTATCAGGTGAGTGCAGAGTCTACTAGCACAGACTGTGTCCCTTTTTTGTGACTGTGACTTCTGGCATTGTGTCCAGGTGTGACACACATGCAATGTACTGTAGGGGGGGTGCCAGGGGGGGAATGCCTGATGTCTCCCAGCCAGAGCATGCTGTGGTGCATGTCTGCCGTCCTCACTTGCATTGTGTTTACTGTGACAATCACTGCATGGTGCATGCCACATTCTGCCTGTCTCATCCTCCTGGGAATGTAGCCTCTACAGTCCTCATTTGATTATGTGGTTAGCCCAGTGTGACAGGTGACTGTACCCACAGATGTGTGTTAGTCCTGTGTACCTGTGCTGAGAGTGTCCACATGATGTGTTCGTACCCTGGACATCGGTGTGTGTGTAAGTCCCCTGTCATGTGGGTGGGTGCATATGTGGAGTGTAGCACCCGGGCTGCATGAGGGATGGATATACCCTGCCCATCTGATGTGAGCAGGGAGCAGTGCTGTGTGTCTGGCGTGCAGAGCCAGCCCCACACCTGTGAGCCCCCCCCCGTCTAGTGGCACATGTGCAGAGTGAGGTTTGTCGCTGCATTTGGCAATGGCAGGTGAATGTCCTGTGCCTGTGTGTGTCTGTGTACTCAGCTGAGGTAGCGTCAGTGGCCTGTGGCATGTGACTGCTTAGAGGTGCTGCACATAATCCTGGTGTAGCTTGTGATGCACAGTGTGAGCCTGGATCATTGATTGTGTCGTTGCCCTCATTCCACCTGTGTACTTTCAATGGCACGTACTGCTTTTGCCCTTCCCCAGAGGATCATGTCCCTATGACAAAGGTGCAATGCATTGGATGCATACTATGCCTTGTTGTAAACAGCAAATTTGTTCTAATATGTGTCTCCGTGACATGTGCCAGGTGTATTGATGTAGTGTCACTTGTTCATCCTCACAGGTAGGCGCCTCAGCAAAGAAGCAGATCTGGATGAACGCCGTCAGTGCCGTGAGGAGGACGGAGGGTCGCAAGCGGCGCCTGGCCCAGGTGAGAAAACGCTGGCAGGATATCCGGTGCTGGACGCGGAGGATCGCACGGGTCCTGCTGGGGGACTCACCTGAGACCCATAAGAACCGCGGGCGCCGCCGTCTGACCCACATCCACAAGCGTGTGCTGGCGGTGGTCTTTCCAGACTTGGACAGGCGCTTACAGGAGAAGCAGCAGCAGGAAGGGGGTAGGCACATGTGTGTTTGTTGTGTGTCACCAGCATTTGTAAGTGCACAGTTGCATGGATACACTGCCAGGGTTTAAAGGTGCTGTGCAGATCCTGTTACCCACAGTATAGCGGTGCTCTCCTGACTCCCTTCCCCTCCTTGCAATGTGTTCCCTGGTCTGTGTGTAGTCACTCCTTCACAAGGTTATCTAGGCTGGCACTTTATCCACGTGAACAATGCCTGTAGCATCATGTGTGGGGGTGGTGTGTAACAGGTTTTGGGACCTTGCCTGTGCCCTGTCCAGTTCAGTACTTGTGGGTTCCATGTCAGTTGGCACTGATGCTGAGTCCAGACATGGGAGTTAGTCTCTCAAGTGTCATGCCTTACAGCACGCATGTCCTATGTTGTGGCCTGTGACATGATGTGCATGAGTGTGCGATATGCATGGTGCAGGGATGGTGGCGTGTGTTGCAGTCATTCCCATTCAGGACCATGGAGTTGTGTGGCCACTACTGTCCCCTGGGGCATATTTTCCTAGGTGTCATGTGTGTCATCACAAAATGTGGACACTCTCAGTGTCTACAGCATAGGTTGTGCTCTGTGCCATTGTCTCCTGGCACCATGTATATTGACGTAAAATGTAGTACAAGTGTCCACTGTACAGCCTGACCTGATTTTCCTTGTTCATACTCACGGTGGCCAGTGCTTGTGTGTCTTGTTACAATCATCTGATGATGACCATTTGTACATGATTATTTGGACAGGCGCACCTTGGGTATTTGGCGTCCAATCTTGCATTTATCCAGCCCATGTGTATTTCACCCAGACTAAGAGATGTAAGTGCTTCCTGTGTCTCAACTAATTGTCTCATGTAGGGGGTGGTTGGTGCGGGCAAAGCCTACATGTCAAAACCTGATATCTCCTTGCTAGGTCTGGCCAGTGTGTGATGTTTGTCTGGACATACACTCAAGGTGCAGTGAGCCAGTCATGGTGGGCATGTTTTCAGTATTACCTATGCAGCATGTGCCTCAAGTTCATGGATATGGTCCCTGCTCATCCCTATTTTCAGCAACGCTGTGTGGTGCAGATGCAGTGCTGGATTGTCCCCAGAGCCTGGCTCCTCTGTCAAAATCCATTTCATGTCATTTGCTATTGTGTCATGCTCTCCATAGTTTTTCAGTGGCATGGTGGGTCAACCAACTGTGTGTTGCATGCCCTACATATGTACCTTGTTTTGTAGATGTTACTCATCTTTCTTTTCAGGCTATGCACTGTAACCTATGTAGATTGGACTCATGTGACATATGTATACAGGTGTATGATTAATTGCTGTCTCTTCACCTTGCCCACAGCATCGTCGGGGGACACGGAGGGAGACACCAGCACAGACGGAGCGGAGGGACCGAGCACCAGTGCCAGCGGTGACATCGTGGCTGGCACATCGAGTGGAACTGAGGCGGAGGAGAGTGAGGCCGAGGACCTGTCCAGTGCCACCACAGAATATGAAGCTGATGGGTCCGAGGATGAGCTCTCCGAGTGGGCGGAGGCTGCACCAGCAGCTGACAGCGGCATAACATCTCTCCCAGCCCCCTCCATTGCCATCAGACGCCTCCCACTTGCTCGTGTCCCTTCCCAGCGTGCCCAGACACCACATGTCTCCTTCCTGCCAGGCACCGCACCCCCTGCCCCTGTCTCCACTGCTGCCGCCAATGCCGAGTCTGTGGACATCCAGCGGCAGTTGCAGGTTGGTCAGGCTGCGATTAATGTCCTCCATGGCCACAGCCAAGTGCTGAACAACATGGAGGCATACTTGGAGGTCATTGTCTCATCGCAGGCTGACCAACGCAACTTGCTGAGGTCCATTGACTCGACACTGACTGCAGCAGTGGGTCTCCTGCAGCGCTTCGTCCAACCCCCTACCCCTGACCCATCCACACTTCCCACTCCCATGCCTGTCCCACGTACACCCAGACGTCAGCATGCACCCACCACAACAGACACAGGCACCACACCAGCAGGGAAGGTCAAACGCACACCTCCTGGCACGCACACACAGGGTGAAGTAGGCACACCCACTGGGTCGGAGGGCAAACGTAAGACACGCAGCCAGAGTGAGAGTCCGCATTCCACCAAATCCACTCCCTCCAAATCCCCTCCCCTCAGCTCTCCTGGCCACATATCCGGCAAAGACTCCTTCATGGCCGCTCTGTCCCTGAGCCCCACAGTGACACCACCCCGCAAGCGGTCAAGGGAGTCCCCGGTCAGGGTGGTTGAGTCCCCCCCATGTCCACACCCTCCCCCAGTGGCGCTGCGACCCATCCCTCTGACCCCCCCCCTCCTTGGGGCCTGTGGTTCCTTCGGGTGCAGGGGAGTCGCTGGAGGACCTTGCTAAGGTGTGCAGCGCCATCCTGGCCTCCGCCTTTGGCCCTGCCCCACCCCCTGTGGTGGAGTCCTCCATCCCTGCACCCATGACGCCTACCCTTCGCCCTCATGTCCCTGCGGTGCCTGGTCCTTCCCCCCCACATGATGCCCCCCCCTCTGGAAGACGAAGGAGTCTGACTGTGCAGGCAAGCTAGGGGACACGCGTCCCACTGTGTCCCCCACCTGGATTTGAACTTTGGATTGCCCTATGGGCAATGTACATTTTGAACTTTCAAGGGACAAATAGATTTTTGGATGCTGAATAAAGCAATTTCTTTTTCCTTAGTACACTACTGTCTGTCTGGTATTGCTGTTGGTGGAGCTGCTCCATTATTTTGGGTGGTGATAATGTGTTGGGTGTGTGGGAATTGTAGTCTTGTGCTGGTCATAGGGTGGATCCTGGTATCTGTGTGCCATCACAAGCTGTTGGCTACATAACTTTGTTCATGTAAGCAGTTACTGCATGGTGACATCGTCCCAAGGTGTGTTCCTTCCTATGGATAACCTGACATCTTCCCTGCAGGGTCTTTCCAATATGTGTTGCTGAGCTGTGTCTACATTGGCTGGGTGTGTGAGGGACTCGTTAGACTTGGGCCATGCATGCTGAGCGATGTCTCCACCTGCATCATTCGTGGAGTCCTTGGTGGTCACTGTACTTGTGTATGTAGACTGTTGTCATGACTTCATGTGGACATGTTTTCTTTTCGGCGCTATGCATGTGTATACTCCCAGCCTCGCACACATGTGGTACATGTACTGCAGGATCTTTGTGCACCTGACTGACATTTGTGGGCATTGGATCTGTGGGTACTCCACCCTTTTCTTTGCAGGGGCACTGCTGTGAGTGTTAGGCACCCACCCTTCCTGTGTCTGGGCACTGCTGGGAGGCCTCTGCACACACCCCTCCTGTGTCTGGGCACTGCTGGGAGTGTTAGGCACCCACCCCTCCTGTGTCTGGGCACTGCTGGGAGGACTCTGCACACACCCCTCCTGTGTCTGGGCACTGCTGGGAGGACTCTGCACCCACCCCTCCTGTGTCTGGGCGCTGCTGGGAGGACTCTGCACACACCGCTCCTGTGTCTGGGCACTGCTGGGAGGACTCTGCACCCACCCCTCCTGTGTCTGGGCACTGCTGGGAGGACTCTGCACACACCCCTCTTCTGACTGGGCACTGCTGGGAGGCCTCTGCACACCCCCCTACTGTGTCTGGGCACTGCTGGGAGTGTTAGGCACCCACCGCTCCTGTGTCTGGGCACTGCTGGGAGGACTCTGCACACACCCCTCCTGTGTCTGGGCACTGCTGGGAGGACTCTGCACCCACCCCTCCTGTGTCTGGGCACTGCTGGGAGGACTCTGCACACACCCCTCCTGTGTCTGGGCACTGCTGGGAGGACTCTGCACCCACCCCTCCTGTGTCTGGGCACTGCTGGGAGGACTCTGCACACACCCCTCTTATGACTGGGCACTGCTGGGAGGCCTCTGCACACACCCCTCCTGTGTCTGGGCACTGCTGGGAGTGTTAGGCACCCACCCCTCCTGTGTCTGGGCACTGCTGGGAGGACTCTGCACACACCCCTCCTGTGTCTGGGCACTGCTGGGAGGACTCTGCACCCACCCCTCCTGTGTCTGGGCACTGTTGGGAGGACTCTGCACCCACCCCTCCTGTGTCTGGGCACTGCTGGGAGGACTCTGCACACACCCCTCTTATGACTGGGCACTGCTGGGAGGCCTCTGCACACACCCCTCCTGTGTCTGGGCACTGCTGGGAGGGTTAGGCACCCACCCCTCCTGTGTCTGGGCACTGCTGAGAGGACTCTGCACACACCCCTCCTGTGTCTGGGCACTGCTGGGAGGACTCTGCACCCACCCCTCCTGTGTCTGGGCACTGCTGGGAGGACTCTGCACACACCCCTCTTATGACTGGGCACTGCTGGGAGGCCTCTGCACACACCCCTCCTGTGTCTGGGCACTGCTGGGAGTGTTAGGCACCCACCCCTCCTGTGTCTGGGCACTGCTGGGAGGACTCTGCACACACCCCTCCTGTGTCTGGGCACTGCTGGGAGGACTCTGCACCCACCCCTCCTGTGTCTGGGCGCTGCTGGGAGGACTCTGCACACACCGCTCCTGTGTCTGGGCACTGCTAGGAGGACTCTGCACCCACCCCTCCTGTGTCTGGGCACTGCTGGGAGGACTCTGCACACACCCCTCTTCTGACTGGGCACTGCTGGGAGGCCTCTGCACACCCCCCTACTGTGTCTGGGCACTGCTGGGAGTGTTAGGCACCCACCGCTCCTGTGTCTGGGCACTGCTGGGAGGACTCTGCACACACCCCTCCTGTGTCTGGGCACTGCTGGGAGGACTCTGCACCCACCCCTCCTGTGTCTGGGCACTGCTGGGAGGACTCTGCACACACCCCTCCTGTGTCTGGGCACTGCTGGGAGGACTCTGCACCCACCCCTCCTGTGTCTGGGCACTGCTGGGAGGACTCTGCACACACCCCTCTTATGACTGGGCACTGCTGGGAGGCCTCTGCACACACCCCTCCTGTGTCTGGGCACTGCTGGGAGTGTTAGGCACCCACCCCTCCTGTGTCTGGGCACTGCTGGGAGGACTCTGCACACACCCCTCCTGTGTCTGGGCACTGCTGGGAGGACTCTGCACCCACCCCTCCTGTGTCTGGGCACTGTTGGGAGGACTCTGCACCCACCCCTCCTGTGTCTGGGCACTGCTGGGAGGACTCTGCACACACCCCTCTTATGACTGGGCACTGCTGGGAGGCCTCTGCACACACCCCTCCTGTGTCTGGGCACTGCTGGGAGGGTTAGGCACCCACCCCTCCTGTGTCTGAGCACTGCTGAGAGGACTATGCACACACCCCTCCTGTGTCTGGGCACTGCTGGTAGGACTCTGCACCCACCCCTCCTGTGTCTGGGCACTGCTGGGAGGACTCTGCACACACCCCTCTTATGACTGGGCACTGCTGGGAGGCCTCTGCACACACCCCTCCTGTGTCTGGGCACTGCTGGGAGTGTTAGGCACCCACCCCTCCTGTGTCTGGGCACTGCTGGGAGGACTCTGCACACACCCCTCCTGTGTCTGGGCACTGCTGGGAGGACTCTGCACCCACCCCTCCTGTGTCTGGGCACTGCTGGGAGGACTCTGCACCCACCCCTCCTGTGTCTGGGCACTGCTGGGAGGCCTCTGCTCACACCCCTCTTATGACTGGGCACTGCTGGGAGGCCTCTGCACACACCCCTCCTGTGTCTGGGCACTGCTGGGAGTGTTAGGCACCCACCCCTCCTGTGTCTGGGCACTGCTGGGAGGACTCTGCACACACCCCTCCTGTGTCTGGGCACTGCTGGAAGGACTCTGCACCCACCCCTCCTGTGTCTGGGCACTGCTGTGAGGACTCTGCACACACCCCTCCTGTGTCTGGGCACTGCTGGGAGGACTCTGCACCCACCCCTCCTGTGTCTGGGCACTGCTGGGAGGACTCTGCACACACCCCTCTTATGACTGGGCACTGCTGGGAGGCCTCTGCACACACCCCTCCTGTGTCTGGGCACTGCTGGGAGTGTTAGGCACCCACCCCTCCCATGTCTGGGCACTGCTGGGAGGACTCTGCACACACCCCTCTTATGACTGGGCACTGCTGGGAGGACTCTGCACCCAACCCTCCTATTTCAGGATATGTACGCTTAGAACATACATGGGTGTGGGTTCGCTCCATGCATACGCGGGTGGGGGTACGGTCCGTACATACACGGTTGGGGTGGGGGTACGCTCTGTTGGAAAGGCGTTCGCCGGAGGGGGGTTCGATACACGTCTTGCCCTCCCCTTTGACCCACCTCTCCCAAGTAGGCCGAACCAGGCGCACACACCCTGAGCTTACACTACGAACAGAGGAACACCACACATATTCTTTGTAGGACGATAGGTTCTTTTATCGAAGGTTTCAAGGGATCTTTATGATCCAAGGTGTAAGTAGTACATCCGCGGCACAAGAGACTACAAATCAGTGGTAGGGGAATGGGGGTAGCGGGACAGTCTGTGAAGGTAGTGTCTCTGCAAAGTACCCTGCGGATAGCTCACAATCCTCGAGCTGGAGGGTGTTGTTTCTCTGGGCGATCTCTTGCCAATTCGTCCTCGAGGGGAAAGCCGCGAGTCACTCAGCAGGCACAGGTAGTCGGAGTTCGGGAGCCGCGACCTCGTCAGCAGGGCTCAGGTGGTTCGAGGGTCGGGGCCGCGAGTTACTCAGCAGGCCCAGGTGGTTCGGAGTTCGGGAGCCGCGATCTCGTCGGCAGGGCTCAGATGGTTCAATGGCTGGGGGCCGCGAGTCACTCAGCAGGCCCAGGTGGTTCGGTATTCGGGAGCCGCGACAGCGTCAGCAGTCTTCGATGGTTCCAGGTCTTCTCTCCCATTCGTTCCTCCGGCACCCCTTATTATACTCCCCCTGCCCTTTGAATTCCGGAGTCCTCGCAGAGAGGGGCCTTGGGTGACTGAAGGGGTTCGGCGGGATTTCCTGCCGCTCGTTTCTTTGGTCCTTTCAGGTGGGTCTGGGAGGGACCCCAGACGCTCGGCAGGTGAGGCGCCTGCTCCCCAGGGGCCTGGTGGCCGATCGAGTCCTCCCGGGGGAAGGCGACCCGAGGTGTGACTGGGCTGGTGCCTCTGGGTCTGGCTCGGGGGTTCCCGCTCCCTCGGTCGGACATGCGTGGTAGGGTGTCGAGTCTGTCGGGGGCTCTGGCCGGCCCTCGGGTCTGTGTGGTTGGGGCGGCCGGAGTCGTAGATGCCGTGTCTTGGGGGTGGTTGTAGGTTGGCTGGATGATCGGGAGGGCCTACGCCGTGAGGCCGGTCTCACACGCGTCCCCCCCAGCTGAAAGGTGAGGAGAACTACCCATCCACTGGGGGCTTCTCCTCGCTGAAGCGGAAGAACCGGGACAGGCCGTCGGCGTTGGCATGATCCGCCCCGGGGCGATGCTCGACAGTGAAGTTCATCCCTTGGAGGGAGATTGACCATCGTAATAGCTTGGGGTTCTCTCCCCTCATCTGCATCAGCCACCGCAAGGGCCGGTGGTCCGTCTGCACTCGGAAGTGGGTTCCGAACAAGTAGGGCCGTAGTTTCTTGAGGGCCCAGACTACGGCGAAGGTCTCTCGTTCTATGGTACTCCAACGCTGTTCTCGAGGCAGCAGCCTTCGGCTGATGAAGGCTATGGGTTGATCTATGCCCTTGTCGTTGAACTGCGAGAGGACGGCTCCGATGCCGTGTTCGGATGCGTCGGTCTGGACCACAAACTCTTGGGAGTAGTCGGGGGCCTTGAGTACTGGGGCGGTGCACATGGCGGTTTTCAAGGCGTCGAACGCCTGCTGGCACGGGGGGGTCCACTGCACCTTCTTCGGGAGCTTTTTGGAGGTCAACTCCGTGAGAGGCCCTGCGAGGCTACCATAGTTTTTAATGAACCTCCGGTAGTATCCTGTGAGGCCCAGGAAGGCCCGAACTTCCGTCTGAGTGGTGGGGGGCTCCCAGGACTTGATGGCGTCGATCTTTGGTTGGAGGGGGGCGACCTGCCCCCTGCCCACCTGATGCCCCAGGTAGACCACGGAGCCTTGCCCGAGTTGGCATTTGCTGGCCTTTACTGTTAGGCCGGCTTGGCGCAGGGCCAGCAGTACTTGCCGGAGGTGCTGGAGATGCTCATGCCATTGCGAGCTGAATACGGCTATGTCGTCAAGGTATGCTGCGCTGAACTCCTCGAGTCCGGCCAGGACCTTGTTTACCAACCGCTGGAAGGTGGCCAGGGCGTTTTTCATCCCGAATGGCATGACCCTGAAGCGGTAGTGTCCATCGGGTGTGGAGAAGGCGGAGAGTTCTTTTGCTCCCTCCGTGAGCGCAATCTGCCAGTAGCCACAGCTCAGGTCGAAGGTGCTGAGGAAACGAGCGGCCCCAAGGCGGTCGATGAGCTCGTCGGCGTGGGGGATAGGATTAGCAACCGCTCGGGTGACCGCATTGAGCCCCCGGTAGTCCACACAGAATCTTAGTTCGGGGGCGACCCCAGGGGCGGCCGCTTTCGGGACCAGGACTACCGGGCTGGCCCAGGGGCTATCGGAGGGTTCGATCACTCCAAGGGTTAACATCTTCTGTACTTCGGTCTTGATGCAGGTGCGGACCCGGTCAGGCACCCGGTAGGCTCGGTGTCTCACAGGTGGGCTGTCGCCGGTGTCCACGTCGTGGACACACCAGTCGGTGACTCTTGGGATGAGGGAGAAGAGGTCCGCGAATTGTCTGAGCAGCTGGTGACAGTCGTCGGACTGTTGGGGAGTGAGGGTGGTCGACAGTTTCACTCCCTCCACGGAACCATCCAGTTCTTTAGCGCACAGGGGGTCGGGCAGGGGTTCAGTGTCTTCTTCCGCCCCATCATCGGTGGCCAGTAGCAAACTCAACTCCGTTCTCACAAAGTGGGGCTTGAGACGGTTCACGTGGAGAACCCGGAGGGGGTTCCGTGGGGACTGTACATCGATCAGGTACATGACCTGACTCTTTCGCTCGATCACCTTGAAGGGGCCAGTCCATTTGTCCTGTAGGGCGCAGGGTTTCACCGGGGCCATGACCCAAACCTGCTGGCCCGGCTGGAACTCAACCAGAGTTGCGTTCTGGTCATACCAGCGCTTCATTTCTTCTTGGCTGGCCTCGAGGTTAGCTTCTGCGAGTTCTCTGAACTTCCGGGTCTGGTTGTGGAGCGCCAGGATGTAGCGGAACACATCAGGGGGGGTCTCCCGGGGGCTTGTCTCCCAGCCCTCTTTGACCAGGCTCAGGGGCCCCCGGACGGGGTGTCCGTATAGTAGTTCGAATGGGCTGAACCCCAGGGACTTTTGGGGAACTTCCCGGTACGCGAACAGGAGGCAAGGGAGGAGGACGTCCCATCTTCGGCGCAGGGGCTCCTCGAGGCCCAGGATCATCCCCTTCAGGGTTCGGTTGAAGCGCTCCACCAGGCCGTTGCCCTGGGGGTGGTAGGGGGTCGTGAACTTATATGTTACTCCGCACTGCTGCCACAGGGACTTCATGTAGCGGGATATGAAGTTCGTGCCGCGATCACTCACAACCTCGCGAGGAAATCCGACACGGGAGAAGATCCCCATGAGAGCCCGGCCCACCACGGGAGCCGTCACGGTGCGGAGGGGAATGGCCTCGGGGTAGCGGGTGGCATGGTCCACCAGGACGAGGATGAATCTGTGGCCCTGGGCGGTCTTCGGATCCAAGGGTCCCACGATGTCAATGCCGACCCGCTCAAACGGGGTACTCACAACGGGAAAGGGTTGTAATGGAGCCTTGCGCTTTCCGCCACTTTTCCCACTGCCCTGGCACGTGAGGCAGGATTTACAGTGGACTTCGACATTTGCTCGCATCTTGGGCCAATAGAAGTGGGTAACTAATCGCTGATATGTTTTGTCTTGGCCTAAGTGTCCTGCCAAGGGTACATCGTGGGCCAGGCCCAGGAGGAGGCTTCGGAAGCGCAGGGGTACTACCAGTACTCGGGCTGCGCCTAGCTCGGCTGACTTTTGTTCGCTGTATAGGAGGCCATTGTCCCAATAGACCCAGTGGTTTCCGGTCCGGTCACCGGCGGTCTGTGCTTCGGCTTGTTGTCGGAGTCCCACGAGGGAAGGGCAGGTGGCCTGTTCCTGGCAGAACTCTTCCCGGGAGGGACCTCCCTCACAGCGCCACTGGGCCATCTCGGGCAGTTCTCCGAGCTCAGTCAGTGCCTCAGGGGCGGAAGATTCCGGCCCTTCTTCCGGGTTAACGTCTTCTTCTCCTTCCGAAGGAGGGTTGTCTGTTTCTGGTAGGGTGTCCCGATTCTCGGGGACCGTGTTCGGTGGGAGGGCCTCCCCGCCCTCGGAGAGGGGCAATTGCGCGGTCATGGAGCGCGTGGTGGCGCAGACCCATTCGGGTAGGCCCATCATCTCGAGATGGGCTCTTCGTTCCACTTGCCCCCACGGAGAACTCTCAAGGTCGTTGCCCAGGAGGCAGTCTACGGGCTGTGATGTTCGGACGGCTACATTCAATTCTCAGAGACTCCTCCCCACTCGAAAGGCACCAGAGCCATCTGGCAGAGGCTCTCGGAATTGTCGGAGGATATGACCGGACAGAGGGCACCGGGTAGGATCTGGTCTTCAGAGATTAGGTTGCGGTGGACCGCGGTGACACTTGCCCCGGTATCGCGGAGGCCCTCGACTCGGTGGCCGTTGATGGTCCTGCTGTCGGTACTTCTTCGTGTTGGCGGGCAAGGGTGTCCCGGGAACCATTTCTCGATCACCAAGGGAGACCAGGGCCATGGCAGCTGGTTCCCACTCTTCGGAGTCCTCCATCTCTTCCCCTAGGGCCACGGAGGCCATCTGCCGGGCCGGGGGGTTGGTCGTTGCGGTTCGTTGATACTGGGGACACTGGGGGTCATTGGCGTAGTGTCCGGGCTGTTGGCAGCGGAAGCAGGTGATCCTGGTTCGTGGCCCTAGCCGCCCTGGGGCTCCGGTGCTGGCTGGGGACGGGGCTGGACCTGCCGCTGGTGGGCTGCTGGAAGGGCTGTGCGGGGGCCCCCCTGGGAAGTCTCTCGGTCGGCCGTGGTTTCCTCCGCCCCTCTGGCGGGGGGGTCCTTGACTGTGGCGACCGTAGTCTCCCACGGGGCCTCGGTTGGCCCGGGTGTTCACCCAACGGTCAGCCTCGGCGGCCAGCTTTCGAGGGTCGGTGAGTTTACTGTCCAGGAGATGTTGGCGCAGTTCTACAAAGCAATTGGCCGCTAAATGTTCCCAGGCGATCAGGTCAAACAGCTCCTCGAACGTGGAGACCTTGCTGCCCTTGATCCACCCGTCCAAGGCCCGGCTGTAAAAGTTCACGTATTCTACCCAAGTGGTGCCCGGTATCTTTTTGCAATCTCGGAACCGTTGCCGGTATATCTCGGGGGTGAGTCCGTACCGGCCCACGAGGGCTTCTTTCATGTGGCTGTAGGAGTTCATGACCGTGGAGGGCAGGTCCAGCAGGGTATCTCTTCCTTCGCTTAAGAACCGGCCCCATAGCCCAGCCCCCCAATCCTTCTGTGGGACTCGGTGAGAGGTCATGGCGACTTCGTAGGCCTTAAACCACTGCTGGATATCGTCATTTCTGTAATACTCCTTTACCACATTTTTGGGGATGTGGACCTTGGCCTCCACGGAGGGAGCGGATGGTAGATTCCCGGAAGGTCGTGACTCTTCGCTTTTAGCCCTCAACTCGATCTCTTTCAAGCTGCGTTCGTATTCCAGCTGGAGTTTCTTTTCGTCATGCTCTCTTTGGCGTCTCTTTTCCTCGAGTTCCCCTTGTAGCCGTAGCTGCTCGACGGCTAACTTTTTCTCGGCCAGTTTTATTTCTCCCTCGATCTTCAGCTTGGCCAGTTCAAGTTCGTGGTTGCGGCCTCTCTCTCGGTCTGCTAGTTCCTCGGGGGACAGGTTCCCCTCTGGCCCGCTGTTTCTCATCGGGATGCTTGGTGGTTCATGAGCGGAGTCTCCTTCCGTTTGGGTCGGGGGCACCCCCGTCTCGACCCAGGTCTTCAATACTTTCTGGAAGTCTTCCTTTGTGCTTAATCCGGTGGTAGCGATTCCAAGGTCTTTGCAAAATTGTTTTAATTCTCTATGCGTATAATAGTCCAATTGATCCTCTCGGAACGTCGGGCTCATTTCGGTACCTGCGGCACCCAGGGAGGTTTCTCCTTCCATCTCTGTTTGGTAGTGCTACAACAAACAAATGATGGACGGAATGCTGACAATGCAGACATTCTCCCCCAGTCAAGAGATCTGGGTTAAATCCATCGTTCTTTTGCTCACTACACCACCCCAGTTTAGACATGGCCATATGCAAATCAGTCTTGACCCTGTGCCTCATGGGAACAGTCCAGCCCGAACTGCCAAGCCATGTCTTCCCTGGACCGGAATCAAGCATCCTAGGACCGGTTTCTGGCTATCAGCCGTCATCAGCCAGGATAGCTTGACTCCAGTGGCGTAGTGAGCACGGGTCCCACGTCTGGAAATACCCATCCCACTTAGGGCGAAAAGCGTTACAACAAACAAATGATGGACGGAATGCTGACAATGCAGACATTCTCCCCCAGTCAAGAGATCTGGGTTAAATCCATCGTTCTTTTGCTCACTACACCACCCCAGTTTAGACATGGCCATATGCAAATCAGTCTTGACCCTGTGCCTCATGGGAACAGTCCAGCCCGAACTGCCAAGCCATGTCTTCCCTGGACCGGAATCAAGCATCCTAGGACCGGTTTCTGGCTATCAGCCGTCATCAGCCAGGATAGCTTGACTCCAGTGGCGTAGTGAGCACGGGTCCCACGTCTGGGAATACCCATCCCACTTAGGGCGAAAAGCGTTACAACAAACAAATGATGGACGGAATGCTGACAATGCAGACATTCTCCCCCAGTCAAGAGATCTGGGTTAAATCCATCGTTCTTTTGCTCACTACACCACCCCAGTTTAGACATGGCCATATGCAAATCAGTCTTGACCCTGTGCCTTGACCCTGGGAAGGGTATGCTCAGACGTGAGTCCCTTGCTCTCCATGCCACTGGAATCAGGCTATCCTGGCTGATGAGGGCTGAAAGCCCGAAACCGGTCCTAGGATGCTTGTTTCCAGTCCAGGGAGGACCTGGCTTGGCAGTTCGGGCTGGACTGTTCCCATGGGGCACAGGGTCAAGACTGATTTGCATATGGCTGGGTTCAAACTGGAATGGCATGGTGAGCATAAAACGATGGATTTAGGCCCAGATCTCTGTACTGGGGTGAATGTATGACATTGTTCTGCATTCTGTCCATCAATTGTTATTTTTGCATTTGTCACCCCGAGTGGGAAGGGTATGCTCAGACGTGAGTCCCTTGCTCTCCATGCCACTGGAATCAGGCTATCCTGGCTGATGAGGGCTGAAAGCCTGAAACCGGTCCTAGGATGCTTGTTTCCAGTCCAGGGAGGACCTGGCTTGGCAGTTCGGGCTGGACTGTTCCCATGGGGCACAGGGTCAAGACTGATTTGCATATGGCTGGGTTCAAACTGGAATGGCATGGTGAGCAAAAAAACGATGGATTTAGGCCCAGATCTCTGTACTGGGGTGAATGTATGACATTGTTCTGCATTCTGTCCATCAATTGTTATTTTTGCATTTGTCACCCCGAGTGGGAAGGGTATGCTCAGACGTGAGTCCCTTGCTCTCCATGCCACTGGAATCAGGATATCCTGGCTGATGAGGGCTGAAAGCCCGAAACCGGTCCTAGGATGCTTGTTTCCAGTCCAGGGAGGACCTGGCTTGGCAGTTCGGGCTGGACTGTTCCCATGGGGCACAGGGTCAAGACTGATTTGCATATGGCTGGGTTCAAACTGGAATGGCATGGTGAGCAAAAAAACGATGGATTTAGGCCCAGATCTCTGTACTGGGGTGAATGTATGACATTGTTCTGCATTCTGTCCATCAATTGTTATTTTTGCATTTGTCACCCCGAGTGGGAAGGGTATGCTCAGACGTGAGTCCCTTGCTCTCCATGCCACTGGAATCAGGCTATCCTGGCTGATGAGGGCTGAAAGCCCGAAACCGGTCCTAGGATGCTTGTTTCCAGTCCAGGGAGGACCTGGCTTGGCAGTTCGGGCTGGACTGTTCCCATGGGGCACAGGGTCAAGACTGATTTGCATATGGCTGGGTTCAAACTGGAATGGCATGGTGAGCAAAAAAACGATGGATTTAGGCCCAGATCTCTGTACTGGGGTGAATGTATGACATTGTTCTGCATTCTGTCCATCAATTGTTATTTTTGCATTTGTCACCCCGAGTGGGAAGGGTATGCTCAGACGTGAGTCCCTTGCTCTCCATGCCACTGGAATCAGGATATCCTGGCTGATGAGGGCTGAAAGCCCGAAACCGGTCCTAGGATGCTTGTTTCCAGTCCAGGGAGGACCTGGCTTGGCAGTTCGGGCTGGACTGTTCCCATGGGGCACAGGGTCAAGACTGATTTGCATATGGCTGGGTTCAAACTGGAATGGCATGGTGAGCAAAAAAACGATGGATTTAGGCCCAGATCTCTGTACTGGGGTGAATGTATGACATTGTTCTGCATTCTGTCCATCAATTGTTATTTTTGCATTTGTCACCCCGAGTGGGAAGGGTATGCTCAGACGTGAGTCCCTTGCTCTCCATGCCACTGGAATCAGGCTATCCTGGCTGATGAGGGCTGAAAGCCCGAAACCGGTCCTAGGATGCTTGTTTCCAGTCCAGGGAGGACCTGGCTTGGCAGTTCGGGCTGGACTGTTCCCATGGAGCACAGGGTCAAGACTGATTTGCATATGGCTGGGTTCAAACTGGAATGGCATGGTGAGCAAAAAAACGATGGATTTAGGCCCAGATCTCTGTACTGGGGTGAATGTATGACATTGTTCTGCATTCTGTCCATCAATTGTTATTTTTGCATTTGTCACCCCGAGTGGGAAGGGTATGCTCAGACGTGAGTCCCTTGCTCTCCATGCCACTGGAATCAGGCTATCCTGGCTGATGAGGGCTGAAAGCCCGAAACCGGTCCTAGGATGCTTGTTTCCAGTCCAGGGAGGACCTGGCTTGGCAGTTCGGGCTGGACTGTTCCCATGGGGCACAGGGTCAAGACTGATTTGCATATGGCTGGGTTCAAACTGGAATGGCATGGTGAGCAAAAAAACGATGGATTTAGGCCCAGATCTCTGTACTGGGGTGAATGTATGACATTGTTCTGCATTCTGTCCATCAATTGTTATTTTTGCATTTGTCACCCCGAGTGGGAAGGGTATGCTCAGACGTGAGTCCCTTGCTCTCCATGCCACTGGAATCAGGCTATCCTGGCTGATGAGGGCTGAAAGCCCGAAACCGGTCCTAGGATGCTTGTTTCCAGTCCAGGGAGGACCTGGCTTGGCAGTTCGGGCTGGACTGTTCCCATGGGGCACAGGGTCAAGACTGATTTGCATATGGCTGGGTTCAAACTGGAATGGCATGGTGAGCAAAAAAACGATGGATTTAGGCCCAGATCTCTGTACTGGGGTGAATGTATGACATTGTTCTGCATTCTGTCCATCAATTGTTATTTTTGCATTTGTCACCCCGAGTGGGAAGGGTATGCTCAGACGTGAGTCCCTTGCTCTCCATGCCACTGGAATCAGGCTATCCTGGCTGATGAGGGCTGAAAGCCCGAAACCGGTCCTAGGATGCTTGTTTCCAGTCCAGGGAGGACCTGGCTTGGCAGTTCGGGCTGGACTGTTCCCATGGGGCACAGGGTCAAGACTGATTTGCATATGGCTGGGTTCAAACTGGAATGGCATGGTGAGCAAAAAAACGATGGATTTAGGCCCAGATCTCTGTACTGGGGTGAATGTATGACATTGTTCTGCATTCTGTCCATCAATTGTTATTTTTGCATTTGTCACCCCGAGTGGGAAGGGTATGCTCAGACGTGAGTCCCTTGCTCTCCATGCCACTGGAATCAGGCTATCCTGGCTGATGAGGGCTGAAAGCCCGAAACCGGTCCTAGGATGCTTGTTTCCAGTCCAGGGAGGACCTGGCTTGGCAGTTCGGGCTGGACTGTTCCCATGGGGCACAGGGTCATGACTGATTTGCATATGGCTGGGTTCAAACTGGAATGGCATGGTGAGCAAAAAAACGATGGATTTAGGCCCAGATCTCTGTACTGGGGTGAATGTATGACATTGTTCTGCATTCTGTCCATCAATTGTTATTTTTGCATTTGTCACCCCGAGTGGGAAGGGTATGCTCAGACGTGAGTCCCTTGCTCTCCATGCCACTGGAATCAGGCTATCCTGGCTGATGAGGGCTGAAAGCCCGAAACCGGTCCTAGGATGCTTGTTTCCAGTCCAGGGAGGACCTGGCTTGGCAGTTCGGGCTGGACTGTTCCCATGGGGCACAGGGTCAAGACTGATTTGCATATGGCTGGGTTCAAACTGGAATGGCATGGTGAGCAAAAAAACGATGGATTTAGGCCCAGATCTCTGTACTGGGGTGAATGTATGACATTGTTCTGCATTCTGTCCATCAATTGTTATTTTTGCATTTGTCACCCCGAGTGGGAAGGGTATGCTCAGACGTGAGTCCCTTGCTCTCCATGCCACTGGAATCAGGCTATCCTGGCTGATGAGGGCTGAAAGCCCGAAACCGGTCCTAGGATGCTTGTTTCCAGTCCAGGGAGGACCTGGCTTGGCAGTTCGGGCTGGACTGTTCCCATGGGGCACAGGGTCAAGACTGATTTGCATATGGCTGGGTTCAAACTGGAATGGCATGGTGAGCAAAAAAACGATGGATTTAGGCCCAGATCTCTGTACTGGGGTGAATGTATGACATTGTTCTGCATTCTGTCCATCAATTGTTATTTTTGCATTTGTCACCCCGAGTGGGAAGGGTATGCTCAGACGTGAGTCCCTTGCTCTCCATGCCACTGGAATCAGGCTATCCTGGCTGATGAGGGCTGAAAGCCCGAAACCGGTCCTAGGATGCTTGTTTCCAGTCCAGGGAGGAGCTGGCTTGGCAGTTCGGGCTGGACTGTTCCCATGGGGCACAGGGTCAAGACTGATTTGCATATGGCTGGGTTCAAACTGGAATGGCATGGTGAGCAAAAAAACGATGGATTTAGGCCCAGATCTCTGTACTGGGGTGAATGTATGACATTGTTCTGCATTCTGTCCATCAATTGTTATTTTTGCATTTGTCACCCCGAGTGGGAAGGGTATGCTCAGACGTGAGTCCCTTGCTCTCCATGCCACTGGAATCAGGCTATCCTGGCTGATGAGGGCTGAAAGCCCGAAACCGGTCCTAGGATGCTTGTTTCCAGTCCAGGGAGGACCTGGCTTGGCAGTTCGGGCTGGACTGTTCCCATGGGGCACAGGGTCAAGACTGATTTGCATATGGCTGGGTTCAAACTGGAATGGCATGGTGAGCAAAAACACGATGGATTTAGGCCCAGATCTCTGTACTGGGGTGAATGTATGACATTGTTCTGCATTCTGTCCATCAATTGTTATTTTTGCATTTGTCACCCCGAGTGGGAAGGGTATGCTCAGACGTGAGTCCCTTGCTCTCCATGCCACTGGAATCAGGCTATCCTGGCTGATGAGGGCTGAAAGCCCGAAACCGGTCCTAGGATGCTTGTTTCCAGTCCAGGGAGGACCTGGCTTGGCAGTTCGGGCTGGACTGTTCCCATGGGGCACAGGGTCAAGACTGATTTGCATATGGCTGGGTTCAAACTGGAATGGCATGGTGAGCAAAAAAACGATGGATTTAGGCCCAGATTTCTGTACTGGGGTGAATGTATGACATTGTTCTGCATTCTGTCCATCAATTGTTATTTTTGCATTTGTCACCCCGAGTGGGAAGGGTATGCTCAGACGTGAGTCCCTTGCTCTCCATGCCACTGGAATCAGGCTATCCTGGCTGATGAGGGCTGAAAGCCCGAAACCGGTCCTAGGATGCTTGTTTCCAGTCCAGGGAGGACCTGGCTTGGCAGTTCGGGCTGGACTGTTCCCATGGGGCACAGGGTCAAGACTGATTTGCATATGGCTGGGTTCAAACTGGAATGGCATGGTGAGCAAAAAAACGATGGATTTAGGCCCAGATCTCTGTACTGGGGTGAATGTATGACATTGTTCTGCATTCTGTCCATCAATTGTTATTTTTGCATTTGTCACCCCGAGTGGGAAGGGTATGCTCAGACGTGAGTCCCTTGCTCTCCATGCCACTGGAATCAGGCTATCCTGGCTGATGAGGGCTGAAAGCCCGAAACCGGTCCTAGGATGCTTGTTTCCAGTCCAGGGAGGACCTGGCTTGGCAGTTCGGGCTGGACTGTTCCCATGGGGCACAGGGTCAAGACTGATTTGCATATGGCTGGGTTCAAACTGGAATGGCATGGTGAGCAAAAACACGATGGATTTAGGCCCAGATCTCTGTACTGGGGTGAATGTATGACATTGTTCTGCATTCTGTCCATCAATTGTTATTTTTGCATTTGTCACCCCGAGTGGGAAGGGTATGCTCAGACGTGAGTCCCTTGCTCTCCATGCCACTGGAATCAGGCTATCCTGGCTGATGAGGGCTGAAAGCCCGAAACCGGTCCTAGGATGCTTGTTTCCAGTCCAGGGAGGAGCTGGCTTGGCAGTTCGGGCTGGACTGTTCCCATGGGGCACAGGGTCAAGACTGATTTGCATATGGCTGGGTTCAAACTGGAATGGCATGGTGAGCAAAAAAACGATGGATTTAGGCCCAGATCTCTGTACTGGGGTGAATGTATGACATTGTTCTGCATTCTGTCCATCAATTGTTATTTTTGCATTTGTCACCCCGAGTGGGAAGGGTATGCTCAGACGTGAGTCCCTTGCTCTCCATGCCACTGGAATCAGGCTATCCTGGCTGATGAGGGCTGAAAGCCCGAAACCGGTCCTAGGATGCTTGTTTCCAGTCCAGGGAGGACCTGGCTTGGCAGTTCGGGCTGGACTGTTCCCATGGGGCACAGGGTCAAGACTGATTTGCATATGGCTGGGTTCAAACTGGAATGGCATGGTGAGCAAAAACACGATGGATTTAGGCCCAGATCTCTGTACTGGGGTGAATGTATGACATTGTTCTGCATTCTGTCCATCAATTGTTATTTTTGCATTTGTCACCCCGAGTGGGAAGGGTATGCTCAGACGTGAGTCCCTTGCTCTCCATGCCACTGGAATCAGGCTATCCTGGCTGATGAGGGCTGAAAGCCCGAAACCGGTCCTAGGATGCTTGTTTCCAGTCCAGGGAGGACCTGGCTTGGCAGTTCGGGCTGGACTGTTCCCATGGGGCACAGGGTCAAGACTGATTTGCATATGGCTGGGTTCAAACTGGAATGGCATGGTGAGCAAAAAAACGATGGATTTAGGCCCAGATTTCTGTACTGGGGTGAATGTATGACATTGTTCTGCATTCTGTCCATCAATTGTTATTTTTGCATTTGTCACCCCGAGTGGGAAGGGTATGCTCAGACGTGAGTCCCTTGCTCTCCATGCCACTGGAATCAGGCTATCCTGGCTGATGAGGGCTGAAAGCCCGAAACCGGTCCTAGGATGCTTGTTTCCAGTCCAGGGAGGACCTGGCTTGGCAGTTCGGGCTGGACTGTTCCCATGGGGCACAGGGTCAAGACTGATTTGCATATGGCTGGGTTCAAACTGGAATGGCATGGTGAGCAAAAACACGATGGATTTAGGCCCAGATCTCTGTACTGGGGTGAATGTATGACATTGTTCTGCATTCTGTCCATCAATTGTTATTTTTGCATTTGTCACCCCGAGTGGGAAGGGTATGCTCAGACGTGAGTCCCTTGCTCTCCATGCCACTGGAATCAGGCTATCCTGGCTGATGAGGGCTGAAAGCCCGAAACCGGTCCTAGGATGCTTGTTTCCAGTCCAGGGAGGACCTGGCTTGGCAGTTCGGGCTGGACTGTTCCCATGGGGCACAGGGTCAAGACTGATTTGCATATGGCTGGGTTCAAACTGGAATGGCATGGTGAGCAAAAAAACGATGGATTTAGGCCCAGATCTCTGTACTGGGGTGAATGTATGACATTGTTCTGCATTCTGTCCATCAATTGTTATTTTTGCATTTGTCACCCCGAGTGGGAAGGGTATGCTCAGACGTGAGTCCCTTGCTCTCCATGCCACTGGAATCAGGCTATCCTGGCTGATGAGGGCTGAAAGCCCGAAACCGGTCCTAGGATGCTTGTTTCCAGTCCAGGGAGGACCTGGCTTGGCAGTTCGGGCTGGACTGTTCCCATGGGGCACAGGGTCAAGACTGATTTGCATATGGCTGGGTTCAAACTGGAATGGCATGGTGAGCAAAAAA
The DNA here is from genome assembly GCF_964204655.1 of Triturus cristatus. Lineage (NCBI taxonomy): Eukaryota > Metazoa > Chordata > Amphibia > Caudata > Salamandridae > Triturus > Triturus cristatus. Next base: position 893,872,991 of record NC_140582.1, on the reverse strand, counting down.
ACGATGGATTTAGGCCCAGATCTCTGTACTGGGGTGAATGTATGACATTGTTCTGCATTCTGTCCATCAATTGTTATTTTTGCATTTGTCACCCCGAGTGGGAAGGGTATGCTCAGACGTGAGTCCCTTGCTCTCCATGCCACTGGAATCAGGCTATCCTGGCTGATGAGGGCTGAAAGCCCGAAACCGGTCCTAGGATGCTTGTTTCCAGTCCAGGGAGGACCTGGCTTGGCAGTTCGGGCTGGACTGTTCCCATGGGGCACAGGGTCAAGACTGATTTGCATATGGCTGGGTTCAAACTGGAATGGCATGGTGAGCAAAAAAACGATGGATTTAGGCCCAGATCTCTGTACTGGGGTGAATGTATGACATTGTTCTGCATTCTGTCCATCAATTGTTATTTTTGCATTTGTCACCCCGAGTGGGAAGGGTATGCTCAGACGTGAGTCCCTTGCTCTCCATGCCACTGGAATCAGGCTATCCTGGCTGATGAGGGCTGAAAGCCCGAAACCGGTCCTAGGATGCTTGTTTCCAGTCCAGGGAGGACCTGGCTTGGCAGTTCGGGCTGGACTGTTCCCATGGGGCACAGGGTCAAGACTGATTTGCATATGGCTGGGTTCAAACTGGAATGGCATGGTGAGCAAAAAAACGATGGATTTAGGCCCAGATCTCTGTACTGGGGTGAATGTATGACATTGTTCTGCATTCTGTCCATCAATTGTTATTTTTGGTAGTGCGTCAGTCGTTCACGGCACGCTCTCTTTTCGGTGTCGGCTCGGATCCCGTCGTCTGCCACCAAATGTTGGAAAGGCGTTCGCCGGAGGGGGGTTCGATACACGTCTTGCCCTCCCCTTTGATCCACCTCTCCCAAGTAGGCCGAACCAGGCGCGCACACCCTGAGCTTACACTACGAACAGAGGAACACCACACATATTCTTTGTAGGACGATAGGTTCTTCTATCGAAGGTTTCAAGGGATCTTTATGATCCAAGGTGTAAGTAGTACATCCGCGGCAGAAGAGACTACAAATCGGTGGTAGGGGAATGGGGGTAGCGGGACAGTCTGTGAAGGTAGTGTCTCTGCAAAGTACCCTGCGGATAGCTCACAATCCTCAAACTGGAGGGTGTTGTTTCTCTGGGCGATCTCTTGCCAATTCGTCCTTGAGGGGAAAGCCGCGAGTCACTCAGCAGGCACAGGTAGTCGGAGTTCGGGAGCCGCGACCTCGTCAGCAGGGCTCAGGTGGTTCGAGGGTCGGGCCGCGAGTCACTCAGCAGACCCAGGTGGTTCGGAGTTCGGGAGCCGCGATCTCGTTGGCAGGGCTCAGATGGTTCAATGGCTGGGGGCCGCGAGTCACTCAGCAGGCCCAGGTGGTTCGGTATTCGGGAGCCGCGACAGTGTCAGCAGGCTTCGATGGTTCCAGGTCTTCTCTCCCATTCGTTCCTCCGGCACCCCTTATTATACTCCCCCTGCCCGTTGAAGTCCGGAGTCCTCGCAGAGAGGGGCCTTGGGTGACTGAGGGGGTTCGGCGGGATTTCCTGCCGCTCGTTTCTTTGGTCCTTTCAGGTGGGTCTGGGAGGGACCCCAGACGCTCGGCAGGCGAGGCGCCTGCTCCCCAGGGGCCTGGTGGCCGATCGAGTCCTCCCGGGGGAAGGCGACCCGAGGTGTGACTAGGCTGGCGCCTCTGGGTCTGGCTCGGGGGTTCCCGCTCCCTCGGTCGGACATGCATGGTAGGGTGTCGAGTCTGTCGGGGGCTCTGGCCGGCCCTCGGGTCTGTGTGGTTGGGGCGGCCGGAGTCGTAGATGCCGTGTCTTGGGGGTGGTTGTAGGTTGGCTGGATGATCGGGAGGGCCTACGCCGTGAGGCCGGTCTCACATGCTCCATGCATACGGGGTGGGGGTACGGTCCGTACGTACACTGTTGGCATGGGGGTACGCTCCATACGTACGCGGGTGAGGGTACGGGTCGTACATACACGGTTGGGGTGGAGGTACGCTCCATGCATACACGGGTGAGGGTACGGGTCGTACATACATGGTTGGGGTGGGGGTACGCTCCATGCATTCGGGGTGGGGGTACGGTCCGTACGTACACTGTTGGCATGGGGGGTACGCTCCATACGTACGCGGGTGAGGGTACGGGTCGTACATACACGGTTGGGGTGGAGGTACGCTCCATGCATACGCGGGTGAGGGTACGGGTCGTACATACACGGTTGGGGTGGGGGTATGCTCCATGCATACGGGGTGGGGGTACGGTCCGTACGTACACTGTTGGCATGGGTGGTACACTCCATGCATACGTGGGTGAGGGTACGGGTTGTACATACACGGTTGGGGTGGGGGTACGCTCCATACATACGTGGGTGAGGGTACGGGTCGTACATACACTGTTGGGGTGGGGGGTACGCTCCATGCATACGGGGGTGGGGGTACGGTCCGTACATATCCGTACCCACGCTGTGGAATGCTTGTGCGGGCCGTACCCAGGCCTTTGCCACGTGGGTACAGCCGTCCCGACATTGTTGGGGTGACGTAGGTGTGGGCGTGGTACGACTCGTACCCACACTCTTAAGGCGTGGGTACGGGACGTACCTGTATTGTTGTGTTGCCGGTTCGCGTCGTCAACCACTTCCGTTGTGGCGGACGCTGGCTTTGCTGGACACGCCCCCACCCCCTCGTAGTGACCAGGGCCTGGGGGTCAGGTATGTCCAGGGCATGTGTGCTGTGTGACTTTGGTGGGGGTTTTGTGGCCTGCCCATGCTCCTGCCCCCCCCCCTTTCCCCCCTCCCTTTGTTGTTCTGACCTTCTGCGGCGTCTGCGTCGTAACCTGTAGAGGAGGTCGACTGCTATGAGGGCCGGGATGACACGTAGGTTAGGGTCCATGTCTGTCCGTCGCGTGCAGGTTCTCCTTGTTCGCGTCGTCCTGATTTCCCGGCAGTTTTTGGCTGCCGGAAAATATTCTCCGTGCGGGATGACGTCGAAGCGAATCGTACTTCCTGGTTCGTGAATGGCAGGCTGCGTGCGTCCCGACATCACGTCGGCGCTTTCCCGGATCACATTTGTATGTTTATTTTCATCGGTCGGGGTTTTGGACGATTCGTACGGAAATAGTATTTCCGTGCGAATCGTACTTACATGTTTGTATATTGTTACGACCGGGTACGCGTCGGACGGAGAATATGCTCCGACCGACGGTTCGTACCCGGTTTTTACAGGATCGTAATCGGCACCTTAATTTACAAAGGAACAAAATGAGGGAGTTCATTTTGCCATAGAAATTATGATTAGTTCTGCAGAAAGAACAATTAGGGCACATTTTGACTTCTCAAATCTTCTTCTATTTCATAAAAAAATTCTGACATGCAGACTGAAACATGCATTTTGAATACCAGCAGCAGACTTCCCTGGTGAGCAGTAGTTTTACTACAGTGATCTAATGAGCAACTAGAGTGCTAACATTCAGAATTTATGGCAAATGTGTGACACATCTGAATGCCTTCTTGATGGAACCAAAATAAAAAACTGAAAGTATTCCCACTGAGGAGACTGCAGTAAATGAGGAAATTAGGAAACTTCATAACAATAAATCTCCCAAGATGGCCACCAGAGACAAGAGAGCCCAAATGTAGCCCAAATATCACCCAGATGTAGCCCAAGTATAGCCCAATGACAGAATTGTGCAAAACACTTATTTGTTGTGTATTTGCAGTTTTATATAGTGCAGACTTGTCAGGTATTGGAGTGCTTTACATGAGCATTGGTTACATCACACAAGATCAAATTCATTTTGGTTGTAGACATGGGGAGATTAAGTGATTTGACCAGAATCACAGAATGTTGAGCTGAAGCAGAAACTCCAACCTGGTTCCCCAGTTGCAAAGTCTGCAGCTCTGGAAGTAACACCACATCCTCTCCCCTAGGTGCAACATTTAATCAAGTGGTCAACTGGATAAAAAAACATAAAGATTACAAATAATTTAAAAGTTCTTTGTCGCTATTTGAAAACTCAGAAAATATGTCCTCATTTTAGTTTTTTAGAGCACTAACCATAATTTTGATGCAAATAAGACCCTCTCATATATGTAATTTCTAAAGGAAATACTCTAGGTATTACAGTTTTGATTACATCAAGATGACGTCAGGCGTTCCACACTTTTGTAATAAATATAGAATGTTAGCAATCTAGTTGTTGATTGGGATACTGTTGAGAGGCAGAGGCCAGGGGCACGGACTCTGAAAATTGAAGGCAGGTAGGAGAGTGCAGATGCAACAATTTGACCACACTGGGCAGGCAGGAAGGGCAGTGGCAGCACAGCAGACTATGGAGGGCAGTGGAAAGGGGGGCAGGGGCAACAAACCAACAATACAGGACTGGCAAGAGAGGCTGTGGCAATATAATAGACCATTGTGGGCAGAAGGAAGAGGCAGTGGTAGTACAACCATACATGCCAACAGACCCGTTTCAGCCAGGAAACGTCCAATGTTTTTAAGCTCAAATGGGCTTTATTTGATCTGTCTCCTATCTACAATCTCCTCTTTATCAATGTAACTCAAAGGGGAAAATCAATACCCCAGTTTTTATTCAAAATCTTCCTCTTACCAAGATCAAAATGTTCGCAATCATGGTACATTGGATCATGGTAGGCAGGAGGAATTGGGGTAGGGACATGGACTCGGATAACAGAGGACAGGAGGGACATGGAGAGGTGCACCAAACTGACCCTACAGGGCAGGCATCAGGGTTTGCAGCAGCACAATACACCACACAGCGCATGTAGGACAGGAGTGCAGCACAACAATCCATAGAAAGCAATAGGGAGGGGACAGGACCATGCACATGGACAACAGAGAACAGAGGGGACAGAGGCAATGGTAGCTAGCTGACCATAATGGACAGACAGGAGTGAAAGCTGCAGCATAACAGACCATAAAGGGCAGGAGGGATGGATCAGGGGCATTAGAATGGAACAGACAAGCCAGGAGGGAGGGAATAGGGGTCTGCACATGGAAAAAGAGGGCGTGGGGCAAGGGGGCAGGGCAGGAGCAGCAAGATGACCATGGAGGTCAGGCAGGATGGGTACTAGAAACAAGACACACCATGGAGAGCAACAATGAGACTATGATGGCATACACACAGATGTGGTACTGTAAAATTCGGAACCACATTGGAGGCATGGCCCCACCATGCCTATTTTGGTGCCAACGAACCGCAAATGACAAAAGCGGTATGTACACGTGTTTTCGTCATGTTTTACTGATGAATTCACCTTGTATACGATACTACATATTGCATCCGTGGGTTCCATTTTACAATAGTAGCCATTTTGTGGTTGCCCTCACATAGGCTGCGCTCTGAGGCCATGCCTAGGCCTAAAGGACACGTACACCTTCTGTGACTTCTCTGTGACCTGTGCAAACTGACTCTGCTGCCCGAGGTCAATCCTGTCCGGCCAGTTCCTATTACCCGCGGCCTAATGTGATTAGCATCAGGGCTCACACATCATAAAGTCCTTGTTCCCACACGATCTCTGACTAAGCTATTTCACACCTGACTCTGTTTCCTACTTTATGGCTTGTTTTACGAGCAGGAGGTGCCCGTGTTATTGGGGTCTGCTGATATCTGATGAGGGTTCTGAGCCTTGCTGGGTTAAATGATAGTGGGCTGAACGAGCTGAAATGTGGGATTGTCATCATAACTCTGTTCCTTCTTTGAAGCGAAAATATGTGAATGACCACTTGTAAAACAGGGGCGGTGTTGCCTAAAGCGTAATATTCTGTATAAAAGAGAAGACTGGTTTTTGTTCTGGAGACTGCCTCGTTCAGTTGCTAAGGCTTCTGTGTGACGTAGTCTCACTCATTTGAGTTTAATAAAGATGTCTTTTGCTATTTCAGCTTCTTTTGCCAAGTTCTTAGTTATATTACCCTGAGAATGAAAATTTCAAGTACTACACAGACCATGAGGGAAGGTGGGAGGGGGTCAGGGGCAGCTAGCTGACCACACGGGGAAAGTGGGAGGGGCCATGGCAGCACAGAAGACCATGCATGGCAAGCGGGAGGGTTAGTGGCAGCACAATGGCTATGATGGGCAAGAAGGAGGGTGCAGGGGCATGCACAAAGGACCATGGAGGATAGAAGGGAGGGTCAGGACCTGGGCACAGACAAGAGAGTTCAGGGGAAGGGGCCTCACAACAGACCGCACGGGGCAGGCAGGAGGAGCAGTTGCAGCACATAGACCAGGGAGGTCAGAAGGGTGTGGCAGTAAAATGGACCATGGAGGACAGGATGAAGGGGATAGGGGCATGGCACTTGGACAGGCAGTGTGGAGGTAGCAGGGACAAGTTACAGTCATCTGACAATGCTAGGCAGGTGGGAGGGGAGTGGCAGCTCAACAGAACACTCAGAGTAGATAGGAGTGGCAGGTCCATGCACATGGTGGGCAAAAAGGATGGAGCTGGGGCATGCACAAAGACATCGGAGGGCAGGGGGAAGGAGAATAGGGGCAGCAAGCTAAGCACAGAGGCTAAGCAGGAGTTCAATGATGGGCCATAGAATTGGGCAATGGAGGGCAGGAGGAGTGGACTGGTACATCATGCTAAATGGAGGGCAGTGGCAGCACATCAGACCATGCATGGCAGGAGGGAGGAGGCTAGTCCATGGATTCAGACAACAGAGGATAGGGAGGAGGTGGATGGGGCAGCAGGCTAACTGTTTAGAGAAGGTGGGTATTAGGAACGTTATTGTTTTTAAAATGTGTGTCTGTGCGAACTACTTAAAATATAAACAAGTATGCAGCATAATCTCACTTTTATTCAGGAAGAAGAGGACATTTGTGACTGTGACTCCGGATTCACTTGGCAGAAACACTCCCTGACCCTCCACCCCCATCGCTAAATGTAATGCCCATGAAAAGGGTAGGTGGACGCAGTGTTATATAGAACATAGTCCTGAGAGCACGATTGAAAATGAAAACTAGATATAGTATATGGTATAAACTATGCACCAAAAAGTGTGATATAAGATGAACCGGGGCGTGAAATATAATATGTAATACATTGTGCGCAATGACAGATTCATTGGAGAGCGCGAGATAGCACAGGCACTAGCTCGTGCTATGCGATATGCGCATTGGAGTGTAATATGCACAGGGTAGTGTTGTGTAACCTAACTAGTCTCTAAAGTTGTAATATAAAATATGTACTGGGGAGTGTAACGTTGCATATGCACTGTGACAAAGATATGGATCCCAGATTGTAATATGTATGGCATAGCGCTGTGCGCTATAACATAGGCATCAAGGAAGGCACGTTAGATTGGGCAATATAACCCGTGCGAAGGCAAGTGTGGCATGACATTTTCACGGGGTGGTGTTACAGTGCACATGGGCTAGAGAGTGTCATAGCATACGCACTAGCGGTGGAATACAACACAGAGGTGTGAGGCACTCGGCGGGCACTGGTGGGTGTAACACAGCATTGGGCTCAGCCAGGAGCACGCTGTGACTCTCAAGTGAGGTTCGTCTCCTTTCCAGAGAGTAAAATAAAAAGTATTACACATCCGGCGGTGGATTTGTGTTTTATTAACCGTGAGGGGGGTTTCTTGCATAGTTTGGTCGAATTTTTGTCGAATCCGCTTTGAATGGCTTGGTGTGCGTGTATATTAAATGTGCCCGTCAATAGCCACCCATAGCCACCCATGTTTGTATAAATAAACGACAAGGGTGTCTACTTGGAGAGTACCCACCGGCGGGGCGCTGGGATTAGGCACGGTAGGGCATCAGACACGTCAGAGCTTCACTAGCAGTGTAAATACATTCCATGTGGATTCATTCTATGCATAGTCGCCTTTTAATGAATATCACGCAAATCGTCATGGTGATAGGTACATACAGTTTGTCCAGCATGTCCTAGGTTTTTCTATAATTATATTTATACAAAAAATAATAAAAAACAAAGGCCGGCCCCGGGGGATGGGATCCCCGGGGCCATAAGTGGCCTGAGGAGGGGGGCAACGCAGCCCCCTCCTAAAGAATAAAAAAAAAAGGCCATGACCCGGGGGTTGGGGTCCCCGGGGCCGATTAAGGCCTTGGGAGGGGGGCCACGCGCCCCCTTCCAAATTAATTTTTTCAACAAAATAAATTAGGGTGCAGGCCCTGGCGGATGGGGTCCCCAGGGCCAGTAAATTAGAAAAAGAAGGGCGGCCACACAGCTCTCCTTCTTAAAAAAATAAAATATATAAAAGACCAGCATTGTGCCGGAGGCCACGCCCCCTCCATGCAGCACTCTTCAAACACGCCCCCTGGCCAGTTGTAAGTTGGGGAATTAATTCCCCTTCAATACTGAGGGTCCTTGAGGGCCAACTAGCCCAACAGGTATCTCCAGTATGCGCCAGGGAGCTGCGTTGCAGACAGGTGTTCTGAGGCCATGCCCCTTTTTACACCTCTATGCAACGCAGCTCTGTGGCGCTTACTGGAGGTACCTAGTGGGCTAGTTTGACCCTAGGGACCCTTAGGATTCAAGGGGACTTAATCTCTCAACTTAGAACGGCCACAGGGTGCGTTTACACAGTGGTGAAGGGAGGGGACGGGGCCTGAGGTGACGTGTGCAAACACGCCCTGTGGCACGTTTTAAGTTGGGAAAATAATTCCCTTTCAATCCTGAGGGACTCTGGGGGCAAACTAGCCCACCAGGTGCTTCCTGTTAGCGCCACTGCTCTGCATTGCAGAGAGGTGGTGCAGGCCGTGCCCCTTTTTACACCTCTCTGCAATAGCGCTTACTGGACGTACCTAGTGGGCTATTTTGCCCCTAGGGATCCTCAGGATTCAAGGGGACTTAATCTCCCAACTTAAAAAACGGCCACAGGGCGTGTTTACGCAGTGGGGATGGGAAGGGATGGGACCTGAGGTGACGTGTGCAAACACGCCCTATGGCGCGTTTTAAGTTGGGGAAATAATTCCCCTTCAATCATGAGGGCCCCTGGGGGCTAACTAGCCAACCAGGTGCTTCCAGTAAGCGCCACTGAGCTGCGTTGCGGAGAGGTGGTCCAGGCCATTCCACTTTTTACACCTCTCTGCAACGCAGCTCTGTGGCGCTTACTGGAGGAACCTAGTGGTCTAGTTGGACCCTAGGGACCCTCAGGATTCAAGGAGACTTAATCTCCCAACTTAAAACGGCCACAGGGCGCGTTTACACAGTGGGGAAGTGAGGGGATAGGGCCTGAGGTGATGTGTGCAAACACGCCCTGTGGCGCGTTCTAAGAGGTAGTTTTAATCCCCTGCCCTATTATATACTAGGGGCTAACAGCGGAGGTCATGCTGATCACAGGGGGACCCCAAAGCATAGTGTTCCCTAGTGAAAGTAGGTGTTTTCACTGTATTCTGAGTGTCTTTTAACATAGCACTGGCTCTGGGACTTGTTAGTCAGACTCAGTTACCACCAGTATCCGTCTGAAAAAGTTGAGGATACAGGATGATTTTGCAACAAGGCTTCTTTCTGCTCTTCTGTTTGTTCTTTCTGCACGTTATCCTTCTTCCTGTACTTTTCTTCGTCTTTGAGGACTTCTGTTGCTTCTTTCTGCATTTCTTTTTTTTATTTCTGTGCGTTTTTTCTTCTTTCTTCACATGTCCTATCTCTGTAGGCATAGTTAGAAATTAGCATTTAAAAAACCTTTGAAATTCACTGAAAAAACCATAGGTTTCAGGGACGTTATAGTTAGGAATTAGCATTTAACCCCTTGTGTGCCCCGCCCTTTCCACGCCCTGTGCCGGGCGTTTCATTAGCGGGCGGGGCTCATGACGAGATAGTCTCGTCATGGGCACAGCGCAACCGCGGCCCATGACGAGACCATCTCGTCATGGGCACTCAAGGGGTTAAAAAACCTTAGAAATTCACTGAAAAAACCATAGGTTTCAGAGGCGTTATAGTTAGCTGGACTTTTCACTCGTACAAAACCATTGAAATTCCCCCGTTAAAGTTAGTTCAGCTAACTATAACTCGCGCGCACGCAGTGCACTGCTGATGACGTCACATGTTACATCACTCATGACATGGTCAGTGACATCACTCATGACATCACTCATGACATCTCAAATGACATCACTGATGACATCACTGATGGCATCATCAAGTGAATGTGTGTTTTTCTGAAAATTACATATGTTTTTTATATGTATATCTCAAGGTCGATGGAAGAATAAATGGGTATATAAGTGTCTAAATGGATGATTTTTTTTTTGAAAAATTGATTGTATAACTGACTGATTAAGTGTATCTTAGTGAATACATGGCTTAGTGAGTAATGTTTAAATATGTAAATATCTGTATCAGTCTCCCACTTTGTGTATAAGTGGCTGCATGGGTTGATGAGTAGCTATATGAGTGTCTATATAGGTTATTAGTTGGTTTTTTGAGTATCAGTACGAGTGTCTGAGTGTCTGTATGGTTCAGTGGGGGGTATTACATAGTGCATAGGTGCATGAATGAGTGACTCACTGTTTGTATGTGTTGAAGACAGCATGTGTGCAGGACTGTATGGGTGGATGAGTGTGTGCATGGGTGTATTAGTGAGTGAATAACTGTCTCAATAGTGTCTTTATGAGTAACTACATATGTTTTAAACTAGTATATGTGACTATTGGTGTATATAAGTGAGTATATGTGAGAGTGAGAGATTGGAAGAGTTCCTGTATGAATAAGTATGTGTTTCTATAAGTGATTGTTTAAAAGACTAAGTATGTGTAAGTTTCTGTAGAAGTACGTGTGGTGGTGTGTGTATAACTGTATATGCAAGCAAATGGATGTTTGATTCTTTATTAGCATGAGTGACTATCTGTGTGAGTAACTCTATGGATGAGTGGCGTTGTGTAACAGGATGTACAGGTGTTGGAGTACATATGATGAGTGAGTACATGTATGAGTGACTGTATAGGACTGTTGGTGAATGAGTGGATGTGTATGTGGATCTTAGAATTACTGAATAGGTTGTTGTAACTGATATTGGTATGGCCATTGTTTTGAAAATGTTAGTTTCTATTTTTGAAAGTGTGTATCAAAGGTTATATTAGGGGGAGAGGAGGTCTGCCACTCTATCACAAGGATGATGTCATCAGTGATGTCATTTGAGATGTCATGAGTGATGTCATGAGTGATGTCACTGACCATGTCATGAGTGATGTAATATGTGACATCATCAGCAGTGCATTGCGTGCGCGCGAGTTATAGTTAGCTGAACTAACTATAACGGGGGAATTTCAATGGTTTTGTACGAGTGAGAAGTCCAGCTAACTATAACGCCCCTGAAACCTATGGTTTTTTCAGTAAATTTCTAAGGTTTTTTAAATGCTAATTCCTAACTATAACGTGCCTGAAACCTATGTTTTTTTTGTGAATATATATATATATATATATATATATATATATATATATTTATATATAGACTTTTAGTGAGGGCTCAAAAAATGCTACCATGGCCAGCCTAGAGCTACAGTGGATATGCACGGGTGCATGCTTAGGAGCAGAGGCACCATATGGCAAACCTCATCATGCTCATTAAGCGCCCACGATCACTTTCACTTTTGCCTGCGATCACTTTTGCGGCGCCCCTTTGATGTTCTCGTTCAAAGAACATCAAACATCAAAGAAAATGTTGTTGTGTTAATGCTTTGCTGCACCGTTTGACTTACAATGTGCTATCTCTTTCCACAAACTCGATGTTTGTGTTCGTTTATTTTGATATGCTTTTAGTATTACTGTCACACACACAATCACAACCACACACACAACCACATGCACAACCACATGCACAACCACACACACAACAACACAACCACACACACACACAACCACACACACATACAACCACAAATACAACCACACACACAACCACATATACACAACCACACACACAATAACCACACAACCACACACACAACCACACACACAACCACACACAACCACACGCACAACCACACATAAACACACAAGCACACACACACACAAGCACACACACACACATACACACAACACACAACCACACACACAGCCACACACAACCACACACACACAACCACACACACAACCACACACACAACACCACACACAACCACACAAACAACCACAACCACACACACAACCACACACACATAACCACCCACCCACAACCACCCACAACCACACACACAAGCACAGACACACAACCACACACAACCACAAACACACACACAACCACACACACACAACCACACACACACAACCACACACACACACAACCACACAACCCCACACAACCACACGCACACAACCACATATACACACAACCACACACAAAACCACACACACACACACAAAGGCACAGACACACAACCATACACACACAACCACAACCACACCTACAACCACACACACAACCAAACACACACAACCACACACACACAACCACACACACACAACCACACACACACAACCACACACACAACCACAATCACACACACAATCACACACACAACCACACACACAACCACACACACAGCCATACACACACAACCACACACACACAACCACACACACAACCACAACCACACACACACACAACCACACACACAACCACACACAACCACACAAACAACCACACACAAAACCGCAACCACACACACAACCACACACACAACCACACAAACACAACCACACACACAGCCACACACACAACCACACACATAACCACTCACACAACCACACACACACACAACCACACACACACACACAACCACACACACAGCCACACACATAACCACACACAACCACACATCCACACACATACCCACAACCACACCCACACCCACAACCGCACCCACACACAACCAGAACCACACACACAACCACACATACAACCACACACACAAGCACAACCACACACACACGCACATACACAACCACACACACAACCCCACAACCACACACAACCACACCCATACACACTACCACACACACACACATAACCATACCCAAACTCACACACACAACCACACGCACAACCACCCACACACAAAAACACACAACCACACACACAACCACACACACACAACCACAACCACACATGCAACCACAACCACGCACACAAGCACATACACAACCACATACACAACCACACAAGCACACACAACCACAACCATACACACAACAATGCACACACACACAACCACACACACACACATACACAACCATCTACACACACACACAACCACAACCACACACACACAAAATCACAACCACACACACAACCACAATCACACACACAATCACACACACAACCAGACACACAACCACATACACAGCCACACACACACAACCACACACACACAACCACACGCACAACCACAACCACACACACACAACCACACACACAACCACACACAACCACACAAACAACCACACAAAAAACCGCAACCACACACACAACCACACACACAACCACACACACAACCACACACACAACCACACACACAGCCACACACACAACCACACACATAACCACTCACACAACCACACACACACACACAACCACACACACACACACACACAACCACACACACAGCCACACACATAACCACACACAACCACACATCCACACACATACCCACAACCACACCCACACCCACAACCGCACCCACACACAAGCACAACCACACACACAACCACACACACGCACATACACAACCACACACACAACCCCACAACCACACACAACCACACCCATACACACTACCACACACACACACATAACCACACCCAAACTCACACACACAACTACAAGCACAACCACCAACACACAAACACACACAACCACACACAAAACCACACACACACAACCACAACCACACACACAAGCACATACACAACCACATACACAACCACACAACCACACACAACCACAACCATACACACAACAATGCACACACACACAACCACACACACACACATACACAACCATCTACACACACACACACAACCACACACAACCACAACCACACACACATACAAAATCACAACCACACACGCAACCACAACCACACACAAAACCACACACACAACCACACACATACAACCACAACCACAATCACACACACAACCACACACACATATACACACACAACCACACACACACAACCACACACTCAACCACACACACACACCCATACACAACCACACACACAACCACCCAGAACCACACACACAGCCACGCACAACCACACACATAACCACACACACAACCAACCACACAACCATACACAACCACACACACACAACCACACACACACAACCACATACACAACCGCACACAACCACACACACAACCACACACAACCACACACAACCACAAACACAACCACCACACACACAACCACACACAACCCCACACACATACAACCACACACAACCACACATGCACACATAACCACACCCACAACCACACACACAGCCACACACACAACCACACACAACTACACACAACCACACACACAGAACCACATACTCAACCACACAAACACACATAACCACGCACACACAACCACACACATAACCACACACACACACAACCACACACACACAACCAAACCCACAACCACAAACAGAACCACACACACAACCACATATCCACACACACCCATAACCACACCTGCACCCACAACCATACACACAACCACACACACAACCACACACACACAACACACAGAACCACACACAACCATAATGACATACACAACCACACAACCATACAACTACACACACACAACCACACACAACCACACACACACACAACCACACACAACCACACACACAACCATACACAACCACACATACAACCACACACACAACACCATACAACCACACATACAACCACACATACAACCACACATACAACCACACACAACCACACACAACCACTCCCACAACCACACACAACCACACAACAACACCCACAACCACACATACAACCACACATACAACCACACACAACCACACACAAACACAAACGCACACACAACCACACACAAAACCACACTCGCACACAAAACCACACACATATATGACCACAAACACATCCACTCACACAACCACACACACAACCACACACACAACCATACAGCCACACACATAACCACACACACACACAACCACACACACACATAACCACACACACACAACCACAACCACACACACACACAACCACACCCACACCCACACAACCACACACACACCCACACACAACCACACATTCACACCCACACCCACAACCACACCCACACAACCACACACACAACCATACAGACAACCACACACACAACCACACACACACAAGCACACATAGACACAACCACACACAACTACACACAACCACACACACACAACCACACACACAACCACACATACACACATAACCACACACACAACCACATACACAGCCACACACACAACCACACACAACTACACACAACCACACACACACAACCACACATACACACATAACCACACACACACACAACTACATACACAACCACACACACACACACACACACACACAACCACACACACACACAACCACACACACACAACCACCACACACACAACCACACACACACAACCAAAACCACAAACACAACCACACACACAACCACACACAACCACACATCCACCCACACCCATAACCATACACACAACCACACACAACCACACATCCACACACACCCATAACCACACCTGCACCCACAACCACACACATAACCACACACACAACCACACACACACAACACACACAACCAGAATGACACACACAACCACACACACACACACAACTACACTCACACAACCACACACAACCACACAAACAACCACACACACAACCACACACAACCACACACACAACCACACACACAACCATCATACAACCACACATAGAACCACACACAACCACACACACAACCACATACACAACCACACACAAAACCACACTCACACACAAAACCACACACACATACAACCACACACAACCACACACACAACCACCCACACAACCACCCACACAACCATTCAACCATACACACAACCACACACACACACACAACCTCACACACACATAACCACACACGCACAACCACAACCACACACACACAACCACACACACAAACACAACCACACATTCACACCCACAACCTCACCCACACACACAACTACACACTCAACCACACACACACAACCACACACACACACACAACCACACACACACACACAACCACACACACACAACCACACACACAACCAAACCAAGCATTGGGTTAGTCAATAGGTCTCGCCTTTAGTTTAGTTTAGTTTTTAAATTTATAATGCGTGACAGCTACCCAAAAAAAGTGTTTTGGACCCTATAAGTGTTTAGCCACGCAACAGTTGATGTGGTTGCACCAAGAATATTGTGCTACATAACTAAATACTTAGAAGGTCCCAAAAGCGAGACCTATTGGCTATGCCAATGCTTGCTATAATTTGCTGTACATCTGTTCCGTAGTTTTGGAGTTACTAAAGAAAGAAAAAAGACAATGCTTATCTAGAGACCTGGATCTACCGTGCAGGATCTAAGGATCCAATATGCCAGCAGCAATGACATGACTGCCTGGCCCAACCCTGAGAGAAAAGTTGCTGCCACCATTTTGTGAATCAGGTCACAGGTTCGGGGGGAGAGAATAAAATCTATAAACGATATAAGGGTCAGGATCTCGGTATTCGGGCCCATGGGACTGATGGATGTGTCTGTGAGGGACTCCTCATGGGCAGGAAAGTGCCCAAAAATGTTTTTTTGGGGGTGCACAATGATTTGCAGACCAACTGCAGCACTCAGTTAAGCCCCTGTGTGAATCCATGACCCCAATTTCAAAAGAAATTATACCCTTTCACACACTCCCACATTCCCATATAACCACTCACACACCCATGCACACAACCATGCACCCATTTGCACACCCATACAGTCTCTGATACATCCACTCACAGACCCTGAGAACCACTCACACACCCATTCACAAACCCACACATGCAGTCACACACCCAATCACACACTCAACAGACAATCACACACATCTGCTGTGAATGTGTAACATCCACAGATCCAGATCCCATATAAATAATACACATACTCACAGACCCACTCACACATTCTCACCCCCCACACAACCACTCAAATACCCACTCACACATCCAGACATCCTCACACACACCCAGACAGTCACTAATACATCCACCCACAGACCCAGAAAACTACTCACCCACCTACTCACAGTCACACAGGCCCTCACACATCCATACAGACACTCAGCCATTGTCACTGTGTAAATCCACAACAGATCTGTGGATCCAGATCTCAATTTAAATAATACATCCATTCGTAGACCCACTCACGCACTGCCACACCCTCACACACCCACTCACTCACCCACTAACACAGCCATAATCCCACTTTTACACTGTACAGTCACTCACACACCCTCTTACACACCCATGCAATCACTGATACATCCACTCACAGACCCGGAGAACCACTCACACACATACTCACAGACCCACACAGTCCCTCACACATTTACCCCATGTGAATCTGAGATGTATCTGTGGAACCAGATCCCAATAAAAAAAGTAGACCCACTCACACACTCTCTCACACACCCACACAAACAAGCACACACGCATTCACACGCTCATACAGCCCCTTACACTCCCACTCAGAGACCCACACAGCCACTCACATAGCCAGCCACACATGCACTAACACACCAATCACACACACTCAAACACTCAATTACACACCCACACATCAAGATTACAGGGACGTTATAGTTAGGAAATAGCATAACAAAAATATGGAAATTCACTGAAAAAACAATCGTCACATGGATGTTATAGTTAGGAAATAGAATTTTGAAAAACGTACAAATTCACTAAAAAACTATAGGTTACAAGGACGTTTTTGTTACGTTTAGATTATTCACACACCAAACCATAGAAATTCTGCATTTATAGTTATAGTTATCTCAAGAAACTATAACTTGTGCTCTAAGGTACCTATAACTCTTGCCCTCGCCATGAAGTGCTAATTACCACACGTATTAAATCAGTCATGACATCCTCTATGACATCATTGATAAATTCACTGTAACGTTTGCAATAAAATTATTGATGAGAAAACTATGCATGGGAGGTGCACAAGTTATAGTTACTTTATGGCACAAGTTATAGTTTCTTGAGCTAACTATAACTGCTGAATTTCTGCAGTTTTGTTTGTAAAATCTGAACCTAAATACAATGTCCCTGATAGATAGATAGATAGATAGATAGATAGATAGATAGATAGATAGATAGATAGATAGATAGATAGATAGATAGATAGATAGATAGATAGATAGATAGATAGACAGATAGACAGATAGATGTAGATTTATATTTGATGAAAAAACAAAGGTTACAGGTACGTATATACTTAGGTTTTCATTCCACACGTACAAAGCCAGAGAAATTCAGTGGTTATAGCTATTTGAGCTAACTATAACTTACGCTCCCCAAAATGGACTTCTTATCACCTCCCATATTACATCACTCATGACAAAGTCAGTGACATCCCTCGTGACATCTCAAATGACATCACTAATTACATCATCCAATGATTGTAAGTATTTTCTAAAAGAAACTGTGTGACAAACATATATGCTAAGGTAATCTCACCAAGAAACTCATTGGATGAATATGTGAAAGTTCTTCCCCATTTAATAATGAGGCTTGTAGACTACCGGTCTCCAGAAGGCAATTCTTTTAAACATTCAAACAACTTGATTTAAACAGCAGACTGTGCCAGGGCTCCAATAACAAAAGAAAAATATTAAATCCAGAACGCATATAGTTCTGCCCTCGTAAGTATAAAATTCAGCTTGCTTGAATGCTTCACTACAAAGTTGCTATTGAGGTGGTTCATAATTTGTGAAGGGACATTTTAAAATCTAAGAGGGGGAACCTTAAGACCCATCCACTTTAACTTGCAATGTATGCCTTTTTTAATTTGTATTCTTAATTCAAAATATATGATCACCTTCAAAGCATCTTGGCAAGTGTGCTCCAGTCCCAAAGATATAAATTACCTACCCTGTCATCCTATGTAGGAGATTCCAGAAGATTCAAATTTACTTTGAGATAGTTTTACTAACAGTTCAGCTCTGGACAGACAAAAGTCTTTGGGGCCGATTCACAGAACTAACTTAAGACAAAATCCTAAACTTACTACTTTTGGTATTCACAGAAGTTAGGATTTTGTCTTAAGTTTGACTTAAGACAAACTTAAGACAGACTTAAAACAAACTTAAGACAGACTTAAGACAGACTTAAGACAGACTTAAGACAAACTTATGACAAACTTAAGACAAAATCCTAACTTAAGTCTGTCTTAAGACTGTCTTAAGTCTGTCTTAAGTTTGTCTTAAGTCTGTCTTAAGTCTGTCTTAAGTTTGTCTTAAGTCTGTCTTAAGTCTGTCTTAAGTCTGTCTTAAGTTTGTCTTAAGACAAAATCCTAAATTCTGTGAATACCAAAAGTAGTAAGTTTAGGATTTTGTCTTAAGTTAGTTCTGTGAATCGGGCCCATGCTTTGTTGTTTTTCTTGTTTACTCAATCATTTCTCGAAAAGGATGCTTGTGACCCATTTAGAGATTGAAAATAGGGGCTCCTTCTGTCAATGACTGAATGTATAGCTCAGACCGAGCTCATATCACTCCAGACACAAGTATGGCAAAATGTAATCAGTAGTCTACAGATAGACAACAACAAGAGCATCAGGAGGTATTATTAGTACCTTATCTTATCATATACATGGTCATATCTGACTTTGGGGTATGTTCATGTTTACAGCATGTCCCAGGGAAGTGGTTTTGTGATACACATATTTCGGAGCTTTTAGTTGTGGCTTTAATGCCCTTTATGGATGACAAAATGCAGCTGCTGTGTATGACTTTTCTTACCTATTCTTGCTGAAGCTTTGCTGTCTTTGTAGATAAGAGATTAGTCTATCTCACACCACACCCACTTCAGGAAGCTTCACTGGTTTCCCATTCACAAGCACAGCCATTTCAAACTTCTCACACACACATAAAGAGCTCTAATCAATATAGGACTGGAATACCTGAACAGCCGCATAAACTTTCACCAACCCACCAAACACCTATTATCTGCCTCACTCTTACTCGTACACACTCCCTACATCCACAAAAGAAAAACTGGAGGTCATTAATTTACCCCCATCGCACCCAAGATGGAATGTACTCCCTCAACACATCAGAGCCTCCTCCTCACTTCTTGGGTTCCAAAAGAAGCTGAAGACCTGGCTCGACATATAAGCACCTTGGGACCACAAACCTACACACCTTGCCCAAGTGCGTGGATGCCTTCTAAGGTGATTAGTCTGCTTTACAGATCAACATAGCATAACATTACACTAGTTCAATGTCAATTGTCTTCTTGGCTAAGTAGTTTAGGAACTTCACTCTCTTGTCTCAGTGTGTGATACTATTAAAGAAAATATTTGAAAGCAGTTTGTGCTTCCATTGAGAAAGCGACATTTGTGAGTATCTATGGATATCGAGTAAGTAGTCTTCTTGGGTGAGAAGATTGTAAATCACTGAAGGAAGTCAGGTTACAATGAGGGCTTGTCAACACAGAATGAGCGATGCATTTCTTCATAATGTGAGAGAGTGCAGAACCTCTGTGTAAGTACTAATCTCAAGTGATGGGGACAAATATGAAGGATACACTCATAGTGAACAAAGATAGGATCAGGTGGAGGCCAAATATAGGACATCCTGCTTGGAAGTGTGAAGACAAGATAAAAGTGATGAAGGGATGGGGGGGGGTTTAGCAGTACATGTTTTGGTTATTGTATGTTCCTTTATTACCACATCCCTTCAGGATCAAGGACGGTAGCGGGCATGCATTAGTAGTCATAGCCACCACTGTGGACATTTAGGTAGGAGTCGTTCGGGTGATTTCTGTTCCCCATTCTGATGTGTGTATTTTGTATGCAGGTTGCTGAAATGAAAACTGAACAGCAGCTTGTAACACAGAGCTGCACATGAATCTGGCCTACTCTCTTAATGTTCATATTCTGCCTCCAAGTCCCTTTCCTTTAGAAGTTCAAACAAAAACCCAGCCATATTTTTGGAAAATGCAGAATGCTCAAAAGCAATAATCCAACTGCAAAAGTTAGTAAGAGCAGAATTTTGTTTTAAAAATCTCAAATGAGTTCCTGTTTTTCCTTATAAGATTGTTTTCTGTGCTCTAATTCGACACAAAATCCCCTACCTGTTCCTAACATACTTAAGAAAGGTAAAATATCAAAAAACTTAGGGCCATATTCACAAGGATCTATCGCTGAGTCAACGGCACTTAATCGCAATCAAAGTTGCGATAAACCTATCGCTCCAATCACAAGCTGGTGTTAACTGCCCACAGCACCAGTTTACGTGCGATAGCAGCCACAAGAAACATCGCCGCGGATTACCCTCTCAACTATCGCTAATGAGATGCAGAGTAGGCATTCCCGTGCCAAAAGCCACGAAAACCCCACTCCACAACATTCACAACAAACACCCAGAACTGCGATAAGAACACGAAACAGGCGATAAGGCGCATTAGCACCAGGAAAATAACTCCACAACATGTTGCCCGGCTCAGCAGGCCACCAGGTCCCACATTTGGTGCTGGGTCTTGATTACTCCATGGCAGAGGATGTACCAGTGCATCCGGCCTCATCGTAGGCTGCATATCCGCTCAGCCCAATAGGTGCCACCAACTCTGTGATCCCGGAAGTGACACCATGGGGCGGTAGGCCCGCGCTGCCCGCTGGCTCTGGCCTACAATGCGGTCCAGCAGGGCACACAAAACCTGAGCTGTATGGGCCACTGGTACGGGGCATCCTCGCAGGCTGCTTACCCGCTCAGCAGCTCAAGGTGCCCCTAACTCAGTGCACCCAAAGTCACAGTCCCGTGGCGGAGTGCCTGTGCCGGCTGCAATGCTCCAGGTGCCACTAACCCTGTGCAACCCCAGTCAGCGCCACGTGGCAGTAGGCCTGTGAGAGCCGCAAGGCCTCGTGTGCCACTAACCCTGTGCAACTCCAGCCAGCGCCACGTGGTGGTAGGCCTGTGATGGCCACAAGGCCTCAGGTGCCACTAACCCTGTGCGCAACAACTCATGGGCCCTTTATGATTGAGAACCATGGAGCATCCGTCTTCCAGTCACCACCGGCAGAGGAGAATGTGACTTCATCGGCCCCTTATGTTGGCGGAGTCACATGGCCTGTGACGCCTGTGCCGGGTGGGAGGGAGTGGCTGTGACATGCTGACAACTAGACCAGTGACCTGCACACCACCAGCGAGTATGCCTGCGTCGGATAGCAATGAGGGCCCTCCCTCGGAGCATAAGAGAAGTGGTCTGGCCAGCCTTACGCCGGACCAGCGCAGGGCTTGCAACAATGACTCGTGGGATCTGGGCGTGGTTCAGTCCAAGTCCGGACATGGAAGTGACTGATGCATGTGTCCCTGTTGTAGTATTCACGGGACCCAGTACACAATATGCAATGTAGCACCCTCTGACTGGCATCCCACAGGATGAGCATCATTGATGCAAGGGACATCACTGTCCCTACATTCACCCACACATTCATACATGAATGATGAAAGACATAACAAAGCAGTGCGTCACTGGATGTTTATTGCACATCCAGTGCAGTTCTGCAGCTGGAGCGGTACAGGGCAATGCCGAGCACACTACACAATATGGGCACGAGGATGGCCAGCCACAGTCCATCTGGGGATGACAAGCACTGCGGAAGAGGAAGGGTACAGTCCGCAGTCTGGTCACTGTGTCATTGGCCATCAAACAGGATATGGCAGTCCATGTCGCTGTCCAAGGTGAGTGCATCGGAGTGTATTGGGGTCAGTGGAAGGTCATGGGGCCTTGTGCAGCACCAAACAGGAACAGGCCAGGTGGCAGAAATGAAAGCTAGTGCCTCTAGATCACAAACCCATCCACGTCCTCATCCCCGGATGTGTGCTCTGCCCCAACTGTGGGTGTTGCAGTACTGGCTGGGGCACTGTGTGCCATTGACACATCAGGGTACAGAGGAGGGTTGTCGGCCGCACTGTGTGGCAGTGACACATCAGGTGCCGGAGTGGATATGCCTGCCGCACTGTGGGGCACTGACACACCAGGGGGCGGAGATGTGGATGGTGTGGGGTCAGCAGCATTCATCTGCGCTACGCCTTGTGGCAGCAATGCCATGATGATGATCTGCAGTGCATGGTAGATCCCAGCTACATTTCGCTGGTGTGCAGCGGTGGCTGCCATCCTTTCCGCCTACATACACACCATGTCCTCCATGAGCGTCCGCATGTGTGCCAGCTCATGGCTGCTATCGCTGGAGCCCCACTGATCGGACAGATGTTCTTCTCTCCGCATCAGGACTCCAGCGATTTCAGTCACGGCTCGTTGGAGGCCATGGAGCGGGTCTAGACACCCATGGATGGCGTCTAGTTTGGTAGCTATGAGGTTGAACCCCACCGCACCTGCTCAGCCATCTCCCTCTGGGCCTCCAGCACACGGTGTTGGAAGGCCATGTGTTGTTCCTCTGGGTCTTGGGAGACTGGTGGGGCCGTGGGTGCCTACTGCTGAGTGAGTCGCAGATGATGTCAATGATGTCTAGGAGGGCTTGGGTGTCGGCGCTGGGGTTGTCCTCCTTGTCATCAGTGAAGAGTGGCTGGGACTGCTCTGCAGGGGGTGTTGACACTGGTCCTGCAACGTGAAGGGGAGATGGTGTATTGCAAAGTGTCCACATGCATGCAGCCGCATGGGACATGTTCACATTCAGACAGCATGACATTGTACATTGTGACTGTCTATGGATCTGGGCGATGACCCAGAGTCATTGAGGGTGTGCACTGTGCTCTGCTTGATTGTGCATGTGTGCCATCGTGGCCATCTCCACCCATCCCCCAGTACCTGGTGGTCACTCACCCTGTTGCGGTTGTGTTGTGTCCTGTTGAGCAGTGTCCGGTCCCCTGACTCCGGACACAGTATCCACACTGATGACTGTCGACACCAGCTCCTCCATGTATCGGAGTGTATTGGGGGTCAGTGGAAGGTGATGGGGCCTTGTGCAGCACCAAACAGGAACAGGCCAGGTGGCAGAAATGAATGCTAGTGCCTCCAGATCACAAACCCATCCACGTCCTCGTCCCCGGATGTGTGCTCTGCACCAACTGTGGGTGTTGCAGTACTGGCTGGGGCACTGTGTGCCACTGACACATCAGGGGACAGAGGAGGGTTGTCGGCCGCACTGTGTGGCAGTGACACATCAGGTGCCGGAGTGGATATGCCTGCCGCACTGTGGGGCACTGACACACCAGGGGGCGGAGATGTGGATGGTGTGGGGTCAGCAGCATTCATCTGCACCACACCTTGTGGCAGCAATGCCATGATGATGATCTGCAGTGCATGGTAGATCCCAGCTACATTTCGCTGGTGTGCAGCGGTGGCTGCCATCCTTTCCGCCTACATACGCACCATGTCCTCCATGAGCCTCCGCATGTGTGCCAGCTCATGGCTGCTATCGCTGGAGCCCCACTGTGCGGACAGGTGTTCTTTTCTCTGCATCAGGACTCCAGCGATGTCAGTCACGGCTCGTTGGAGGCCATGGAGCGGGTCTAGACACCCATGGATGGCGTCCAGTTTGGTAGCCATGAGGTTGAACCCCACCGCACCTGCTCAGCCATCTCCCTCTGGGCCTCCAGCACACGGCGTTGGAAGGCCATGTGTTGTTCCTGGGGGTCTTGGGAGACTGGTGGGGCCGTGGGTGCCTACTGCTGAGTGAGTTGCAGATGATGTCAATGATGTCTAGGAGGGCTTGGGTGTTGGAGCTGGGGTTGTCCTCCTTGTCATCAGTGAAGAGTGGCTGGGACTGCTCTGCAGGGGGTGTTGACGCTGGTCCTGCAATGTGAAGGAGAGATGGTGTATTGCAAAATGTCCACATGTATGCAGCCGCATGGGACATGTTGACATTCAGACAGCATGACATTGTACATTGTGACTGTCTATGGATCTGGGCGATGACCCAGAGTCATTGAGGGTGTGCACTGTGCTCTGCTTGATTGTGCATGTGTGCCATCGTGGCCATCTCCACCCATCCCTCCAGTACCTGGTGGTCACTCACCCTGTTGCGGTTGTGTTGTGTCCTGTTGATCAGTGTCTGGTCCCCCGACTCCGGCCACAGTATCCACACTGATGACTGTCGACACCAGCTCCTCCATGTCATCCAGCTCGAGCTGTGACGTGGGAACTCCTCCTCCAGTCTGCATTGTTGCCTTCTGGTTGGCTGCGAGTTTCTCCTTGGTCTTCCGCTTGATGTCATTCCATCGCCTCTTGACCTCGTGCATTTTCCTCTTGTGCTCTCCGATGGCATTCACCTTGTCCAAGATGTCCCGCTATATTCAAGTTTTGGTGTCCAATGACACGTTGGAGGTAATGAACGGTTGTTGATGGTGTTCCATCACCTCCGTGACTATGATCCTGTTTGCCTGTGTACCGAACTTCGTCTTCCTCTTCTTCTTGTCCCTGCCCTTCCCTGTCCCCGAGGTCCCAGATTGGTCGTCTGGGGTGCTTGTGGGGTTGCGCTCATCCTCTGCACCTGCTCCGACTTCCTCCACGGTGCTTGGGTGTTGGTCAGTTGGTGTTTGGGTGTTTTTTCTACTTTTATGGTGATTTTTCCCGCCTGGCCAGGTGTGTGTTGCAGGCCTGGCGCTTCTTATCGCTGATTTTCTCATCGCGCGTTGGTCCATCGCAGGTTTTTTGGTGTTGTGGTTTGTGTTTTTATCTCCATCTAGGTGGTTGTATCGCGGACATTGTCCGTGGTTTCGGCAGACTATCGCATGGTACCGCCTTGTTGTGAATGCCATGTTGACGCGGGGTTGTTTTCCCGCAATAGGCTGCGGTGTGTAAAGTTGCGTTAACATTTTTTGCTGATGTTTAGTACACGTTCTTGTGAATATACCCCTTAGTACAACCACATAACTTAGTGAGAGTTTTCTCTTATTCAATTGACACCTGCGAGAGCATATGTATATTCTAAACAATGCCTGTGGACAAAAGTCGACACTAATTTTATCAGTCTACAGTGCACTTTAGAAAGAAATGTATCTTTTAACTAACTTCATCAGTATCATACTGTATCTTGAAGTTATGTAAAAAGCATACATTTGCAACATCACCGTAGGCCACAGAAGGGACATTTCACACTCAAACTGCCACTTACCTGCAGATCTGAATATTGCTGCGAAGACCATGTGAAACCCACCAGTCTACCTCTCTATCACTGGTGTCAAACACATCCATGATTGTGATCGATAGTGACAATGAAAAGTGGGAAGGGAGATAGAAATATGAGAGAAGGCACACAAGAGACTTTGTCAGGTTGAAATCCCAAAGTTTATGTAATCTAAGGGTTGGTTTTGCAGGTAATTTATCTCTTTACAACACATGCTTTAGATCGCATGCCATTACAACGCAGTTGTTACAAGCGAACCATTACATCCCAAGTCATTACAATGACTTGCTGTAGGGGGCACGCTGGACTTAGGAATAGTATAATTTACTATTCCTACTCCAGTTTGTACAACAGCAGAAAAGGTGTTGAATTGTAAATCCAACACCTTCTGCCCCATACAGCAAGTCATTGTAAGGACTTGCGATGTAATGGATCGTGTTGTAACAACCTCGTTGTAATGGCATGCATTGGAAACACTGTTTTTCCTCTCAGGAGTTCTCTAGCCTCTCAGTATGATGGCTCTTTTATACTAAACAGAAAAACAGACTACTGATACTCTATTACTTGCATCAAATTCAATAGCACACATGTTTTTCTTTTTGTTTATTTAACATGGATGTGTAGTGGAGATGGAGTTTTAGATGCACACATTGCTATGTTAGCATAAGCGTCTTAGAAGTTAGAAATGCCATCTTGGCACTTTTTGCTGCTTTTGCACACAACACTGCAGATAGATGTTATTATATGAAAACTGCTTGCCTGCCTTTTCTTCACATGAGAAAGGTCTGTTGTTCACATCCCCAGACGTGCACCACGACCTTGGTCTGAACATTGTGTGCAGAAAGAGTCTGGGCCAACAAACAATGTATGCTTTTGAATTCAGGTTGATCGGCCCACGCTCTAGCCATAACACGCACACAGCTGCAAATATCTGAAAGTCGAGAGCCTTTAATATTGCAGTTTGCATGCATTAGACACACATTCTGGAGAAGAACTTTTCCAGGCACAGAGCAAAGCTGATCCTGTGATGTGATTCACCTAAGCTGATCTTTACGGTATGGGGTTCCCCATTCAAACCTAGAGACCTTCTATTAGTATAATAATACTAGCTTACTAGCGAAGAGAGGGTGGTTGTAATCCACTATCATCTGTAATATGATTTCTCCCTTCATTTTCTATGGTATTGTAACAATGCTGATGGTTTTAATTGTAATCATTTGTCTGCTCAAGTTAGCCAAAGTACTGCTTCTTAGGACACATAGTTTATAAAATAAACATTTTAAACTTTACTGTGTCTCTGAATACTCTTGTTGAGGACTGATATGAGAATAATAACAAACAGGTATTTCTGATTCCCACCATTCCTGAGAGTACTCTAAAGTCGTATGTTCTGGGTTGTCTAATCATTGGTAGCTTCTATGTGTATTGAAGAGCGAAAGAGACACTGATGCTGGTCGGATAGGGGTTCTGGGTACTGAGGTGAGTTTTTGGTACACTGCAATTCACTGAGGTCCTGGTTTCCTGCGCATAGTTCTGTGCATGAGCAGAATCCCTGCAACAGATGGTAATATTCAGCAGAAACTAAGTCATTCTATCAATAGGTGCATTATGGTAAACCATAAATGTATTGATGGCACAGAACCTTCTTTATAATGCTAGAGCCAAGGGAATCATCATGAGACGTTTCCTGTTCTGCTTTCCTATGCACAGTTGTTAAAGATCCACAACTCCCCTCGCGGCCATGAGGTCCTTCCTCTGTGCCCTATTTTTTTTAAATATTGCATTGTTGATTTATAGGTTAATTTAAAGAAGCAACAAATTTACTTTGGGAACATTGTGATAATGAATGAATTGTATTTCTCTGTGGGGGAATTCATTTTTTTGTGCCCATTGTTGGGACATCAGCAGACAGCGGTTAGCAGTATAGAAGTCAGCAGCTTTTTCGCTGCTCCAGGTGGGTGCTATTAAATGCGGCTGTGGAACAGACACACCGAGCATGCCAAAGGCAAGCCGGTCTGCGCCCATCTTCATCCAGATGGGTCCAGGAACACTGTTCCTATGTCCTTAGGATAACGTACTTATTTTGCTCCTCAACTGCTTGCCCTTCACCCTATTGTCACAGAAGTTTGTCCTCCATTCTCTGAATTAGAGTATGCTGTAGCAGTTAGAAAATGCCCGCACTGTATGTTTATGACTACTCCCTTGCACCTAATGCCTGTGCCCTCTCTAGTGAACCAATTTGAGCACTGTAAGTCGAGCTCTGCCCAGAATTACTGTGGTTTTAAGTTTTTCAGTCTAAATTGTCGTTCACTAGTAAAACATCACTGTGACATGTTAACTTTCTTACAGGTCATGACCCTGAAGTGGTCTTTTTAAAGGAAACCTGGCTCAATGAGGCTTCAGGGGCAGAGGTCATCTCAGCATCTTCAGTATTCTGAAAATGGACCCCAAATACGTTAGGAGCAAAATTCAGGCTCCCTCTAGGCTGTCCACAATGGTCTACATCCCCGCCCGCACAACATCAGCCATCTGCTGCTAGACTCCAACTATTCACCATTGGAAGACAACGTGGGGATCCTCGGAGTCCACAGCTGGGCGTGTACTGGCAGACGGGGCATATCCTGTGGGTGGCAGTTCCTCTGGAGACCTTGTGATGCTAACAGCCCTTGCCATGTCCGGACAAGGAGATTCTATGGGGTCTGGGAGTTGCTGAAAGGTGTCATCGTCCCTGGGGGGCAGCATGCCATCAGCAACATGTTGATCATCCAGGACAGGCTGATGGACAGGAGGATGTTAACATTGGTAATTTTGGTGTGTTGGAGGGAGGACCACCGGGGAGTCGGGGGGACTACTCCGGGCCACCTTCCTACCGCAAAGTTATAGCCGAGCGCCGCTGAGAAGCCTCCTAGGAGAGGTCCTTCTCCTATGATCGTACTAGGCCCAGCAACACCACCACACAGGACTCCGTATCAGTTGCTTATCTTGGTTCTTTATATAAAAAGGAGCACGTTCAATATTTACAGTGGGATCGAGTGATCCAGTAAGAGTCTCAATGTCCTTGGAGGGATAGGGTAGCGGGACAGTCTTAGTACCAGCAAGGTACGGGAAGGCTCTGCGCCAGACCTTGGGTGCTGGTCTCAGAGCGGCTCGGACGTGGAGAGCCGCGACGGCGTCAGCATGGCTCAGGTGGTAGTTCCGCTAGGGTCGAGCCGCGACACAGTCAGCAGGGCTCCGGTGGTAGGTCCGCTTCGGTCGAGCCGCGACGAGGTCAGCTGGGCTCTGATGGTACGTTTTAGCAAGGTCGGGCTGCGACAGCATCAGCAGGGCCCCAAAGGTTCGTGAAGGTCTTGTAAGCACGATGGAGCCGCGACGTCGTCAGCAGGGCTCAGAGTGTGGTTTCAGGAAGAGTCTTTCTCCGTAGGGTCAGCCGCGATCCGATCAGCAGGGCTCTTGACTCCGGGATACAACTGTCGTCTTGTTGCCGGTTCGCCCCAGATATAGGTCTGGAGCCCTTTGATGTCCGGACCCTTGCGCCCAGGAGGGCGGAGAGGCCAGGTAGGGCGCGGCCAGACGCCCAGCAGGAGAGGCGCCAGGCCCCAGAGAGCTGTGGGGCGATTGCACCTAGGTGTGGAAGGACGGTTGGGGTCCCATCGATACTGCCCTCCGCCGGGAGTGGGAAGGGCTCACGTGGTATCCCCCGGGCCAGGGTTTGGCGCCTCGATGTCGGGCCTCGCTGGGACCGAGGCCAGGTAGAGCAGGGTCACATAGGTGGTCACGTGGAGTGACGTATAATCCAAAATGGAGGAGCCCCGAGGTGCATGGGACCTCGTGCGGCTTAGCGAGGGGGAACAAGACCACGCCACGAGGCCGGCTCCAACACGGTGACATACAGACTTCTTTTTTATTCACTTTATGTTACATATAGATGTGTTGGACATGTGTTAATAACAGTAAATGAGGCCAAGTTACACTGCTATGGCAACCTCTGTACATTGTTCACACAACCACTGTGTGACAAGGGGGGGCATTTTTGTGCCCTACCACACATTGCAACAAAGTTACACAGCTTGCTGGCATGCCCTAGCTGATGGGGTGTGTGCAAGAAGGGCACCATTTGCCATGTTGCTTGGCTTAAGGCTGTTTTGATGTATGGTTCTGTTCTAGACACTACTACTGAGAACATTGTACCATGTCACTAGGGTGCCTGCATTCCTACTAGATATTAGTTAGGACACAGCTCCTGACAAAGTGATGTTGGTTTGGTGATCTGTTAGATTTAGCCAGGCACTTAGCCTTTCACATAGTACACTATGCCAATTTGCCTTTCAGTGCTGTATTGTATGCAATTTGTGCATTTATGTGAGCAAGGGATCATTTTTGCCTCACATTCACACAAGTCTTCACAGCAAGCAGTTTTGCTACAGTGCAAGAATGGGTAAGGGCATGTTTTACTTATGTTTGTGTAATCATGTGATTTCAAAGCACACACAGTAATCTCCAGAGTCCAGTATAACGAGTACTGTGAACCATCTCTGGGGGGGATAGGCAACATCACACATGGAAACATGCAACCACTGAAGCTGTGACCATCATTTTGTCTTTAGCCAAGTTGGTAAACTGTTGCGAGTCCTCTGGCAATCCCCATTAAGGGGAGGGCATTAACTTACTCTCACCACTGATGACACTAAGATCATACATTGACTCTTAGGTGACACCTAAACCACCCAACATTTGCTGCAATATCAATTGACGAACATACCTGCCTGTATGTTGGAGTTATTGCTCATGCTGAACCTCACAAATTCATAGTGATGACAATCTGTTACATGTACCTACCCTGGTTGGCCACATGATGAGGCCCAGACACTTCACCCTACAACCACCCCCAACACCTGCCCATCATTCAGGACACCTCGCTCAACCTATCACTTCACAATTCCTTGTTTTATATCTATCTAATTTTCTTCTGGCACCTCCCTCCAGTCACCTGCTACACCCAAACCCATATCCCATGTTGCATGTGGTGCACCAATGCCCTCTTCTACGGCATCCCTTTACAGCTGCTACACAAGTGTGACACTATCAAACACAGCAGCACATGACTATCTCTCAGGCTACCTTGCGGCACCCACATACCACATCAACTCCTTGAGATTGAATTACTCCCTCTTCAGACACACTGCCAGTTCAACATGCTCAGCCTCACCTACATGGCAGTACACTACCAGGGATCCACCTAGGTCACACACCATCTATGCTTCCAACAAACACTCATGGACCTCTGTTGTGTATCACTTCCATTCACCTCCACTCCCTATATCCATTTGTACAAGGCAGTTGGTAGTGTGGTCTCTGACATAGCAGGCATGACCCATGACACCTCACTGAGCACATCAGAACAGATGCGTGCATTATGGTTTCATGCTGGTGACTGTACACGTGGCTCTTCACATAATCCTACTTGGAGAGCCTTTACATACTCACATCTGGAACCCCTCTCAGGTGAGACATTAATCACCTGGCAACCCCACTCTATTCCATTACACTCTACTTTTGATGGCCTAGCCCCAAGACAAAAACACTTGCCGCTGTCACTTGGCAAGCCAGTCTGCGCCTGTTTACTCTCGGCCCGCTCTCAGGACCAGCACCCCTGCCGTTCTGAGAGCAGGTAAGCCTCCCATTCTACAATACCCCAGAATTTTCCTGCTGGGGTTTACCACTATTGGTAAGGCTACTGGATGCATGTGTCTCACCCTCAATATAAGGCCTTCATCTATTTCAGCTACCTGCCCCAACTGCATAATCACTTTGCCTAAACTATTATACCAGGCCTAGTAAAAATGAAACGATAAAAAAAGTCAAACATGAAAAACCCGTGCTAAAATGCATACTGCTGAATGCAAGATCCCTGGTGAAGCACAGTATTGGGTGTGCAGCACTAATTGAGGGTGGGGACACAAAGCTGACATTCATTACTGAAGCATGGACAGACGATGCCTTTAGCCTGGATCTAATCAAAGCCACCCCTCCCGGGTTCCTTTGCCATACCGTAAATAGGCCTAATAGGAAAGGGGGGGTCTAGCAGTAATCTATCACAATTCAATAAATGCAGTCTTTCACAGAGCTTCAAACACAGCTTGTGAGGCACTGTCTTTTAGCCTCAGCCTTTCCCATCATCACACCTTTAAGGGCATCCTACTATATAGACCTCTGGGTTCTAGGAGTCCCTTCGTAACGTCTATGGGAGATCTGCTGGAAGAGGGGCTGTGCACTGACTCCTTCACTATTATGGGAGACTTCAACTACTATCTGGAGGCACATACAGAACCAGATGTGGCAAACCTTATAGAGATGATGAACAGTGCCAAGTAATTGGGCCCACTCATGGGTCAGGGCACTTGTTGGAGGGTATCTTTTCAAACCATCCACACCTTTCATTTACGGGCCTGTTGCCCCTAGTTTGGACACACCATGTGGCTGTACTATTTGATCTGGCCCTTCCAGACCGTTGCGCTGTTAGAAGGCCCCCTAAGAGGGCAGAGGGAAATCAGAGCATGAACAAAGTTGGGGGTACAAACTTAGCAGAAATGCTTACCTCAACAGTGGCCCAAATGCCTTTAGATATGGAGGAGGCTACCACCCTATATGCAGACTGGCTGGAGTCAGCCTGTAATGAGTAGGCCTGGGCTAAAATTTCGTTCCGTTCGCGGAAATTGCGATAATTTGACATTTTCGCGTTCCGCGGAGAGCGTGAAAATGTCAAAATTTCCGCTTTCCGCAGCTTGGCGATAATTTGTTTCTTGCTCGCGATGTAAAATAATACATTCTCTCGCGCGCGCGATCGCCTTACCTGAATCCCTGCGTTCGCCGACAAGTTTTCTTGATCCGGTCGCGTTCTCCATGAGATGTATTGTTTTTAGCCATTTGCGCTGTCTCGCGACAGTTCGCGCCCGCAGTGACGTCAGGCGTCGAGCGATCACTTCTTTCTTCTCGCGATCATGCACCGCGAGACAACTCAAAACAAGATGGCTGCGCCCGCGAGCAACCAGATGGGTAAGTTGGCGACCTGCAACCATGCAGAAAATCTCGCGAACATGCGGGAAAAAAACGTACGCATCTTCGCGATATTTCCGCTTGTTTGCGATAATTTTAAACATTTTCGCGATAATTTGCGAAAGTGGATTTCGCAAATTCCGCCCACCCCTAGTAATAAGCTAGCCCCAAAGAAAATTCTGTTTCTCAAAAGGTTACAACCCTTCTGCCCCCTCATGGTATACGGAGGAACTCAGGGATCAAAAATTGATTTGTAAATGTCTGGAGGAAAGAGCACAAAGAAATAGAGAAAATGATATATAAACAAAGCATAATGATTTATAAACAGCTACTTTTTAAGGCAAAGCAAGAGTTCTTTGCTAATCGAATTAATTCAGCCAAAAACTCTGCCAAAGAGCTTTTTAAAACTGTAACTAGCCTGGCGCACCAGTGCCCAGAAAATATTTAAATGAGCCAGGAATAATGTGAGGATATCGCTAGGTTCTTTCTGGAAAAAATAGAGGCCATTTTTTTCAACTTAATGGTCCAATCACTGATGTGACAGCTGCCTTAACAGAGGAACACAAGCCAGCATCAGGCTCCCTCCCTACTCTTGACAAGTTTTTACCACTATCCACTATGGACACTCATAAGCTCCTCATGTCAGCTAAATCAGGCTCCCCCTATGAACCATGTCCTGTCGCAGTGGTAAACTTGGCCCCTGAACTTATCACCCTTTCACTCACCTCCCTTTTTAATGCAATGTTTGAAGTAGGTTATTTTCCTAAACCCTGGAAAATTGCTTTGATATTGCCACTTCTAAAGAAATCCAGTTTGTACCCTAAGGATCCCAACAATTTCTAACCAATCTTACGCCTCCCACTTCCAGCAAAACTGGTCAAGAATGAATGCACAACTGAGTGGCTTGCTATGCGAAGCTCAAGCTCTGGATCCCACTCATTATGGGTTCAGAGAAGGGCACAACACGGAGTCCGCTCTCCTAAAATCCTCGGAAGAGATCAGGGTAGCCTTAGATTGGGGAGGCAAGGATGCTATGGTTATGCTGGACCTGTCCGTTGCCTTAAATACAGTCCATCATGACCTGTTTATGGATGGTGTGATGGATTGCGGAGTCCAGGATAAAGCACGGAAACTCTTGAAATCCTTCCTCACGGACAGATTGCATATTGTCTCACTGGGCGAATTTTAATGCAAATCTTTTTCTCTGCATTGTGGAGTCCTGCAGGGATTGTCTCTGACTCCTACACTATTTAATGTGTATGTGTCTTCTTTGCCCCCCCTCATCAACGCCTTTGGATTTTGCCTTCTCTTGTATGCAGATGAGACACAAATTGTGGTGTCTCTGCTGCCAGGGCAGGAAAAAGGAATAGGAAAACAGTTCCATGACTGTATGGAAGCAGTCAGGACACAAATGGTGGTGTCTCTGCTGCCAGGGCACGAAAGAGGAATAGGAAAACAGTTCCATGACTGTATGGAAGCAGTCAGGACACAAATTGTGGTGTCTCTGCTGTCAGGGCAGGAAAAAGGAATAGGAAAACAGTTCCATGACTGTATGGAAGCAGTCAGGAGGTGGATGTTTCAAAACTGTCTAAAGCTCAACTCGGACAAAACGGAGGTCATCCTGTTTAGGAACGATGCCAACTTCTGGACCCCAAACTGGTGGCCTGATACTAAAGGCACTCTTCCGACACCCACCAAGAAAGTAAAATACCTAGGTGTTTTAATAGATGAAAGGCTTAATTTTGGTGACATAGTTAATACAGCAGCATCGGCTACGTCTTACGTTCTTAGAACGATTAAGAAAATACTGCCTTTTTTGCTGCTACACAGTCAGTGAACAGTGGTTACAGCACTAATTATGTCAAGGATGGACTACTGTAATAGTCTGTACCTGAATATTTAGGATCGTTTTCTGCATAAACTTCAACTACTGCAGAATGCAGTCGCTAGACTGCTTACCGGCACTCCTAAATTTGCCTCTATATCCAGAGAAATAAATCAAAAGACTCTACTGGTTACCCGTCAAGAATCGGGTGCGCTTTAAATCCCTCTGTACAGTATACAAAGCCCTGCAAGGCACAGGACCTGACCATCTAAAGCGGCAGTTCCAGTCGTACGTGCCCAAAAGAACACTTCGCTCTCTTGGAGCAAAATTGGTGATAGTACCACCCACAAAAAAAGCCATGTGGGAGGCAGAAGTTCTGTTGCCTGTGAGACAAAGGCCAGGAATGAACTTCCTTTCCATCTGAGGAATGCCACCGATCTATTGGTTGTTATGAAGGCCTTAAAGACCTGGCTTTTGGACATATAAACCGGTTCACATCGCACATCATTCGACTGTAGCTAGCACCAGGAAACCCTTGGGTAACTGCTGCACTTTACAAATGTCGCTAACATAACATAATGTACAAGGGGTCTGCATTGTCACATTCAGATTAGGCAAGTTCCAAGGCCCATAGATGATGTGCTGTTCAAGTCCAGGTTTTTTGCTTTGTATTGTGAGACTTGTAGTCCTGGTCACTCATGTTATACCTTCCATAACAAGTCGCAGCATAGAAAGGACAACTGGACTGGGTCAGCACTGGGACACATAAACTAGACAAACTTGACAGGGCTGGACTGCGCTGCACAAAATGTTACTGGACAAATAAAACTTACATATCTGTGATGTGTGATTTAACGTGAGAGATTCCTTCCCTTTCACTTGCACACAGCACAGTGCTGCACAGCACAGCATAGCAAAGTTTCTTACTGTGCGGCACTGTGTGACTTTTTTAACCATATTATCCCTTATAGCCACAAACCCTGTATATCTTCCCGGTCCTCGACTCCAGCAGCATCCTGTCCTTCCACTCCTGCCACCAACTCTGCTGGGATGACTAATGCCACTTGCTCCTCTAAGTAGTCTAGCTCCTCTTGGTCCTTCGGTCCTCTTCCTCTGGTCCGCTTAGATGCCCTCAGGTTCCTGGTCAGTTTTTCCCTGGTCCGGTGCTTATAATCATCCCAGCACTTCTTGCACTCTGGCACTGTCCTTTTTGTTTGCCCTAAACCATTTATCTTATCCACTACAGACTGCCATATGGCTTTTTTCTTCTCTGATGGCAATATGCAGATGACACAGAGAAGGGGTTAATTCTAGGCCTGGGCGGCAAATTCCGTTCCGCTCGCGGAATTTGCGGAATTTCGGTAATTTCGCGTTCCGCGGAGTACGCGAAATTGCCCAAAATTCAGCTTTCCGCGACTTCGCAAAATTTTTTCTTGTTCGCCTTCTCAAAATGCGTGTTCGCGAGATATTTCTCACCGAGCACGCAAACAGCAACTGTGAACAGGAAAAAAGCAGCGCGAATAAGCAATTCCGCGTGTTCGCATAATTTCTGCGTGTTCGCGGAGATTTTTTACCGTTTCGCGGAGATTTGCGTAACGCGATTACGCAAATTCCGCCCACCCCTAGTTAATTCCTTGTCACCTCCGTAATTAAGAGTTGGTTCTTCTCCACACTGAAAGTACTCTTTCTTTTCCCCTGGGATTCCATCTGGAAATCTAAGCTGCTGTTGGGGTTGTTGCCCTCACTTCTTGTGCTTGTAACTCCCTTCATTTCTTCTATTTGCTGTTTTGGCAAGGTTTTTTGGTTGCCACTGTGTTTCTTGTTGCGGCTTTCTGACGCAAAGCTGATTTGATCCACCTGGGATTGATTTACAACCCACAAATCAGTTTAGCATCACTTTGGCAGCAGATGCATTACATTCCTTTGTGCCTTCCGAAACTCTGATGCATACAATATATTTGACGCACCTTGGGACCTTACAAAATGGTGTGGCGTATCATAAATCCAGCATATCCATGTCATTTTAAAGTGACATAGCATAGCACAACTTTTTCTGACGCATCGCTGCATTGCCGCAGCGATGAGTCAAATCTCATAAATATGCCCCTTTGTTAGAAATGGGGTTACTAGTTGGCTAGGGAATGCACCCAATCCAGTCAGAACCCACTATTCTGGTCACCCCAAGTCAGATACACACTTAGATAACCTGTGCTCATCCTATGGCAGGTTGCCGCCGAGCAGGCAGGCTTATCAGAGGCAATGTGCAAAGTGTTTGTGCAACCCACTCACACAGAAACACAATGAATACACTCTAAAAGAGACTGCACACAGGGTTATATAAAAATAGGTTCCATACTTTACATACCACAAGAAGACCAAAACTACATGTATCAAAAATACTTTGCAAGTAAGGCAGATTGTTAGGGTAAATCACATAAATTACAATGAAAACATAGGGCATAGCACACCTGGGCTCCTATTACACTTGATGCTGTAACTTTCTATGAGCCCTGTTGAAATGATTGCATTCAGGCACAAAACGTAGGTCACAGGAGTACCTACACACCTACTAAACGGTATATAGTATTTTCTTTGTTGTGAGCTTGAGTCCTCAAGCACTTTTGTCTCCCCCCCAGTTGGGGGTCCTCAACAAAAGTGTAACCCCTATCAGGTGGAGGTGAGAGCAATGCCCCCAAAGTCAGTCCCAGGAGAAGGAGGGGGCATGCGAGGAGTTGCGCTGAGTCTGCAATACCTGATGCCACGAGCGCTGTGCAGCTACAGGCTCCAAATACAGTTAGGACCTAGGTGCTGCGCTGATCCGGCAATACCAGCGGCTCGCAAGTGCGTGGTGCAGCCACACGTTTCACATACCTTTAAGACCCCTGTGCCATGCTGATCTGGTCTTGTTGGCCCAAGGGGACCAGGCACCCGATGGCGGCGATCTTCTGCCAGACCCGGGGGAGGCGTCAGTGTGTTGTGTTGATTCTGTGGTGCGCCGGCCAGGAGGATGATCCCACCAGCTAATTGGTAGGAGGGCAGTGATCTGATGAACGGAGGAACCCCTGACAACAGCAAAAAGCTAATGGTGCTGCGCAAGGTTAGTTTTCCACTTGCCGGGGCCGTGTGGGGGAGGTGCAGCTATCTCCCTTACAATGCTTCAGTTGCAAAAAGGTGTTTCTGATGTCACTGACAGCTATCTTGTTGCCCCAGCAATGTGTCCAGTGAGTAGAGTGGCTCATTGGTTCAGTCTCTTTCCTCGTTGCAGCACATGTAGGGAGAGTTGCCTAGTCTGAGTGAGCGCCTCAACACCCTACCACCCAAAAGCGCTCAATCCTTAAAAAAGCAAGAAGACCCCACATCAACTACCAATTAGTCTTGCACTGATCGTAGTCAAAGCCTTACTGCAGACTCACGATTATTAGAGTCTCATGGCAGGGGACGGAGAAGGGTGAAACAAATATACAGTTGCAGGCGAGCTGCGCTGCGTTTAGTCATTGAAATAAATCAAGCAGGGTGAGACCTGGGGTTGGCAGATTTCTGCAGCAAGCATGTAGGTACATCTTTGATGGCCATGAGATTGCAAAACAGGGGGCATGCCAACAAACCCTTGGAGAGCACTAGCAG
Organism: Triturus cristatus; assembly: GCF_964204655.1. NCBI lineage: Eukaryota > Metazoa > Chordata > Amphibia > Caudata > Salamandridae > Triturus > Triturus cristatus. The sequence goes on along the minus strand of NC_140582.1, from coordinate 893,834,106 downwards.
GGCACCAAAGAAGGTAGCAAGCAGCAGGCCAGCACATTCAGGCAAGTCTGCAAAGTGGCAGTCCCATCTGCATCCCAGCAGGCCAATACAGTTAAGCAAGTAGCAAGAATGGTGGTTTCTCCTGGCAGCACAGCCGTCTTCCTGGCAATGTGCAGATGTAGAACCAGCAGCCCTAGGACATATATTCCAAAATATCTTTGCAGTAGGGGGCAACTTCAAAATAGCCCTCAGGGACAACTGCAAAAGAGCCCTCAGAAGTGCGCAGAGCTTCCTTTCAGCCCAGCATTGGCTCCAGACAATCAAAAGGGGGAATATTTGCCCCTTGTCTGAGAGTAGGACACAACCTATTCAAAGTAAACCGTGAACCACCTCTCCCTTTCCCAGCCCAGGAAGACTCTCTATATGTAGATAAATGCAGCTGTATCCCCAGTCACACCCAGTCCCTCCTGTGTTGTGGCTTTCTGGAGATTATGCACAAAGTGTAGCTTCCACCCAGCCCAGACTTGTATTGGAAACAGGCTGCAAAGCTCAAAAGTCATAAGCATAGAGAAATGCCCACTTTAAAAGTGGCATTTTTAACTAGTAATGTGAAATCCACCTACAACAGTAAGTAGGATTTATCACTACTGTTCGAAACAAACCAAACATGCCAACGTCTCTCCTTTATGATAAGGAATTTCCACTTAAAATTATATAAGGGAATCCCAATGCTAGCCAATGAGAGTAGTCGGCCTCACAGTAGTGAGAAACAAAGTAGTTTTTTTGCCACCACGAGGACATGCAAAACATGAAGGTACGTGCCCTACCTTTTACTTACACAGCACTCTGCCCATAGGGCCACCTAGGGCCTACCTTAGGGATGACCTATGTGTAATAAAAGGGGCGTTTAAGGGTTAGCAAGTAGCTTTAAATACCAAGTCAAGGTGGCAGTACACTGTGCACACAGGCCCTGTAGTGGCAGGCTTGAGACAGGTTTAAAAGGTTATCTCTGTGGGTGGCACAAGCAGTGCTGAATGCCCACTAGGAATACCCCTGGGTATTATGCTCCGAACAAATCATCTCCTTTTTCATTCCTGCTACCTGAACCTTGTTAAAAATATTTTGATACTTTGTCTGCTCTGTTTTTGCAAAATGTTCTATACTTACTCTGCTTTCTTTGTAAAGAGCACTGTTACCCTACCCTGGGTCTTGTTCACGCTACAGAAAACTCTAAAAATAAATAAATAAAATTATGGTATACCACTTTACAAGAGTCTTGCAAGTAAATCAAATATGCCAAATAGGTGTAAACCATTCATACTATGTTTAGGGGCAAGAGCACATACATTTTAGCACTGATTAGCAGAGGTAAAGTGCCCAGAGTCCTAAAGCCAACAAAAAGAATGTCAGAAAAATACGCAGAGGAAGGCAAAAGGTTTGGGGATACACCTGCAGAAAGGGCCAGATCCATCACCCTGTGTTTATTTGCTTTTCCAAAATGTCCCCATGGTCATCATTTTGTGTTGCCATATTTTATTTGGATTACACATGATCCAGCAGAAGCGGTGTAAAATTTGTGGGCACAAACATAAGTTAACCAACACATCGTAATCTCAATCCTCCACAATTAATAACATTACAGAGTTTGGCCCATAGAAACTCTACAAACATTCACAACCCAGAAGGTCCTCCGATAGATCTTTGTATGAGCTAATAGGGACTCAGATAACTAGTGACGGAAACCACTCCTTCATGAGGACCTATATTAAAGAAGTGCCTGTCTAACAACAACATTCCCAAATTGTCAATAAAATCAAGTAAGGACAAACACCTGAATTTGTTATCAAGAAACTTTTATCTAAACTTGAAAGTGAATGGTCAAACCACAAAAATACATTAGAATCAATTGACAACAGTTATTCATCTGTATTCAGGTATAATCACAAACATCACAGTTCAGAGCAAATACATCACAAATTCAATACTCGGAGAGAGGGAGAGAGAGAGAGAGAGAGAGAGAGAGAGAGAGAGAGAGAGAGAGAGAGAGAGAGAGAGAGAGAGAGAGAGAGAGAGAGAGAGTGGGGAAAAAGAAAAAAAACATGTTGCAAAATACAGTATGCAATTTAGAATCATACCAACCAAAGATTCGGTTGTAGATTTAACAGGACCAGGTCACAAGATGGACCCATCAGCAGGAAAGGGTTTTAGTCTGCTTGACTTTACCAGCCAGTAAAGTGCAGAGGGAAACAGGAGAGTTCAGTTCAGGGAAGTCAGAGTTCAGACTGACTGCATGTCAGGCTCAGCTATGCAATAAAATAGCCGCACTCATCCTTTTCCCATGAGGCAATTATACCGCCCAACATTCACAGTTCCCTCCCACAAAGTAACTTTTTGCTCAGTTTGCATGATTTTGATTGGTCAAAATCCATGGCTCGATCATGGTGTGATCATTCTCCATCCCAAAAATCGTCTGCAACCCATATGTAATATCTTTGTTCACTGTTTCTAAGAATGTGCAATAACATTTGCCCTGGGAAATAGGAAAATACACTTGTAACTAAACATGTCCGCTCTACACGCTCTTTTCCGAGCTTGCAACAAGGTTGTTACAATTCATATCAACAGAGAGATGTCCATTATTCAAAAAGTAGTAAAGAAACTCCAACGATAATACTGGTAGCTATAATGCAATCAGGTCAGCATTTTTAGTCTATTCAGAGGAGACGATGAAGGACAAAATACATTTTTGAGGCCTACAATGTGAAAGCACTAAATCATCATTTTCTAAAGGAAAACGCTAACTTAGAAAACATTAGAGAAATAGAAATGCATAAGGAATTAATATAAAAACAACATTTCATTATGTTTAAAAGCATAGACTATTTATGATTTAATTAATAAACAAGCAAACATTTTCTTTCATAGTTATATTGAAGCGGGAATCATTTTACTTGAGCATTTTCAGAATCATTTTCGATAAAAAAAACGTATCAATCAAATAGCTTTATTTTGATAACAGGTATCTTAAAAGCATTAGCAATCTTATATTCTTTGATAAAAAAACAATACAAGTTATCAAAAAGCATCAATTAAAAATGAAAGTCCACTTGATTCATTAAATTCATTGCACTCACAATTTCTAAAAGATAACAGGAGTAGACTATAAATGGTAAAAAAAAATTAAAACATCGTTAAAATACGTTCATTCAAGCATTCTTTCACATGATAGATACAGTTTTTTGGTTTTTACTTTTGGAAGAAAAGGGCTATAATATAAAGTAACAGTACAATATATACTTATGCAAATCAAGACTAAGAATGTCATAAAAGCATAATAAGTCATTAGGGTACTCCGCGCAGGGATTTGAACCTTACTATCCAGGCACAACCGAGATACTTTGCCACACCACAGGCAAAAAGGGTATGTGCATCTGATTTTAAAATGTGTAAGGCAGTGTGATGTTCATATGTACCCAATTGTCTGCAAATAGGCTTAAGCCATCTCGTTCTAGCACTCTTATTGGCAGGGCAGGCAAACATAAGATGGGCTATACTCTCGGTCGGCGCTTTGCAACAGGGGCACCCCGCTGGTGTCTGAAGTGTGGCGCTCCATTTTGCAGTTAGCTCTCGAACCGGGAGTGAACCTACCCTGAACTGTATATAAAGTGCTCTATCCCGTGGTGTCTGGATAAAATCTAGGTATGGTTCAAGGAGAATATGCTGCTTATGAAGGTAAAATTCTTCAGTGAGTCTTCCTGCTCTTTGGTTACTAAGCTCCTGGGCATTGACCCAGGCCCAATAGGAGCTTTTAAGATCAGCCTTGCTAGGTGGAGTTTGAGTATCCCATGACTCCTTGAGCCCGAGTGCACAGAGGTTTTTTTTTAAGATTAAGCACCCAGCTAATTCTTTGATTACCATCTAAGGCCATTACTTCAGTGAGCACGGAGGCATAGCTGGTAAGCTCAGGAGTCGGGCGCAAATGGGCCCAAAATAGCAATGGCCATAACCTGGCTACATCTTTAAAAGAATGCCTACCCATATCGCTCATTAGTGGTTTCAGGGGTACATTGCAGGGGAGCATCACTAGATCTCTAAGAAATTTGTGCTCTGATCTACTAATGCTATCCACATTCTCGAAGCCCCATAGTTCAGCACCAAAGAGTGCAGAACTAACTGCTTTGGCTGCTTAAATTGTAAGGGCAGGGGCCACAGGTCTGCTCTGTGAGGAGCGGTGCTCTCTTGCTTGTGCTCCTGCCACACGTTTATGATTCAAAAGCATTTTGTCAATGTGGTATTTTCACTGCATTGTCTCAGCCAGACTTATTCTAAGTAATCAAACGTTGTTACTTTTTCCAAGCAGGTTCCATCTAAAATAAAATTGCCTCTACTTGACCTGTAAGGGTTAAACACCATTAATTTAGTCTGGAGGTATTGACAATTAGCCCCCTGGAGTCGCAAAAAAGGCAGAATCTATCTAGAAGTTTTTGTAACCCTGTCGGTCTCTTAGAGATAAGCAGTGTGTCATCTGCGAAGAGAAGGGTGGGGACCCTATCACCAGCCAGGGAAGGGGCGTCAGATGGAAACTCTTGAAGAAAGCTAACCACCCCGTTCATATATAGAGAGAACAGGGTGGGTGCCAGGATGCAGCCTTGGCGTACTCCTCTATTTACAGGGATCCTATCTGTTTTTTGTCCTTGGGACCTCCACCTCACTTGGGCATAATTGTCCTTGTGTAGGCGAATCAGCAGGTTCAGTAACAGTGATGGTATCCCCATTTCACCTAGCAGATGCCACAACCGCTCATGTGGGACCAGGTCAAAGGCAGTCTTTAGGTCAATAACTGCAAAATAAAGACTGCCTTTGCCGATTAGGACCACCTTCCAGTAAATTAAGAGCAGCCTAAATGCTTGGTCCACTGTCTCTGTGCAGGCCCTAAACCCCGCTTGATATTGGGAGATGATATTCTTTTTATCCACCCAATGATGGATTCTCTGCAATAGCACCCTGCCAACTACTTTTTGCATAGCATCAATCAAACTGATCGGACGGTAGTTGGCAGGGTCATCCCGTGCACCTTTTTTAAAAATGGGTACCACCTCTGCACCCTTCCATGACTCCGGTACTGCACTACCCCTTGCGATAGAATTAATTAAAAGCATAACATAATTTGCCCAATTAGGGGAGTCTGCAAGAAAGAGATCTCCTGGGAGGCCATCGGGTCCCGGGGCTTTTGCTGGGACTATTTTCTTTATGGCCATCTCTACTTCTTCTAATGTGAAGAGGTCAGCAGTATTCAAAGCAGAGTGAGGACTTAAGTAGACATGTGGTCCCTCTTAGGGGGTTAAGTTGGTCCCAGAGTAGAGCTTCCCAAAATGATTAAACCAATCCTGACTTGTAATATGGTTAGGAATCAGGTCTGGATCTTTATTGCCTGATCGCCTAACCATATTCCAGAAGAGGTTGGGGTCTCTAGCTGCACTTGCCTCTTTTAAGTTCTGCCAGTGGGACTCGTCCCACTCCAACTTCGCACGAGAGATAGCAATTTTATAGTTCTTTCTGTATTCCTTAATTAGGGGGCAATTTTTGCTTTTTATTGCTAAGACCAGGGTCCTTTTTTTCTCTCTACAATCCCCGTTAAACCAAGTATAGCGCTTTTTGGCACCACCCCTTAGTTTGCCAGTGTTGTTCACTATGAAATAGGATCCAATCTGATCTGCCATTCTATCGTATAGTTCTGGTATTTTTGTCAGACCATCTATTTCACCCAGGGCTTCCAGTAGTAGAGCAGTGTTTGTACTCAGGGCATGGCTAATGCTCATCATCGAGGATTCTTGGGCAACGACTCTAGGCCATTTAAGGAACCTTCTACAGCTTGAAGGAATCAGTTCTTTCATTGTCATAAGGGGCCCTTGGGCCTGGTTTGGGGGACAAAGGAGGGCAAAAGGGGTTTCCATGCTCGGACTAAGCGTATTGTGGTCACTGTCAGAAGAAGGGAGCACTTCCATATCTAGTTTCAATTTCCAGAGTCTCACGTCTACTAATATATAATCAATACATGAAGGACAATTTACTCTGTTAAATGTATTGGCTCCTAAAACATCAGAAGCGGTTCTGCCATTCACAGCCCTTAGTCCGATTTCTAGCGCAAGTGCGTTACTCTGGATTGCAATTTGAGACCACTTCTTAATGGGAGGAATATTTAGCAATGGGACAACCCACTTCGTGTCTTCCTCTTCTGTCCCCAACAAGTCCTCAGAGTCTAGTGGCTCAAAGGTGCAATTAAAATCCACTTCTATCATAGCGTATGAGTTTGATGGACGTTTGGCAAGCTCATGTTTGAGGGACAGGACAATATTTGATGTTTTACCCCCTTATACAATCATTAAACAACTCAATGGTTTTACCTCCTCTGCTTCCCTTGATCGAAAGCCACATAATGTCTGGAATGTCACAATGATGTTCAGTGATTTGGCAGCCCAAGTCGATCTTTATACAAACAATGAGACCTCCAGAAGGCCGCCCTCTCCCCATAGAGGTAGCAGATCTAAAGAAGCAGGTATAACCAGATTTATATAATGGAGCTAAGCTCCATGTTTCTTGGCAAATGCAGATATGGTGTTCCTTAATCAAGTTGTTTCAATCGGGAAGCGACATTTTACTATGGAGACCTGCAATATTCCGAGACAAAATTTTAAGCTGGGGTGTTGGAGTTCCGTCACAGTTAAGGATTTGTTTTGTCAAGCAGAGTGGAACGGGAGGTGAAACAGAGATGTTAGCAAGCGCTACGACCCCCTGGTCCCTTAAGCTGCATCCTAGGTTACCATTATGGCAGTTAGATTGTAACAGAATTAGATGTTCGTCAAAAGTGATACTTGAATGAATAATGTTAGGGGTACTTTGATTATTAGTAGTTGAAGTGAGTTGTAATTCCTGCCGAGGCTGGTGAGCCCGACATAGTCAATCCACAGCCTGTAACGGGGACCCTCTAAGTGTAGATAGTAGCTTTGCACTATTGTGAGCCCTGGCCGCAGCAATTGTTGAGCAACACCTAGTCTGAATGGATGAAGAATCAGGAGAGCAAGTTCTATACTCTAGGGCCAAGAGGTTTTCCGCTAGGTCTGGGTTAGTCAGGGTAAGTTGATGCAGTCGGTAAGCTGGTTAATTGACATGCATCTCCGTGCCCTGATTATGTCTTCCCTGATCAGCGAGCGCCAACCCCTGACATGGCGTAACCAATGTATGGACTTATTTATCAGGGAGTCTTCATTCTCATATCTTGCACCTATTTTGGGAACATTAACCATAAAGACTGTATGCGCTTGTACAGGGGGACAAGGTAATTGCTTGCTCTGTTGGAAAGATGATTTCTGCCCAAAGGTGGAACGGATAGAACCTCAGATGGTCTTCTACAATTTACAGCAACTTTAGAATAAAGATTTTTATGCAGACCATTAGAGGGGGGAATTCCTGAAGAGCCTGTCAGATTAATAGGCAGAGCCTTAGCGGCTTGTCCTGAAATAGCTATGGGTGCTAGTTGCTGGCCACAATCGATTGATCTCCTGATGTTAATATCTGATGCAAGTTAGATGGTACACAAATGCCTGATGTTTGTAATATATTGTTAGGAGCTAAGAGTTTTACAGTGGCCACGAGCTCCTTAATCATCACTTTCATAGATCCAACCTCCTTCTGAAGTGATTTAATAGTTTGGTGGAGGGTCAGTAATGAGAAAGAGCAAGTGTCAACCTGAAAATGGCGTTTTTGTTGCTTTTCTGTTTTGTTGTCGGTTATTATGCCGTTCACTAATTTTTGAATCCGGAGATAAGTCATTTCTATTTTGGAGTGATCTGGTGTCAAAATACGTTTTAGCATACAATTTCCTTTTGTGTCCATACTCATTCCAAGATGGCCGCCTCCTTTTTTATTTTAGAATTGTCCGTTTTCTCTTACATTTTTTCATGGTTACGTAGCGTAGCGCATTGTCGTTACGTTTAAAACCAACCCGGAAATGGCGGTTCTGTTGCTGTGTCGTCTTGTTGCCGGTTATCATGCCGTCCGTTACATGCTAAATTCGGAGGTAAGCCGTCTCGAGTTTGGAACGATCTGTTATTATGAGCACATTTTGGCATAGAATGTTATGATTTCTTCACTTGCGTTAAAGATGGGACTCTTTGGTGTTTGTTTTCTTGTTGGTATACTATTGAGTTAGCTTTGACGAATTCTTTTTTACATACTATTGTTTTGATTATCTGTGTTTGTTTTGGTGCTTGGCACGAGGTTCTTGGTTAGCTTTAAAGGGATAATTGACTTTCTTTTTTGATAATGACTATGTCAGCCTATGGTTAGCTCTGAGACATTGTATTGCGCAAAAATGTCTGATGATCAGATGTGAGGAGCTTATAATACTGCTTGTTTGAACGATATAAATGTTTTAATAACATGATGATTGACAGTTATTCATCAATTTTGTAACTGCTTTTGGGATATGTAAATAATTATGAAAGTTGTTTATTGCCTAATGTTAGGTGTGATGTATTTGTTTCTGATGAACAAAATCCTTGTATAGAAGGTTTTTGCAAATATTTTTGGTGAAAATTCCTTCTTTTTCTTTTTGAGATTCTTTGGTCCAACATAGGATTCTTTATTCATCTGAGGGACTACTCCCTGTTAAACATCTCTAACCTACTTTTAGGGGCAATATCTAGACCTTCGTATTTGAAGGTGAGTTTATTCTGTATTTGATAACTGTTCCTGTGCCATATACTTAAACATCCAACTATGATGACATTGGGTTTTTGTATCCCTGTGTTACAGATGTTTTTTGAACATTGAATATTTGATACACCACAATGAGTTGTGAACAGTTTTGAATCATACTAAAACTCTATGGAATGAGTATATATTCATGTAACTACTGATACGGTGAGCGCTCCCCCTCTCCTTTTTGTCATGTTCTTAATGCAAAAAAACTTCTCTTATTGTGGTTTATGTAGTTTATTTTTCATTGGTGAAATTCATATGTAATTGTTTCACATTATAAAAGGAAACAACCAAGCCACTGCAGAAATCAACCCACCCCACAGAGTATGTGGCAGAAAGATAAAAACTGTGAAATAGTAACATCAACTGACACTGAGGATTTATTGCCCCCACCATCATTTTCGGACAAAGGCCCTGAGAGTCTCCCTGTCTCTGCATGCATATTACAGCCTCTAGTTGTGGACAAAGCCAATTGTGCGGATTACACGTTGCCGTTTGAGGGAATTGACAACTCTGTCTGCACGCAAACTGAGTTCTCCGACCGAAATGTTCAATCTAAACCCAATGGCAACTTGATTGAAACTATTGTAGACACCGTTTTTAAAAAAGTTGAAATTCAAATAGCCAAACAATTTAATACTATTTTTAAGAGACTAGATACAATTGAAAACCTTGTCAAAAAAGAGGATACTAAAAGGAAAGGTATTGTCAGTCTAGATGCTCTCCGGGGCGAGAAATTCATGAAAGAGTTAGAATTATTATGTAACGGTATGAGGGAGGGGGGTCCGGCCGTTATTGCTGACCCTGGACCTAGTAACATCAAAGGCCCAACTATTTCCAAAAATGCTTCCTCTAACTGTAGCCTAGTTAATACACCACCCGTACGGAACACTGGCCCAATTCATGATCCCTCTGAAGCAGCAGGAACTGTAATGGCCAAAACTGCAAGTTCAAATGTTAAGGCTATTACTATTCCATTAGTCACTCCACTAGTTAGGACAGGCATCACCATGGATGGTGCAAGTAATAATGGAGGTGTACCTGCAAAAAATAGACCCACTAACAATCAAGGGCCACCCCTCCACTTACCCCCAGAAGCTAGCCCATATGTCCTAGTTTTAGCAGGCGTCCCACCCCTTAAAGAAGGCCAAAACGAGTCATGGGCTCAACTACACAATAAATGTATCGATTGGCTGACTAAACATAAAGGGGCAAGATGGGACATTTCAAATGAAATTATATCAACCCGTCGGGTGTGTTGGGTGGGTCCACAGTACAAAAATATTAGTGGGGACTGTATAGTGATTAATTTTAGACACCCAAACTCTGTTAGATTTTTCATGGATAATCAAAACATTCACGTCAGTTTCGCCACTGCAATAACTCTCCTTCCACTCGGTTATTACTACAGGCCCCCCCATAGACCACCTCAAACGACCCATACTATTTTCCCTTTATTTAATAGATTTCCCGCCCTATCTGATTTAGGAAACCCAGATTGACTACCATCAACATCCTCTAGCATATCCAATGAGGTTACTAGTACTGTCCTTTTGGAAGAATCAAATTTAACATGCATCGATAAGATGTGCCCAGGTAGATTAGTACCTCCTCATGTAGTATGGCCCGATTCTCCCACCGCCCTTCCTTCCTCGCCCATAATTTTACCGGTTGATACCTTGAGCATCATTAGTTGGAGCATCGCTGGGCTCTTAGGAAAGATGAAAATCAAAGAATGGGTTACTTGGATAAGTAATTTTGATGTGGTAATGTTGCAGGAAACTTGGTGCACTTGTGCTCAACTATTGGATGGCTTTTTCTGTCATAACCTTATTGTACCATCTCCTGCTATGGGGCGTCCTAGTGGCGGTCTATCTATCTGGGCAAAAATTTCTAAGGACGTTAAGATTGAACAATTAAATGTGGTCAGTAAACACTTGATAGCTGTGAAATATGCTGCAAGGTTAAAGATTTGTTTTATAAATTTTTATAACAATGATTTCGTTAACCATCCCAATCCTATGTTTTTAGAATTGTTTAATTTTATCGATGAAATCGCTAATGGTGAAAAGTATGGCCAATTTGATGGTATTTGTGTAGGCGGAGATTTCAATGCTCACATCTATTCAACATCCCCGCCTTGTAGACGAGGATCTGAACTATTGGATTTATTACATAGCAGGGATTTAGATGATGTAATGGGCTACGGTGGAATTACTGAGGAAAAAGCACCGGCTCCTACCTACATTGGCCGAGGCAGTTCAACAACTATTGACTATATATTTACTTCCTCCCTCCTCAGCAGTGTGTTACTTAAATCTGAGGTTGTTAGCAGTTCATATAGTGACCATCTGCCAATAGTAATTCACCTTAAATCCATTAAAAAACCTATAGGCCCACACGAGATTGGGGCCTCAAACATTATTACATCTACAGATAGGCTAAGGATTGTATGGAGAGGGATTGATAACCAAAGAATTTTAGCTAATGTGATTGGGAATCACCCTCTATTGATTGCTAATTGTTTAACATTTGGCGGCACTGCTATAATTAAATCTTTTTGCGATTTGTGTGCAGCTATAAAAAGGGCGATCTCCAAACCCATAAAAGAGAACAAAATAAACAACCATAGATGGTTTGACACCAATTGTTCGAGGGCTAACAGAGAGCTCAGAAGGGCATTGGAAGCTAATCCCCGAGATGTGTCCCTCGTCAGATCATTACGTCTTAAATATAAACATACACTAAAAGTTAGATCTGAGGAGCTGTTGATAAGCCACTGGGACAATTTAACTAAAACTGCTGTTCTAAAAGACTCGACAGGGTTTTGGAGTGAAGTAAAGGTTTTGAGAGCCCTGGGTAGTAATATTACCCGGATAAATTGCAATATTACAGGAGACTCATGGGTCAACCATTTCTCTAAGCTCTATGCGGCGGCTGGAATTCAACCGAGGACATTTTCCCTGATAGTACCATAGTTATAACATTAGAGGAGGTGGAGGAAGCCATTAACAACAATGCCGGCAATAAGGCTCCTGGTCCCGATGGCTTGTCCATTGACCAAATAAAATCTAACATCTGTTTCTGGGCTCCCTTACTCTGCAATCTTTTTAATAATTTGAGTAAGGACTCCATCCCCTCGACATGGTCCAACAGTACCATCGTGCCCATTTTTAAAAAGGGAAATAGAATGGACCCGGGGTGTTATCGACCAATATCTTTGATCGATAACACCCTGAAGGTCCTTGGAAGGGTTCTATTTAACAAAATCAGTACCTGGGCCGATGAGAACTCTATCATCCATCGTTGCCAGTTGGGCTTTAGGAGCAAACTTGGTACGGTAGAACAATGCTTGAATCTCAATCTCTTAATGGCCAAATATACAAGAGCTAAACAATCCCCCCTATATTTTGGTTTTATGGATTTAAGTTCAGCCTTTGATTTTGTAAACCGCTCTCGCCTTTGGGCTATACTTTTAAAATATGGTTTAGATGAACCTTTAGTTCACTTCTTAGCTAACCTCCATCGTAACTTGAAAGCTAGAGTACGAATAAATAATGAAGGTGAGGTTTCAAATGATATTTTAATTGGCAAGGGGGTGAGACAAGGCTGTGTCCTGGCCCCCTTGCTTTTTATATTATACATTAATGAATTAACTAACTCTTTATGTAACCTGACAAAGGACGTTCCTATCATCAATCAGAGACCTATCCCGGCGTTACTTTACGCAGATGATGCGGTCCTTATGGGCCGCACCCCGAATGCTCTGCGCATTTTAATATCGGGATTTGTTAACTATATGTCTGATCTTGGTTTGTGCACTAATTTTAGCAAATCTTTTATAATGACCTGCGGCCCTAAAAATTACAAAATCTCAAAGATTGCAATAGGTCAAAACATTTTAAAAAGCACTTGCACTTTCCCTTATTTGGGTCTACTATTCTCTAATAGCGGTTCATGGCAACCACATGTTGCGATGGGGAGGAACAAACTTTCTAAATCTATTAATTCTGTTACCTCACTTCGTCAACCACGTCAGGCAGACGTGGTTCCCAGTCTATTAAAAATTTACCGGACTCAATGCCTCCCAACTGGAACGTATGGAGGTTCTCGAACTGCTCAGAATTACAAAGAGAAGAGAATAGATTCTGTCGGAAGATCCTGGGGGGGGTTATCAGTGCACCGACCTTTGTATGTCATAAAGAACTAAAATTACAATACATCGAGGATTTTATAAGGGCCAGACCTCCACTATTTTGGTTAAGGATTTGGCAAAACCCAGCAGCTTCTCTCTCCCGTGAGATCATTATGGACTGCCTGAAAAGAGAGAACTCGAGTTTAATCCCCTGGATAAAGGCGGTGGAAAGGAGCCTTGTGAGTGTTAACTATGGTCACCTTTTTAAATATCCTGACCAGATCGACCCCTCCCATAAAAATCTGGTGAGAAGGGCCCTCTATCAGCATTTTCATAATGAGAAGGAAAGAGTGGACTCACTGAAATTATCCACAACAAATTATTTAATGATCCGGGAATCACATGTTGTATCTCCGACATCACCCCAGCCCTATTTATGCAAAAAACTGGGCAGGTGGAACAGGAGTTTACTATTTAGATTTAGAGATAGGAGCATTGTAAACCTCATTTGTTTTCCACTAGGCTACACTAAAAATTTGGATAAATTACATTGTCCTTGTGATCTTGGTGGAACTCAGAGTATGCTCCATTTTATTTTTGGCTGTGGTTTTTATAGGAAATACACAAAACATTACCTAATCCCTTATTGCAGGAAACATGATTTGATTGACTATAATCATGCTTATAGTCAATTTTTAACGCTTGGATCGGACGAATTAATTTTTAGAGTTAGCGGCTTTCTTAAAGCAATTGTACGTTCACGTAGGTCTCTGAAAATTGAGTGATTTTGTTTATACATGTATTTTGAACTTTGAAGCTTATTCTCCACAAACTTTGTCAGTTTTCATATGCATCGTGCACTTTAAAGCTAATTTGCACGAATTTAATTTTAGTTTACATATGCAGTATGCACTTTAAAGCCAAATTGTACAAATTGAATGCTTCGCATTTGTTTTACTTCTACAAAGTTAGTGATTACATTATTGTATATTGTACGTATGATGGTTCAACGTACAGTTTAGTAAGATTATATAATTGTATTTTAATTGCTGCTTTTTTCAATATATTATAATTTGCTATTTTAATTTGCAATTTAAAATTGTAAGCGATTAACTGTGCTTTTTAAATTTGGTTGTGAACTTTTATGGATGGTTTTTGAAATCCGAATAAAGTCTATTTGAATTGAATTGAATTGTTTCACATTATCAAAAATAAGGAATTTATCCCGTCTTTTTCGGTTATTATGTGGTGACTCTTGGAACATAAATATCCATATTTGAGTCAAATCCATAGTGAGACCCTCAGGTATCTAGTCATGGATCTTTCTTGTTTTCTCCTTTTCCTCTTTTCTTCTCTCCTTCTTTTCTCGTTATTTTTATTTTTATATATATGTGAATGATTTCAATTTTAAATTGGTATAAAAACTTTTTCATGTGTTTGATAAAGTGGGGTATATATTACTCGTCTGTGATTCTTGATGGAATATGTTAGATGTACAACGCTCTATGCACACTAATTTTAACACACTGATATATGTATATATATGTATGTGAGGTTGGTCTTGTTGTCCATTGATTTGTTTTTTAATGTTTTTGTTATAAGTTATATCAAATTGTCGTGTTTTAAGTAGATTGTCATTATATATGTTGTTTTTATATATGTTGTTCTGTAATTGATTACAGCCCTGAAGATGTTCCTGTGCTAAGGGAACGAAACGCGTTGGCTGTCTGCTATCTCTAAAAATAAAGGAAGATAAAGCAATTTTGGAATATATATATCAATCTGGACTTCTTTTTGAGTGCACCTTCCATTATGTAAAAAAATGAAAAGGCAATGTCCCTCAGCACTGGCTGTTCCCCTCACGGCTTGGCATGCGTATGTCGTCCCTTTGCTGCTGCCAGTTTTCGTGTCCTGCGCTGCGGGAGGCTACAGATGATTTTAAATGCCTCCAGGCGCGTTGTACCGCGTCACAGCGGTCGATGGTGCATGGGTGGCTGGGAGGTGAAGTCTAGCGTGAGCTGTTCCCCTCATGGCACGAAAAGGCAATGTCCCTCAGCGGTGGCCGTTCCCCTCACGGCGCGGTATGCAGATGTTGCCCCCTTTGCTGCTGCCGCTTTTCATGTCTCACGCTGCTGGAGGCTACAGATGGTTTGAAACGCCTCCAGGCGCGTTGTACCTTGTCACAGCGGTCCATGGTGCAGGGGTGGCTGGGAGGTGAAGTCCAGCGTGAGCCGTTCCCCTCACGGCACGAAAAGGCAATGTCCCTCAGCGCTGGCCGTTCCCCTTACAGCGCAGTATGCTGATGTTGCGCCCTTTGCTGCTGCTGGTGTTTGTGTCTTATAACTTATAGTTTACATTATTACACTACACATTATCGTTTTAGCACATTGGTAGTTGTTCACACTCAGTCATGAACAACTTATTCTCAAACTAGTTTGGGGACCTCCTGCATGTTTTTAAAATGCAGTTTTAAACTGTCATGTGTTTTACGAGACTCCAATCCTTCTGCAAGCTTTTACGATGCAGTTTTAAACTTTCAGGTGTTTCACGAGATACCAATCCTTTTGGATGCTTTCACGATACAGGTTTAAACTTTGATGTGTTTCACGATACACACTGTTAGTTATGTTTCTTAAGTATATATTAGTATCACATCCAATGAGCAGGAACTGATCAAGCAAAAACTCTCTAAAATAATCATGCTCCATCATACCCTAGGAATTACTTAGAAACGGAGACTTTAGATGACACAGGTGTGCTACCCAGTGTCTGCCTAAGGCAAATTGACTCTATGCTCACAAAAGTAGGAAACGATGGTGTGTGTCCGTAATAAGATGTCATTTGAAGAGGGCATAAAATGCACCATGCTTACCAGTCCTGAATGTGCAAAAATCAGCTCTCTTACCACTGTCAAAATGGAATACATTAGCGTTTATTCTGGATTGTGCTTTAGGTTTACTTCTGGTACTGGCCTTTATGGTGCAGTGACCGCATGCATGAATGAGGATGTAAGATACCTTTAAATGATGGACCCGCTGGACCTCAGTACAGTTGTACATAAACATTCCAATTTTTTTCCGCCTCACTTTCCCATTAACGATGGGTCCAGCAATTCTGGGGACCAATAAATACGAAAGTATGAGTCTTTGTGGAGCAAGATGCAGAGATCAGCCATATTATGCTGATGTCTGCATCTTTTCTCCTAGTATTCCACCCCGAGGCTTCATCTCTTTGAAGTAAACGAAGTCTCCAGGTGGAATCCCACTTATGAGCAGTGCTTCTTGATGTCAGCTTAGATGGGCCCGGTAACTCCTTTTATCATTCTTACTGGTAGAAACAGGCTCTATACCACGACCGACGTGTGGGGACGAAGATTCAAAGATAAAGAGAAATCTGTCGTAGCAAAACGGGCGGGGGTTGCTCTAAAGAATACATCTGTTGTAAGGTTGGAGTCCGCTTCTACACAGGGGACCTTTGTGGCTTTGGACTACATCTGTACCTGCCTAGAGTAGTGGTGAGTGCATGGAATTAAGGTCTGTAAATGTATGTGATTTTTGCTGTGCTGAAGGCCGATAAAATATTTTTAGGGCATCATCTTGGAATTTCTATGCCTTTGGTGCACCTGCATAAACGATGTTTTATTAACCAAATCTAGAGAACTTTAGCAGATTAAACAAAGTCTGAGTTGTGATTGAGTTTTAACTTTTTAACTGGGTCCGAATGTTTCATATGAAAGGAAAAACCATTATAATTGTGACATGTGAGTTCACAGTCATTCGTGTAAAGGGAAATGCACATATTAATAGTAACTCTAACAAGATAAACTACTCGGTAGGGAAGAAATGCTGATCGGAATTACTGTTCGAAAACTGAAGGAGTTGTAAATGCAGCTACTGCGGATTGGCTAATCTTTAGTAAAATGATGATACCCTCAGGTCTGCCTTTGACCTCAGCTTTAGCGTGAGAGGAAGCTGTGTGCCACTGAGAAGGAAGGTATTGTCGAGGAGAACCATAAAATGAAACGCGATGAGCATAAAAATAATGATAACATCGTTTACGGGAACATTGACGTGTTAAATGTTAACCCAAGGTATAAACATGAACATTAAAGGACCTTTATTACCGGATATGAGCTCAATGAAACATGAAGCCTTTGAGTTATGTAATCACCAACCCAAGCATGTGCTTGATTATAAGAAACATAATGAACCATACGAGCTGTAATAATAGTTGTAAAGCAGACATCATTGTTCGGTAGGGCCGTGTGGTTTTATGAATGATGCATTAGTAAACAGTGTTTTATGAATGATTTACGCAATGAATTGTTGATGTCGCCGTGTTAAAAGTCAGTCCTGAATAAATAACGTAAGCAAGCATAGTGTGCAGTTTACATACATTAATAAAGAGAACGCGCATAACGCCTCCTTCTCACTGGATTAGGCGATGCATTATAGATAGTGTATTTCAAGAAAGGCTACAGTTATGGGGCAAATGCTTTAGTAAACATTATACATCAATAACGTGCTCTGAGAGGAAGATTAAAAGAGCACATCTTTTGAGGCACATGGGCTGTGGAATTTTAAATATGAGGTCTTTTTTTTTTATTACAACCGAAAACAAATATAGGCTATGTTGCCTGTATATTTTGGAAAACGTATTTGAGCTGTAGGTACATTTTCATCACATTTTTTGATTAACTGGTAACTAAACGCGAGAGAACATAGCAATCTTAAAATTCTTTTGAATGCTCGTTCTGTGTCAAAATATACCAATGCAATGTTAGAAAAAATATAGGTAACATAAACGTTTTTATTACTTTCAGGAGAAATGTGCTTTTGGAGGAAAGGGCAAATGTAGACACGCTCTGAGGGTGAAATACTAACTGTAAATGAAAAGATATTATGTTAAAATCCGAAGATGCTTGGGCATGGCCGCAAGCAAGTAGCAGGTGAAAGCAGTTTGAAACAATCGAGGGGGATATTCACAAGGAACGTGTGCTAAGCATCACCGAAAAATACTAATGCCACATTACACATCGCAGCCCATGAGGAAAATAACCCTGTATCAACGTGGAATTCACAACAAGGCGGTACCATGCTATAGTCTGCCGAAACTGCATCCAATGTCCGTGATACAACCACCTCAACGGAGATAAAAACACAAAAAAACATGCGATGAGCCCATTCGCGATGAGGAAAGCAGGGATGAGCACCGCCAGGCCCGCGACACACATGGCAGGCGGGAATAGGCAGAACAAAAGCCTGAAAAAGAAAGACAAACCAAACAGAAAACAACAGCCAAGCACAATGGAGGCAACCCGAGCCAGCAGACAACCCAGCAAGCCCCATTGGCAATAAAACATTGCACATGGCAGACCATGTTGGACATGGTGAATGCAGCCTGAGAGCAGAAGAGGATAATGGAAGAAAACCAGAACATCCGGAATGATGCGGAAGGCACAAACAAGCAGAAACACACCAACAACAAGAAGGCAGCAATGCACACCGGAGGTGGGAGTCCCGCGCCACACCAAGAGCTGGATGACATGGGGAAAACGGTGTCCACCACATCAGTCTGGAGATGGTAGCTGGACTCGGGGACCAGAAACTGCCCAAAACAACAGACACAACAGCTACAGGGAGAGGAACCAGCAGGGACTGGGAGGACGGGGGAGATGGGCACAATGGCACACATGCACAATTAAGCACAGCACAATTGCAGACAAACCATGCCCAAGAGTAACAACACCAACCAGGAGCACAAGTCACACAGCCCGGCAATATCACACCACTGAACAAGCACATAAGTGAAAACCACACTGCCTGAAAGGGAGAAGGGTGAGCCAAATCAGAGCTGAAGGGACATCTCACAAACATAGGAAGCAGAGCACCCCAACATCGAACACAATGTGGTACAAACACCAACATTTGCACAACCGAACACAGGACACAAGGGCACCCGCCTGTGGCTGGTAAACGGCCATACGCATCTGGCTAAGCACGAAACAGGGACATGATAATGCACAAGTACAAACCCATAGTCCTGATGGGGTAGCAATGCACTTATGGCAGGGAGCCAGAGAGTCTGTGATACACACATTGGCATACAAATCAAGACACAATACAGTTGGAGACAAGTGAAAGTGCAGAAACTTTATCAGCAAGTGCGTGTCAGTACTGCCAAGAGAGGTGCCACGATATGCAGAACAATGCAGCAGCATGTCTGAATGAGGAATGTAGGGAAGCGCCCATGTCCGCCTCCGGGGAGTCCATCACCAACTCAAGTCAGTGCAAACCTGTGTTGGTTGTACGCACCTGGATCATGAGTCCAAGCCAATGCAGCCATGTCCACTGTCGCCTTGGGAAATGTGACCAGATTCCCAACATGCAACCAGGCGTCGGGACACGTGCAATGGGTCACATCCAGTTGTGGCTGCAGGTACCTTATCACTCGTCCATGAACGCGAGTGCAGCTGCGTAGGCCAACATCTCCAATGAGCGATCGTTGTCCACCACATCTGATGTGTCGTCGGGGGTAATCCATCAGCTGACCCGGACTGATGTGCTGACTCCAACCACTGGACCCAATGTGCACCAAAGCCCAAATGGGTAGTGGCTCAATGTGCTCACTCCACACGACAACTTGTGCAATCTCCCAGGTCCAATTTCCAGCCTGCATGCCAAACATCCATGCATGCCATAAACAGGCATCACGGTGACACTCCTGGTCATGGGCCAACAGGGGCGAACAAACACATCGTAATCCAGGTCAGCTACCGTTACGTTGGAGAAGCAGACATCCATGGACCACTCGAATATGCACGAGCGACAATGCAACACAGGCTGAATGCAGATGACGTCCGCAAGGCGGAAGCTCAGCCGGTAACTGATCCACAGCACTGCAAACGGCAGTGCCCCCAGTACATGCAGCAGATGTGCACGATACAGGTCCACGTGACTGGAGTCGAGCATGTGTCTAGGATGGTCTGCCATTGCGACAGTGGCTCTGCTTGAAGCGGCACTGGCTTGCCCTGCGCCAGTCCTGTGGATGAAATGGCACAGCTTGGTGCAATGAGCAGTGACTGTGTGCAACGGGTGCAGGCCTGGGGTGGGGTGGGAGTACGTGTGAAGGCGATTTCACGCACGCTAACTACGACCAAGGACTTTTGCATGAGGGATGTGTACATGTTGGACTCACAGCGGGCAATGCATAGTGTGGGAGTCACAAGCAAATGCTATTGTATCTGTCAGGGGGTGTTGGCCACATGCAAGTTCCTGCTTGGAGCTGCAGATGTGCTACCACCTGATAGTTCAGAGAAAGGACCTTTCATCCCTTCAGTAACTTCAAAATCTGCATGCATACAGGAGATGTACAGCGGCCTGTCGTGGGTGTGGTGGGATGTCTGCGACCCTGGGAATCATGGATGATATGCCCAGCACATGGCACATGAGTGGCCTCATTGTGTGTTACGTTGCCACACAGTTGCTCCTCCCTCCCATGAGCCCCCACACTTGTGTGCACTGCGTAGTTGCATCACGTGCACTCCTATGGCACACCATTGTAATGCCTGTCTGCGCATGTCCAGCGGCATGCCAACAACACCGTGACACTGGCCTTTGAAGGTGTGGCCACGTGAGTGTAGGCCAATGGTCTTGTTGTCTTTCCTATGGCCTTTCCCGTACTATCCTCCAATAACAACACACCTGACTAATCATGTCTCTCAGCACCCCGGCATGACATAGCACGTCATGCGTTGCCTAGCAACCTACCTAAAGACGCCACGTTACGCACACGCGCCTTTACACTTTAAACTTGCAATCGGCATACCGGTCTCTTCCACGGACGAGACAGGACGTTTGCTGTTGCCGCCGTTTTTGGTCCCCCGTTTTTTGTAAGAGGTGAGCTTTCGCTTATGGAAGATTATATCCCGAGTCGTTGTGTTTTTACGCAAGGAGCTAATTCTCCTTTCACCTTGTTTTTATATAGCAACGCGCATTTGCTGCGCTCCACCACACAGGAGACGTGAGGTCCTTTTGTCCATCCTCCTTGGTAATTAATGCCTTAGACAACCGTGGTTGATTGATTCCCTTGGGGTAAGTCATCATTAGCTGAATATTCGGCTCTTACTCCACACTATTAGCCTTTCTGGTCCCTAAAATGCTTTATTTCATTAATAGGGTCCCCTGGTTGATTAATCCTAAATTGAAATCTGAATGTTGTAGCTGCACGAATTGTCGAAGATATACACGCCCTTGATCTCTACTGGGCTTTTTAGGTGAGTCTTCCGCCGTCCATACAATAACTAGTCCTAACATCCATAGCTACACAGCTGATCTGAGCTACACACCTGACCGATAATCTTACTACTCCATAGGCTGTCCCGCTTGTCCTTGTCCTGATGAAGACCCGCATTGACTAATACAGTAATGCCCCTTGGGTTGAAACGTCGACACTTTCCCCGGACCAGTTGAAAGACCCTGTGTCAAGACCTATTCATTTAATCCACAGAGCTATTCAAACATCGTTGTTTTCCTGGCCTTCCAAAAGAAACAACATTTCTGTGAAATTCACTTTGTACATATTGTGCACCTTCACTACTGCACTGAGCACTATATTCACCTTGTCACAAAATTGCAACGCATTTTATGTTATGTTTTGACAGCCTCATGAATTAATGGTGGTATTCATAAATGCCGTAATTTATAAAACTTCTGAATACCCTCTATGGTGTCCCTAGGTGTGTCATTTATATGTGTTTTTTTGATAAATTACTTGTTCCTATGAATAAACCAATGACTGGTTTAAAGGCTTTAAAGAAATTAGCTTTACCCGACAGAATCAATTGTTTATATTATATATCATTGCCCAGGTTCTGAGGGATACTGGGTCACCCCATTGTTAATGTATAATGGTCTGGACAGGGCAGACACAGGTGTAAAGCCCATGGCTGGCTTTGATCGCGCTGCGAATGAGGCCTGGCAACTAACTCATGCATCCACAGGACTGATACACATAACACTTGACATGCATGTGCCAAGACCCCGAGCGGTCCTGCGCTCCTACATGTCCCCGTACATGCGGGCCTGCCCTCCTGGTGCATGCCACATTGCAACATCGACTACTGTGGCCCTGGTGGCGACAACACCCCAACACAGAGATACACTAACGCTTCCTGCCCAAGGCTAGGCCCGACCCACGCCCTGCTCCCCCTGTCGAATCAGCACACCCCTGCACTGATCTGAAGTACGCCGGACCAGCACCCACCGCTTGTGCATGCAGGGGGATGCGTGCGGGGCTACATGTCCAGGGTCACTGCTAATGCTGAGGTGACATGGTAACGTCCACTGAAGACAGCACACTGTGATGTTGCAGGGCCCGTGCCCATCATGCTGACACAATGACCACACGGACACACTTGCTCAGATGGTGTGAATGGCTACAGGCACGTGTGCACGGCCACATTTATTAGCAGGCACACATACCGAGTGACACCTGTGTTGGATGTGTGTGAGGTGTGTGCAAACCAGCCAGCAAGGGCTGCCTGGTGCAGTCAGAAATCGACAACAGTGTACATCGTAAATGACACAACCATTCAACCATAAAGGCCCCATGACGTGTGCTGCACAGAGTTAGTGGCCCCAGATGCACAGCGTCCTGCACAGGCGTACCGCCATGGGCCGCTGCCTTGCTGGGCGCTGGGGCAGGGTCACAAGTGCAGAGCAGGTTTCCATAGATGACAAGGGGGCTTGTAGCGGAGTGTCTCGGTGGACAGTGGAAGGTGTACCCCCAGGGCATGATGCAGAGGGCAGGACCACGCTGAAACAGTCACTATAGTAGAGATGAATGGAACAGACACATGTCGGACACCAAGTCCAGTCCAGCCAGATGAAGATGCAGAAAACCACCAGGCCATGGACTCAGACGCCACCAAGGTCCAAACAGATGGTGCCCATGACTCATTGCGCACAGATTTAGTGGCACCAGTGCTGTTAGGGGATGCCGCCTGCGATGAGGCGTGTCCAATGGTGTGGACACCTCCACATCTTACCCAAGACACAGTTCCACATATGTGACCTACTGTACAGCAGTGTAGGTCTGAGGCAGCGGTCAGCACAGGCCATTCACCGAGTGTCGCCGGCTTAGGTGGATGGCCCCACCGGCCTGCGTAGTTCAGGTTCAGTGGCACCACAGGATGCAGACTTGATGTGAACAGGGTTGATGGCACCAGGTCAGTTGTTGATAGTGTTCGATCACCTCCTGACTCTGATCCGGCTTTTGTCCGGACTGAGCCGCATCTTCCTCTTACTCCTCTCCGTGCGTTCACTGGTGTGGACTCTGCCATTCATGATTCACGACTATGTGGTAGATGTGGGACCTACAGGTCCGCAGGGTAGTCCTGAGCCCTCATCCAATTGTCGCTGGCTTGCGATGAACAGGGTTAGTGGCACCACGTGTTGCCGGCTTGCATTGAACAGGGTTATAATAATAACACCGGCTTGCATTGAACAGGGTAAGTGGCACCATGTGTAGCAGGGCTGCGATATGGAATTATGCCTCACTGATCGAAGGGAGTCTGGTGCTGTGGCTGCTGCCACGGACTTGGGGTCACTGCCATTCAGGACTCAGGACCTACTGGGCCGAAGGGGACACCGGTGGAGTATGTCAATGAGACGCATAGGGACGCAGGCTCCGCCGCGCTCGACGCAGGAATTGTGGCGGGCTGAGAGGCGCCGCCCTGACAGGCGCGTTGTCCATTCTGAATGAGAACCACGACCAGTGCGACGGGCTTTTTGTTCACACCCCTAAGCAGGCCTGGCGTACCTAGGTCCAACCGACTAAGTACGCGCATGCAGGGGCGGACGTAACGTGTGACATTTCTGCGTTCTTCCCCACAGCCTGTGGGGACATGGTAGCATTCACTGGCCACGGCACTCCATGCACCAGCAGTTGATCTCCACATGGCCATTTCCGTGGTTTGCCCTCTGTGGTATGTCTTTTTGAAAAGCAAGTACCTCTGACACCATAGATTACAATTTCAACTTTTCTCTGCAAGCCTGTTTATTGACTGCGAGTTGTATTTAATTTACAATGATTTGAATTACTTTGAAACAAGGAGAACACTTCCTCAGTGTGACAAACACATGTCCTATGTAGGATTGGGTGGTGAGCTCACTCGTTTTGAAAAGTATACTAAAAAATTTTAACGGTATGCGTGCAACATTGCCTTATGCTTGCGGGGCATGTAAGATAACTGAAAGATGTGGCCTAGTGCAAGAATGACTAGGACTCCAATGTGCACTGCTATGAAATTCTTTCATTCATTTAATACAATTTCCATGTACAATTCTCAAAAATCATATGCAATCTTTCAATTTACATTTCCATATTTTATACAATAAACATCATCAATGAATATGTGTTCAGATAAACACTTGTTTGAACAGAAATTAAGGACCAAAAAAGCTTTTTAACACCCAATGCATTTCCGAAACCTCACCCGGCCCGGACACGGAAAGGATTGACAGATTGATAGCTCTTTCTCGATTCTGTGGGTGGGGGTACATGGCCGTTCTTAGTTGGTGGAGTGATTTGTCTGGTTAATTCCGATAGCGAACGAGACTCCTCCATGCTAACTAGTTACGCGACCCCCAGCAAATGCATTGGGTGTTAAAAAGCTTTTTTGGTCCTTAATTTCTGTTCAAACAAGTGTTTATCTGAACACATATTCATTGATGATGTTTATTGTATAAGATATGGAAATGTAAATTGAAAGATTGCATATGATTTTTGAGAATTGTACATGGAAATTGTATTAAATGAATGAAAGAATTTCATAGCAGTGCACATTGGAGTCCTAGTAATTCTTACACTAGGCCACATCTTTCATTCAAACACATGTCCTAAACATTTAACATTAAACAAACTTTACTGTTTTCACAATAACATAGTGACGACAAACATAAAATAAATTCTGCAAATAGATAATACATCAAAACAGTACTCAGATATCCTATTTTTAAACATAGGGGCATTCTAACTCATTGTTGCCTCCACATTAAATGATTGTTATGGTCCTAGACAGGGTTGGAGAAAAAATATATTTTCCGAAGTTATCGTGGAAAGCGTTGACTGGGTATGTTGTTTTTGCTCTTCTGGGGACATTATTGTGTGATTTTTATCCCAAATAATTCTCGTTCTCTATTAGCCGACGCGTTTCGACCTTTCGTGTAGTGGACCTTTATTGAGTTCTTAAGGTCTTCATCAGGGCTCAATTATAGTTCCAAATGGACATCTTTTTCCTGGAAAAGCAATGGTATATCTAATCATAAAGGGTGTATTTTTTTTTTAAAAAATTAAAGCGTGTTTTTTTTTGTTATAAAAAACGCTAAGTATTTTTCTAAAAAACCTGATCACATATGGAACTTACATACTGACGGGTGAGGGATGCTGGCGTCTTCTTTCACCTATGGGGTGCAAAAGAGGACGTATCTATGAGATGGTTGGTTTTCTCATGGTTTGTTTATCTTTTGTTAGCTCATTGCAAAAGAGGGGGGTTATGTAGAGGGGACTTGACATACCTTTCTCGTTCGCCCGTGAGAGGTGGGGCTGACATGTGGTTCTTTCTCTGTGGTATGACTGGCACCTCCTCTGTGGATGGGTCTGGGCAGCAGGTGCGTTTCAGGTGGGTCAGCTGTCTTTGTGTACGCTGACTCTATGGTGTTCCCAGGGTGGTGGCGGGCCTGGGGTGGTTGCAGTGGGTGGTGTGGCCCTCATGGGTATCCGCGTTGCATGATCATTGTATCCATGGTATCTGTGGGTCTTCCGTGTACCACTTGGCTGGGCTCCCTTTTATGCTGCAGGTAGTCGACCTGCTTAACACCAGCAAAAGGCAGGTGTTAATTCCCTGCTGCTACCGCGGCTTATCACCTGTTTTTGGTTCGCATCACAGATCTGGCAGTTCGTTGTGAAAGTGGTGTTGTGGTGTTTTCGTGTGTTTTTGCACAGGAACGCCCTACTCTGCATCTCATTAGGGTTAGTTGGTGGTGTCCGTCGTGGAGATACATTTTGGGGCAGTTATCGCGGGAATACTGGCGATGTCTGCAGTTTGCACCAGCTTGTGAATGGGGTGTTAAATCTATCTCCATTTTTGATGTGTTAAGGTGGAGATAAATCAGAGATAAGCCCTTCTGAATATCCCCACGAGTGTACAGAAAGCTCTTTAGTGAAACAGGAGTTGCTGGAAAGAGTGACTCCTTGAATCTAGCAAGAACTCTGGATAGCCTCAGTCTCAACTCAGTCTGCAAGACTAGATCCCAGTCCTTGTGCTTGTGGTCATTCAGGAGGAAGAAAGAGTTTGATTCATTTGTCAGTGGTGTTTAGTTCTCCTTCTCTTCGTTTCACTTGCAGACAAGGTGCTGACTTTGGATGGTTTAGGTTGCTGCGTGTCTTTAAGAAAAAATTTAAACTGGTTTGATCGGACAATAATTAGAACCTAGGATGAGATGTCATAGAATTTCATCAAGCAGATATCAGGGATAACGTAGAATATTCCCTGCCTCTCAGGAGGTTGCAGAGAGAAAAATTAGCTTCTGCACTATGTTGTCTTTAAGACATCAATTTGGTTAATTGATTAACAGAATGGACATAGGGATGGCGTGATATAATTAAAGAAAGTTGTTTAGGCACAGAAATGGGCAGATTGGTTCCAGATGACATGTTTTAAAACAAAATATATTTCTACATTGTATTTTCTTCCAAGGAACATCGCCATTCACGCCTATTTGTCCTTGATTACTTCGAGTCTGCATGCAGGTATTTTGCTCTCTACTTTTCTTGCCTCCTCTTTCTATGTTTTATTTCCTCCCCACTCCTTTGTCCAATCTCCTACTTCCAGTTAAATTGGTCTTATTTCTTTCCCTTTCTGTCTCATGGAATGGACAAGAGATTTAGGGAGGAGGGAGGGACCAGGGAGGGAAAGAGCAGAAACAGGATGGGATAGGAAGCAAGGAAGGCAGGGGGGGACAAGGAAAGAGTGGGGGGTACAGAGAAGAAAGGGGGTCTGTACATTGGTTTAAGAGGGTGACGATGAGTGGGTGAAAGAAGAGAGAATACACGGATGTATGTGGGAGATTTGACTGGCAGTCGAATGAACACTGCAAGAGTGGTAAAGAATTGGACACGGAGATAAGTCATGGTGAGAGAGCATACAAAACCAAAGGGGATGATGGACAGAGTGTTGAGCATTGCAAGCACTCACCCCTAGTCATCTGATCTGGGTTTAATCTATCATCACTCTTTAGATCACTCCCCCACCCCAGTTCAGACATGGCCATATGCAAATCAGTCTGACCCTCTGCCTCATGTGAACAGTCCAGCCCGAACGGCGAAGCCATGTCTTCCCTGGAACGGAAACAAGCATCCTGGGACCGGTTTCTGGCTAATCAGCCGTCATCAGCCAGGCCATGGCATATGGCCATGTCTGAACTGGCGTGGCGGAGTGAGCTAAAGAATGATGATGGATTAAACCCCGATCAGTTGACTGGGGGAGAGTGTTTGCAATGTTCAACACTCCGTCCATCATCCCCTTTGGTTTTGCTTTGTTCGCCCTAAGTTGGCAGGGTATGCCCCGACGTGGGTCCCTTGCTCACTTTGCCACTGGATTAAAGCTAGCCTGGCTGATGACGGCTGATTATCCGGTCAGGGAAGACATGGTGATGGATTAAACCCAGATCAGTTGACTGGAAGTGAGTGCTTGCAATGTTCAACACTCCGTCCATCATCCCCTTTGGTTTTGCTGAGAGAGCATACAAGTAAGTCAAGAGTTTAAGAAGGGGTAGAAGAGATGATGAGGGGACCCAAATCAAGAGGGGAATTGGCAACAAAGGGAGAGAGAGCACACCGAAGTGCGAGGAAAAGTGGGAAATTGGTA
This sequence comes from Triturus cristatus, assembly GCF_964204655.1. Taxonomy (NCBI): domain Eukaryota; kingdom Metazoa; phylum Chordata; class Amphibia; order Caudata; family Salamandridae; genus Triturus; species Triturus cristatus. Next base: position 893,806,303 of record NC_140582.1, on the reverse strand, counting down.
AATAAAGAACGTTAACTTAGTGAATTAGTAAACATTATTTGTTGAAGGGGCCTCATGTAGTTCGTATCCTAGACTTCATTCTCATATCTGTCCTGTAGCCTCATGCCAAGTGCGAAGGCCTCGGCAACGTCTTTCTGTTTTTAGGAAACAACATGTTTAATTCTGGGACTTTTACACAAGTTATAGAGGGTAAGTTGCTGTTGACTGCAAGTGTTCATAGCATGGAGCCTCTGCTGGCCCCGCACTGTGTAATTGGTTGCTGTCCCTCATCATGAATAAAACATACTTCGGAGCCTCTCTCTATTCGACTGGTGAGTGTTGGAGAATGCATATGTGGCCTACGCGCCCCTTCATTAACCACTCTGCTGTGACATCCCCCTATCCTCGTCGAAGGGGTTAAGGGTCTCACAGGTGTGTTATGCTTCATTCTGCTACGAAGCTGCGAGGCACATGAAGCCGCCGTTTGAGCATCATCGCCATATTGCTGTGAACGAGAGCGGCTGAAATAAAGCTTTGATCAGAAAGCGCAGCAGGAAACGGCTCCCTGTGCGCACCAGCAGATGCAAACGTTTCAGAAAATAATAACAAAACGCGGGAGAGCGGGTCCGCCATATGCAGGTTCTATTAAACATGCATGATGTGTCTCCTTTAAGGTCAGGCCATCTTCTGGGGCATGAATGGAGCACATGCACATTGGATGTCCAGGCCCGATTACAGAGACCAACCCTGCTTTTATCTGCGCAAGCTGTTTGGCAACGTGAAGCATTTTTAATCTGAACTTTGCTTTCTTTTTTTCATAAAGGGGTTCAAAAGACTGGCAGCTCCGATGGCATCACGCTGGGTCTTGGATATCCCACACATTGCACTTGCCTATGCAAAGGAATGATTTTGGCTAAACTATTCAGAAATGAAAACGTCTGATAATTGCTGGGAAACGCTGACATACTCTTAACGGAGTATCAACAGGGGTATAACCTAGGTCACCGCACCCCCTGCAGTGCAGGGGAGCCCACACCCTTCAAGGGGCTGGGGGGACATGCAGCCCAAGGACAATCAATATCTGTGAGACCCCTCATCACATTCTGCAGGGGGTCCGTCATTTTGCGTTTATCATCTGGATAGTAATCTACTTCAGTTGGTCACTCTTTAATATCACACACAATATTTCCCTAGTGGAGGTTTGGCTGTTTGTCAGCTGTAGAACTCGCTGTTAACTGACCTTCAGATTTAAACTGTTGATTTGGCTTGCAGGATGTAGTGTCCTACTGGACACGTTCTAGTGTTCCAGACATATACTGTCAACAGACACTCCCAGAGGGCTTCCTTCCAGCCACTCTACACCCACCCATTTATTTATTTATTTATGTGAAAAGTTTTATATAGCGCTGGCTAGACCCGGAGGCCTCAGAGCGCTTTACATGAGGACGAGCATTGTTTCAGAGCATAGATACAAGTTACAAGTTACACAGTTTCAGAGCATAGTTAAAAGTTGCTGGAGCGTAGTTACATGCGTTAAAAACATATACGTAAGGGAAAAAGCAGGTAAGGTGTGAGATTCAGGGGAGAGGGGATAGGAGCAGGGGAGGTAGACAAAGAATGAAAGAGGGAAAGGGATGGGGGAGGGTGAAAGAAACACAACCGGGAGACAAGGAAAACAGTGTCCAACGTCCGGTGTGCTGTGATCCCAGTGAAAATGGTGTCTTTCCCTTACCTCTGTTTTGTGTGGCTCCCTTTATGCTGTGGACTCTCTCAGAGGGGTCTCTGAGACTCCAGGGCATACATACTGGATCCCTCCCCAACAAGGGGAGAGGGAGTGCTTTGGCAAGGGGCGCCATTCCCACACCTTACATGAGTTACATACGAGATACAAACAGAGAAAAAATTGCAAATGTACAAGTTGTAAAGTCACTCAAGGAGGAGATATAAACAAGAACAAAATTGCAAATGTTCAAGGTGTAAAGTCACTCAAGAAAGAGAAACAAACAGAAAACTCTAAAGTCACATAGGAATGGAAGTAAGTACAAAGGTCTACTATATATACTAGTGGTTATATATACAAATAGAACGTTCACTCAGGATTACATTTTAACAGTGATTAGTCTTGGACAATTATATATTACATATTTACATATATATATTTATTAGTTACAGAAGCATGGCTCAGGCATAGGGGGAAAAAAACAGGCAAGGGGAGAGAGGAAAGGAATAAGGGAGGTAGAAAGAGTGAGGGAGGGAGGAGGTAGGGGATGGGGTAATGAGTGATGGGATCTGTTATGTCCATGCTGGACCCCTGGGCCTCTCCCTCCCTGACCCAACGCAGTGCAGGGCTTGCTCCTTGAAGCCAACCCAGGGCAGGCCCATAAAGCCACCATTCTGAGTGCGAAAGCCAGCACCAATCACATGCGCCACCGGTCAGGTGACCCTGCCAATAAAAGGGGGCCGAGCGCATGTGCCCATGGCCAGTTACCAGTACCATGTATATGGGTCCGTGCGCATTATTTGCGTATCATGTCGGCCCAGTGCCCTGTCGTAAGTAGTTCAGGACACTTTTAATTAAGTTACATGTAGTTTTATTTAGGACACAGCCAAGCGCACACCTCGCCAGCTGACCAGACCATCAACTGACAAGATTGGAACACTCTGGTATAAGTTAGAACACTCACTGGTATTCTGAGAGGCTACGGAGGAGGAAAGAACACAAAGGAAGGGCTATTGACCACTGTCGGCCATGTTACATGAAGCACAAATATACAATACATCTTCCTCCTTTACAGAGAAAAGGGAATAAAAAAAAAACACACAAAATGAAGCTTAATGCATGAAAGACATCAACAATAATCATAAAGAAAGGTAGGAGGTCTACAACGTCTTGAACTTTTAAGTTCGCGAAGGCAAAGGAGAGTTTCGGGGTCAAAAGTGAAGGGTGAGGTGAAAGGCATCACTAAAACAACCGACAGGCATCACCACCACCTACTCCCCTTAGACTGACAAAAAAAGGAAAAGACAGTCCACTTTCTCCAATCTGTCCTTGTCCAGCAAAAACAGGAAGAGACAGTTCACTTTCTTCAATCTGTTTCTGTCCACCACCGCTTTCCGCTCCAAGTTGAAGATGAACAGTTCAACAAATGTCTCCATGCTTTAGTTGCAAATTTTGGGATTTAATGTTCCCGAACAAATTGTTGAAGACAGTTCTTTCTCTGTCTTAGTTTTGGAATAACTGTCCCAGTTCTGATTCTCTTTCTCCGGTTCTAGACTTCTTTCTCCAGTTCTAGACTTCTTTCTTCGGTTACAAGCCTCTTTCTCTGGTTCTGGGCCCTTTTTTTTTCTCCAAGGCTGGACTTGCTGTCCTAGTTTTTTTTTACTGTATTTCCGGGTTCTGGTTCTGGGACCTTTGGCCCCTCTTGGTACTGGTTCCGGGACCTTTGTCCCTTCTTGATACTGGTTCTGGGACCTTTGTCTCCTGGTTCTGGTTCTGGGACCTTTGTCCCTGTCTTGGAACTGGTTCTGGGACCTTTGTCCCTCCTTGTTCTGGTTCTGGGACCTTTGTCCCCGCTGTGGACTCTCTGTCCCGGCTCTCTATCGTGGTTCTGGGACCTTTATCCCCTCTGGGTACTGGTTCTGGGACCTTTGTCCCCTCCTGGTTCTGGGACCTTTGTCCCAATTGTGGACTGTCAGCTTCTTTTTTTTTCCTTTTGTTTGTATCTTTTTTTCACTTTTGTGATACTATCACTTTCTTTACCTCTACGGCATTTAAATTATCTTCTTTTGTTTCTTGTGCAGCCATATCATCGCTGTCCCAGTTGTGGGCTCACTCTGGACTCTGGTTTCTAGAAACACTGTTCCGGTTCTGGACTCACTCTGGATTCTAGCTTCTAGGATCATTGTCCCAGTTCTGGGCTGTATCCCCCAGTACTTGGCTTTCCCGGTTCTGGACTTTCAGTTCCAGTTATATGTTCTCTGTCCTAGTTCTAGTGTTCCAATGTTCTTGGTGTGCTTTAACAGGCAAAGATATTTTTTTCACAAACACACACAGTCTTGGCTACTGATCTACCCTCAAAGGTATAGGGTCGACAGTTCTCATTCCAGCCTAACGCGGTGACAACATTAACACAACTTCATCCTTGCTATGCTTTATTTTGGAAGCGTCCCTTGAGCTACGTTTATGGAGAGAATAACGTCTTTTTGAAGACGTTTTCAAATGGCGATCAAGCAACGAAGATTTCAACTTGGATGGAGACACTGAAACAGCACCTCCAACAACTGGTGTTGTGAGATCATGTATGGTGAGTCGTTTGGGCTCCACAAAGTGATTTCAACTTTAGTGTTGGTGGGCGTCCGTTTTCTCCCTTAGACAAATATGAACCATGACCCTGTTCCAGGCAGGTCACTCCCCACGCCGCGCAGCTCCACTTGACTGAGCCCGTGTCCCCGCTCTCGCTGTTGCCGCAAGTTCATGCCGTCAGTACCTCGCCCTCGCCACCGTCCCACGCATCCAGAGAACGACCGCTGGCGGCAGATCACTCTCTCACCTCGCCGCCAACACCTGGAACTCCCTCCCCATCCACCTACGGCAGACCCAGGACCTGTTGACCTTCAGGAGATTCCTCAAGACCTGGCTGTTCGAGCAGAAGCAGCGCCTCCCCCAGCGCCTTGAGACCCTCACGGGTAAGTAGTGTGCTTTCCAAATGTTCTAATTGATTGATTGACTGTGTCTGCCCTCTTTGTTTTTTCCAATTGCCTGTCTCTGCTTATCTGCTGTTTCTTTGTCTACTTGCCTTTTTTGCTCTTTTTTTCTCTGTTAGCTCTCTCTTCTCTCCAGCTTTTTCGCCACTTCCCCTTTTCCCGCCGCTGCATCCCCTGCAGCCCCACCCCCTCGCTCGCCCATTCGTTCCTGCACCCGCCTCCCAGCTGCTTTTCCCTCCCACCTCCCCATCTTAATGGTGGCTGCTGCGTGGCCATGCAGCAGAGGCGCACAGCGGGCGTGTCACTAGCGCACCAAAGGCGCGCCTAAGGCAAGCCCGTCTGCAACCGTCAGCGCCTGGACCATGCCCAGTGCCAGACCCCCTGGTCCCTGCGACCACCCCAACGCTGCTACGACGCCAACATCCTCCACAAACTCAACACTGGCCGATCATCCACCTGCTTCCAGGCCACCCCGAAGCTCACCCACGGACCCTTCTCCTGCCAGAGCTGCAGCTTCACCAGCCGCCAAACACCAGCACGTCCTGCCCCACCTGCCAGGGCAGGACGCAACCATCTCAGATGCATACTACTCAACACCTCGTCCACAAGCACGCCATCGAACTCTGGGACATACTCGACTGATCCTCCCCGGACGTCGCCTTCCTCACAAAGACCTGGATGAACCCCTCCTCTGTGCCCGACATTGCCATAGCCATCTCGGACGGCTACAAGATCACCCGATGGGACCACACCAACACACCAGGAGGAGGAATTGCCATCGTCCACAGGAATACCCTCAGAATTTCGACCAGCACCGAACACACCCTCAGCACGGCCGAACACCTGCACTTTCAGATCCACAGCAATCCCAACACCACTGCCAGAGGAACCCTCATCTACAGACCCCCCAGACCCATGCCACAGTTCAGAGACTCCATCACCGACATCGTCAGTACGCACGCCCTTGCATCCACAGACTACATCCTCGTCAGAGACCTGAACTTCCACCTAGAGAATGCCAATGACAGCAATTCCACCACCCTGCTTGACAACCCCACCAACCTCGGACTCAAACAGCTTATCAGGACACTCACCCACTCTGCCGGACACACCCTCAACCCCATCTTTTCCACCAGCAACCACGTCACCTTCAGCCACACCACTGAACACCACTGGACCGACCACCATGACATCCACTTCACCTTTGAGAAACCCACCACGCACCACCACCTGCAACGGATCCCCCACCGCAGCTGGAACAAGGTCACCGAAGACCAGCTAATCACCACCCTCACCCGAGACCCAGCAACCGACACCACCGACACTGACACAGTCGTCCGCAACCTCAGGCAATGGAACGATGACTGCGCCAACACTCTCGCCCTGATCAAGAAACCCTCAAACAGATGCACCAACAAGAAGGCCATCTGGTTCACCACCGACCTCCAGACATCCAAGCAGACTTGCGAAGACTCGAGAAAAAGTGGCACCATGAGCAGACATCGGACAACCACGCCTACCTCAAGAACGCCAGCCACAAGCACCACCAACTCATTCGAACCACCAAAAGGACCTCCTTCAAGGAACACATCGACAACAATGCGCACAACAGCAAAGAGCTCTTCAACATCATGAAGGAACTCTCCAACCCCTGCTCTAACGACATCCTGCCATCGCAAGACCTCTGCGACCTCCTAGCCACCTTCTTTCACTGCAAAATCGCAGACATCCATGACAGCTTCAACATCCAGACCCCCCCGACAGCCACCGACATCTCAGACTCACTCCCTCCCAGCCACACCAACCTTCTGCTCTCCTGGACCCACGTCAATGATGACGACACCATCTAAATCATGAACACCATCCACTCCGGCTCACCATCAGATCCCTGCCCTCACCACATCTTCAACAAAGCAAACTCCATCATCGCACCCCAACTCAGGAAGATCTTCAACAGCTCCTTCGAGACCACCTCCTTCCTGGAGAGCTGGAAGCACGCCGAGATCAACACCCTACTCAAGAAACCCAAGGCGGACCCAAAGGACCTCAAGAACTTCTGGCCCATCTCCCTGCTCCCATTCCCGGTGAAAGTCATCGAGAAGATTGTCAACAGGCAACTGACCTGCTTCCTCGAGGAGAAAAACACTCTGGACTCGTCCCAATCCAGCTTCCTCAGCAACAACAGCACCAAAACCACCCTTATCGCCACCACAGATGACATCAGGACGCTGCTGGACAACGGCAAAACCACGGCCCTTGTCCTCCTGTACCTCTTGACCGCCTTTGACACCGTCTGCCACCACACCCTACGCACACGACTCCACGACGCAGGGATCCACGACAAAGCCCTGGACTGGATCACATCCTTCCTCACTGGCAGAACCCAGAGGGTCCACCCCCCTCCATTCCAATCCGAAGCCACCAAGATCACCTGAGGCATACCCCAAGGATCATCTCTCAGCCTGACCCTTTTCAACATCTACATGGCACCGCTCACCAACATCGTCCGATCGCACAACCTCAACATCGTCTCATATGCCAATGACACCCAGCTGAACCTCTCCCTCACCAAGGAACCTGCTACCACCAAAACCAACCTCCATGAAGGAATGAAGGCAGTCGCCGACTGGATGAAGAACAGTTGCCTGAAATTGAAATTGACAAGACGGAGCTCCTCATCCTCGGCTCCACCCCTTCTGCTTAGGACGACTCCTGGTGGCCAGCCACACTGGGAGCCGCACTGACACCCACCGACCACCCAACCTGGGGTTCATCCTGAACTCATCGCTATCAATGACCCAGCAAGTCAACGCCGTCTCCTCCTCCTGCTTCAACGCCCTCTACATGCTTCACAAGATCTACTTATGGATCCTCACCGGTACCAGAAGGACGGTCACCCAGGCCATCTTCAGCAGGAGACTGGACTACAGCAACGCCTGCTACGTGGGAACCATGGCCAAACTCCAGAAAAGACTACAACGCAGACAGAATGCCTCCACACGGCTCATCCTCGACATCCACTGCCACAGCCACATCACAGCCCAACTGAGAGACCTGCACTGGCTCCCCATCAACAAGAGGATTACCTTCAAGCTCCTCACCCACGCTCACAAAGCACTCCACAACGCTGGACCAGTATACCTCAACAAACGACTCACCTTCTACACCCCGAACTGCCAGCTTCGCTCCGCTGACCTCACCCTCGCAACCGTTTCACGCATCCACAGAACGACCACCGTCGGCAGATCCTTCTCCCACCTTGCCGCCAAGACATGGAACACCCTCCCCACCCACCTGCGACAGACCCAGGACCTGTTGACCTTCAGGAGACTTCTCAAGACCTGGCTGTTCGAGCAGTAGCAGCACCCCCCCTCAGCACCTTGAGACCCTCACGGGTGATTAGTGCACTCTACAAGTGACTGATTGATTGACTGATGAAGCTTCTAACATGATGTATTTATTGTCTGACTACAGCACTTCTTCTCTCAGTTTAAAAAAAAAATATTTGTTCTCAAATCTGTTTCGCCCTCTTTCAATCTCTGCACTGGTTCACTGGTGCTTATGATATATATTTTTTTTTATTCTAACATTGGCTCTGTGGTGTGCTTTCCTTTGGCAGTTGAATAGCCTCTATATTACTTTTAATATACCTCGAGCGTACACAGATTCCACACGCGTTCTTACCTTCATCATGCAACCTGCCTTTCAATGACATTATTGCTTCATTGCTGCGGGGTGAGTGTTTTGTGCACGATGATGCCGGGATCCATCCGGCGCGGCATCAATAGTGCATGCCGCCATCTTGGGCTTGGAGGCACCATCCACTGCGCGTTGTTCTGCCAAGCATGTACAGCGTTTTTTTTTAAAGATCAATAAAGCTAATTTAAGTGCTTTTCATCAAAGACAACATCTCTCTGCTCTGTACTGCTTCGTTTACCAGTTGAGACTCAAGTTTCGGAGAGACGTGATCTTCAAATTCAAGGTACTGTTCTATTTCTTTCCCTTCCTTCTTTCTGTCACGTGGGTGAACTCGTGAGTACAGAATGCCTGGCAATGCGCTCGAGTGCAAACAAGATTACCAGCCCAATATCAATGGCGCATAACATTTGCACAGTTACCATAAGTTCGTGAAGGATGAAATACTGCAATATTGCATCCAGTATCGCCACGATGTCTGCTCCCCACAATGAACCATTTCGTATCACAGCGATGACTGAGATACAAATGCCTTGCTCAGAATAGCCAATTTCAACAATTAACACCGGGGACCGATCTTTGCCCCCGATCATCTCATTTCATGGTATAAATCAACACTGCCAAACAGCATTAATCAGCAACGGTGTCCAATGCTTGCCTTCGCTCTGCATTTCCAAAGTATAACTAAACATGTAATTGACTCACGGTTGGAGCGAGTGATGCATGAGGTACTTGCTTCTTCTTTTCTTTTCTTGGTTTCATTTTTTCTTTCGTTTCTCAGCTTTTTGCTTCTTTTGATCATGTTACTGGTGCGAGGTGTTGCTCGAGGCTGAGCAGGGGATGTTCTCTCTCTGGTCTGATCAGCCAAATCGTCGCCAAATTGTTGTAAACAGTTCAGAACACTTCTAATTAAGTTGCATGTAGTTTCATTGAGGACACAGCCAAGCGCACACCTCGCCAGCTGACCAGACCATCAACTGACAAGAGTGGAACACTCTGGTATAAGTTAGAACACTCACAGGTATTCTGAGAGGCTGAGGAGGTAAGAACACAAAGGAAGGGCTAATGACCAGTCGGCCATGTTACATGAAGAACAAATATACAACATGCCCACAACCCCATATTGGCGACAAGCGGGATTGACCCTGCATGTATGATGGCTACTGCTCAGCTGTTCCTCCTGCGGGGATAGTAGCCTGTGTCTAAGGCACCCCAGCACCTGCTGCCATCTGATGAGCAAGGACAATGGTGCCCACATGTTACTGCCCCTGCAGCAGCCCACATGCCGTGAGCCAGCCCCAGTGTTTTTTTCCCAGAAGCAAGGAGAAGGGGAGAACCGGCCTAATGTCCCATTGCAGCGACCCCAGTAAGGCAGTGGCAGACTAGGAGAAGTGCCCATTTACCCACAGGGCATGAGGTGGGCCCGCTGGTAGCAGTGTTCAACTGTGAGTGAAGGAGATTTAAAAAAGGGTGTGAGGAATTGTAGCCAGCACGACGCCCGAAGCATGCTAAGCTGCTGACCTGGACAGTATGAAATGGACCCCCACAGTACTTGCAGCACCCCACTACCAAGAGAGGAGCCCAAAGCCACAGAGCACCACCACAGGTGAGAGACAAGTGGGTGAGCCCACGGCTGTATCCTACAGACGGAATATCTCATGCTGCGAGATGAATAAAGCAGGCAAGCACATTTCCCCTAATGCCAGGAAGGATCTGTGCCCCCAACATCAAAAGGGCAGCATCCCTTACCTGGACAAGTCATTTGTGGCAACCCTACCTGGGGTCAGCATCGACGGACCGCTGGGGCCACACCAGCGTGGAACATAGCCCCGTACCACCTTCTCCCGTGACTGTAGAGTACCACAGTTGGAAGAAAGACTGCTGCAACACTGTGCTCACAGCACCACCTAGCAGTAGCTCGCTGCTCCACACTGGGGCCTAGCATGTAAATGAAACATTAGGGGACCCCAGCAAAAACGACCACGACCTGCTGAGTGCAACGTGGTACAAGGAGACAGCTGATGCCTGAGAAACAGCCTGCCAGTGTAAGCTGTTGTGTCAGGGATTGCAAAGCAAGATGTGCCTCCACCTGTCCACCCAGCCAGCGAGTTTTGCCGCTGCCTCATATCAGGATAAAGATGCAGTGCCACCTATCGCTCCCTGCATAGGGGCCATGAAGCAAGAGTGCGTGGTTCAAGATGAGGGCCCCGGAAGACTGGGACCGTCTAGTGCTGGCGCTGGAGAGTCAGGGCGAAGCGAGCCCCATAGAGACACGTTATTTTGGCTGCTAAGTGCCAGGGCTGCACGACATACAAAAAGCCTAGGGAGGAGACTGGGACACAGCCCCGACCACAGACAAGAAGACAAGCTGACGAGATTGTGCACTGCTCCCAGGCCCCGCAGGCAAGAAACTGTAAACCCCGCAGAGGGCCCCAAGAAACCCAAAGCTGCCAGGAGTCCAGTGGGAGCCTAGGCTGTGAAGCATCAGGTAAGCCAAGAAAGGTCCAGTGAAGGTAATGGAACCAAAAGCAACCAAACAGAAAAGTAACAAGGCACACAAAAGACAATTGGGGGAATGTGTGCTGCAAAGATGCCTCCCAGTGGCTATCTGATTCCACTGCACATGAGAAGATAGTGCCACATGCCCCAAGTGGTGAACAAGAGAGAGGAATAGCACCCATGGTACCAGCAGAGAGACTGCCTACTAGCCCCCCCATTGCCTGACCAGGCACAAGCTCACAAGAATGCCCCCACAAAAGCAGTGAGAGAATGAGAGCACAAGATCAGAGGTGCGCAGAGGTGCGCAGAGGTGCGCAGAGTGCTGGACCTGGAAATCGGACAGCACGGGCATGGGCTCTGAAAAGAGAGCCCTCCGAGAGCAAAAATCAATGCTGCACCAGCCAGCCACCCCCAGCACCGAATGGTCACAGTTGCCCATCATTGAGTATGTCACACGGAGTGCCTGACCTGCCAAAAATGCTTGCACTTAGGCAGGACCAAGTGCTGCTACGGCATAGCCTTGGGATGCATATATTGTAATATAACAAGGGTACCCCTAATTAAGTTTCCTATCTCAGGGTTTTAAAGCAAATATTTATGAAAAAACTGTATAGGAAACAATTTCAAAAAAAGGAGATGATGCACAAACAATCAAACATTTTTTGTATATGTACCCCCATTGGTTGAATATAACTACTAATAAACATATATTTCATTAAATCTCTTTATTTCTTGTTATTTATATCTCTATTTATCTTTTGTTACAAAAGAGGGTCATTCCATTCTTATTTTTTCTTTATAACCCTTCTTTGTACACATTTTTTTATATCATTTCATATTCATTTAAACAATTGTGTTTATATTACACATAGAAATACCAAAGGGAGAAACAAAAATAAGGAGAATTGAAGGTAATCATCAGTTATGGCTAATGCTTGATTCTACGCGCGTTTCGGCGTTCAGCCTTCTTCAGGTGGCCATAATTTTGATAACTCCTACAATGAGGAAAACATAAACTATAATTGCTTGTACATATCAACTCATGTTCAAGTGCACATTTATAATTCTAAAAAAGCTTACATTATCTACAACTATCTACAAACATAAATTCTAATCTTTCTACAAATTCCTGTACATATTATTTACACAAAACCAAAAAAAACAATACCATTCATTTCCAGTTCACATTGCAGGTCTGCAGTGTTTTACAAGGCCCATAACAGGTCCTGTGCAAAAAAGTCTTAAAGCACCCAGGTGCGCCTAATGGTTACTGAACCCCATCAGTTTATCTCAGAGGGTATAATCACCCCATCTATTATTTTTCTGATTACTTTTATATTCTTTTAATTCAATCAAAGCGTGTGGGCCTTAACAAAAATATTTTAACATAAAGCCTACCATAATGTGGAATGATTATATTTCTCATAACCTGGTTTCGATACTACTAAGGCAATTCATCAGCGGAAAATAAGTTCATTTAATTTCTATTTTCTCGCTATGCATATAACAATATTAGCATGTTATCGTTGTTACCTTGTTTTTTGTATATTTGTCGTTTACTGATTTCAGCTGAGGGGGAGGTTCGAAGGATTTTTCCTCCATAAATAGAGATGTTTTTTAACTTCGGAGAGTTATGGGACGTGTTAGTGCCACCGGTTCTACATCAAGACAGAACAAGGACAATACAGATGTTTGTATATTTTTATATTTTTATATTTTTATGATTAACACATAATCTATAATCCGAGCCTGTAATCACTATCTATATATATATATAGCAATAGCCAGCTTACTCTCAATTTTTCTCGTACTTCAAATGTTTGCCGGTTAAATTTTCCCGCCAAATTTGAGGGTCTCGCCAAATGGTCACTTTTTCAAAGTAAGTTCTCACGCCATCTGCAAGAAGGCGCCATGTCAATATTTCTTTATATTACTACCTAGTGTTATAGATGTAGCTAACTGCTACAGAAAACCTGTAGTTGTGATATAATACTTACTAGAAAATATTAGCGTGTCTCAAGCTTGCGGTAAAACGGGTCTACCGTCGGTTTCAAAATGTGTAAGTGAACCACTCGTATTTTAAAGATGCAACAACGGGTGTCGAAAAAAGCTCACTCATCCGATAGTGTTATCACTCCATCTGAAAGAAAGCACAATGCAAATATTCCCTGAAATGAAAGTCTCGTCATGGGGATGTAAGTTGCTATTCCAACGAGCTTGTAACTATTATGTGATACTTACTAGAGAGCACTAGCGTAACATAAACCTTCGGTGCTGGGGTTGTCCCATCTGAATCAAAGCGCGTACGCGAACCACTCGTTTTTTTAAAAATGCAATAGCGTCATCTACAAGAGAACATATATCGTGATGACTAACTCTAAATGCCCCAAGTTCAAGAGAGACACACCACTATGCTTGCTATTCGGTGGGGAGTCAATCCGCACTTACCGGGTCATCATCATTCTTAGTCCATCCGAGTTCGGGAAATCGTATCGGCACAAAGACGATACCATTAGTTGGCAGGCTTGCTATATATCATGAGCCTTCCTGCTATTGGTCAATTTCAATCTAAATTGACCAATCACGCGCTTTACAAGATTAGTATTCATTTTCAAATTAAAGGCGTATATACACGCCTCTGCGTGCAATCACAGTTCTCATCGGACAGTGATGTCGTCACTGAAAAAACAAGGAAGGAAAGACATTCCTACCGTTGATCAATTGTAGTTTGGCCTGAACACTCGCCCGCTTTCCAAGGTTAATGACCATTCGTAAGTTTAAAGGCATAAATACATGCCGCTGTATTCCTTTCCTAAGTAAAACAAACGGCACAAAATAGGAACAAAGTGGAAATGGTCATTCTAGCAAATGGGAGAATTTACTTAATCCATTCACTTATTGTTGCTTCGACTATACAAATTCTGTCGGTATTGCAAAATAATATCTAGTGTCTACATTTTGTAATAAATAGATTTTCCCCATCCTCATTGGAAGATCAAAACATAGACATTCAATAAATTGGCGCAAAGTGTCCTGCCATCATACACGGTGTCAAGCAGCCAGTCATGCTAATATCTTTAAATGCACGTACGTCAGGAGGACGCTAGTTATTGTAGCGAATCGCTTGACTCCATGGGATCTCATTATTTAAACCCCTTCTGTATGTGTCCAGAGAGAATATCCAATAGACCTCTCTTCTTTTGCGGATTTCCAAGCCTTGGGTTCCACTGGTGTTGACTTTCTCTAAAATTAACCATCGAATATCCTCTGTGGAGTGATTTGAGTCAATAAAGTGCTGTACCAGTGGTGCCTGTAGTTTTTCGTTCTAATGGCTGACCTATGTTCCGTCAAACGGGTCGCCATTGATCTTGATGTTTCACTCACATAGGTTTTGTTACAGGGACATAGAACTGCATATATTATATTGGTGGTTTTGCAGTTCGTTAGACTCTGCAGCTCTATTTGAACTCCATTGATGCAGTATTGTTTTACCTCTAAGGCGGACTTACAGGCAAGGCATGACATACATCTGTAGTTTCCTTTGATGATGGGCAATCCTCCAATCGTGGTTTGTGTGGAGGTGGTTGTTCGCTTTTGCATACGGGACCTTGTTATTATGTCCTTCAGGTTTTTATTTTTCCGGTACGCAAACATAGGTTTAGGTAGGGGATTCAAATTATTTCTTGTAGCATTAAGAATATGCCAGTTTGAATTAACGATCTGACGCACAGACTCATTCATAGTCGAATGCCTCATTACCATTACCAGGCGATTTTGTTCTTTAGGTGGTTTCTTTTTCAGTAGGCATTGACGATCAAAATAGCGCGCTCGTTTAAAAGAGTCACGCACCAACCTTTTAGGATAGCCTCTAGCTATGAACTTGGCCTTCATGATCTCCGATTGTTTATCATAGTCCGCTATATTAGTGCAATTCCTCCGGAGACGAAGGAATTGTCCAAAAGGGATGGTTGTTTTTTGTGTTCTAGGATGATAGCTCGAGAAATGCAAGAGCGTGTTCCTTGCTGTGGGCTTAGTGAACAAATCCACCACTAGTTGCTGTCCAATAGATTTGATAGTTACGTCTAGGAATTCAACACTATGTTTATTACTGGCAGCTACAAAGCGGATATTTGTGTCACAAAGATTTAACCAGGAAACAAATTCCACTAGATCATCCTCTGTCCCATTCCAAATGTAGAAGACATCGTCTATAAATCTGAACCAACTAGTGATGGATTCGCTAAATGGTGCCACATCGTTATAGACGAATTGATGTTCGTAATGCGCCATGAAAATGTTTGCCACCGTTGGGGCACAAGAAGCCCCCATGCTTACTCCTTGGGTTTGTTGGTATAGAGCCCCATTAAATTCGAAGGTGTTTTCTTGGAGTACGATGTCAAGACATTCCAGTATAAAATGAGCCGGGCAATCGATTTCATAAGTCTCAATAAACCATCTCACAGCATCCAATGCTGCTGCTTGCGGGATATTGCTGTACAGCGCTTCTATGTCCATGGTCACCAAAAGTTGTGACGACTGGTTAAAACTGATTTGTTCGATCTTATTGATGATATCAGACGTGTCCCTTATATAGGATTTTGTTTTAGAGACATAAGGGCGTAGTATGGCATCAACATATTTAGATAATGCCTCTGTGGCCGATCCGATAGTGGTTACAATGGGCCTATACGGCGGGTCTGTAACACTCTTGTGGATCTTGGGAATCCCGTATATTGAAGCCATCTTGGGTTTGGCTACATTCAGGAAAGTCCATTCTTGTTCACAGATGGCTCCCTCTTCCAAAGCTTTTTTTGTCAGGTCCCTTATTCGTCTAGATACCCTTTTGGTGGGATCAGCGCTTATGGGGTATAGTGGTTTCTGTTAGACAACATCATAGTCATTTTAGTGACATATTGGTCTGTATCCATTACCACTATACCCCCACCCTTGTCACAGCTTTTGATGGTAATATCTCTGTTGTTTTTAAGTGTGGCCAGGGCTTGATGTTCCTCCCGAGGAATATTATATTTGGGTGCTGGAATAAATTTTGTGGCTGCCGTGATTTTATTAAACACCACATGCTCGAAAATGGCCACCTCAGGTCCCACCTGTTCAAGTGTTGGAACAAATGTAGATGGAGGTGCTAGCCCTGATCTATTAGGTGTAATTAGTACTTGTTCGGGTCTGTCCTCAAAGAAAGACCGTAATCTGATCTTCCGAAAAAAGGAGATCAGGTCCTGGAATAGCTCAAACTTGTTAGTTTTTGTATGAGGAATGAACGATAGCCCTTTCGTTAGAATGGATTCTGTCTGGCTGTCAATATTGATGGTACTTAGGTTAAAAATGGGGATCTGGTTCACTCGCGCCAATAGTGAGCATGTCTGGTCGTCAATACCTGGGGGTCGTCCTGATAAAAGTTCTGTGCTTGCAGATAGTTGTATGCCTGCTGGAAATTGCCCCGTTGACGTCGTTGGTACCTGGGTCGCCATCTGGTTCTCTGTGTCCCTCGCCGGGCTAAAAAACCAGATCGATCGCCCCTATTGCTACCTGGAGTCTGACGGCCTACAGTATTGGCTTGATATTGGTTATAGCCCTCTCCTTCTGAGTCTGATGTATCAGAAAAGGTTACTATTTTCTTAGCAAACCTGTCATTCCTAGGTTGAAATTGATCTTCCTCAGCCGGCAATTGTTGATAAAAGTTATCTGCTAGATACGGATACATTTTTTCTTGATTAGTGTATCTCACATCTTTTTTGAGCTTATCTGTTTTTCGTTTCATTAGATACTCATGATAGGATAACATCTCAGTTTCTACCTCTTCTAATTTCTTTTTCGCTTCCTCAATTGCCTGGACATTTTTGATTTTATTTTCTAATTCCTGCATCTCCTCCATTAGTGTTTGTATCATCTCTTTAGACGTTTCTACAATAAGGATCATTAGATCCCAGGAACATCTATTTGCTATATGTGACCAGCGTTCTAGGAATTTTCGAATCTTGACAAAAAGACTTGGGATATTCCTAACCCTTAGTCCTTGCGGAATAATTCCTACTTTTAAGTACTCCAACATAAAATGCCCATGCATTTCAATTCGTTTAGCTTTTTTCTTTAGCGATGTTAATTTGTTAAAATCCTCATTACCTATAGTATTAGTCATCTGTCCCATTTGGCCACTAACAGCAAAATTACCCAGCAATGACGCTAAGTCCTCATCTGTAAACCCAAACGTTTGAAGTTTTTCCATGCTGCTAGAAGACTAATGCACCACAAGTTGTTAATGACTATTAGGCTATAGCTTATTGGTGAGCTTCCTCTAAACCTAGACTTAATGCACCTTGTTTTAATGTACCTTGTTTTAAAAGTACTGCAAGATCCGTAGGCGTACTGGAAATGAATTTAAACGTGCACTTTTACAATTCCAACACACATGCTACCCCACATGGACCGGCCATGGAGAAATATATTGTAATATAACAAGGGTACCCCTAATTAAGTTTCCTATCTCAGGGTTTTAAAGCAAATATTTATGAAAAAACTGTATAGGAAACAATTTCAAAAAAAGGAGATGATGCTCAAACAATCAAACATTTTTTGTATATGTACCCCCATTGGTTGAATATAACTACTAATAAACATATATTTCATTAAATCTCTTTATTTCTTGTTATTTATATCTCTATTTATCTTTTGTTACAAAAGAGGGTCATTCCATTCTTATTTTTTCTTTATAGCCCTTCTTTGTACACATTTTTTTATATCAAAATCATTATATCATTTCATATTCATTTAAACAATTGTGTTTATATTACACATAGAAATACCAAAGGGAGAAACAAAAATAAGGAGAATTGAAGGTAATCATCAGTTATGGCTAATGCTTGATTCTACGCGCGTAGCCTTGGGATGCATACACTATGCCCTCGAGTGAAGAAGAGAAGATGGAATAAAGGTGATCCCCAATTCCAGGGAGAAGTCACTAAGAAGATCCCTGCGCAAGGGAAAGGACCTGTGAAAGGTTCAGAAGGAAATTGAGAGTCATGTCCTAGTGAGAGGATAGAACCTGTGAGAGGTCCACAAGGAAGTGAAGAGTCAAGTCCTACTGACAGGACAAGACCTGTGAGAGGTCCATGACAAAAAAAAGAAATAGCCCAATTAACAGGACTCGGCCTGAGAGGTCCCTGTGAAGACATCATCACAGTGAGAGGCCTGGTCAGAGGAAAGAGAAGAGAAACAGTCCTATGAACCGGACAGTCCTATCAAGAGGACGAGACCAGGGAGGTCCCTGTGAAGAGGACATCACCAGGGAGGTCCCTGTGAAGAGGACATCACAGCAAGAGGCCTGGTCAGAAGAGTGAACAGCATATCATGAGGCCAAGGAAGAGTCAAGTAGAAGAGAGTGGCATGATGCCACATCCCAAGAACACATTGGTGAGTGGAACAGTGTCACACTAGGCCACATCGCGAAAAAAATAAAGAAGAGGAGAGAAAGGTGTGTGACAGACGCATTACATGGAAGATCCCGACAACCACAGGTGCGCAGGAGAAAGGAAGAAGAGCAAGACCAAGGACTCATGCCACTACCATAAAGTGCGTTAATCCACACAAGCCAGCCACAGGGGAGTAGCAACGCCACTGAAGACAGCACAGAGAAAGAACCGAAAGTAAGCTGCTGGATTACGCTAACCACATATCTACCCCATACTTCACAGTGTGCCTGTCCAAACCCCTGTCACTGGCTGCCTGAGATAGATGGCGCCCTGCTAGCAACTGCAAATGCCAAGGAAGAAGAACCACAAGTGACCACAAAGTCCCTCCAGTAATCCTCATTCTAAGCAAGACATCGCCACCTGTAGCACAAGTTGTCTGACAGTAAAATCAGCCTCATTACAATGTGCATCACCAGAACCACCTAAGGAGTATCGCAACACCCGATTGGAGCAATATGCCTAAGAAACATCCAGAGACCAATGAGGTATTCCTGGCACAGTGGGTGACTGATAACCCAGAGACCATCTGCTAGACCCAGCGTGCACCTGAGTCCTTCTGAAGAGAGAACACCCGATAATTACCTACCTCACCTATTTTTGTGGCTGCATGAGTGATTTGGACATGACCTTGTTGGAAGTTCTGTAGGGATCCCTTATTGCGGCCTAAAAGAGGCCCCGCACAGTCCACGCAGTCCCATGGCAATCCAGCGACAAAGGGCCTCAAGGGGATTTCTATGAGAGATGAATCTGAAGCTGCTCCAAAGACAGGAACCAGGAGGTACCAGGGTCTCAAAGGAAGACGTCCTACCACCGCACTGCCGTCCCAGCCTTTGACAGTTTGCCTTTCAGTGAGCCAGGGTGCCTCCAAAGAAATCTCTGTAGTGGACTTCAACACTGTGCCTAATGCGCTCCCCCAGAATGAACTATGTAAAAAGACTCCAACACCAAGAGACCAGGCGGGACAGAACAACATTTCCCAGGTGGACTAAAAACAGCCAGACATGATGGAGAGATCCAGACTCCATCCATACAGCATTTCATGCCCAAATTCATTTTGTTAAATTACAGATGCGTGCTGTGACGCCGGGTGATCTTGAGGCACAGAGTCAGACTGATTTGCATATGGCCATGTCTGAACTGGGGTGGTGGAGTGAGCTAAACAATGATGATGGATTAAACCCAGATCAGTTGACTGGGGGTGATTGTTTGATTTGCTCAAGCGCTCCGTCCATGATCCCCTTTGGTATCGCTTTGTTCGCCCTAAGTTGGCAGGGTATGCCCAAAGTGGGTCCCTTGCTCACTTTGCCACTGCATTCAAAATAGCCTGGCTGATGAGGGTTATGAACCCGAAACCGGTCCCAGGATGCTTGTTTCTGGTCCAGGGAAGTCATGGCTTGGCAGTTCGGGCTGGACTGTTCCCAAGAGGCACAGGGCCAGACTGATTTGCATATGGGCATGTCTGAACTGGGGTGGTGGAGTGAACTAAAGAATGATGATGCATTAAACCCAGATCAGTTGACTGGGGGTGAGTGTTTGATATGCTCAAGCGCTCCGTCCATCATCCCCTTTGGTATCGCTTTGTTCGCCCTAAGTTGGAATGGTATGCCCAGACGTGGGTCCCTTGCTCACTTTGCCACTGGATTCAAGATAGCCTGGCTGATGAGGGTTATGAACCCAAAACCGGTCCCAAGATGCTTGTTTCTGGTCCAGGGAAGTCATTGCTTGGCAGTTCGGGCTGGACTGTTCCCATGAGGCACAGGGTCAGACTAATTTGCATATGGCCATGTCTAAACTGGGGTGGTGGAGTGAGCTAAAGAATGATGATGGATTAAACCCAGATCAGTTGACTGGGGGTGAGTGTTTGATTTGCTCAAGCGCTCCGTCCATCATCCCCTTGGGTATCGCTTTGTTCGCCCTAAGTTGGCAGGGTATGCCCAGACGTGGGTCCCTTGCTCACTTTGCCACTGGATTCAAGATAGCCTGGCTGACGAGGGTTATGAACCAGAAACCGGTCCCAGGATGCTTGTTTCTGATCCAGGGAAGTCATGCCTTGGCAGTTTGGGCTGGACTGTTCCCATGAGGCACAGGGTCAGACTGATTTGCATATGGCCATGTCTGAACTGGGGTGGTGGAGTGAGCAAAAGAATGATGATGGATTAAACCCAGATCAATTGACTGGGGTTGAGTGTTTGATTTGCTCAAGCACTCTGTCCATCATCCCCTTTGGTATCGTTTTGTTCTCCCTAGGTTGGCAGGATATGCCCAGACGTGGGTCCCTTGCTCACTTTGCCACTGGATTCAAGATACCCTGGCTGATGAGGGTTATTTACCCGAAACCGGTCCCAGTATGCTTGTTTCTGGTCCAGGGAAGTCATGGCTTGGCAGTTCGGGCTGGACTGTTCTCATGAGGCACAGGGTCAGCATGATTTGCATATGGCCATGTCTGAACTGGGGTGGTGGAGTGAGCAAAAGAATGATGATGGATTAAACCCAGATCAATTGACTAGGATTGAGTGTTTGATTTGCTCAAGCGCTCTGTCCATCATCCCCTTTGGTATCGCTTGGTTCGCCCTAAGTTGGCATGGTATGTCCAGACGTGGGTCCCTTGCTCACTTTGCCACTGGATTAAAGATAGCCTGGCTGATGAGGGTTATGAACCCAAATCCGGTCCCAGGATGCTTGTTTCTGGTCCAGGGAAGTAATTGCTTGGCAGTTCGGGCTGGACTGTTCCCATGAGGCACAGGGTCAGACTGATTTGCATATGGCCAAGTCGGAACTTGGGTGGTGGAGTGAGCTAAAGAATGATGATGGATTAAACCTAGATCAGTTGACTGGGGTGAGTGTTTGATTTGCTCAAGCGCTCCGTCCATCATCGCCTTTGGTATCGCCGGGTGCTCTTAATGGCACCTGTCCATGCATCCTTTCCTATGGGCTTCCTGAAGAGACACAGTGGTGTTGTTTATTCACTCCCACAGGGTGGGCTTATTTGTTTCTTTTTCAATAAAGTTTGGGATGTATGTATAGTCCTGCTGTACATTTTCTAGTGTTCCAGACATAGACTGTCACCATCCACTCCCTGAGGGCTGGCTTTCACACTCACCCCACACCCTTCCATCTCAGGCATCTCCGGTCAGGTGACTCTGCCCATAAAAGGGGCTGGGCGCACATGCCCTGGGCTAGTCATGAGTACCATAGCTACGTATCCATGTGCACTCTTTGCTTAGCATATGTGCCGAGGACCAACAACATCACACAGCAGACTGTAACGGAAATTGGTGTAACAAAGCTAGATGGGAAGGGTTTGTTCGTGAACAGCGGAGGGATTTCGCCTTCATGCTTAGTCACAACTTTTCTAAGTAGTTTGACATCCTATGCTTAAACGTTTTTTGAAGCATTTCAATCATGTGCCACACTTTATCTTAAACAATCCAGTTATGTGTTATTCCATGGTTTTGTTTCATAGAATTGACTGTCTGATATATTTACAGTTATAGCAATAACAGAAAATTGCACATACATTGTAGTGTTACGAGGTAGTACCTAATCCGAAGCCGCATAATATGCCCACAAGTCAATCTAGTGCAGACAAACCATGAAATAATTAGGAAAGTACAGTGTTTGTACTGGTTCTGTGTTTGAGTCAAGGTCTGGTATGGGTTTCTGCCCAGAATACTCGTGTTTTTAAATTTGTAGTCAAAGGCCAGCAGATTTGAATTATTCTTATCTAGAGAGGAAATCAATTCCACAATTATGTATCATGCATTGAAAGACAATGCCCACCCACTCAGGTAATGTGTAACCAGTAGAGGTGGTTCAATGACTTCTTGTGAGAAGAGGGCAAACAATTTACCACACAGTAGAAGTCCCCTCTTAGCTATACATTATCAATAATCTATGGCAAGAATGCAGTTCACAATTTATGGACTAGGCCCTCTCTTCAGGATGACCCCTAAACGTTTTGCCTTCCCCCCTCCTATCTTTTGGATTTGTTTTTTGTTGGCTTAGGGGCTTTGTGCACTTTCCCACTTCTAACCAGTAGTAAAGTGATTGCTCATTTCCTAAAACATGGTATAATTGCCTTACACAGGATTGATAGCTTTGATTTATTTATAAGCCCCGAGTAAAGTGGTATGCAATATATGTCGGGCCAGTAAATTAACTGCTACTAGTGGGCCTTCTGCACTTATTGTGCCACCAACTTAAGTATCCTTTTAAAACATGTCTATGGCCTGCCTTTGCAGCCTGTGTGTAGTTTTAAACTGTCAATTTGACTTGGCAAAATAAACCTTTTGCCATTGTAAAACTTTTTAATACATATAAGTCACCCTTATCATAGAATTCAAACAGCCTATACGGTAGGGTGTATTGTATTACAAACTTTGGGCATGTACTTTTACGTTTGTTTTTCATGACGGTTCTGCCTAGCTCTCCAGTAGCATAACGTTAGGGTTGCCTTATTACATTTAGGAAATGTAGTAAATTGGGTCATTGGTTGATGGGATAAAACCCTAATCAACGACAATCTCTGTCAGGGTGAAACACAAGCAAACCCCATCTTAAACAATGCTAAACCCACCGGTAGCTTGGTGAAAAGCAGTGAGGCTTAAATTAGAAGCAATGTGTAAAGTATTTATGCAGCACTAAAACAGTTATAAAGTAAAATAACTACTCAAGAAACATCCTACACCAATTTAAAAAAATAGAATAAAATGTAATACATTATTTGATATCAAAAGAACAAAAATCAATCAGTAGAACTGGAGACACACAATTTCAAAGTTTTAGGTGAACTATTGTCTGCAACTCTAAGTGCCAACTTTTATTATTTGGTCACTTCAGAAATGGACAAAGTCACAAGATCAGGCCGACCAAGATAAAGCATGGGCTGGATACAGGGTCCAATTAAAGCTCTCTGAACAAAGTGTCTTAAATCCTGGTTGCAGAGTGTTGTGAGATCCCACATTGAGGATGTCTCACAGTGGCAGTTCTGAGGAAACTGCAGGGCTGCAAAGCGGAATCCTGCGCCATCATCGAGGATGCTGTGAACGAGGGGCTGGCAATGCAAAGTCCTGCGTTGAAGATGTGCAGTGCAACTGTGGTTCCAAAGAAGCCGCTGGGCAGTGAAGTCCTGTGTTGTCATTGAGGCTGCCATCAATGGGGGGCTTGCGATGTGAAGGGCTTGTGTCGAGGCCACATCATGCAGCAGTGGATTCAAGGAGACAGAGAGCTGTACTACAATGTACGGTGATGGGAATGCATTTTGGTGGGTTTGTTTCAAAGCAGAGCTGTGAGGAGATGTGTTACACTGCGTCAGTTCTGTCTATAGAACCACAGCTGGGCTGGCAGAGTTCCTTCAGGCCCAGGGTCCAGAACTGGAGTGGTATCACTTGGGGTAGGACTCACAGCAGACAGAGTCCAGGTGCTGGGTTCATGAGGGTTGAGACTTTCTGTCTCTTGGGCTCTGAACCGGAGGCCAGCCAACTAGCCTTTGGAGCCACTGTGGTGGTCCTGTGCTCAAGATGAAGGTCCAGTTCTTTCACTCAGGCAGCAAGGCAAAAGGGTAGCAGAGTAGCAGTCCTTCTTCAATAGAAGCAGAGCAGTCCTTCTGAGTCTTCCACTGGTCTAGAGATGTACCATAGACTTTGGACTGTGGGTCCATTATTTATACCTGGTTCCCACTTTGAATTATGAGACGGTTCTGGAGGTTTCCATCCCCAGAGATAATTGGGATTTCCTGCCTCCTTGCCCTGGACCCTGCTTATCTGGGGCTCACTTAGGACTAGTGGCAAACTCTTTGTGAGTGTGCTCAGGTAGATGATTTGTGATGTGGAAGTGTGGTAGGTAACACCTCCTCCTCCCATCGAGTCAGAGATGGCCTATCCTGTCAACACCTATTCCCCCGTTGTCTCACTGTCTGGGAGCAATACACAAAGACCAATTGCCAACTACACCTGTTCATGTGTCCCAGGATACGTCTGCAGGCACCAAATGGTTAGGACAAGAAAATTACAACTTTCTAAAGTGGAATTTTCAGAATTGTGACTTAAAATCCGACTTTACCATTGAATACGGTTTTAAAATACAATTCATTAGACACCAAGCTCAACTTTCCTACTTGCTCCTAATTGAAAGTTAGCACTTCTAAAATGGAACAAGGTGACCAAATGGTATCCGATAGGCGAGGCGGGCCTTACAGTAGTGAAAAACACATTTAAGAGTTTTTCACTACCAGGACATGTAAAACTTAAAAGTACATGTCCAACTTTTTTTCATACACTGCACCCTGCCCTATTAGCTGTTTAGGGCATCCACAGGGGTAAAATATGTATAAAAAAAGAAGGTTTTAACCTGAAACCCTCATGAGTGAGTAACCTGCTTTAAAACCCCTAATTGATTTATTGATTGATTGTTTATTTCGCCAGGTCAAATTGGCTGTTTAATACTGCACCCACAGGCTGCAATGGTAGGCCTGAGTCATGTTTTAAAGGCTATTTAGGTGGCTGGCACAATTAGTGCTGCAGGTACACTAGTACAACACTGGAGGGACCTTGCTACTGATTCGTAGTACTGCTTTTAATATAAACAGGCACACAAAAAGAACTAATGTCTGAATATCATTGATTCTGAATATTTATTTAACCTTTTCTTTAATGCAATTGAAAACAGTTTTTTATATTACTATAAACCTCTGAATATTAAGGATACATCTTTTAAACAAATGAACACAATCATATAAATACACAGAACATCAATGTGACCAACGAACAAAATACCAAGACAACAATGCACCAAGTTCCTTGCTCAATTGGTGAATAAATACAACATTGCCTTTCAAGCTTTAACAACTTAGCTGACAAAGGCATAGAGAGCAGAAAAATATCAATATTTACAATGGGCCCTTTAAGTTTTGTATCATTTCAACAAAAAGGGTGCAAAACACTGAGAATGCCGACACGTTTCATGGCCCAGGGATACTCATGGGACTCTCAGCTGGGCTTCTGACTTTCTGTGTACCTCAGTGTGCAGATGTCATCTGCTTGGTTAAGAGCTTGCGTTTCAGTATTTTAAAACTCGAGGAATGGGTAATTTCCCATTTACGCTGGAGCAGGCTGGATGTAGCTAGTATTGTGCCTCTTTACTCGGCATTTTAAAATCAGGCAAAGTTTACACTGGAGCAGGATGAATGTAGCTAGTATTCACACAGCTATTTTCTGAATTTATTGCGGCACAGACTCACCGGGGGTTCCTGACTTCATATTTTCAGGAAACTCAGGTTTCCTGAAAATATGAAGTCAGGAAGAACTGTGTGTTGTACTTAAACAGGCCCTACCCAGCTACAGTGTTTTGGGCCAAACCTCTCTTCATAAAAAAAGCAGGTACACTAATAGCATTTATTTACAGGCCATGGGTTTATGTAATGCAACTTAACTAGGGATTTACAAGTACATTAAATGTGCCAATTGGGTGTATTTCAATGTTACCATGTTTAAGGGAGAGATCACTTTAGCACAGGCTAGCAGTGGTAAAGTGCACAGAGTCCTAAAGCCAGCAAAAACAAAGTGAGCAAAAACATGGAGGATGAAAGGCATAAAGTTGGGGAAACTACACCAAGAATGCCAGGTCCAACAATAAGTGATACTTATTCCTTAGCGCAGGTAGTGATGTCATCTATGGTGTCTAAAGGATTGTAATGTAAAATCCTCTTTAACGGAAAGGTTATATTTTTTTAAAGACATTTTATATTGTATTCATTTAAAGAAAAAACAACAGTTATGGAAAGAACAGCCATCTTCAACCACTTCACAGAGAGGGTCACTCTGTGCAGCATATGCACATCAATACCTTAATAGGATAATGCTCAAATCAAACACTTTCATGAACATAGGATGAAAAATCAGATCAACCCATGTGCCTTCAACATGGCAGCATCACGCCCCATAGAAACAAAATCAGTTATCATCTGTGCCGGTAGACCTCACATAAAACATTAAGGTGTGCAATTGAGAGCCCTCAGGGTCCAGGAAGCTAGCCAGGAGATCCCTCCACACTCCCAGGTTGTTCCCAACCTTATCATCATGCCTACACTGCTTCAGCTGGGCCTTCTTGGCTACTGCCCATTCAGACAAATCTGTCACTCATTGTTCCACACCAGGACCAATCTAACTCATCCACGTAAAGTCGAATTTAAGTCACAATTCTGAAATTGCCACTTTTAGGAAGAATAATTTTTCTCGTCTTTAACTATTTTGTAGTCTGTATTCTTGGTCACATGACAATGTGTAGTTGGCAGTTGACCATTGTGTATTCCTCTCAGATTGTAACAGAAAGGGGCACAAGGTGTTGGCAGCAGAAGTCATCCTGCCAGGATGAGAAGCTGTGCACAGCCCCACTTACATATCAAAGGATGCTCCTTAGTACACACACAAAGGACTCCAAACAAGTCTTTGTGACCCGCAGATCATGTGGAGCCTGAGCAGGGAGAGAAAGGAAATTCTAGAACCATATGTGGGTTAAACATTAAAAACAAATTCCACTTCACAGCTGGCATCAGATATAAAAGTAGGACCCATTCTTCAGTTCACTTCTGAACCTGTGGTGGACACTCAGAGGACTGTGCTGCTGCCTTAGGCCTGCTATGTGCTTTGGAGGACAGCCCTGCTTCTCCAAGAGGACTGCCCTGCCGCTTAAAGCCTGGCCTAGTCCTTCAGAGGACTGCCCTGCTGCTCAAGACTAACTTGTCTGAATAAGCCCAGGACAACCAGAGTGAATTAAAGCGCTAGCTTGTTGGCTTCCTGTTTAGAGCTACAAGGACACAAAAAGCTCCAGCAACTTTCAGGGTGCACCTTGATCCAGCCAGAAGTGTGTTACACCCGAGTGACATAGTTCATTCACATGCAAGGCCATAGTATATGCTGTAGAAACTACATGGAAAGTTAAATATCATTTTTGGACTGCAGCACTTACTTTGCCAACCACTACGGGCACGTAGCTACCATTGCGGTAAACGGTGTGATGCAATACACCAGGGCCACGAGGTGGGAGGGGGCCCAATCTGCCCTGCACAAGCTAATGTTATTTCAGAGGCAGCATGAACTAATTTATAAATTTATTTAGACACAGTTGTTTTTTCAGGTGGAGAAGTACAGAGGGAGTAGCGGTTAATGATTAATGAAGAAGATAGAGGAAAGGGATGAAAGAAAAGGAGAGGATTAAAGAACTGGGAGAAGGGGAGTAGAGGGTGACAGAATGGGAGGAGGAAATAAGGTTAAGCAAGAAAGAAGATAAGGAGATCAAAGTGGGTAAGTGAAAAGGAAGAACAAAGAACTGGAAATAAGTAGAAAAGGGAGGAAGAAGCTGAGGATGAGTGAGGGACAGAAGGGGGTAAGAGAGGGGTGGAGGGGGATAGTAAGAAAATCATTGAATAAATGAAGGAGATGAAAGGAGCACAGGATGGAGATAGAGAGGCAAGAAGGAAAAAGAAATAGAATGAGGAATTTGGAGACCAATAAATTGCATTAGTATAGCAGGTGCAGTGACACTGGGCTCTAGGGGTGTGCATTTATGCTAGCACTTTTATTTTTACTGGTTACCTTATTTTCTTCTGCTTGCACTAGGGCCCAAGACCTGTAGCCTATGCCCCTAAATCCACAAGTGTGACAGGGATAACACGGCTTCAGGCCTACCAGTGATTGCTGAAGCCTAAACCTGCAGTTTGATCTGTCAGAATAACCCTTTTTGACATGGAGAAACCTCCATTTTAAATATTAAGAAATCATCCATATGAAGGCCTTGCTGGCCACAAGGTAGGGTGCATTTTATTCAAAAGAAGACAATTAATGTTTCGAAATCCCTTCAGTGACAAGCCCCAGAAAGCTATTTTTATATATACTGCTCTGAGTACAAATTAAAATATTATTCTTCTATTTCAGGTTTGAGACCAGCTATAAAAATGATTCCACCACTGTTTAAAATGTTTGCTAAAAATCCAGTTCATTTGTGAACTTGTGTTCATTAATACATGTTTAGGAAAATAAACTTTTAGAGAGCTACCTTTTTGCTGCCTGAAGCTCCTGGAGGCTAACTTATTTTAGCGTGACAACAACTTCCCAGCCAGTGCTTGATCTTAATGATGTATTAACACTGACCAGAGAGCAGAAACAATGTCATGGGTATGGGATATGAAAGACCAGTTAGAGTAGAACTTAATTAACTTGTTAACACCTTCCCTTTCAGCAGTACATGTAAGTTAAAACGTGGAGAAGGCAAACCTATGCTCCCCTAACTAGGATGGCTCTAAACCCAGTTTGAGGAGTGCAATCTCCAGGAACTGGTTTTGAATGACCACAGACGAGGGGATAGATCATTTCCCAGGCTACACCTCTAGGTGGGCACAGAGACTTGGTCCAAGGATGAAGAGGCTTCTCTATTTTGGGTTTTGGAGTAAGGTGCATTGCGGGATTGTTTACAGTAGAGCTAATAAGAACTGTTTTCAAAAGTGGGAAGGGTTGCCCCTGGGATCCTTTACCCCATTGGATAGTGAGGAGTCACCACACCCATCAGTTGCTATTATCCAGAAAGGTAGCAACCCACAGCAAGTTCCTCAGAACACTTTTGTGGCCTGTGGAAGAGAAGTATATGAGCTGCAGGTGCTGGTTGAGACAAGTGAGGAGACCTGCTCTCACTTGTACCCAGGACAAAGAAGTAGACTTCAGGGGTGAATTAGCTGACCTCCTTTGTGGATATAGTGGCACAACAAGCTCTTTCTCCTGAAATGTGCTTGTAAGAAATTGAATTTTTGATTGAGGGGTGAAAGCTCTTCACAAGCAACCACCACAATTCTTGTCAGGGTGAACCACAAAGGATCGTAAATTAACCTGTGCTTATGCCTTCGGCAGCTTTGCACCAAAGAAGATAAGCTTAACTTAGAGGCACTGTGTAAAGTATTTATGCAGCATACAAAAGTAATTTAGTGAAAACCCACATCAATTTATATAAATAGAGTACAATTTAATAAATAAAATCAGGCCAAAATAACATACAGTGAGCATCTGGTTGTTCTAGACCGGGACAAAGTCACAAGTACAGGCCAACCATGATGGAGTGTGGAGTATTTCACAGGAAGAGCTAAACTGATGCCAGCCAAGCATCCATGACATTGAGAGGCACGCGGATAAGTTTTTTTACCACTCCTCCATGGCTCCTAAGCTGATAGCACGAGGCGCCCGTATCGGACGAAACACATCCCACCAGGCTGGTCGAGCCCAGGCCCCCGCTTCACGTGCAAACAATAACGCCTCTTCAGATGGGCTAGGAGGTGGAACTGACACGGGCAGCGGCAGCAGTTCTGATCGACCCCCTATGGATGCGGCTAAAATATCTAAAATATCTAATTCAGTCAACATGAATATGAATATGCCCATGATCCGCCCTTCCCTCTTGGCCGCTCCCACTATTTCTCCTAGTGGTGAAGGGGGGCTTGGGGGACCGGGACTACCTACTATCTGTAACAATGAATCCTCGGGGGAAAACATGGGTTCAGGGCATCTCTCCGCTTCTGGGGATACTCCTCTTTGCGGCCCACTGCTTGCCTCACCTGCATGCCTGACTGGTGCTTCACTAGATGTTGAGCCTCCTTCTCCCCAAGACAAGACCTTCAGTGAAGCTATGACTCCGGGGTTCGCCGAGGAGGATGTAATCACAGCCCTCCACTCTCCATCCATCCTCGCAGTGTCATCTTCAATTCACGAACTTCCGGAGCTACCCCTGCTTATCCCAGGTATCTTGGGTGGAGAAGGTGGAGAAGGAGAGACTCCCCAGGATATGGGAAACTCAGACTTCAATAACGATAATGAGGCAGAGTCCGATGTAGAGTCTGACGAAGAACCCGAACCATCTCTCATCTCCCCGGCCAATGTTATAAGAAAATCCTCACGGAAGAAGGGTTGGTTCAAGGCTAAAAACAAACTAAAAGCAGGCAAGCCCTCAGCAACTCAGAAGGCTGTCAACACTTCTTTGCCCGCACAAGTCAAGCCCATAGCTGAAAATAGCCCTCTACGTAAATGGATACAAGCCAATGGAAATGTAAGGAAGATGGCTCTCCGCCTGTCCGGTGCTAGCTCTCTGCTGGGAGACCAAACAAAGGAAACGCCTATGGCTCAATCTCAACCTCAACCTCTAGTGCCAATGGATATATCAGTACTCTCCTCTCCCAATCCTGCTCCTGCTCCTGCTCCTGATCCTGCTCCTGTACTCACTAACCCCTGTATATCTGTCTCCAGTTCTCTAACCGACTTAAGTAGCCTGACTACTACTGATACTACTACTGATACTACAGACACTCAGGAGAAAAGCTCAACGTCTAATACTATTATTCCTGAGCAATCTATTCTGCCCCCTACTGTTCCAGAGCTCTCTCTTTCCGATCATACAAACCTCTCGCTCTCTTCCGATTTTGACTCTGATAGATCAGGAAAACACAGCTCTCCCCTCAATATCATTTTGCAGACCCTATCTGCCCAACACAAAGAAACACAATTACAGTTTTCCCAACTCAGAGAGGACAATGCCAAGATACAACATTCCATTCAGGACTTAAATAAAAAGGTGGGAGGGGTAGTTCAAGACATTGAATCTCTTCAGCAAAGGGTCTCCAAGGTGGAGGAGACAACTGCTGGTAATCAGAGTGTGGTTAATCAATATCAGGAACAGATCGGCAAGCTTCAAGACAAAGTTGAGGATATGGAAAACAGACAGAGACGCCTTAACCTAAGACTTTTTGGCATACCTGAAGGATCGGAAGGGGCTGACCCTAGGGCGTATATGGTATCACTTTTTCAGAAAGCTTTCCCGGAACTCTCAGATTGGGATTGGGACTCTCAGCTTCAGAGAGTTCATAGACTCCCTTCCTTCACAGTTAATAAGGCGAATAGATTTCCTCGTCCTTTTCTGATTTATTTTGGGAACTTCCTTCTTAGGCAGGCTGTCTCACTTAAAGCTAGGCCCAACTCACCTGTCACAATTAATTCTGTAACATTCTTTGTAAGATCAGACCTTAGCAAAACTACCATGGATAGACGCTGGAGGCTTCGCCAGCTCATTGATCCATTTAAGGCTCTGGGTGGCCAGGCCTTCCTACAGGAGCCTGCTCGCCTAAAAGTCATTCACGGTGGGCGGACTTATGCATTCACAGATGAAAAAGAGGCAGAACAGGTTCTAACGAAATTAACATCTTAACACCTTAACACCGTAACACCTTAGAGCTGCGAATTATACTACTAATTATACTACTATCCTACTATCCTTCAATATATAATCAGGGGGTAAAATTTAAAATTTAATAAATAAAATAAAAAAAATAAAAAAGGGGGATAGGCGCACGTGTTCTCTTATATTCACATAACTCTGGTGTACTAATTGTAATTAAATTGCTTTAAATTTGCTTTACAAATAAGATCCAACATTTGTTTAGCAGGTTGACCTCTGCTGCTCCTCTCTTGCGCTGCCCAACCACCGGCAGCTGGGTATAAGAGGTTTCCCTCCTCTTTGGGATAGGGGTTCTCATCTGAACCCCCAAGGGTGGTCCTTTTGGGGTGGGTTTGGGGGGGGTAAAAATGTTAAAATGATCAGGCGGGAGGGGAAGGCTATCTGTTACTATAATTTGTATTTGATGTTGTTATGTAGTATGAAAAAGTATAATCAAGAACAGGCAAAGCGTTTTAATAGATTGAAATGACACACAGAATCAGATGTTTGGTTTGGAATGTATCAGGACTCAATGGCAGGAACAAGAGACGGCTTGTCTCCGAGGAGCTTAATTTGTATAAGCCACAGATCGTTTTGCTTACTGAAACACATATTATTTACTCTGACCGCAAGCTTTTGGGGCAGTTAGGATACGACGTGCTTATTTGTTCAGAATGTAGTCTACCAACTAGAGGTGTCGCTATTTTGGCACAGAAAAGGCTAAATATAGAATTGACTAAAACAAAGGTTGATAAAGCTGGCCGCTGGGCTACTGCTCAAGTGCTCTGGGATGACAATAATTTTACCTTTTGTGTATTTTACGGGCCGAATATTGATGACCCGTCTGTCCTAGATAGGCTAAATATTGAACTATTGGATACTTGTGGGGAACTTATCATAATGGGGGACTTCAATCTTATTATGGATTATAATATCGATACTACTCGACAACGAGCATTTCAGAGGATGCGCCGCTCACGAGCCGCGCTTATCGAACTTGGACGTATTCATAATTTAAAAGATGTTTGGCGAACAATACATCCCTCTACTGCCGGCTTTACATACTACTCTGCCCCCCATCAACTCTGCTCAAGAATTGACATGGTTTGGGCATCAGACAATATTATAAAGAATAGCCTTATCGAGCTGTGCCCAAGAGTCACATCGGATCATAATCCAATAGTGATATCATTTACCCCGCCACGGACCAATCGGAAACTTAGGACATTCACCTTTCCCAGACACCTACTATCTAATATGGACTATATCACCCAACTTAAAGCACACTTACGCGAGTTCATTGCTATAAATATTAATTCTGCTTCTCTGAGTATAGTTTGGGATACGGTTAAAGCAAGTGTCCGTGGGTTTACACAACAGTTTGTCTTCAAACAAAACTCATTAAATAGACGTGGCTGGACGGCTTTGAGCAACACCATAATTATGCTTGAAAACCAGCTGTCACAGGCTCTGATACAGGATGTGCCAAATATTTCTGACATATGTCAAAAGTTAGCTTCATCTAAGCTCAATATTAAAACAAGATTTATGGAGAAAAATCTAAATAGTTTGCAAAAATTCCATATATCTCAATACGAGAATGGGGATAGGGTGGGCAAAATTTTGGCATACAAAATTGCTGATGACAGATCTAAAACCCTTATAAAGGAAATTAAGGGACCAAACAACTTGGTTTACACCCAACCTGAACAGATTCTCCAGCAATTCGTCGCATTTTATAGTACATTATACACTCCAGAGGATCATCCTGATATGAATAAGATACAAGAATATTTAGATACTCACATAACTAAAGGAAACCAGATCGAAGACCAGGAGTTGCTCTCTGAAAACATCACTGAGCAAGAGATTAGGAAAGCAATTGCTTCACTACCCCTAGGAAAAGCTGCTGGAGAGGACACTATCCCACTAGACATTTACCAAAAATGCTCTGAGGAAATTCTCCCATTACTCACTGATGTGATCAATAATGTTGGGATAAATGGGGAGGCTCCTAAATCCTGGAACACAACCAGGATGGTCTTCTTTTTAAAAAAGGGTAAACCGGCGGATCAATGTGGGTCCTACCGACCCATCTCACTCATCAATGCAGATGCCAAAATTTTTGCCAAGGTACTTGCTTCCCGATTAGCTCCACTCATCCCTCTCCTGGTGTCCCCTCACCAACATGGTTTTGTTATGGGAAGAGATACTACTGCCCATATTAATATGGCCATTACGGCATTCGATGTTGCCAGGGTTGGACCCACCCCACTCGGTATGATTCTCTTGGATGCTGAAAAAGCCTTTGACCGAGTGGGGTGGGAATTTCTCTGGTCAACAATGATCACTATGGGATTTCATGGCCGATTTCTTAAATGGCTCCAGGCTTTATATAACCGTCCTTCAGCTACGCTCTGCTATGATGGGCTAACTTCTTCTAGCTTTTTCATCTCTCGTGGCACTCGGCAAGGGTGTCCGTTATCACCCTTGCTCTTCGCGCTATCGCTTGAACCATTTCTCGTGGCATTACAAACGAATTCTAAAATTACCCCTTTCATACACGGTCAGAAACAACTAAAAATAACGGCGTATGCCGACGATATTGCGGTCTATTCAACCAATATCCCACTAGCTATACTGGGAATTACTGAGGAGGCTAACAAATTCGGGTTAGTCTCCGGCTATAAACTTAACTCACATAAAACACAAGTTATTCTTAACTATAAACCATCGATTCAAATAGAAGGGACTTGCAAAACAGCCACTTACCTTGGTATTAAAATCTCTTCCGACACTAATGAGATTATCAAACTTAATTATGAGACTCTTCTTAAAGAAACTGCTACAACTCTAAAAAAATGGAACAAGGTTCCCTTAAGCATGGTTGGTAGGATCAACCTAATTAAAATGAACATACTACCAAAATTCTTATATTTATTTAGGTCCATACCTCTTCTCGTTAGTAATGCATATTTTAAGCGGCTTGATGGGATCTTTAGCAGTTATATCTGGGGATACAAGAAGGCCCGCAGGTCAATAAGTCTTCTTAAACTGCCTCTTAACCAAGGTGGCCTGACCTTTCCCGATTTCAGAGTTTATTATTTTTCTGCTTTTCTGAGCCGTCTCCGTGGCCTGTTTATCCGCAACATACAAACGATATACTGTTATCAATTCGCCCTCGGCGAGGACTCCAATATGTTTCTAGCCAAATCTACTGACCCAAACTACTTCAAGCGGGTAAAATTTAAGACGATCAGAGACACGGTCAAAATTTGGCAACTTATTTTAGCCAAATGTAATACGTCTTTTTTTCATCCTAAACTGTCTTTATGGGCGAATCCCGGTCTTCCGGACATATTTCATGACGGTGTATTTCATAAGTGGAAGGCTGCCGGAATTGAAACACTCGGTGACCTTTATGGTAATGATGGACTACTATCCTTTGAGTCACTAAGAGTAATCTTCAAATTACCTTTAGTTGCACAGTTTAAATACATTCAGATACATGACTATTTAATACGCAAAACAAAGCTACTTAAAATTGAAGATTCAGATATATGGAATTGCTTTTACACTGTTAAGGTTAGATCACTCATCAGTTCAGGCTATAAAGTTCTCACATCGTTCAAACCGGACGATTGCGGGAATATTGCGGATAAATGGAGCTCCCGTTTGGGGTTGAATATCACAGCTAACCAGATATCATCTTCACTTACTAGTTTTAACCGCTCGGTCCAATCTTCCAGCTTACGTATACAACAATATAAAACGATATTTCAGCTATATTATACTCCGGAAAAAGTTTCAAAATGGTCTAGTAATAGTTCCAGCAGTGACCGGACAAGGTGCCCTAAATGTGACCTGCTAGCCGCTACTCTCGAACACATGATGTTCATGTGTCCCCGACTCACTGAATTTTGGTCTAAAGTTAGCCAGGGTATTACGCAGATCTTGACACAACCAATCATAATAAGCTTGGCCAATGTTTTGCTTGGCATCCCCCTGCTGAATCATCCATCTCTAGCCTTACACACTGATCTTATTAATATCCTGATTGGTTGTGCCAGACTTACTATCGCTAGGACCTGGATCTCTTGCAACCCTCCAGATGTGATGGAGTGGTGGCTTCTTGTCAAAGAAATTCACACTATGGAAACTTCGTTAGCTAAGATCAGAGGCCACAAATTTTTACAAAAAACTAATAGAATCTGGGGCTCATCAACTCTAAGTAAAGACTGAGGGGGCCCTTTCCCTTTTTTTTTTTTTTTTTTTTTTTTTTTTATTTATGCCATTGAGTCGATTCTGATACAACTGATACGGTTTCTGATCCGAATATACATGCTCTGTATTGTATTGCCTGTTCGATTTGATCAATATGTTTAATTGCCTGTTATGCTAGCTATTATGTGTTGTCCCGTTCTCCTGTCCTGATCTCAATAAAAAATTTCAAAAAAAAAAAAAAAAAAAAAAGAGAGGCACCTCTTGGGCATCAGGAACTCACTCTTGCAGAGGCCAGCAGGGCATATGCAGGTCCAGGTGTGGGTCCATTCAGAACCAGTTGCTGCAGGTCAGTTGGGCAGTTGCAGGAAGGCTGCTGGAGCTTGTTGTGTCCTGTAGCTCAGACAGGAGTCACTCAGGTTAGCCTGGGATGACAGGGGCAGGTCCAGTCTTCCTTCTTAGAGAGCAAGGCAGGCCTCAAGCAGCAGGGCAGTCCTCTGAAGAACAAGGCAGGCCTAAAACAGCAAGATAGTTCTCTGGGGAAAAAGTCAGGGCTCAGGCAGCAGGGTAGGCATCTGGTATTCACAGGGCAGTCCCCTGAAGAACAAGGTAGGCCTCAAGCAGCACAGCAGTCTTCTGGGGAACAAGGCAGTCCTTCTTTAATATTCACAAGTCCAGGAGTGTACTGATTAGTGGCTCAAGAAGTCCAATATTTATACTTGGCACCACCCTTTAAAATGTGGGAAACCTGTGTGGTAAACTACTACTCAACCCCCAAACCTGGTTCTGGAAAGCTCCTTCCTTCCCTTTTCTTCCTCTGCCCAGGCTCCTTGAGGTCTGGGGTCACAAAAGGCGAGTGTCAAGTTCCTTTGGGAATGTCCTGGAGGCAATCCTTTGAAATGTATTTGGAGCAGGGAAAATGTCTGCCCTTCCCATCATGGCAGGATGGCCCTCTCCTGTTTAACCCAGGTCTTTTTGTTCATTGTCTGCGACCAATATATATTCTTGATGAGGGAGCAATTAATAGAACCAGGCAGCTGAACATTTATAG
Organism: Triturus cristatus; assembly: GCF_964204655.1. Classification (NCBI taxonomy): domain Eukaryota; kingdom Metazoa; phylum Chordata; class Amphibia; order Caudata; family Salamandridae; genus Triturus; species Triturus cristatus. Next base: position 893,769,424 of record NC_140582.1, on the reverse strand, counting down.
ATGGCATCAGACAGTTTAGGGCAGGATGATGCCAGCTCTCTTAAAGTGGAATTTTTGAAATTGTAATCTAAAATTCTACTTTACCATTAAAGAGGATTTTAAATAGATTTGAGTCCAAATATGGCATTTCTACCTCCTCCCAATCACATGTTATCACTTATTAAATATAATACAATGCTATCTTATGGTAGAGGTAGGCCTTACAGTAGTGAAAACAAATGCATAAGTTTATGACTACTGGGACATTTAAAAATTAAAAACCCATGTCCTACCTTTTAAATACAGTGCCCCCGCCCAGCCCTATGAGCTGTTTAGGGCCGACCATAGGGCTCATATATCTGTACAAAACATTTAAGTTTAGGCTTGACAAAATGTTTATTTTGCCAGGTCAGAGTGAAAGCTTAATACTGCACTACAGGCTGCATTAGCAAGCCCGAGACATGTTTTAAACAACTACTTCTGTGGATGGCACAATATGTGTTGCAGACCCATTAGTAGCATTTCATTTACAGGTCCTGTGTACACATAGTACCACTTTATCAGAGATGTACACGTAAATCAAATGTGACAATAAAGTGTTAGACAATTTTTCCATGTTTAAATTAGAGATCACCAGCACTTTTTAGCAATGGTAGAGTGCTCAGATTTCTAATCCCAATAAAAACAAAATTGAGAAAACAGTAGTGGTGAAGTCAAAAAGTTTGGGGTTGACTCTGCAGAGAAGGCCATGTCCAATACAATATCTTCCTTATGAGAGTCAGCGCACCCCAGAGCCCAAAGCAGAACCTTAAGCTCTTTCACGGGCAAGGAGGCAATAGGAATGTAATCAGTCTTGCACCATATTTTCTGTTTTAACAGAGGTACACCGCCCTACCCGGAACATCCACACATCATTTGCTTTCTCCTTTATAGTTTCTTCAAGACAGTGCATGGAGCTGACTCCCACACTGCTGAGCCAGCATGTTCCATTTGCCCCAGCAACGTCGGGACCCAGACCTTCCTCCACTCCTGCTTGCAGGTAGGAACAGCATTCTGTCTTCTCTCCACAGGAAGCACTAGCAGGGTGTGGACGGTTTGTGTGACCCATTCCCCACAGACAATGGGGATGGACAACACTTCTTACCAGGTCTCTGTGGGCCCCTAGGGTGATGAGATTCCCAGGGCCTTTCTCTCATGGCAACCGTTTTTTGCCAATGGTAGTCCCAGGGGATGGGGTACTTGAGACCCTTCACTCATGTGTTGGACCCTGGGAAGATGGGCTCCTATGGAGCATTATTCTCCTCAGGGAGTGGGCCCTGCACATACCCTCTCTGCATACATGATTGAGAAAATAATTCTGATCCTCTGGGGCACGCAAGAATATTTGATGAAATCTCAGTGGAAATCTATGTACCTGTTTCCTTTTTTTTTCTTTTTTTTTACAGGGTCCAAATTCTGAGGCCAGTTTCTCCAGCCCTCTCGGGACAGTTTTGACACACTTGTTTTGCTCTTTGTGGACCTCAAGCCTCATGGCTGCTAAGAAGTTATTTTTGTGGTGGGCTGGATTTTCTGTCTTCCTGAGGCAAATCTATCCTCTGCCAGGATCCTAGTGCTCTTCTTCTGTTGGTAGGAGGATCTTGCACAGCCACTCTTCAGGGACTTTTAAGTAGTGGTGTTAGAAATGGGGGTCTCTAGTTGGTAGGTTTGTACCCTATCCAATTAGGGACTCTTCCTTCTAGTCAGGATAAGGGAGTTACACACCTATAATAACTCCTGCTCACCCTCTTGGTAGCTTAACACGATCAGTCAGGCTTATCTCGGAGGCAATGAATACATCAACTGTACATAACACACAGTAACACAGTGAAAACACTACAGATGGAACCCATACCAGTTTAAAAAAAGAAAGTATCTTTATCTAAACCAAACGAGACCAAAATAGCAAAAAACCAACATACAGATATCAAAATATGACTTTTAAAAGGTAAAAACAGTTCTGCTCATAGAAATATATGAATGCGTCACTTTTGTTGCAAAGTACCTAGGTTGTGTCAAAACTCACACGCAAAAACAGCTTCAGGGAAGGTGATGCGTTGGTTCCTTACATGCAGATAAGGTGATGCACTGGTTCCTTGTTCCAGGGGAGATGATGCTTTGGTTCTTTGCTGCCACGCAGAGGAGGTGACGCATCGGTTCCTCAATGGAGAGGAGGTGATGCATCAGTTTCTTACTGAGCGGGGAGGTGATGCATTTGTTTCTTACTGCAGTTGATGTAGATTTGGTGCACAGGTTCAATGCATGGAAAATCCGGAGTTCGATGAGGCAGCGATGATACAGCCGCTGTGTCGATTTCTACAGCCACACTCCAACGATGCATTGATTCTTTTAACTGTACAGCAGGGCCTGCGTCGGAGTCAGTGCGGTGATCTCGGACTTCGGAGATCAGTGCACAGGGCTACCCTTGCAGCAGTTTTTCAGGAAGCCGACAGTCGCTAAGTCATTTCTTCGGCCTCAGAGAGCAGTGCGTCAGAATTTTGTCCCACGCGACTCATAAACAGCCGCAAGAAGGGCAAAGCGTTGATTTTCTTGGTTTCTTCAGTTCTTCACAGCTTTCTTTAGAAGGTACAACCTCAAGGGGCCCAGAACTGGAAGAGGCACCCCAAGGAGGTCAGGACTTCCAGAAGGCTGTAGGTGGAGTATTTTTGTCCCTGAGACTTCAGAACAGGAGGCAAGCACACTCAAGCACTTGGAAATCCTTACCAATCAGGCAGCAACTGCAGGACAACCCAGCCAAGGAACACATATCCAAGGGACAGCACTCATCCTCACAGCTCTTCAGCTCTTCTTCCTTGGCAGAGGTTCCTCTTGATTCCAGAAATCATCTAAAGTTCCGGGGTTTTAGTGTCTAATAGTTATACCCCCTTTTCCCTTTAAAGTCTCTCTTGCTTAGTAAACCCAGATCTGTCCTCTTGGTCCAGTTTCATTACAGGAGGTGGAGACAGCATTGTGCAGAAGAGCCACTGCCCACTCAGGTGTCATTGACATCTCCTCCCACCACTCTATCCTATGATGGCCCATCAGCATATGCAGGGCACACCTCAGCTCACATTGTGTGAGTGTCTGCAGTGGGTTCACTGACAGAATATGGACACCTAAAATATCCCCATACCACAATCTCAAGTTTTAAATATCAATGTGAAAAATATCGACATCCTATATTTATAAAGGTAAGTACAAAAATATTGCAAAAAAATATCGATGTCAAAAATATAGTTGTACAAAATCTATAAATATTAGATATAATAAATTAGATTTAATATAAATTTTAACAAATATAACAGATAAACTTAATTTTAAAAAGTTAAAACACATAATTAAACAATGTATATATATATATATGGACACAAACTCCAATTCACTGGTGCTAACAATTTCATGGTTCGGCTGCATTGTGGGACACATTATTTAAAATGAAAAGTGGAACAAACGTGTGATAGACAATAAAAACAGACTGACGGTTTACCATTGCCATATGTAACAAAGTAATTGTTTTGGCCTAAAGAAATCTAGGCATAATGCAGGATACACAGTGAAATCATTCCATTGATTTGAGCTGTAATGGGATACAAACCACAGTTTAAATATCATTATATCGAATGCAGTAAAAATCAACAAATGCACCAGTATTAATAAAAGCATGAATGCATTTACATGATAAATGGTATCAAGGTTATACCTACAAAAGAACAATGGTCTAATAATCCCTATTTGTGTTCTTGAATATTTTACACGTCCATATCTAATTTTAGAATTGGCGACTGTCTTTAGATATCATCACTTCCAATTACTAGGAAACCAGCCTGCACTCAAGCCCATGTGGGACTAATACTTATGTATCACTCCTGACGCAGTCTGTTAAAAGTGCTGAGAGTGCAAGAAAGAACTGAAATGTTACACTGAAAAACTTAATTAGGTTTTTAAAGTGCGAGGGATAGCAGCAGAATAATCTATGACTACAGGATGGAAATATCCTAATTGTCTTGTATTGATCCCATCTAACTTTAAGGGTTTAATATAAGATTTCTAGGGGTGTACATTGGCTCTAGAACGTTGTTTGATTTGATTTGACATCGGGGACTGGATATAAGTATAAGCGATTTTCTGGATGGCATTCATTGGAGATATTGCCAAGAAGTTTAGAACTGAAAGGATGCAGCCTCTCTGTCCTGCTAAAAAAATACTACCTACTTTAGTGTTACAAGGAAACAAATCCTTGCTTGAATTGAGACCACCAGATGTATCTTTATATCAAGTTCAAGGAGATATCTTGCTTCAATTTCCTTAGGGCAGCCTCTCAGTTGCCTCCTCGTCTTGAACTAGAGATTGAGTCCAACAGGTGGTATTTAAGGTGTTCCAAATTGTTGCAGTGAATTTCTTTGAAATGGCGAGCAACAGGATATGTTGAGTCAGAGTTGGTAATTGCCCGTTTGTGTTGGAGAATCCAATTGTGTGCTTGTAGCTTAGTGCTGCCTACATAACACAGTCCACAGGTACACTTCAACACATAGACCACAAAGTCCGTTTTGCAAGTAAGAATCTTCTAAATTATGTTGGGTTTGTCTCGAATGGGGTTAAATGTAATGTTTTATTGACCCTAATTTGACAGATTTGACAGGTGTTGCATTTAAAGAACCACTTTCTCTGTCTCAGCCACTTTGCCACTTCCAAAATTTCTGGACTGCTTTTAACTAAAGCATCACTCATGGAAGTGGCTTTTCTAAAAGTTACAGAAGGTGGTTTGGGCAACCGGGGGACAATAACAGGTTCATCCAAAATCAGTGGTCAAATCTTTTTGACTATGTTTCTTAATAGTCGTTCTTACTTATTATAGGCAAGAATAAGCCTGGTTTCTTGTTCTCCTTTCTGTTTCTGCATTTTTTTAGGAATAATGTTGCTGTTATTGGTGCCAAACAATAAGTTGGAGCTACTTGCAATTTGTGATTTTCAAATTGCTGAATCTATTGGTTTTTGTGCGTATCCCCGTGCCCTAAATCTTATTTTGCTCTCATAGTGGGCTAATTTGAGGTCTACATCATTTCTAGAAATTCTCTTAAGTCTGAGCATTTCCCCGTAGAGGATGCCTTATATAATTTGGCTTGGATTACAACTGACAGCGTGGAGTACACAATTACCAGCTGTCTCCTTGTAACTTTGGGGGCCCCCGCAGCTCTGGGGACCGCCACCCCCCGGTGCTCTCCATAAATTTTTGTGGGGGGGCACATGGCCCCCCCGCAGCCCTGGGGACCGCCACTCCCCAGGGCCTCATATTTTTAATGTGTGGGGGGCCTCCAAGGCCCCCCAAGCCCTGAGGTCTGCCACCCCCTGGGGCTTTTATTAATTTTTTTGCGGGGGCACATGGCTGCCCCGCTGCCCCGGGGACCACCACCCACCGGGGCTTTTATTTTTTTTTAAATACACCTGTGTAGAGGGCTCGAGCCCCCTACATGCCCCAAGGACCGCCACCTCCCCGGGGCACTAATATTCAAATTTGGGGGTCCGTAACAGACCCCGATCCCCTGGGACCACCACCTCCCTGGGGCTGTGCAATAGGTGGGAGGGGGTCACGCGGCCCCCCTCCTCGAGCCCTTCGTGGCCCTGAGGACCGCCACTCCCCAGGGCCGGCTCCTGCAGTGTCACAGGGTACCCACCACCGGAACACTGCTGTTTGCAATGACTGGGCGGGAGTCGCACTGCTCCCACCCTGTCAAACTGCTTCGATTCATTGAAGCGAGGGCAGAGAATGCTGCTCTCGCTTCAATGAAGCAAAGCAGAATTGCTTTTCAACAAGGGGAGCTGCATGTCAGCAGCTCCCAATGTGGAAAAATGATGCTGGCTCCCGCAGGACGCGGGGAGCCGGCGGCACCTTGGGGCATTGGGGCTCCCCCCACGGTCCACAATGGATAGGGCCTGCCCCCGGGGCTAGAAGTGGCCCGGGAGGGGGGCCACCCAAAAATAAAAAATAAAAGTAAAAAAAAAAAAATGCCGGCCCTGGGGGATGGGGTCTCCGGGGCCGGAATTGGCCACGGGAGGGGCGCCCACGCGGCCCCCTTCCCATTCATATATATATATATTTTTAAATGGGGGTCAGGCACTGGGGGATGGGGTCCCCAGGACTCCAAAAAAGTAAAAAGAAGGGGGGCCACACAGCCTCCTTCTCCCCCCAAAAAATTAAAAGACCATGCGATCGTGCCGGAGGTCCCGCCCCCTCCCAGTAACACTCTGCAAATGCACCCTGTGGCGCATTTTAAGTTGGGAAATTAAATCCCCTTCAATACCTGGGGTCCCTGGTGCAAAAAAGGGCGTGGCCTGGAGCACGTCTCTGCAACGCAGCCCTGTGGCACTTACTGGAGGTACCTGGTGGGCTAGTTGAACCCCAGGGACATACAGGATTCAAGGGGACTTAATCCCCCAACTTACAACACGCCCCTATAGGACCCCCAGCAGTGAAGCGTTCTTCAATCCACATCAAAGAGCGCGCCAGGGAGCATGTTTGTAGACTGGTGGGCAAAGTGGGCCTGGCCTGGTACGAGTACTTACCAGTGCTGCTGTGTGGGACTGACTGGAGGTAATAGTTTGGGAAGTTGGCCCCCAAGGATGTTCTTGTTACCTCCAATAAGTTCCTAAGACACCTTCGGAGGCCATGGCCCCCTTTCTCTACCACTCTGCAAACGTGCCTCGTGGCAGACTACGGGATGGGGAATAAAGTCCAATTTAGTCCTGAGGGAGTTTGGGTTCAAGAATGCCTACTGGTACCTCCTGTAAGTCCTACGCACCGGAATTCCTGAGCGTTGGTTGGACGCCCAGCACCATTTCTTCACCACTCTGCAAACGTGACTACTAGTTAAAGTAGCATACTTCTGCACCTCTGACTTAGAGGTAGTTTTAATCCCCCTGCCCTATTATGTACTAGGGACTTACAGAGGAAGTCATGCTAATCACAGGGGTACACCAATGCATAGTGTTCCTTAGTGCATGTAGGTGTTTTCACTGTATTCTAAGTGTCTTTTAGCATAGCACCGGCTCTATGCCTGGTTAGTGAGAGTCAGTTACCACCAGTACCCGTCTGAAAAAGTTGTGGGCACAGGATGATTTTGCAACAAGGCCTCTTTCTGCTCCTCTGTTCGTTCTTTCTGCACATGTCTTGCTTCTTCCTGCACTTTTCTTCGTCTTTGTGGACTTCTGTTGCTTCTTTCTGCATTTCTTTTGCTTCTTTCTGTGTGTTTTTTTTTCTTTCATCACATGTCCTACCTCTGTAGGCATAGTTAGCAACTAGCATTTAAAAAACCTTTGAAATTCACTTACAAAAACCATAGGTTTCAGGCACGTTATAGTTAGAAATTAGCATTTAAAAAACCTTAGAAATTCACTGAAAAAAACATATGTTTTAGGGAAAGTTATAGTTAGTTGGACATTTCACTCGTGCAAAACCAGAGGAAATCCCCCGTTATAGCTAGCTCAGCTAACTATAACTCGCGCCGCCGCAATGCACTGCTGATGACGTCACATATTACATCACTTGTGACATGGTCAGCGACATCACTGATGACACCATCCATGTGATAATGTTATGCATCTTTTCACACCCTAGCATCTTCTCACACCCTAATATAACCTTTGATACACCCACTCTAAATTACAGACTGCCATTCTCAAAACCTTAGATACTCCAATAACTACATACCCACTCACTGATTCTTAGGTTTACACACACATCTACTCACTCATCCGTACAGTCACTCATACTTATGATCACTCAGTACAGGACTATCATATGCACTCATACACCTATATAGACACTCACACATCGCCACTCATCCATAGAAGTACTCACACACCTAGTCAGTCATGCAAATAATTAATCACACTGCCATTTACTCACCTATACAGCTATGCACACACCAGCTCACTTACTCATACAAATAATAGCACATTCTTACGCTCTTATACATTCACTGATACAAGCATACACTAATTCACACAGCCACTCTCACAATCACACACTCTCACTTATAGCCATTTATATACTCCAACACATATATACTGCCTTTCACATATGTAGTTACTCACACATGTACCACTGAGATATACATTCACTCACTAACACACCCATACACACACTAACCCAGCCATACAGACGATCACAGATGCATTCTTGAAACCATGCACCCAGTGAATCACCCACTCACACATCTATGCACAGAGTCACACATACCCCACCCACACAAACACTCAGGCACCCATACAGATACTCAGACATCCAATCAATAACCCATATAGACACTCATGTAGCTATTCACAAACCCATGCAGCCGCTTACACACCAACAGACAGACGGATACAGACATTCACACAGTTTAGTCACTAACCCATGCATTCAGTTAGATACGTTTAATCAGTCACTTATGGAGTCAGTCACACACCTACTAAATCAACCATTCAGACACTTATACACCCACTCATTCTTCAATACACCTTTCCCTATACATATTAAACATATTTGAACTTTACAGAAACAAACAGTCACTGGATGATGTCATCAGTGATGTCATTTGAGATGTCATCAGTGATGTCATCAGTGATGTCACTGACCATGTCATGAGTGATGTAATATGTGACGTCATCAGCAGTGGTTGTCAGCCAAGACTGGATATTTTAAATGCAGTTTATGCAATGCCTGCAAATTTGGTGCCAATATGCAAAGCTACACAACTGCATTTTGTGACAAACCAGTCAAGGTCAAAGGGCACTATACTTGCAGGACAGAATTTGCAGTGTACGTACTTGAGTGTCCCTGCAGACTAAAGGACGTGGGAAGCACCAAAATTTCAAGTTTATAAAAGACTCCTGCAACACATTAGGGCTATAGTCAATTCCGATCCCAGCTACCCTGTGGCAAGGAATTTTAAACTAGTACATCAAAATATTTTAAGGGATCTTAAATATTTTGTGATATTTTGTGATCGGATCTGTTTCCATACTAAGAAGAGGAGGCAACAGGGAAAACCTATTGAGTCAATTGGAATCTGAATTTATAATCAAACTCAATACCAAAATGCCAAACAGGTTAAATATGAGTGAAGATCTTCACATTTTCTTATAGGTCCCCACATTTTAATACATTTTTTAACCTGTAAGTTCTATTCGTGATTGTGGCTTTCGAGTGTTTTCATATATATTTTTTTTCCCCAACAATTAGTACGACTCTATGATTGGTTTAGGATTTTTTATTACTCCCCCTAATCGTGGGTAAAATCTGTTATTACTGTTTGTACCTTGCACAAGCACTTAGGCACTGTATTAAGGCAATATTGTTATGAACAGTGTGCACTGTAGAGATATTACCAACATAAGGCTTCATGGATCATAAAGAGATAGTAACATTGCCACTTTTTTGCATAGAGCTCTATCAATTACTTTGCACTTTACAGGGACAGGGTAATAAGGTGCACAAAGCACTTTATAATGGTGTTAGTACAATGGATTACGATATTTTCAGCACTAATAATTAAGACAGTTGGGGCGTGGTCTCGCGCCGCGACAAGATGGCGGCTGATCCGTGAGCTCCGCTCGAACGTGGAGGTAATACTTCGACAACAGCCTGCAATCTGGCCCCTGAGGACCCACCGAGGATGAATTTGAAGCGCTGAAGGGTTGGTGCGGCGATTGTGGCCGTCCTGACCCTGGATTCTGCCTTCCTGAACCCGGTGACCGTGGCGGTGTTTTTATTTCAACAAATACGAGCGGCGGCCGCCATTTTGTGCGGACCACTCGTGCCTTGCTATACTTTCTGAGGTAAACCGGCGCTCTGATAATGAACGCGCGGCAGCGTTTTTTTTTTCTCATTCCTTATCTTGTGTTACAATAACAAATGACTATTGCCAGATATCACCTAATATAGCTAATGGTGATTATGTTCATCGTCACATCTCCGCATGTACAAGCTGCAGCATGTTTTTTGCAATAGTATCTCTAGAGGTGTTGCCAGTTGCCCTACTTTCTCTTTTTCCTGGCTCTTTGTCCTATTTTTAGTGTGTGCTTATTTTACTTTTTGTTACACTTCCTAGCCTCTTGGTGATTTCTTGTTTGATTTTTTCTCAATTGAGAAATTGTCTAGCTCACGAAGGTAGACTATCACCAGAGTGCTGACGGAAGGTGGCATTCGTTACTTGCACATACTATCTCTTTTTTCTTTTTGATTGTTTGCCTTTTTTTTTTTGGGGTCTCCGAAGACTAATTCAAAAGAGGGTTGTCATTTTTGTGGCGGATGGGCAGACGGAAGTCCTTATTGAGAATTACCTCTCGACCATCTTATTATTCCAAGATGGCTAGTGAAGTCTCACATGTGGCTAGAGCAGTTTCGTCTGGTACCAAACCCAAGAGAGCCAAGAATGACCCTCCTTCACCTATTTTATCCTCTCAGAATCCTGTTCAAGACACTATTTTGGATGAAGAACGGGGTCTTAAATCTTTCATGGCCACAACTAACGAGAAGCTTCAATTAATTGAAGATCGATGGATTACTATGGAAGCCAAGGTGTTCGACATGGAACAACGTTTTAGTGATGTTCAGGACATTTCTACTAAAATCCCGCTTTTGGAACAAGAAATCCACCGTCTTAAACTTCACACTGAGGACCTTGAAAATCGCAATAGGCGCAACAATCTGCGCCTTTATGGTTTACCAGAAAATCTTGAGGGCCCAGATCTGCTTCTTTTTCTGAAGAAGTTTTTGTCTGAACTCTTAGGCATTGCCCCTGATCCTGCACTAAACATTCAACGTGCCCATCGGCTTTGTCGTTTTCAACCTAATGCTTCTAAACCCAGAGGTATCATCATGTTGTTTCTGGAGTTCACTGACCTAATTCGAGTCCTCTCAGCTGCCAAATCAAAACGTCACCTTACTTGGTCGGGTCACAACATCTTTATTTCACAAGACTTATCGAATGCTACCAATGCACGAAGAAAGGAATTTCTGGCACTCCGTCCTCAAATGAGACAGTTGAATATTCGCTATGGCATCCTCCATCCATGTTTGTGTAAAATCACGCATGAAGGCTCCACGCGTTCTTTTGATGACCCTCTTAAACTGAAATTGTTTCTTCAAAACCTTTCTTCACTTCATGCAACTAGCTCTCCCTCCGTTCCTTAATGTCCTCTAATCCTCTTGCTTTTTTTTTCTAATATGGCTGTTTAGTAATTTTCTATTTTTACCTTCGTCTCTGCCGTCTAGTCTGTCGTTGGTGCTGTTACACCCCATGCATTCCTTTCTGTTTTTGTCTTTTAGGTCTGGATTTCTTACCTTGATCTATCTTCTTTTACTTTACCTTCTGTCCTCCTTCTCTTTTTTTGCTTTGTTATTTTATCCCCTCGCTCGCTCTTTCACTCACCTGATGTTAGGTTGTTTATTGCATATGTCCTGTGGAATTGTGTATTATGTTAATGTTTTTGTCCTTTATTCTGATCAATTATGGTGTCTCTTTTTTCTAGCTGTTTCCCTGAAGTGTATCATCTCCTTCCATATTGTACCCCTCCGCTCCTCCATTATGTGTAAGTTTGTTACATGGAATGTCCGTGGTCTTGGCAACCCCGTCAAACGTCAGAAGGTACTTTCTCATTTATCCAAACTAAACTCTCAAATATCTTTCATTCAAGAAACTCATTGTAATGAAGAAGAATCTCTAAAGTTGAAAAGGCAATGGGTAGGTCAAGTTGTACACTCCCCTGCCTCTAGTAAGAAAGGGGGTGTCGCTATATTGTTTCACAAATCGTTATCTGTGCAAATTGTTTCTACACAACATGATGCTGATGGAAGATGGGTAATGGCCAAGGTTGTTGTACAGGGCAAGGATTTGATCTTATTGAATATTTATGGTCCGGTTAAACCTGACCCCAAATTTTGGCATGATATTAAGGTTCTACTTTCTACCTTTGATTGTCCCAACATTATTATCGCTGGTGATTTTAATCAATGGTTTGACGCCTTTTCTGATAGACAATCTAAGTCCAAATTCCAACCAGACAAGTCTCACAAGGCTTTTCAATCGGCCATTATCTCTCGTCCTCTATTTGATGTTTGGAAAACATGTAACCCGGACTCTCTTGAATTCACGTTTTTTTCCAATGTACACCTTACGCGATCCAGGATTGATTATATTTTAGTTAGCAAATTCCTACTCCCATCGATTCAATCCTCGGAAATTGGGTCAATTTTTATTTCTGATCATGCACCAGTCCTTACTGTCCTGGATCTCTCGTTAAGCCTCCAAAAATCTAGTCGTTGGAAGCTTAATAATGCTCTATTATCAGACACTACTTTCATTACAGAAGCCACTGCCTTTGTTCAAGAGTTTTTCATGTTTAATAATCCTTTAGCAACCTCTGTTTCTAATAATTGGGACGCCTTTAAGGCCTCCTTCCGGGCATTTACTATTTCTTATGTGTCTAAGAAAAAGAAAATTGCTAGGAACAAGTATTTAGCCTCTATTCAAAAGCTTAAGGTATTGGTATTATTTCACTTCCAAATCACCCTCAGCTCTGCATGAGCTCATTAAAGCTAAGTCTGAACTTAATAAACTTGCGACTGTGGAAGCTTGTAATATTCTTCTCAAAATTAAGTCTAAATATCATGGGGGTCAAAATAAAGCTGGCAAGATGTTAGCCAAATATTTAAAGATCAAATCTGAACGCAAAAACATTGACCCAATTTTAGACGAATCTACCAACAAATTAGTGTCCTCAGATGACGGCATTGCAAATATCTTTCATGATTACTATGAGGCCCTATATTCTTATGACACCAATCCTTCCAATCAAAATTTAGATATCTTCTTTTCTGGCCTACCTTCTCCCCCTTCCTTACCTAGTGAATTTGAGTCATTGGTGGTGCGGTTTCTGCCCATGAAATCATTAATGCCATTAAATGCTTAAAAAAATCTAAGGCCCCTGGACCAGATGGCTTTTTGGTCGAATTTTACTCTTCCTTCACCTCGCTTTTTGTCCCCAAGTTACTGACACTGTTTAATTCCTTTATTAATGATGTGAAGGCCTCTGGCTCCTTTATGGATGCTCTAATAATCATCATTCCCTAACCTGACAAAGATCATTCCCTGTGCAAAAATTATCGCCCTATTTCATTAATTAACTATGACTGTAAGATATTTGCAAAGATTCTTGCTAGTCGTCTTGAGAGTCTTCTTCCATTATTGGTTAAGACTGATCAAGTTGGTTTTATTAAGGGTAGATTAGCCGCAGATAATGCTCGAATGTTTGCTAATATTATATCTCATGCAAAAAAAGTTAAATCTCCTCTTGCAGCAATGTCTCTAGATGCCGAAAAGGCGTTTGACCGTATTAATTGGCAATTTATGTTTAGAACCCTCCAATGGTTTGGTTTTGGTCCCTCCTTCATTTCATATATTAAATTACTGTACTCCTGTCCCCGAGCCAGTATTTTTGTAAATAATCACTTTTCTAAATCCTTTTCTCTGTCTCGTGGTACACTTCAGGGATGTCCTCTCTCCCCTTTGTTATTTGTCCTGTGTCTTGAACCCTTCCTTGAGCGTATTCGGGTCAATGCTCATATATCTGGCTTTACATATAACTCAATAGAAATTAAATTATCCGCATATGCTGATGATATACTGGTATATATGGCTAATCCAATTACATCCCTTCCCCCCTTTATGGATGAGGTTCGGTTATACTCCAGCATTTCTGGTTATAAGTTGAATCTCTCTAAGACGGAAGTTTTACCCCTGAATTCGTTATGCTATCAATATATGTTTAATGATACTAACTTTACATGGTGCCCCACGAAAATTAAATACCTTGGAGTTTGGTTCTCCGCGTCCCTACCTGCCACAATTAAATTTACATTTGCTGCATTAATTACTAAAATACAATCTTTACTTCTCACCTGGACCCCATTATTCTTTTCCTGGTGGGGTAGATTAGACACTATAAAAATGATGATTGTACCTCATGTCCTTTATATATTGTCTATGTTGCCTATTCGCATTCCCACTTCATATCTGTCACAAATTAATTCCATTTGTGTAAAATTTTTATGGAATAAGAAACATCCACGTATTTCCCTTATCAAACTTAAACGCCCCAAGTCTGAAGGTGGAGTACGTTTTCCCGATTTTAAGGCTTATCACTCAGCTTTTATAATCAAACAGTCCTTTCCTCTATCCTTTGATTTTGCTGATACTCCTGTACCACGATGGATCGTTTTTGAGCGTTCCTCTTTAAAGGATTTTTCTTTTCAGAATGTGCTTTACATGTCTAATTGTTCTTTCATCTCTACTAACCCTATTATAAAATATTCCCAAAATTTATTATACAATACATTCACTAAGGGTTTAACTCCTTTTCAATGCTTTCTATCCTCCACTATCTGGTATAATAAATTTCTTCGATACAAGGGTAAATCTTTTTATTACAAGCATTGGAAGGAGAAGGGCATTATTTTTGTTCATCAATTAATTTTTCAACACTCTATTATTCCCTTCCTGGATTTGCAAACACGATTCCAATTACCTGACACCTCTCTTACCGAGTATCTTTTAGTTTCAGCTGCTATACAAACACAGTTAGCCTCTTTTGAATCTTATGCACCCACACCATCCCTTACTCCCCCAACACCATTATACAGTCTATTTTCTTTTCATAAACCTAAAGCCGCTCTTGTCTATAAACTATTGTTGTCACATACTACCGAGAGATCTAAATCCTCTACTGAGCTGGCTTGGGAGGTAGATTTATCTCTTTCATTTACTATAGATGTCTGGGATAAATTATGGTCCAAGTTATTTAAGATCTCTGCGGCTGCTCGTATAACTCAATCCTTGTATTTCATTTATAATAGAGCTGTTATTACTCCTGTTTGTATATCCAAGTTCTCACCATCCGCGTCTCCACTTTGCTGGTCTTGTTCTGAACATACCGGCACTTTGAGACATCTCATTTATGACTGTTCTAATGTGTTGACCTTTTGGAAATCAGTTTGGTCAAAATGTATGATCATTTTTGATTGTAATCTAAGTCTGTCATTTCATAATGTTTTTTTAGGTTCTTCATCACCTGATTTGGATGAATCCACGTCTGTCTCTTTATTGTTTGATCTTTTTATTGCATTAGCATTCAAAGTTATTTTATCTTCCTGGAAAGACAATTCGAAAATATCTTCATTATTTGCGATGAACATCAGATTGCCAGTGTCTCTTCTTCTGTCATTTCCCAAAAAATTAAAACTGATCTTCTCTGGCTACCTTTTACATCTTTTCTCTCTTCACATGCTCCTCTTCCCTAATTTGGTTCTTCTTTTCTTTTTCTGATATCTTACATGGTCTCAGGACATTTGCTATTCTTTGATTCATATTCTATGATTTATGATCTTTATTGTTTTGATTTTTTCTCTCCTTTTACTTTTCTTCCTTTTCTCTCTTTAGTTCTATTTCTTTTCTTCTTTTCCGCTATTGTTTGATCATTCTATGGTTTTTTTGTATATTGCTTCTCATTAACTGGTTTACTATAATTTGTAAGCATGATATTGATTGCTTAATTGATTGTATCCTTTTTGTATTTCTCGTGTTTTATCCCTTTTAAAAACTCAATAAAAATTTCTTAAACAAAAAAGAATAATTAAGACAGTTAAGTGATTTTTTATAGATATTGCGACATTTTGATACAATGTGTATAAACCTCTCTCTTTTTCAACCTTTTGGCATCATGTACATTTTAACAGAGTATTATCTTGATCACGATGATGCCGTAAAAAACAGAGCCATGTTTATTTTATCAGTATTACACTGTGATTTCGAAATGAAATGGGATTAGCCTAATGAGTTAAAGGTTCTTTTGACAACCATTTTATACATATCTGTGATTTAATTTTACGCTGTATGTTTTTGATGAATTGTTATCTATTAACCTCTTCAATGCCCGTGACGAGCTGGTCTCGTCATGGGCCGCGGTAGCGCTGTGCCCATGACGAGACCAGCTCGTCACAAACCCCGCCCGCTAATGAAACGGCCGGCACAGGGCGGGGAAAGGGGCGGGCACTGAAGGGGTTAATCCATTTATTTACAAACAGTAAAAAGGGATAGTCTGTTTCCCATTACAATGGTATGAGCGTGTTCGAGCTGTATACTATTGGATAAAAGGGATAATATGACGCAGGGTTGACATGTGATCAAGACCGTGTTCTAGCAGTCAAAATGCCTCATGGACATAAGGCGGTTGCCTTGATATTTTTACAATTTGAATGGAACCTGAATAAAGCACTATGAAATGTATAAACATTGAGTGGTCCATTCCTGTATTGCAGTGTTGGACATCTACTGTTTACAAGGATTTGGTTGTACATATATATATATTCACTTAAAAAACCATAGATTTCACACATGTTATAACTAGGTGGACATTTCACTCGTAAAAAACCAATGAAATTCCACCGTTATAGTTAGTTCAGATAACTATAACTCGCGCGCGCCCGCAATCCACTGCTCATGACCAGCCGCGGCCCGTGGAGGGAGTTTCGTGGGGCGGTAAGGCACGGGCGGAGGAGGGGCAGGGTGGGGGGTTCTAAAAACCGGAATATGGATAATTGCAGGTAAGTAAACAATTTAATAAATAAAACAAATTTCGTAGAGCGCGCTGCATTGCATTTTGCGATGCAGCGCACCCCGCGATTTAAAAAAAAAAAATTAAAATGTTTTTTTCTGCCTTTGGGGTCCTTCAGGGACCGCCTGACAAAGGCTAGGGGGTCAGGAACACTCTACCCCGCCCCCTTTTCACGTTCGCCACCTTCCTTTTTCACTCTCGCACTCAAAACAAACAAAATGGCGGCCGACACTTCCTGATTTCGACCGATTCGAACGTTGACTGATATGTAACCACCAATCAGAATTACGCTCGCGCATGTTAGGGTGCGCGCACTGTGCGCGCACCGTGAGCGCACGGTGCGCGGCTATAGATATTTATGTACTTTAACTGCAATTTTCTCAGGAACTACTGAACAGATTGAGTCCATATATGCAAAACGCACATCCCTGACCTGAGGACTACCTCTTTGCCAAATTTCAAGTAATTCTTCGACTAAAAGTCCTATGGGAAAATGCATCGGGAAAACGCGTTTTGGGACCCCCCTTTTTTCTCAACCCCCGCTTGACGAATCCCCCCGAGACTTTCAGGGTAGGAGCTGAGCGGAGCGCCCCATTAGTTTTGAAAATTTCGCGAGGATTCGTCAACCGGTGCCAAAGTTATTCAAAATAGAATTTTGACATTTCCTATGGAAACACAGTCCTAACTATAACTATCTACTGGCGACCGCCAGTAGATAATATATAGATATATATAAAGGTGAGAAACTAGCAGAAAGAGGCAGAATAGAGAATTGTGGGTGTGGGTGTGGGGCAGTATGGGTGTGCGAGTGTCTGTGTGTGTCTGTAAGTGTATGTGAGAGTGGGCAAATGGGTGAGTGAGTTGCTGTCTTGTGGGTGTACCAATAGCTGTGTGGGTGACTAGGACAGAAAAGAACCTCGCCTGCCTCTTCATCCAACAAGAGTCCACAGTTTTGCAAAAATATTTAGCCAACTGGAGTACTTTCTACTGCTTAATTAGTAAGTGCTACCTCATTGAGTAATAACTAGGCATATTCTACACTACAGCTACATAATGTCTCTAAGGACCATGTATGTATATTTTGCTTTACAAAGAATACTGAGGGTCTAATGTTCTGTATACACACGACACTAACAAAACAAGCAAGTTAAGACCTCAAAACAAACATTAGTGAGAAGCATATCAAAATAGTTTAGTTCCCATCACCCACCAATGGTGGCTTATCATCATCTGGGAACTCAGGACTGTGCTGAGAAAACCAACCACTCTGATGGTAATGGTGGTTATTCAGTTGTCCCAGGAGTGAGTACAAACGGTGGGGTGATGGTTGCAGTGCAAAAAAATGAAGAATATAAAGAAAAAGTGCTATTAAAAATGGCTATCAAGATGCTATAAATTTTATTCTGGCGCTATCTTGATGTCACTAATAAAATCAGTGCGTAGACAGCTTAACAGATAACTGTCGGATCGATGGTCTACATGTTTCGGCTGCTGGACATTGAGTCCAAGCTCTCATCAGGACCCTATTGCGCTACTGCAAAAAGTGTTGAACGATACAAACAGAAAAAATAAAGATATCCACCAAATTGGTATACCATACAACCTGGTCGGATCTGTATGTCCCTATGGAACTGTTACAGGTTAAGAACCTAAATGTGAATCAAACAAAAAGAGGTTCAGCCAGATATTGTAAGATGTTAGTGGCAGTACAGAACATATTTTAAAAAAACAATGTGTGTATTATTATTTGTCATACTCAAAGTATTGCATGACCTGAAGTTGAGTCAGTACTCGGTCTGTGCACTTACCCGGAAGATTATGGGTACGCACCTCGCCTCGCCTGGCATCTGCTCAGGGTATTGAGGCACCGCTCTGCAAAAGGAAATTTCAGGTGTGATATTTAGTATTAATCCCAGTGGACATGACGTATTCAGTACACCGGAGTTACCGGAAATAACCATAGGAGCGCTCAGCTGGACAAGTGTAAAAACATGGCAGAGTAATGGTCTAAGAACAGAAAAAGAGGGACACCTTATTGTCATGTCTTGCGATATAAACCAATTATCGCATCTTGGCGCCAAGAAGAACCGTGTTCATCCGTTATTGTTGTGTGAAACACTATTATATATCATAAAGAAGGACAAACTGTCCTAACCGTGTAAATCTGAAATAGATTTGCTGTCTATCAAGGCCCTTAAGAAATGGATTTAAGAGAGACTGCCCCAGTCATGGGATAACCAGATCGAAAAACTCGAGAACACACAATGTGTCACCAAAGTTACGGAAACGCGCTGCTGTTAACGCGCCGGTGCGCGAGGTGACAGTCATGCGATTCAGTGGGAGTTTCAGGACAGAAAATAACAGCACTCACCTATCCGTCGGTACCCCGCTCTGTCATCCGAGCTAGAAGGGGAGGTAACCAACGAGCTTCCCAAGCACCGTAATATCGCGTGAAGGCGCGAAAAGACGTAAAGAGCACTTCCGTGTCAATAATGACAGGACGTGTTGAGGTCAGACCAGCGTTATACTTAGGGTAGCTGGGAAATGTAGTGCTGAGTTACCGAGATTGTCTTTTGCGTGGTTATAAGTAACTCGAACAGTGAGTAAGAATCGGTGATTAGTCTTGAAATCTAAACTCACATACATTTACTATTCAGAATAGTTTGAAAGCACCCATTGTGAAAATAGGTAACAACAGGGGGTGTGAATAATTAGCAACTGGTCAACTACTCAAAGGGTGATATACTGGATAGTCCCAATTTGCAAAGTCAATTATTCCACTATACTTGTGTACATATCACAATTACAGGTGATGTATATTGATGAGTGCCTATTGTAATCTGACATAGATGGATATGAGACACAAAGACAGATGGAGGATAGGTCAAATGTCTCATACCTCTAAAGTGACGACCACGGAATTTCGTCGTTCAGGCCAGAAATGTCACTTCTAAGTTTGAAAACCCATTTCTGTTCTTTTTGGATCAGAAATGTGTTAATATCTGTGACATGTGTAGGAATAAACGGTTGTTCTAAGACCAACCATCTCAAGTCTTCTGGTTTGTGTTTTAGTGACAGGAAATGATTGGTAAGTTTAGTGGCCTGTTTGTTCCGTCTGATTGTGCTCTTATGATCATTAATGCGTGTCTTCACCTTGCGTGTGGTCATACCCACGTAACGCAAAGAGCAGGGACAAGTGATTAGGTATATAACCTTGTCTGTGTTGCAGTTGGTATGTTTCTTGAGGACCCAGGGGATGCCAGTGCCTATATCAATCGTCTTTGTGACCTGCGTCTGTGGACATGCTGAACATTGGCCACATGGGAAATGACCCTGAACCGGTGGCAAATCCCATAAGGTATTGATGTTAGTTGAGACTTTACATTTCGGTCTAGTGTGAACAAGACTGTCTCTGAGATTGGTACCTCTTTTGAAAGAGAAAAGAGGATAAGGCAAATTCTCATTACCTATGTTCAAAACCCGCCAGTGTTTTCGCACCGTTTTCTGTACTTGGTTAGACCAAGTGCTAAAAGTGTTGACAAATGTCATTCTAGACAATGGAGGCTTAGGCACGGGAGGTTCTATTAGAGCTCCTCGGTTGTTGTTCGAGGCTCTTTTCCAAGCCCTTTTCCCTAGACGCTTAGGATATTGTCTGTCTCTCAGTTGAATGGAGAGGTCCTCTGCATGTTGATTGAAGGTGCTGATATCGGAACAATTTCTGCGAATACGCAGAAACTGTCCAACTGGGAGGTTTTCCCCGAAGGGACCTGGGATGATGGCTGCTAAAGCTCAAAAGTGAATTCTTAGAGAGGGGTTTTCTATATAGTTCACTACCAAGAGTGCCCTCATTAGGATAGATCACTATGTCTAGGAAAGGCAGACGATTTTTATCTGAAACAACTGTGAACCGCAAGAAGTTGTTTCTGGAGTTCAACCAAGCATGGAAATCAAGCAGTGATGACAGGGAACCTTGCCAGATAACCAGAATATCGTCAATATACCTCTTCCAGACTTTTATCTGGTCTCTAAATGGATTAGTCTGAATGAGGATATTGTTCTGCTCAAAGAGATGGACATACAGATTAGCCAGGCTGGGAGCAAAAATACTGCCCATAGATGTGGCAATGTGATAGTTCCTCGTGTGTCTTGATCCACAAATCTGTGATAACATGAATCTTCATCTAGAGAACAGGATGAGACTATAAAGAGTTGAATCTCTACCAAACGGGGTACTTCCTCCTTACTGTATGAAGTAAGTGCTTCTTTGTTTAGTGGTGATGTCCTCATAATCCTCTGCATCAAGAACTTTCACCAGAATCGGCCGGAAAAGCGCTTGGGGGCTTTTTGGTAAGATGTCCATCAATGTGAGAAAAGACAGGATGATTTTTGCCTACTACAAAGGAAAACAGGGCGGGGACATATTCCATGGTGCTTGCACATGATTTAGGGCATTTGCACACTCAGGGTAATTAAAAGGGAAACCTTGGACTCTGCTCTCAAGACAAGAAAGAAACCATTTGTCACCGTCACTCCAGATCAGATTACACTCCAGTAGGTCAACGATGCATTCACTTTTAAGGATTTCAGCTCGTTTTTCAAAGTGGAATACTAGAGGAAACACACTTGCTTTGCCTTCCCCAAGCCCACGAAGTTAGATTAATTAGTACTTTTAAGAAGGGGTCAGCACAACCACCCTTTCCAGGAGGATTTTGGCCTCAGGAACCCCATCACCCAGGACCTGGCCACTTGATCCTGGGTGCAGCGCCTGAACGCCCACGCTGTCCGTGCTGGCTACACACCTACAGTGGGAGCCAGCATTGCTCCAGAGCAGCAAAAATGCTGTTCCCTCCATGCAGGAGCAATTCTTTCATCAGTTTTCCTGTCTGCTGTCAAGATGAACAGATGAAAAGTTTGCTCCCAGCATGCAGGAGCAGTTTTCCTGCTCCCGCTTACTAGCAGCGAATATACTGTTTGCTCTTGCTTGGCAACAAGCAAGAGCAAACAGCTATGTGGACACCCCGGGACATATGAAGCAGATCCTGGGGAGTGGCAGTCCCCAGGGCCATTGATAGCTCCAGGAGGGGGGGACGTTTGACCCCCTCCTTTATTATTACAGGGCCTGCCCCAGGTAGGTAGTGGTCCCCGGGGCCAAAAATAACCAAGGAGGAGAGCTGCACGGCCCCCCTCCCTTTCAACTTTTGGCCAAACCCTGGGGAGGGGGGTACCCCAGGCTGTAACAGGTCCTGGATGGGGGACCCTGCCGCCCTCCTCCATTGATTTAAATGGTTTTGCTCTTGCCCCGGGAGATAGTGGTCCTCAGGCCCGCGTGTCCCCCTTCTCCGTTTTAGTACATTGGCCAGGCTCCAGAGAGGTGGTGGTCCTCTGGGCCAATACCGGCCATGGGGAGGGGCCGTGTGTGCCCTCCTCCCCAAAATGTATATTAACATATGCTCCTGTGACCTGGCCCTGGGGTTGAAATACAAACAAGTGTGGGAGACTGCTTTTAAAAAAAAAAGAAAAATTCACAATTTTCACTGCAAAAAATAAAAATAATGCTTTTTGAACCTAGGGACCCCTGCACAAGGCCTAGGGGTCAAGAATACTACCCTGCCCCCTTTTTTTTTTACCTTTTTCTGTGGGACTCAGCTGTATCCAAGTTCCAAAATGTTTGCCAACAGTTCCTGGTTGAAGTTTTAGCAGCCAATCAGATCTCAACACGAGATTGGGAGGATTGGTGGAGCATCCGCTTCCCTGGATATACAAATTTGTTTTTCTTTTAATGTCTCCAAAACTACTTAATGGATTTACACCAAATCAGAAAAAACATTCTTTTTGGACCAAGATCTAGCTTTCTGCCAAATTTGGTGTAATTCTATTCAGCAGTTTGGGCTGTAGTCATGTCTAAGATCTCTAAGGGAATGAACATGGGAAACATACTTTTGTTGGCACTCCTATTTCTCGACTCCCGCGTGATGGATCATCTCGAAACTGTCTAAGCACAACTAGAATCAGGAGGTCACTTTTTTGGAAAGTTTTTTGAAGATTTGTCAAACAGCACCAAAGTTATAAGCAAGTGGAAAATCCCTTTCCCTATGGCAACTAGGTTCTAACTATAGCTACCTACTGGCCAACACCAGAAGGAGATATATATATATAATGGAACATTTGTGTTTTGATATTCCCCAGGAATGGTGTATGTACGAGTAAATGATTTGGGAAACATTTTAAAGGTTCCATCCATCGTCAATGTTTCACATTGTCTCAGTTTTAGTAAGTTGTGGTGTTGGTTCTCCTCTAAAAGGATTGTGTGATGTTTTCAAAACATTCAACATTTAACAATGACAGATAATGAGGAACCTTTCCTTTTACCTGACAACCAAAATAACAAAAAAATCTTAATTTTTCCTACAGCAGACAAGTTACTAAAACTGACATAATGTAAAACGTGGATGATGGATTGGACCTTTAAAATGTGTCCTAAATCACTCTCTTGTATATACACCATACATGGGAAATATAAAAACACAAATATTTCTAGGGAAAATCTACCAACTCTAGATATTTTCATAAACTAAACACACTGGGGAGTACACAGTAGTGTCTCTCTTCTGGATCCCAAAATTTCCTACTAGCTAGAATTTCCCCAAGTCTCCCAATAAAAATGGTTCGTCATTTGTGTGGGTGGGCCCAAAACACAATATGGAAACACCACATTCTTCCAGTGAAAATGAACCCATTTTTCGCAATGTGCCTAGCTGTGGATTTTGGACCCTAGCATACTGGGAAACCAAGCAACACTTTTCAAAACTAGACACCCAGGAAAATCCAGGATGTTGTGACTTGTGAGGCCCTCACCAGGTTCTGGTACCCAGAATACCTTGCAAACCTCAAACTTTGTATAAAAAAACAAATTTTCCTCACATTTCTGTGATGGAAATTTCTGGAATCTGTGGGGAGTCACAAATTCTAATGATAAAAATGGTACCTCACTTGGGTAGGCCTAGTTCCTGCAACAGGAAATGGTCCAAAACATACTGTGAAGGCTTCAGAATTATCGATCACAAAAAGACTTTGTTTTGTGAGGGAGTCACCTGTGTTTTTGGTCCCAGGCTTGGCGGGCATCTAGGGACACCTACCAAACCCAGACATTTCTGAAAACTAGACACCCAGGGGAGTCCAGGGATGTGTGGCTTGCATGGATCATTTCTTACCCAGAATTACCTGCAAACCTCACATTTAGCTAAAAAAAATTCAAACTTTTCTCACATTGCTGTACGTTCCCCTTGGTCTCCTGAGTAAAATGATACCTCACTTTTGTAGGAGTTGGTGTCACACACCAGGAATCCAATAATTGTAAACACCCGCCCGATAGCCTCTCTCCTTTACGCCGATGATGCGGTGCTTATGGCCCGTACTCAGGTGGGTTTACAAAGGGCCCTCTCCTTTTACACCACATTTATGGATAGGCTTGGTTTAAAACTGAACGCAAAGAAAAGCTTTGTGATGTCATGTGGGACAGCGAAATACAAGAATAGAAGCTTTCAGACGGGTGGGAGCAAGGTGGAATCTATCACCTCATTTAGTGATCTGGGTGTCCTGTCCTATTTGATAGAACCGGCTCCTGGGCTCCAGCTGTTAAGGTTAGGTCCTTACTTTTTATGAAGTCCATTGCGGCTCTAATCAATTTTACAAAAAAGTTAGAAAAAAGGCCACCTGAAATCTTGCTAAGGAATTATCAAGCAAAGTGCGTGAGCATAACTATTTATGGGGCAGGCATTTGGGCAATTCAGTATGCACATCAATTCAATGCATGGAAAATGATTTTTAAGGTTTCTTTTAGCCGCCCCAAATAGTGCAACTGTTTTTAACTATCATTCTGAGCTAGGAGTTGCATACATCTCTAATTAAGGCCCAGCCGGTACTGCTATGGCATAGAATTTGGACTACAGATAGCACAGGCCTTAATAGGGAAATAATAAGGGACGCAATGAGACTAGACAATGCCCGCAAAATTTTATGGCTGAAATAGGTTGAAATGTTATGGAGGACATTGGTCATTCAGAATATATTATCTCACCTGACAGTATAAATCCTATTAATCGGAAGGAGTTTAAAAAAGCATGCATGACTCATCTAGAAAGAAACAGGTTAACCTTGGAGTTGAACAAACCTATGGTGGTTAAACACCAACTAATTAATACTACATGCAATATCCAACCATATTTGTTATATGACCCTGGAGGATATGATAGATACCTTCTAACGAGATTTAGGTTTGGGACCTTTCATCACATGGTTACTTACCTAGCCACTAATGACTGGTCAAGGGAACTCTGCCAATGTCCCTGTGACAATATCTCGTCACAAAGTACAATGCACGTGGTTCTATTCTGTAAGTTTTATACTAGTGAAAGGTATAGATGACTAGTACCACTTTTAAGACAGGGAGGATGGCGGCAATGTCGCCCTGCCTTTGTGTACTTGCAGATGTTGGGTAATTGTTACTGTACTGGCTCTATGGTGGATTTTTTAAAGAGCGTATTGAGGACCAGGAAAGGTCTCAATAACTGAATCTCGAGAGACGTAATTGGGTTGAAATTAATTAGTATGAGTTAGACCGCCCAGGGAATCACAGAATGTTTACATGCATACTATGAATTTATAGGAATCTATTCACGAAAGTAGTGCACTGATGAACTATAAATGTTAAATATGACGATGTATTTTTTAATATGTTTGCTTTTATGATTTTAGTGTCCAAAATCGAATAAAGTTCGTTTTTGATTTGATTTGGTGTGGGTTTCCAAAGCACGGAAACATCCAGAAAATCCACCAGAGCAAACATCAAGCAACCGGCACAGATGACCTCAACGTGAGCCTTCCATAAGACGGCCCTGATCAAATCAATCCCCTGCACTTGTTTCTTGCAAGAATCACTTAGAATGCGACCTTTGTGAACATTCTAAAACACCTTCTAGAAGACAGACTCATCAAATTAATCATCTGCACCTGTTCCTTGCTATGGGCAATAAGAACGCAACCTTTGTGAACACACCAAAGCACCTTCTAGAATGCAGCCTCATCAAGTTAATTATCTGCACCTGTTCCTTGTTACAAACAATTATAATGTGACCATTATGAACATTCTAAAGCAGTGTTATTTAACGAGCGTCCAAACTCCTCCCCTTCACTTAGCCTCTTCACTTGCCACTTACCTGTTTCCTGGCTTCCAGGACTCTGTCTTGCCAGCTCCTGTGATCCTCCTGTTTCGACATCACCGCAAAGAATATCTCGCATTAGTCTCGCAACTGGATTGGAAAAAGAACAAGAAGAAAAGGAGAGACACATTAGCAGACTTGATTTTACTACACGCTGAGCTCGGTTGCTACATCGTGCTGCAAAGAAAGGTAACTAGTGTCTTTGTTCAACCTGGACCTACTATTGGCAGGGCTCTGCCAGAGAGGACTTGGTTGAAGCTAACCCCATCCAAATTTGCTAGTGGATTACACTTAAGTGGGAGACTAAGGGAATTAGGCGCACAGTCCACAGCGTACAACTAATACGATTTTGTAATATCAGTGGGTGCTCTATAAAGAAGGGATGTCAACACTGCATCCCAAATTATATTATGAATCAATGAAAACAAATCTCTGAGCACACGCAATCACATATCAGCCAAAATTATCCAGTAGTCCTCATGTTCTCCAAGTCTTTGCTTTAATCAGATAACAGTTCTTTCGCCAACTAACACGTGTTTCATCTGTGGGTAAATCACCTTATGACTTTCTCAGGGCTGATTTGAGCCGTCTTCTCTCTTCACAGTGATTACAATCCCCACCTATTGGCCGTATGCTTAGTTCCAGTATTAAGTAGTGTGCGTCTAATTATATCTTGCCTCTAGTGTATGGGTCGGCGTTTCTGTCTCTCTTGAGACCTACGTAGTGCAATGCACGTCGATACTGCACCACAGAGCTCCTGATTGGTGGCTTCATCAGAACTGGCGCAACTCATTGCAGAGTGTCACAGGACCTTGCATCTCAGCCCAAGTACAACCAGGTGCACTGTCCAGTGGGGTTCCCGGTCCATGCTCCAATGTAGTCGGCCTGAACATGTGACTTTGTCTCAGTCCGGCATGACCAGATAACCACAGGTACTGCGTTGTGCTTGTTGGTGCTGCTTTTACTTCAGACTTTGAAATTTGAACTCACCATTTCTACTGATACAACTTTTGTTGTTCTGGTATCATTATATTTATTACATTTAATCAGTTTTTCTAGATTGGTGTTGAATTTTCCTTGTGTTGTTTTGTCACTTTGTTATTGTATGAGTGCTGCATAAATACTTTACACATGACTGTTTTTGTGCCGAACTATCATAAGTTTCAGTACAGGCTAATTTTGTGACTTTTTGTGCTTCACCCTGACAAGGATTGTGATTATTGTTTGGAAAGGTTTCGCTCCCCTCAACCAATGCCCCATTTTCTCATCGTAGTACATATATATCTTTTATACTGCAACCTTCCATTACAATTCCTTAGTGATACGAAGACAGGAGGAATCAAGCACCTAAAAAGCATGTTAACATAGCAAAAACGCAATTTCTGAAATACACTATTATGTGACTAATAGCATAACACTACACTACATTATACTATACTGTACTGTACTGTACTATACTATACTACGTTATACTATAGCCTTATAGCCCGCCATAGCGGGCTATACCTGCTATTAAAAGCCAAGAGGCCTTTGTGAAAACAAAATTGGAATGTTGCTTTGCGGGCCTTTACTGGCCCTTAGAAGCTCGGAGCACTCCATTGTCTTCAATGGAGTGCTCCACATTCCAATGTTCTAATATACTATACCGGGTGCATGATATGGGAAAGGCTGAAGTCACAGATGTGTTGGTGGTTTCCTCCCAACCTTATTCCAGGTACCCGAGGCTCACCCCATTACAGAGCAGGGTCCTAGAAACACCTTATTCAACACTCCACAATTTTTGATCTGAGGAATTACCGTTTTGTATTGTAATCCCTATTTTGTAATGTGACATATCACATCCATTTTAAAAGTATTACACATTGTCATCTAAAATACATAATTGAGCGCATGCTCTCATTGTAAATATTGTTTACTTTTTTTCTCAGAAATAAAAAGGTTTAAATTCAATGTGTCATTTGATGGCACAAATGAAAGTGGTACAGATACATCATGTGTTGTTTATTTTTTATTTATTTCCTTTTTACAAGGACAAGTAAAGCATTTTAAAGGAGAGTGGTTAAACTCCTTTTAAAGTGAGTATTGTAAAAAGAGACTTTTTGTGTGGACGCCGGTGTGGGAGAGGCAAGGCTCCCCATATCACATAAGTATTAGCATAAGGAAGGAAGAATTGGAGTAATGAAGATTTCTGGTAAGTAATCTAAAGATAAGAACATTTCACGGTACCCCTGTTTTGAATAATTGCACTAACATATCCTAAATGTATTATACCATAGATCATAAAATGAATACTTGCATATATGCCCACAATAAAATTAAGACCTGTATTACCGTCATGCAAATTCCTGATGACATTTTCTAAATGTATTTTCATACCTCCAGTGCTCAACTTTTTCATTTGTCTGACAACTAAAACTTTGATATAAATGCGGAAAACCGTATCAATTAAACGAAAATGGAACGCATTTTTATACTAAGCCCGAACAAAAGATACAAACGCTGACGTGCAGTGAGGTTTATCATTAAAGACATTAAGTAGTGTCTTGACAATAACCATAATTAAAGTTGCCACTGCTTTGACCTGATTAAACACTGAACAATACTTCTGCCACTCTAAGACTACCTTAGGCCAGTGAGCATCTGATAATACATAATATCTTTTGGCAGCCAAGTTAATTACAACATAGCTGACTGCATTTGTTTAGCGAGGAAATATTTAAAGAAACTAATGTAAGAAGTAACTCTAATCACATCTGCCAGAATAATTTTGAATAATTCTAACAAGCATATCTAATATATCAGCAATACAGGCTACCCCTTTTTGATGCTTTTCCTCCTTACTAATCATAGATAATTTTGGCTTCACAGGTTATACAGAGATGTGGATTAGAAAAATTAAAATGTCCAGAGATGAACATGGAGGGTGTGATAAAGTATCATTTTCTGTAACAATTAACAGATGGTTGGGTGCAGTGAGTGTACAAGCACTTGTTATTTTGAAAAGCTAATGAAAGCTACTGTCAAGCTGGACCTTTTCTTCCACGTTGGCACATTTTGGAAGAGGATATAACATCCATTAAAACTCATTAACTGCCAAAATCCATCAGTTTCTTTCTCTGTTAAATGCCACTAAATGTAATCAAAGTCGGTCGTTTTAATATTTGTTGGATTCAATTATGCCATACAGTTATTGAGCGCCTGTGGAATACAAGTGTAATATAAAGGTTTTTGTATTGCATAAAGGTACCTTTATGACGTTAATAGTTAATATTTTTTTACAAGAATATGCTTAAGTGTGGTTAAAAAAAAGAATTATTATGCCCCAGTTCACAAGTGCTCAAACTATCGACCTTAGTAGGATGACAGTCTGAGTCGACCTTGCTGGGATTCAAATGCTTTGTAGGCCCAAGTTTTCCTCTTTTTAGCAGAAATGGGTATAATGATGAGGTCATGCCTCAATGTTAGTTCGAAAGAAAGTGCTGCGCTAAACCTGAACATTTAATCAAGAAACAGTGGTAAAGGGCTCGCTTCGGCCGGGACGTCTATTTTGTTCCAATTAGGCTTTATGGACACAATAGAAAATGATGAGCAGGATATTATTGTATAATTAATAATTCGATTTTAACTTTGAGAAAGAAAATATTATGGCAGAGTGACTGGGTTAATAGGGGGTGGAGGGCAATCAGGATATTTTCTTACATTTAACAATCGAAGTGCAAGCACTTAAGCAGTACAGCGATGCCCTTAATTACGGGAACTTGGCATAGGGCAGGGCAACAAGGCATCTTGCTGTGCTGTCCTACACCAAAGTGAAATACATGCACTGTATTTATGCAATATGGTGCATTACTGTCCTTTCTCCATGTGATGGCGCCGTTTCGGCTGCCTAGCGCCAACGCAGACCGGCTTGCACCATGGTGCAAGGGCAGGGATGTTGTAAGGATTCTAGGGACCTGGGGCAAAATGTATTTTAGTGGCCCCTGTTTAGAGCAGCTTTGAATTAAGATCAAATTTCAGCTCTTTCATGCCATCTTTGGTCGGGTCACTGACAATGCACAGGCACACTGCAAATTCTAAAGTTATTAAATCTAAGACTCAGGGATAGTGAGTTGTGTTTTCAATATAGTAACAGTAGCAGCTAACTAATATTACTACAAATAATCTCTGCGACACCCTCCCATGTCTCATAAGTGAGGTTCTGTTTTGATCTAAAAGAAACTTTTTATAGATGTTGCATGAAACATAAACAAAAAATGTCTCTGCAGAGTGTCTGCAATAGAGTCTGTAATAGACTCTCACATATCACTCACATTAGAAATAAATTAAAGGGAAACAGTGTTTAAAACAATCTGTTTAGGAATTCCTCAAAGTAATCAGGGCAAGACTTTCTGCAGAACAGAGCAGGCTCCATCAGGGGGCCTCTGAAAGGTACTGAGGACATGGCCCAGCGCCCTCTTTGCCATGTTTTAAAACGTCTTCCTGCAAGGGTGCCTGTGTTGTCGGCAGGATTGTTTTTGTGCAGGAAGTGTTTTCCTCATTCTATGTGAGCTGCACAATGCAGCACACACAGAAAGATGAAACAAAGAGGATGTTAGAACTGGGGGTCTCTAGTTGGCAGAGGTAGGTACCTTTGACCAAATAGGGACCCTTGCTTCTAAGTCAGGGAAAAGGGATTACACTACTGGATAACCACGGCTCACCCCCTGGGTAGCTTGGCACGCGCAGACAGGCTTATATTAGAGGCAGTTTGTTAAGCATTTGTGAAAACATACATTAATACAGTGAAAACACTACAGATGGACACCACACCAGTTTAGAAAAAGTATTCTTTACATAGACTTAACACAAGACCACAAACGACAAAAATCCACAATACTGAACTCAAAATAGAGTTAAAGATGGTAGAAGTCACTTAGTTCAAGTTAATGATAAATGCGCCAAAGTTCTCACAAAAGTTCCTGGATGCATAACGCAAAACAAACAAAAGGTTTGCAGGGATGGAGATGTGTCGGTTCCTTACTTTGGGGGAGATGATGCTTGCGCAGAGTAGGGGATGCGTCTTGGTCCTTACCGGAGGGAATGTGATGCATTGATTCTTGTACTGCATTCCGGTTACGATGCGACAAGATGGCGCCTCGATGCGATGAGACTATACGATGCGATAAGATGGCGTGACGTGAAGACGATGCGTGCACGCCCGGCAGCCGTGGGTTGAACTCTGTAACTTTGGAGCCGCGACAGGCCCTGCGACACGCTTTTCCGGTGATGCAACTGCGACCTCTGCAGTGGCAATACGCTTCTCCGGTGATGTGTTGGGTAACAGCTTTGACGAAGGCACGCTTCTCTGGTGATACGCCGTGGCCTCTGCGGTGACGACACGCTTCTCCGGTGATGCGACAGCAACATCTGCAACTGCGACACGCTTCTTCTTTGTTGAGTCGCACTTCCAGCTCCCAGCGACATGCAGGCTTCTGCAGACAGAATTCCCAGCAAGGAAATTCAGAGGGGAGCTGGTGGTGAAGTCTTTTGTCCCTGAGACTTCAGGAGGAGGCAAGCACAAATTCAAGCCCTTGGAGTAATATTCTGTAAGATGATGAAAGTTCTTTTAAAGTTCCTTCTCCTCTCCTTGGCACTGAAGACACCACTGTAGGCCAACCCAGCAACACAGCACACTGGCAGGGGGGCAGTCCAACTCCTACAGTTTCCCTGGTTCTTCTCCTTGGCAGAGGTTTGTCTTGTTGTTCCAGAAGTGATCTAAAGCCTTGGGGTCTGGGTCCCCATATTTATACTACTAAATCCCTTGTCCTCTAAAGGCAGAGGGGTCTGCACCTAGTCCAAACCAGTTCTGTGCAGTCTTGGAGCACTTTGTTTACAGGACTCCTTCTTTCCTTTGGCAGGGTGGGCCAGGGACAACATACGCACCACAGCAGGTGGAGCCAGCATTGTGGAAGGCAGGCACAGCCCTATTCAGACCCAGGTGCTGACTCCTCCCACCACTCTACATGCGGATGGGTCTATTTAGCCCTGTGCTGACTCACCCTGTCTCTTGGAATCCCCAGCCCCTGTCACTCAGAAAACCAGACACACAATACACAAGCTAGCAGAGGCAGGCTGGATGGTTATGTAAGAAGATACCTAATTTCTAAAAGTGGTATTTTCAAACACAGGATGTTAAAACCAACTTTACTAAAATATGTATTTTATCATTCTGAGTTCAGGCATACTAAACTCAAATTTCTACCATGTTCCCTGGGTCAGTTAGGATTACAAGATGATATAATCAAACTGCCAATTCTAGCATATGGGGACTGGTAGCCTTGCAATAGTGAAAAACGAAAAATGCTATAATTCACTATTAGGACATGCCACACACACCAGGGCATGTCCTACCTTATACTTACAATGCACCCTGCCCTTGGGCCTACCTTAGTGGTGTCTGATCTGAAGAAAAGGGAAGGTTTAGGGACTGGTAAGTGTGTGCACTTACCCAGTCAGCATGGTAGTACTAGACTGAACACAGGCTCTGCAATGGCAGGCCTGAGACACACTTTACAAGCTGCTTCTGTGGGTGGCACAACCAGTGCTGCAAGCCCACCAGCAGCATTTGATTTACATGCCCTGGGCACACATGGTGCACTGTACTAGGGTCTGACAAGTAAATCAAATAACCCAATCATGGAGTCACTAATCAATACATCAAATTAACATAGGGAGCACTTGCATTGTGGCACTGAATAGCAGTGGCACAGTGCCCAAAGCATCTAAACTAGCAAAACATATCAAAAACAGAGGAGGCAATCAGTAAAAAATGGAAGGGAGACTCACGCCAATGTTATCAGGTCTAACAGAGGAGAAATAAAGATATTTCTCCTTATTATTCCTCATCTCGGAGGAGTAAGGATTTGGCGCTTCCCCAGGTTTACCTGATCTTGTAAATCTGGGGCAGCATCAAATCGATGGGTGTTGTATGGAAAAACCCACTACAATGCCCATGGAATGCCACCCGAGCGCAGAGTAAGGCAACGCAGCGATTTGCAGGTTTGCCTTTTTCCATATGTATGAGGCTATCCAAAGCCACGCGTAGTGGCTTTGCGTGGGCTCAAAGATATGATTTAGTAATCTGCACAACCGGAGTGTCACAAAAAGTGACTCTACGGCAGCACAGAGGGCTCATAAATAAGCCCCTGAATGTCTACGTTTTTCGAGTGTTTTGCTTGCATTTCAGACATAAAAGGCGTTACAATTCCTGATGCTTGACTTGTTTGAAGGGGCCCAGGTGAGGACATAACACAATGTGGCAAAACACAATGGGGCAAATATATAAAGACTTTACACCACAACAAAGTTGCACAATGAGGAGCAAAGTCTTGATGAGGGATTTACTTTCCTGGGTGTTGGACCTGTCAGCCTTAGGGTGCTCTCCCCCAACAGTTTTGCCCTTTTAATCTCCCACTTTGACAATACATTTTTGTTGAACTCAGGACTCTGGTAACCTTACCACTGCTAAGCCCCTAAAAACATGGTGAACATTGGGAACCCCCCTTATAAGGGGATCTAATAAGACCTTCGGACCTGGGACCTAATAAGTATGTCATGTTTGGTATAGTTAGAATCATAGCGGGGAGCCCTCTCTAGTGATATATGGGGTATGGGCACTACTGCTTTAGAAATTCCACTTTTAGAAAGTGGACTGCACTTAGTTTTTGCCCTGCAGACTCCCCGCTCCCATCTGCATGCTGATAGCCTTCCTGGGCTGTGAGGAGGGAGTGGTGATTCACACCTTTACACTTGGATAGGCCAGGCCCGGCTGCCCCACAATAGACTTAACAAACCTGCCTTTTTCACTGTAGACAGCCAGGAGCCAGATCAGGGAAGGCAGAACCCACTAGACCCTTCCAGAAGCTTCTACCCCCTTCTAGTGACTAGGCACCAGGGTATAAAAGAGAGGCTACTGGCCACACGTTTTTGTTACACTGCTGGATAAAGAGGAAACTCTGTTGGAGTACAGACTGCTGCGCTAGGAGGATTGCCACTTTGCTGAGGTTGACTGCTCACAGGAACTGCTGCCCCAACTTGCTGAGCTGCCCTACTGCCTCCTGATCTTGCCCTGCCAGAGGGGAACTGGAATAACACCTCCAGAGTTTCTCCACAAGAAGATTGACTGATCCCCTGGTCACTGGGATCACCAGGACAGCAAAGACTCCAAGGACTATCCCTGCAACGCTGTGTAACTGCCTTGCTTTAAAAAAAGGACAACAGTGTTTTGTTTTTAGAACCTGCCCCTGCAGCGCTCTGGGAGCAACAAAGTCCCAAGGACTGCCCTGCAATGATGCCCTGGAGACTGCGATCGTCCCAGGGGCTTCTGGATCGTCACCGCTGCTGGCGCGGGTGACTCGTTATTTAAATTGCCCCCGAAATCACCGCCGATGGCTGGCCTGAGTGAAAGCGCATCAGAATCACCCCCCGTAACGTTGTGAGCGGGTGCCTACCCTCTGCTGGGGACTGCCGTGACCCTGCCCTGTCACCGCCGGTCCCGGGTCCACATTAGGGCCAATATCAGAGGAAGCCGCTCCAAGCCCCCTGGTAATCTCATGAACGTTGGCCTAAGAGATTTACAGAACCTGCAAGTTTATTCCCTTTTTACAAAACTTTACAAAATCTTTTAAGTAGTTTGGAGGACGTTTATTCTCGAAGACTTCCGAATGAAGTGTGGATCATGAGAGGTGTGACCCAACTCACCAGAAGACTCCTTAGAACCGCGAATAAAGTCCTTCCTAACCACCACCACCCTGTTCAAATTCCAAATACGGTGGTCAGCAGTCTCGATGGCATTGTTGAAAATCTTAATGACCTGAATAGGTTTCAAAAATGCCTCAGATGACCTCCTCTTGCAGGGATTACTTTTCAAGACCCAATCTCTAACTTTCACAACTGTTTTCTTTACACATTTCTCAAAAGCATGAAGCTTTTTTCTAGTTTCAATTCTCTTGGACTCAGCCAACCTCCAATCACTCTTTTCATTTTCAGTATGTCGATCCGGTTGCATATCATTCACCCAAGTTGGCATAACCAAAGTGTTTGCGCACCTACCCCTAAACAACTCAAACAGGGTTCTTTTGGTGACGGCATGGGGAGATAACTTATCATTTTCAACTTTTTTATAAACTTCTGTACGCCAATCCAAACTTGGAGACTTGGCCATTTCAATAGTTTCTTTGAGCACACGATTAAACCGCTCAACCATTCCATTGGTCTCTGGGTGATATAATGATGATTTCATGTGCTTAATACCATGTCGAGTTAAGAATTCTTCCATTTCCCTGGAGACCAACTGTACACCATTATCCGTAAGAATGGTGTTGGGTATGCTCTCTCTAGCAATGAGCTTCTCCAAAAATACTTTAAAATGTTTTGTTTCAATTCCTCGTGTTATGGCTATTTCAGTCCACCTTGAAAAGAAATCAACAGGAACAAGTATATACCACTCTGTGCCAGAAGAACGGATGGGGCCAACTATGTCTAGTCCAACCTCCTTCCATGGACCATCAGGGCAGTTCATTATGACCATGGGTTGTACCTTAGGTTTGGCCCCTCACTCAAAGCACATTGCATACAATCCTTAATATTCAGTTCTACCTGTAAATCCATGCCAGGCCACCAATGAGACAATCTTAGTCTTTCCTTTGTCTTAGAAATTCCCTGATGTCCAACATGTGCCAATGAAATAAGCTCTTCCCTAAGAGAATTTGGATGAATAAGCCTCACCCCCCTGACAAATAAACCACTTTGTTCTGACAGTTGATCCCTCACATGCCAAAACGTTTCCATATATTAATCACCTTTGGATTTGACTTTCCAACCGGTATTAATACACTCTAGAACCTTTAATAAATCTTTGTCAGCATACAAGGCTTTTTCCCATCTCTCTTTCTCAATGATGCATCCCTCAATAGCGCACACCATTTCTTCATCTTGTACACGCTCATCATCAGGGTAGACATCGTTTCTAACAACTAGGCGAGATAAAGCATCTGCTACTTTATCCTCTACACAAGGTAAATACTTTATATCAAAATTATAGTCTTGTACAGCCCCAACCCATTTAGTGATTCTGACAGCATCAATACCCCTTTTTTTTTTAAATTTCACACAATGGCTTGCGATCGGTTCTGACCTCAAACACGCCTCCCCACAACAGATTTTTCAGTTTCTTCACTGACCAGTAAACAGCAAGAGCTTCTCTCTCTACCACTGAATATCGCAACTTAGCATCCGACAAGCTTCTTGACAAAAAGAGTATAACCTCATCATGCCCCTGGTCTCTTTGCAGAAGAACAGCTCCTAGACCTTTCAGGCTGGCATCAGTTATCAAGATAGATTTCTTCTCTAGGTCAAAACTACTCAATTTAGGTGCTGAGCTTAACTTTTCCTTAAGAATGCAAAATTCACATTCACAATTTTCGCCCCAAACAAATTCACACCCTTTTCACAACAAAGCCCTCATGCGGACACATAA
Organism: Triturus cristatus; assembly: GCF_964204655.1. Taxonomy (NCBI): domain Eukaryota; kingdom Metazoa; phylum Chordata; class Amphibia; order Caudata; family Salamandridae; genus Triturus; species Triturus cristatus. Next base: position 893,733,025 of record NC_140582.1, on the reverse strand, counting down.
TGAGGCAAAACCATGAATACATTTACTATAATATTCTACCATTCCTAAAAAACTCATTAGCTCTTCTTTATTTGTAGGTGAAGGCATTTTTTGTATGGCAATAACTAAATTTTCTTTCGGCAAAACACCACCCTCAGAAATTGTATGACCTACATAATCAATAGATTCTCTTCTGAACTTGCATTTCTCAATTTTGACGGATAACTTAAATTTGTCAAGTCTAGTTAACACACTCAATAGTCTCGTGTCATACTCCTTGTTCTCCAACCTAAAAACCAATATATCATCCTGATATACTCTAAGCCCAGGAAGTCCTATCAAAACATTTCCCAACGCCGTCTGAAAAACTGAGGCCGCTGAGACCAAACCAAAAGGTAGTCTAACAAAACGGTACGGGCCATAAGGAGTAACAAATGCTGTCAAATCTTTTGTCTCCTCATCCAATCTAATCTGGTGATATGCAGACTTAAGGTCTATTGTGCTAAACACCCTTGCCCCTTTTAACAGCATTAACATATCCGCAATTTTCGGTAGAGGATACCGGTCCACCACCACATTTTTGTTTAACTCCCTAAGGTCCACACAAAGACGAAGAGAGCCATCAGCTTTTTTGATGGCTGCAACCGGAGCACGCCATTGGGTTGCCTCAATTTTCTCAATGATGCCATCTTTTTTAAGGCGTTCTAATTCTGTTTGCACTTGTTCTCTGACTGCTACAGGGACGTTTCGTACCATACAACACACTGGTTTAGCACCATCTATCAAACGAATGTGATGAATGTAGTTTTTTAGACAACCTAAAGTTTCACAAAACACATTTGGAAATTTTTGTGTCAACATTTGTGTAAAAATCTTAGTTGGATCACTATCTATGACAGAAATAGACTTAGAGTTAAAATTCTCTTCCAGTATAATGGATGGTGATGCATTTGGGTCTAAAATTGCACCAAGATCCCTCTGGTAACTCAATATACTGTCACCTCTCTGTGATATATACATTTTAGCATTGGTCAATCTGTTTTTGTAATCAAGCAAACCCCAGAAATAACCAAACAATTTAATTGGCTCACCTCCATCTGCGAAGGGTCTAATGTCAGGACGATAAACCTTACTTTTCTCTTTAATTTCTTTGAGATAAAATTCCTTTGAGATTATGGTGATCTTGGCACCTGAATCAAAGAGAACATTCGTGGGTTTGCCTTCCACTAGAATTTCATCAGTTGGAAAATTCTTTCTTACCCCATTTTGGACAACTTGTACCTGAATTTGACCACAGTCAACCTGGTCGAAAGATTCATATACATCATCCACATCACAATCTATTTCACTAACCTTCCCTTTGTAAGTTCTACATCTACACACAACAGAAAACCTTTTCTTTTACACTTAATGCAGGTGGCTTTCCAACCTGGACATTGTTTGTCATTTGCAAGATGGCCCATCTTTCCACAGCAGAAAGCATTTTGCTTGAGAGAAATTGAACTTACAATTACTCTCAGAAAGTGTTCCTTTCTTTTTAACTTCTTTATGTCCATTAATTTCTTTTGGAGTTTCTTTAATAACTTGCACAGAATTTTTATCTTTTCTTTCACAATCTTTATTTATAACCTCAACACATTTTAAAGAATGTTCAATCCTTTTTGCAATAACAACTACATCATCTAAGGTTGGATCATTCTTTTGCCATAGCTCTTCCCTGACATGATCGATGCTATAACCCAACATAAATTGGTCTCTAATTCTTTCATCAAGAGTGGAACCAAATTTACACGAAGACGCTAACTTCCTGAGATATGTCACATAATTATCAATCGTTTCATCATCTAACTGAGATCTATGACAGAAGTGATACCTCTCAAGAATAGTACAGACCTTTGGTAGATAATGCTTATCTAATTTATCTATGCATATTTCGTATTCATTAAGGTTACGATCTTCAAGGTCAGGAAGATGGTCAAAAACCTCCTGACCTTCAGATCCCAAGCAATGTAATAACATAGCTGTCTTCCTCTCAGCACTCAAAGAAGATCCGCAAACCCTGGCATACCTTTCAAAAACCTTACGCCATTTTAGCCATTTTATGGGTGGATCCCCAGGTGATGACAAAAAGAACGGAGGTGCAGTCACGTTTTGCATTTTAAAAAAAATCTACAACAAAAAACAACAACAACAGAATGCAGAAAACTGAAGGTGTTAGAATAAAGTCAATAAATGTTGGATGTGCACATAAAAGAAACTCTAATAAGAATACTACTGTTAAAGAAAGTAGAAAGTCACTATATATTTTTCCTTAGATAATATAAATAGTAACAGTAAAAGTGTATGTGTCACTGATGTGGCACAAAATTAATTCCTCTTTCCGCCTTCTTTAATTTAAAATAAATATATAAGGAGTATTTACATTTCAAATGTGCGTGTCATTGATGTAGCACGCAAAACATTGATCTTGGACGAGTGTGCGTGTCACTGATGTGGCACGCAAGCTGTTGTTTTCCAAGAAAGTGTGCGTGTCACTGATGCGGCATGCAAAACGTTTATCTTGAGTGTGCGTGTCACGGATAAGGCATGCAAACTGTTGTATTTCGACTAAGTGAGCGTGTCACTGATGTGGCACGCAAAGCATTTAACTTGAAAAAGAGTGTGTGTCACTGATGTGGCACGCAAGCTGTTGTATTCCGAGCAAGTGAGCGTGTCACTGATGTGGCACGCAAAGTGCTTAATTTGAAAAAGTGTGCGTGTCACTGATGTGGCACGCAAGCTGTTGTCTTTCGGTGGTTACTTACCAGGCAACCTCAAAGATGGCAGTCACGTATTAGGCACTGGCATGGGACGCACGATGACGTCAGAAGAAAAGACGCTCGTCGAAGGAAGATAATGATACTCTTGGAGCGAGAGGCGTTTCTTGCTCGAGGACGTCTTTCAACGCCAGCCACAAGGTAGGAGACAAACAAACTCTTCATTTAAACAATGCGCTGATATGCAAAGATCCGGAGGCTGATTTAAAAGATGCCTTGAAATTAGGGGTGGGCGGAATTTGCAAAATTCACTTTCGCAAATTATCGCGAACATTATAAAAATCTCCGCAAACGTGCGGAAATATCGCGAAGATGCAGAAGTTTTTTTCCTGCCCGTTCGCTGTATTTTCTGCGTGGTCGCGGCTCGCCATCTTTTCACTTGTCTCGCGGTGCATGATCGCGGAAAGAAAGACATGATCGCGCGACGAATGACGTTACTGCGGGTGCGAACTGTCGCGAGAAAGCGCAAATGGCTACCAACAATTCAACATCTCGTGGAGAATGCGACCGGATCGGGAAAACTTGTCAGCGAACGCAGGGATTCAGGTAAGGCGATCGCGCGCACGCGAGAATGTATTATTTTACAGCGCAAGCAAGCCAAAAAATTCCGGTAAGATGCGGATTGCGGAAATTTTGACATTTTCGCGCTCTCCGCGGAATGCGAAAATGTCAAATTATCGCAATTTCCGCAAGCGGAACCGAATTTTAGCCCAGGCCTACTTGAAATGCCTTCATGCACAAAATATGCACATAACTCAACTCACCAGCATCAAAGTACAATCACTCAAAAGCGCAATCTTTCATCCAAAGTGAATGTCTCCATACATTAGAAAAGACTTAAATCTTGGGTTAAGCAATTTTTTTAGTGTGCTCCAGAAAACCAGCCTTCAAGTAGATGCAGTATTTTAAATTGAACACACTGCATCGCAAGTGAAAATGACACTGTGCTCATCTCATATAAATGTCTGCAGTCATTCGTTTCAAATGCCACCAGTGTTTGTCTTCAGTTTGTAGATAAAGACAACAATTCCACAGAGCATTAAATGGATGAATTTAAATATAGCTATCTTCCTGGTTAAAAGCAAAAATAGGCCAAAGGATGAAATGAATTGAGCATAAAGTAACACAGTACCTTAAATATGCAGGAAGTAGAAATCACTTTCCTTTAAAATTGTTATTGAAGTAGTGATGGGATCCTTCCTAGAAGAGTAGAACCATCCTCTGTCGTGAAGTGTAAGAATCCAGGTACACAGTGTTGAAGTAGAAATTTGGTTTATTCCAGGAGAGGATCCCATCCACAAATAGGCTTTCACAAAGATCCAAGCCAGGCTCTAACTGATCTCAGAGCAGACTTACATCATTAACACGCTCTAGCACCTGGCAACAAGTGCAGAACCTTAGGATGCCACACCGACACTATACTGTGCTGATTTGGGAGCTGGCATGTTTAATTTCTCCTGTACACTTGAGTCACGGGCGGGAATGGCTCCAGTGACATGAGGGTGGGAAAGCACTCGCCTCACTCCTTGGTCTGGTAGTAAGTCCCGGGGAGATGGGGATCCCTGGGCCTAGTCCAATTGCATCAGGCGCCAGGCGCCAGGATCCCTGGGGCTGAAATTAAATGTGAGGAGGGGGCCGCACACACTCCGCTTGTCAATGAAATTCAAATTACTGAGGATGAGTCAAGCACTGGGGGATCGGCCCTCCCTAGAGAAATATCAAGGATATGCTGCAAAGCATCATGGGTACCGGGCCTCTCATGTGTTTTTTCCAGCCTGGTGAAAGAAAATGCTTCTGGTGGCAGCTATTGGCATCAGGAACATTTTCTTAAATGCCTCCTGGTGTCTAAAGGTGAATTTTTGTTGAGGAGCTTGAGTTTGCTCTTTCCTTGCCAGACCCATTCTCTGCTTAGGCTCCTGATGGTCTCTCCTACTTGGGGGAATCTTCCACAGCCAACAAACAGAACACCGTTGCTGCAGCCCTCTCCAGGTCCCACAGCCTTCTGGCTCTTTGCAGGGAACCTGTTCATCAGAGGAGTCAAGGGACAGTCCAAAGAAGGCCCATGGAAACCCTCCATGGTATTCCAGCAGGTCCATTCCCCTTACTGTTCCTTTGAGGGCATGAGGGGGCCTGCATCACTGGCCCTGGACAGACCCCTCCTAGTTCTGGATGCCAGCTGATGTTTCAAAGTTCAAAAATTCATCTTTTCAGAGGTTCAGGGGTCTTCTTTCATCCACCTTGGCATGGTGCCACATCCCCAAGGACATTGTCTTCTCAAGTGTCTCTTCATTGTGCAGGGGTTTTGAGTGGTTGTGGTAAGTTCTGTAAGGTTGGCATCTCTGACCAATGCTAGGGTACTACATCATCTATCCACACCGCCTTCATTCTACTGCACAGCATGGTGTGACGTTTAAACATTGCGACTTCAAGTGGTCTATGTATAGAACTCCCTGGGGTCATTCAGCCTGCCCCAACTGACACAGCTACAAGATCCTTTCCAACCAAATTCCCATCAAAGTTGTAAAGTGGACACATCATATATGACAAAATCAATCATCGCTGTCTTTTTAGCTAGCAGCACTTTCTTGGTCTGCTTCCTGGAAGTCTGCTCTGTCAAGGGTGCAACAATGCTGCCATACCCCTGGACAAAACTCCTGTAATACCCAGTGAGTCCTAAAAAGGCTTTCACCTCTGTCTGGGTTATGGGGGGTTCCCAAGTCAAGATGGTTTCAATCTTGGTCTGGTGGAGTGCCACCTGGCCGCTCCCAACGTGGTGTCCTAAGTACACCATGGAACCCTGCCAGATCTGGCACTTACTCGCCTTGATCCTGAGGTCTGCCCTCCGCAGCGCCATCAACACTTCCCAGAGGTGGCGCAGATGTTCTTCCCAGCTGGCGCTGAACACTGCAATGTCATCTAGGTAGGTGGCACTGAACTCTTCCAGTCCAGCCAACACCTGGTTGACCAACCTCTGAAAGGTGGCAGGGGCATTCTTCATCCCAAAGGGTATCACCCGGAACTGGTAGTGCCCATCTGGTGTGGAGAATGCTGACCTCTCTCTTGCCCCATCAGTCAAGGTGATCTGCCAGTACCCAGATGTTAAGTCAAACGTGCTGAGGTTCCGGGCAGCCCCTAACCGATCGATGAGCTCATGAGCTCTGGGGATGGGGTGCGCGTCAGTCCTCGTGAGTGAATTGAGCCCTCGGCAGTCCACACAGAACCGGAGTTCTGGCGTGGCACCCGGTGTCGCAGCCTTTGGGACCAAGACGACTGGGCTGGCCCATGGACTGTTAGAGGACTCAATCGCCCCTAACACAAGCATTTTGAAGACCTCCTCCTTAATGCAAGCTCTCACCCTGTCAGTCACCCTGTAAGTTTTGTGCTTCACAGGAGTACTATATCCAGTGTCCACATCATGGATGCACCAATCAGAGACACTGGGGACCAAGGACAACAGATCAGAAAACTGTCCCTGCAACTGGCGGCAGTCATTCTGTTGCTCAGGGGTCAGGGTGGAAGAGAGGTTTACACCATCCACTGACCCATCTTGCTCTGTCGCTGACAGCAGGTCAGGAAGAGGCTCAGTCTCCTCCTCCATTCCAGCCTCTGTCGCTAAGAGCATGCCCACTTCGGACCTCTCCAAGTGGGGCTTCAGGCGGTTGACATGCAGGACCCGCAAGGGGTTCCTGGGAGACCGCAATTCTACCAAGTAGGAAACAGGACTCTTGCGCTCCACCACCTCAAATGGTCCGGTCCACTTATCCTGGAGCGCACAAGGCTCCACGGGGGCCATGACCCACACTTTCTGACCAGGCTGACTCTCTACTATAGTGGCATTTTGGTCATACCACTGCTTCATCTCCTCCTGGCTGGCTTCCAGATTCGCCTCAGCGAGTTGCCTGAAATGCCTAGTCTGGTTCCTGAAGGCCAGCATGTAGCTATATATATCCTGGGGAGGTTTCCTGGGAGATTGCTCCCAGCCTTCCTTGACCAGACTCAGAGGTCCTCTCATGGGGTGGCCATAGAGAATCTCAAAGGGGCTGAATCCTAGAGATTTCTGTGGCACCTCACGGTAAACAAAGAGCAGGCATTGTAAGAGGACGTCCCACTTATGCCTCAGAGGTTTCTCAAGACCCAGAATCATGGCTTTTAGGGTTCGGTTGAACCTTTCAACCAACCCATTTCCTTGGGGGTGATAAGGAGTGGTGAACTTGTAGGGTAACCCACACTCCTGCCACAGGGACTTCATATACTTAGAAATGAAGTTGGTACCTCGGTCAGACACCAACTCTCTAGGGAATCCTACTCGTGAGAAAATTCCCATCAGTGCCCGTACCACCACGGGGGCTGTCACTGTCCTCAGAGGAATGACTTCCTGGTGCCGGGTGGCATGGTCCACCAAGACCAGTATGAACCTGTTACCCATGGCTGTCTTGGGGTCCAGTGACCCCACAATGTCAATACCCACCCATTCAAAGGGAATGGCTGGAGAGGAGCCTTTCGCTTCCTCCCACTCTTTCCACTTGCCTGGCAAGTCTGACATGTCCTGCAATGAGTGTCTGAACTCCTGCACCTTTGGGGCCAATAAAAGTGGGTGACAAGCCTCTCAAAGGTCTTGTCCTGCCCCAAATGCCCTGCCAATGGCACATCATGAGCCAGCCCCAGTAGGAAGGCTCTGAAGTGCTGGGGTACCACCAGCACACGGGCTGACCCAGGCTCAGCAATCTTAGGCTCACTATACAGGAGACCATTCTCCCAGTATATCCAATGTGATCCAGAATGATCACCTGCTTCCTGGTTTGCAGCCTGCTGCTGCAAACCCACAAGAGAGGGGTACTTGTTCTGCTCCTCACAGAACTCCTCTCTGAAAAGGTCCTCCTTCTTACTGCGAATGGGTCAGCTCAGGCAGGTCCCCCAGTTCAGCTACCTGATCCCTGGTAGGCTCTAGAGCATCCCCCTCAGAGTCTACTTCCTCCTGGGCCGTGGGAACTTTGTGGAATGGTTTCCCACACCCCCTGCCTCTTCTCTCTAAGGCAGGCACTTGGGCCTCCCTCTCAGGCTCAGGTCCGCTTGAGAACCCCTACTGGCTGCCATGGACCATGTGGTGACACACGCCCAGTCAGGCAGACCCAACATCTCCAAATGAGCACTCCGCTCCACCTCCTTCCAAGGTGAGCACTCCAAATCGTTCCCTAACATACAGTCAACAGGCATGGCGGGCCTCACAGATACCTGAAGAGTACCAGAGACCCCCCACTCAAAGGAAAACTGAGCCACCTTGCAGTGGCTATCTGTGTTGTCAGTGGCAACAACTGGATAGAATGCATTGGGGACAACCTGCACTTGAGATACCAGGTGAAACTAGACAGCTGTCAAACTGGCTCCTTTATCTTTAAGAGCCTCCACTGTATGGCCATTGATGGTCACCCGCTGACTGTACTTCTTAGGGTTATCAGGCAGTTGGGTCCTGGGGACCACCTCACAGTCTCCTAAATAGACAAGGGACATCTCTGCTGATGCCCACCCACCTTGAACACCCTTCTCCTCCTCTAGGGCTACACTTGCCATCTGCCGGGGCGGAGCACCAGTGGGTGCTGTCTTTCCAAACTGTGTGCACCGAGGCTCATTAGACTTATGGCCCAATTCTCCACACTTGTAGCACTTCAGGGTCCCTTGTGAACAGGGTTACCTCTCGGGCCCTGTGCTTCTTCTCAGGGGGAGGCTAGGAACCTTTCCCTTGGTTCCCTTGGGGATTACTTTGGGGCCCTTTATGGAACTCCCTCTGTTTACCCTTGTCTCCCCCAATCTTCTGCTGGGGACCCTGTTCACCTTTGGCCGAGTCTCCCACGTGACCCTTGTGGACCCGGGTACTCACCCAGCAGTCTGCCGCCTCAGCAAGCTTCCTAGGATTAGTCAGCATACTATCAATCAGGTGCTGGCGTGGCTCAGGAACACAATTACTTGACAAGTGCTCCCATGCAATTAAATCAAAGAGCCCCTCAAAATCATTCACTTTGCTACCCTTTACCCAACCATCCAATGCTCTGCAAAAGAGAGTTACATATTCTACCCAGGTACTTGACTCCACCTTCTTGCAATTTCTAAACCTCTGTCTATACAATTCAGGAGTCAACCCATACCTGAACATCAATGCTTCCTTCATGTGGCTGTAAGAATTATGACCATCAGAGGGCAAGTCTAACAGTGTATCCCGCCCCTCACTAAGGAACCGCCCCCACAACCCCGCTCCCCAATCCATCTCAGGGACCCTGTGGGAAGACATGGCTACCTCATAGGCCTGAAACCACTGCCCAATGTCATCATTCTTGTAAAATTCTTTCACCACATCTTTGGGAATATACACTCTAGCTTCCACAGGCATTGATGGTGTGCTGCCACCAGAGGGAGTAATTTCTAAGCTCCTGGCTTTCAATTCCATCTCCCTCAAACTCTTCTCATGCTCAAACTGCATCCTCTTTTCTTCCAGGGCCAATTTCCTAATTTGCAACTCAAATTCTAACTGCCCCTGCCCACTTAACTTGAGCTTGGTCAGCTCCATCTCATCCACCCTACACCTCTCCCTGTCCTCCAACTCCTCTGGAGACAGGCCTTTAACAGAAACACTGCTACCTATTGGGGAAGTTGCTCTCCTTCCCCCTGGACGCAATGGCCCACCCAGCTGCTCCTCTGCATTCTCAACCCCTTCCTTATCCTCAGGGGTACATCTTGCTGCGACCCAGGCCCTCAGCGCCTTCTGGTACTCCTTCTTCTTGGAGAGACCGGTCATTGCAACTTTGAATCTCCTGAAGTACTTCAGCTGTTTGACATTGTAGCATTCCAGTTTCTCCTCTTCCCAATCACAATCAACAGATGCTATGGATGTTGCTTTCTCCATGGTGGTTAAACTTGCCAGTTCCTTGCAAAAATAGAAAGTCCCAGAAAAAACAATCTACCAAAAGTATGTGGTCGCGTTTTGGTCTGCACTCACTAGTATGAATCACCAATCACTGTACGAGTCACATGCAAGTCCAAATCCTCACCACTGACCACCAATGTTAGATTTGGGGGTCTCTAGCTGGCAGAGGTAGGTACCTTTGACAAATAATGACCCTTGCGTCTAGTCAGGGTAAGGGGTTACACTCCTAAAATAACCCCTGCTCACCCCATTGGTAGCTTGGCACGAGCAGACAGGCTTATCTCAGAGGCAGTGTGTATAGCATTTGTGAACACATACAGTAATCAAGTGACAACACTACAGATGGACACCACACAAGTTTATATACAAAATAACTATTCTTTATATAGACTTATCACAAGACCACAAACGACAATAATCCACAATACTGCACTTAAAATGGTAGAATTAGCATAGTTCTTTTTAGATGTTAAAATGCGACACTTTGAGTTCAATGTACCTTAAGATGCGTAACGCAATACAACAAAAGTGTTTCAGGGTAGGTGATGCGTCAGTTCCTTACACGCAAGAACAGTGATGCGTTGGGTCCCTCCTGCTGCGTAGGGGATGCGCCGGTTCTTCTCTGCGAAGGGAGGTGATACGTCGGTTTCCTACTGGGATTCCGTGGCACACAGGCTCTGCAATGGCAAGCCTTAGACACACTTTACAGGCTGCTTCTGTGGGTGACACAACCAGTGCTGCAAGCCCACTAGCAGCATTTAGATTATCAGCCATGGGCACCCCTGGTGCACTGTACTAGGGTCTGACAGGTAAACCAAACCAGCCAATCATGGAATCACCATTCCATACATCAATTTACCATAGGGAGCACTTGAACTGTGGCACTGGATAGCAGTGGCACAGTGCCCAAAGCATCTAACACCAGCAAAAACACATGAGACAACAGCAAAAAATGGAAGGGAAACCCACGCCAATGATGCCAGGTCCAACACATCCCATTTTCATTTATGGAAAACGGGCTGCATTTAAAAGAAAATGCTTTATTGGAAAAGCAGTCACAGACATGGTGGTCTGCTGATCCCAGCAGGCCAGCATTCCTGTGAGTGCTGGCTATTCCCAATGTGTCTCAATTTGTGACCTGCCTCATGAATATTACTGAGACAAGTCATTTACGACCCCATGAGACACTGTTGTATATTCCATTTTGTGGGTCGCAAATTGCGAGTCACAAAAAAGGTTGCAATTTGCAAAATGGAATGGTCGTAAACCTGACCCAAAGCCACTGTCTTGTTATGTTCAGTCAAAGGTTTCAGTTATTTTAAACCTGTGCTCCACCCCTGGTAGCTGTAACACACAGCAGACAGGCTCAATTTTAAAAATCTGTAAAGAATTTAGAGGTACCAAAGATTACGTTATTTTAAAACTGAGCTCCACCCCTGGTAGCTGTGACAACCAGCAGACAGGATCAACTTAAAAATGTGTAAAGAATTTAGAGGTAAAAAACGCAAACTGTGCACACGTTAAATTCTGTGTATAATGCGTATTAGCATTTGTTCCAAAACATATCCATACAACAAAATAAATGAAGAAAGTGATGGACCACAGAAGAACAAGGTGAATTCAGTCTTTCAGTTTATGATGAATTTCAGATATTCCAGCCAGCCAACACGTGTTTCGTCACGGGGCACAAAAACCCCCGACTTCTTCAGGGCTTCTCTTGGTACGGCGAGTGTATCAGACCTTATACCTGGTGATAATTCCGACCCAGTAGGTCTTATGATTCAAACGGAACCGGAAGTATTCAAAATTGCGAGTGTGTAACACCGGTATAATCCGAAACACAAAGTTCGTCCAAGTAAAGCTGATTTAAATCTCTCAGAATCTTAAGACGAGTACATCTATCAGTCACCGCCCGGTTCTCTCCGCGTGTGATTACAAGTGTAATCGCAATTTTGAATACTTCCGGTTCCGTTTGAATCATAAGACCTACTGGGTCGGAATTATCACCTGGTATAAGGTCTGATAAACTCGCCATACCAAGAGAAGCCCTGAAGAAGTCGGGGGTTTTTGTGCCCCGTGACGAAATACGTGTTGGCTGGTTGGAATATCTGAAATTCATCATAAACTGAAAGACTGAATTCACCTTGTTCTCCTGTGGTTCCTCACTTTCTTCATTTATTTTGTTGTATGGATATGTTTTGGAACAAATGCTAATACGCATTATACACAGAATTTTACGTGTGCAAAGTTTGCGTTTTGTTCATATAGAGGGCCGCGGCCCACCACTAGAGAGTTTAGGGGTTTTTCTCCCTCTCCTGTGGCACCGTTTCAGATATATTTGAATTATTACGAGAATGTTAATAAAGAGAGTGCTCAGAAACTACCTGACAGAACAAATAATACCCCCTTGTTTGTTAATTTTAGGAATTTAGAGGTACCAAAAAAAGACAAAACAAAAACCCAAAACAAGTTTATAATAATAGAGAAAATTTGAATGAACTAAATGACACCAAAACATCAAAAGTCCAATAAGGGGAACTGGAGATAGAATTTGTAAAATATTTAGGAGAAGAAAACACCAAAAAGCATAAAGTACCAATGGTTGTCAATGGTGGCAATAGACCGGGACGTACCTGCAATTTGAGGCAGACTACGATGGAGAGCAATTTGGATACACCATGTAGGCAAGTTCAAAAAAGTTTCTAAGTTCCAATCTGATAAGGAACTTTGTGGTTTTCCGAGGAAAAACTCTTTATGCTGGACAAACCTGACTTGCAATCTAATGCGGTGGAACTGGTGTTCCGATATTTTTCATGTTTGGTCTCCTTAAAACTCTGGAGCAAAACGTTTTTTAAAGGTCTACATTTTTTGGGTGTCCCAAGAAGACAGGAGTAAACTTCTATGGCCACCATGATCTCATGAGGGGGGCTTAGAGGCCCTTGGGATGCAGTCAGATCGCAAATAGGTTTGTTTTGGTGGTGCCATATTTATGTGTGACATTAGCTAATGGGTATGACTCCGGGGCTCTCCCTAACCAATGCGGTAAAAGTTCCCAGTGGTAACCCTACCCAATTTGTTTCAGTAAACCCTATTTAACTTATTGCAAGCAGGCCCAAATTGCTATGTGTTAGGGCATTTTCAAGATGACAGTGGGCTCTACTCCAAAGGAATGCAGCTAGGGGCCTCCTCCTCACAGCAAACACGAGTGTACGGGCCACACCTATTGAAGGATTACCAAGCAGTAGGGAACCCATCCCTAGCATTGCCAAAGGGTCCATGTTTCCCATTGCACCAGGAGGAGGAACATCATGGGGAGGGAGCACACTGTTCAAGCCCCAGAATCTGCACTGGGTCCAATGAAGGCATCCAGGAAACCCCATGTGTCCCGTATTGTCAGTCACACACATGTCAGATGAGTTTCCCATTGTGACGGTGGCTGTCAATTACATACTTTACACCTTCCTAGTGGACACTGGGCACAAGATCTTGCCACAAGGAAGCACATTTTCCCCTATTGTGGGACACTATATGTAGAAGAGTAGGATCTGCTTCACATGGGTACCCCCACCTTTTGCTGGTGTTTTTCGACCTACGTCTGGCTGTGGCCCTGCTAATCAGGACCCCAGCCTAGCTGCTTCCTCTCTAAAATGGTTTCCATGTATCTTAGGTACATTTCTAATTGGATTCTGGAGTGCCTTACAAGCCCCTAGTATATGGTATACTATGTTCCTAGGGCATAGGTACCTCAGAGGCCTACCATGGGCTGAAGCATGTATTATGCCACCCCTGGGAAGCACTCCAAAATGACACCACAGGTCTGCTACTGCAGCCTGGGTAAGGTGGTGCTTGCACCCCTTACAGTGGTATAGGTTACCTATATCACTACCATTGCACACACATATACAACCTATAAGTCACTCCTATGGCAGGCCTTAACAATCCTGAAGGCAGAGTGCTTGGTTTTTATGTGAGAGGGTGCCCCTGCATGAGCAGAGCCCCTCTGCAGCATTCGGAGTACCTCCTCTGATGCTGTTTGTGGTGCAGCTCGACCATATACTCTTAAGTGCATTATAACCTTGTGGTAAATGCTATCTTTGCGATGGCTGCACGGAAACATGTCGTGTTTGGTGTCAAACGCTTTGGAATACTACACACCGCCAGTTCTGGCGGCGGGGGTAGCATTCCACCCTTCTAGAGGGAGAGACATGTTCACACTGGTCTAACCCGGTAGGCCTTTCTACAGCCCTGGCATCACAAAATGGATGCCTCTGCCACAGACACGGGTCTGGCCTCCTGCTGCTGACCGAAACTCCGGCAGGGAAGGCCTGGACAATAGGTTTCCTGTCCCAGGGAAGTGTAACCCCCTCCCCAGACAGGCAGATGTGTATTGGGGCTGGGCGGGAGCACTCTCTGGTGCTTTGAAGTCCTGCACTGGGGGCACACATGGTGTCCCTGTGCATAGTCCAGTTCAAACCGGTTGCAGGGGCTACCTGTCCCTGTTCTGGCGCAAAACTGGACAAAGGAAATGGGTGTAACCACCCCTCTTTCCAAACCCTCCCATAGGTGGGTCCCTAGAGTATGTCCAACCCCCAAAATTGGTATAAATATGAGAACCCAGTCCTTGCGACTTTAGATTATCCTGGATGAAACTCTGCAACATATATCCTGGACCTTCGACGTTCGACTTTAACTAGAAGACTGAAGAAATCTCCCTTGGGGTCAAGGAGTGACTCCCCTGCTTCGCAGTCACCAAAGAAGCAACTGTCCGGTCTGCATCGCTGAAGCTCCCGCCGGACACCAAGGTTTTTGCATCACCAGAGGCAGATTTCCAGACTTCCCCGAGGCTACCCTGAGTCCACAGCAAAGCTGAGGCCCATGGCTATCGTGGGTGACGTGGAACCATGACCCCTGGACACTGTGAACTTTTGCAGCAACATCATCTTCCTGGTCTTCCTCAAAGTTGTACTTTGGGCTCCGAGTAGCCCCAGCCTTGAGCATCTCCTGCACCGAAGATTTCTGGCCTCCACTCCACGAGTGACCTGTGGGCCAGTTTCCAGTGCGACCGCTTGAGGCTCCTTTGCGATTACTAGCCTGTTGGCTAGTGGGTCCCCACGAAGGCAACTCCTCTTCTAATTGGGCTTTCCTGGTTGCTCCAGATGTGCCCCGACTTACCCTCACTGGGTGAGTCCCCCAGACCTTGCTGGTCTTCACCGCAGTCCTTTCTCTGATTTCTAGTGACTTACCGTTGCCAAGGCTTGTTTGGTCCAATCTGGTCGCCGACACTGCAGCACTCGACAGACTTTGTGGGACAGCTCAAATCCAGCTCCTGGTTGTCATTGGTGCCTACTGGACCTCGTGGCTGAAGAGTCAAGGCACCTGTCAACTCACCTGAAGCACCCGACATCTGTGGACATTGGTCCATCCTGCCCTTGGTCACTGGTAAGTGACCCAGACTCTGTCCCCTCTGCTTTCAGGTTCCTTCCATCCTAGATCCAGGCTTGGATCGCTTCGGACACTTCTCCACTTCACAGCAGCAGCACTTCTACGCCAGCTTCCATTGAAATCGACGACGCAACCCGATACCGAAAGACACCTATGCACCCGGCTTCCCTGGATGAGGTAACACGAGTACACCAGTGCTCCCGTGGGTGCTAGCCTGAGAACTTTCTAAGTCCAAAAGGGTTTGGTCCTGACTCGAATCTAAGTGTCCCTAATCTTTAAATTTCCAACCGCAACATTGCCCATAGACGCTAACGGGAACCCGCGGTTGTGTTAACACACTGCACACGGCCCCCGTGGGTCCCCTGCAACACCACCTTGGGTGGTTCCTTGGGGTCCCAGCGATTCTACAGGCTCTAGGCCTTGTGTCTAGTTCAGTGGTGGTTCTTATACCACTTTATTGGTATATGGTTTGGTACGCCCCTAGGGCCCAAACCTGTATTTGTGCTATTACTGTTGATTGCTAGCTTGTAAATTAAGTACTTCGAACTCCAGCCTCATAAAGAGACTAGAGGGGTGTGATTTATCTTAAATACATATATTTTTAAATTTATACCTGGTGTGGTTGTCCTTTCATTTGATCATTCAAGAGATTATAGACTGGTAAAACAAGCTGCTTACATTCCTTCAAGACTTAGCCAGAAGGCTGCTCTCCATAGCTACCACTAGGATAGCTTTCAATAAATGTTGTCTTTGACCTATTCACCATAAGGGGTTGTTTGGACTGATACAGGGTGCCCACTTTAGCTAGTGGACAGCATATATCAGGCCAACTTCTCACACTATAGACAAACACACAGGTTTTCAGAAATCATGAAAAGGGTTCCATTACACCGAAATACTTGACTTAGAGATAGGTGGAAACCAACTGCGAGGTCAATTAGTATATCATCCTTCATCCCCTACCAACCTTCCGGGGTGAGATCTAATGAGTACATTAAAAATGATCATCCACTTCTCAGGGGATGGCGTCATGACTCGCTCAATCCCCGGGGTCTCCCACTTATGACCCTAAGACGCAACTTTGGTAAGGGTGATACAGTGGGGTCCTCACCAACTGACCAGGCCGCATCGCCAATGCCCCAGCACTATTAGGGAGACAAGTACAGCTGCCCAAGGAATTCTTATTCCGTAGGGAATGGCATCTAGTGTGGGAGTCCCCGGAGGAGGTTCTTGATGGCCTCTGATGACAATGAAGTCCAATGGGCATACGTCACTTTCCTAAACCCAGGTCTCCACTTACAGGACATATCAGACTAACAATTGTTCGTCTACTACCCAGAAGCCTCAAATATAGTCTTTGAAGATACAATAGTCATCAGAGTCAAACCCCAGTGCCTGTCATCATAGCAACATCGCTCATGGATCAAGATCACGCAGCTACCCCCACAGCTATGGTCAACTGGTCCACATGACGTGGGGCTCATCAGCACCGCAGAACCAGTTAGGATCACCCTCAGGGATGGAGCCATCCTCCCCAGGGTGAAACAGTACCCACTGTCCAGGCAAGCAGAGGAAGGCATAGCCCCCACAATACAGGCCCTCATCGATCAGGGAGTAGACGTGCAGGAGGTTTACCATGAAAAAAATTAAAGACAAGAGGTGCTTGGCAAAACAGGAACAATTGGTTTAATTAAACGCAGCAGCCCGGAGCGTAGGCAACAGAGTCGGAAGACTATCTCAAAGCACATTAGTTTCAGTCGTCATTTAATAAATTACACAAAGCATCCTAAAGTTATTTATGCATTCCTTTGGAGACAGAAATTTGGACCAAGTCATTGGGCCATAAATCCTGTTGTTTGATAAGAAGCGTAGGGAGCCCCAGACTTTGCTTGTACACAATGCAGGGCCAGTGGGTACGTGTCCAAATGACGTCATTGAGGGTTCCCTTGGATCACCGACGCGCAGGAAGCCATTTGCTTCCTGCGCGTCAGTGATCTAAGAGGTTAGTTTTGGGGCTGCGGAGGGGGGGATTTAAACGAAAGAGACATCGAGGGAAAGGAAAGGGTTTTCCTTTCCCTCGATGCCTCTTTTGTAGGGGTGGGCGGAAATTGCGAAATTCACTTTTGCAAATTATCGCAAAAATGTTAAAAATCTCCGCAAACACGCTGAAATATCGCAAAGATTCGGAAGTTTTTTTCCCGCCCGTTCGCTGTATTTTCTGCGTGGTCGTGGCTCGCCAACTTACCCACGCGGTTGCTCGCGGGCGCGGCCATCTTGTTTTCACTTGTCTCACGGTGCATGATCGCGAGAAGAAAGATGTGATCGCGCGACGAATGACGTTTCTGCGGGCGCAAACTGTCGCGAGACAGCACAAATGGCTACCAACAATCCAACATCTTGTGGAGAACGCGACCGGATTGAGAAAACTTGTCGGCAAACGCGGGGATTCAGGTAAGGCGATCGCTCGCACGCGAGAATGTATTATTTTACAGCGCGAGCAAGCAAAAAATTTCCGGTAAAATGCGGATTGCGGAAATTTTGACATTTTCGCTCTCTCCGCGGAACGCGAAAATGTCAAATTATCACAATTTCCGCGAGCAGAACGGAATTTTAGCACAGGCCTACTCTTTTGTGCATTCCTGCTGCACGATCGTGCGATCGTGCAGCAGGAATGCCCACTAGCGCCAGGGATTTTTAAAAATTTTTATTTGGGCGGTGTGTTGGTTGGGGGAGCGGCCCCTTGGGCAAGGGTCACTCCCCCAGTTGGGGGCACATGTTTTGGCTTCGTTTGCCCCCCTGGGGGGGGCAGATTTTAATTTTGTGCAATAATCAGCCTAATTTGCTAACATGCAGGGGAGTGGCCCCTTGGGCAAGGGTCACTCCCCTTTGGGGGCTTATGATTTTGGCTGTCTGCCCCTTTTGAGGCCCTATATATTTGCTTTGTTTGCCCCCCTGGGGGGGGCAGATTTAAATTTAAAAACATTTATTTGGCCCACTGGGCCAATTGAATAAATGTAGTGGGGAGTGACCCCTTGGGCAAGGGTCACTCCCCTTTTTGGGGCATACATTTTGGCTTTGTCTGCCCCCTTGGGGGGGGGGGCAGTTTTAATTTTATTAAAAAAAATAGGCCCACTGGGCCAATCTAATAAATGTACTGGGGAGTGGCCTCTTGGGCAAAGGTCACTCCCCTTTGGGGGCCATTTTAGTATGCCTATGATGTTAGGTTTTGTTGTTTTGATGTATGTTTTGTTTGGGGGTGCGGCCCCTTAGGCAAGGGTCGCTTCCTCATGGGGGTTATGTTTTAGGCTTTGCCTGTCCCCACAGGGGCAGATTTTCTTTATAAAAAAAAAATGCCCACTGAACCACCAGGGAATGTTTAGTGTGGAGTGGCCCCTTGGGCAAGGGTCACTCCCCTTTGGGGGCTTATGATTTTGGCTGTCTGCCCCCATGGGGGACAGATTTCGCCATTTTTAGGTTGAGCATTTGAGACCTCTTGTATATTCTTTAGTATTTACTTATATGTTTTTATGGTTTGGGGGCTTTGGAGATCAGCCCTAGGACTTGTCTGCTTCCGCTTAGGGACTTTTCTTTCTGATCAACTGACTATTTAACTTTTTTGATATAAAACGACCAGGAGAGGTCAGTAAAATACCAGAATCACTCCAGCATTCTCTAGTTTTCAGTCCATAGAAATTGTCTTCCTCCAGCACCCATAGACAATAATATTTTTTTTAAATCTTGTATTGTCAGTGATATGACCACCGAAGGCCCACATTTTCTATTAAAAACAGAGCATAGAGCATTGGACTATACCGTTTCCCGCTGAAAGGCAATATTTCTCCCCTGTGTTCCAATACTTGGCATGTCACGCAGTTTGGTGTTTACTTTCCCTCCATGTCAAAGAACAGCAAATGTTTCAGGGTGCATGCTAATGTGCTGCATAGCTAAGTACATATAAGGTCCCAAAGGTGAGACCGATTGCATTGCAAATGCTTGTTTAATGTAGGGCCCACTAGGCCACCAGGGAGTTATTTGTGGAGAGTGACCCCTTGGGCAAGGGTCACTCTCCTTTGGGGTTAATCTTTGTGGCTGCGTCTGCCCCGCAGGGGGCCAGATGGCCATGTTTTTTTTAAAATTTGGCCCACTAGACCACCATGATTTTTTTTATTGTTGAGCGCCCCCTTGGACAAGGATCGCTCCCTTTTATGGGAGGATGATTGTGGTCATTTCTGCCCTCTTTGGGTGGCAAAATAGCAGTATGTTTTTTAGGTCCATCTGCCCTCAAGGGGGGCAGAAGCCACTAGCCACCTGTTTTTAAAAAAAAAAAAATTGTGTTTGGGAGTGGCCTCAAGGGCAAGGGTTGCTCCCCTTTTACGGGGGTGAATATTTTATTTATACTCTTAGGCCCACCTACCCCTTAGCTTGACTGGTGGGTTGTGTGTGGACTGGTGCATTATTTGCACATGTGATTGTAATGCTTTTTTCTCCTTTTTATTCTAGTGTAAAGCTTTTGATTCCTGTTCGTGATTTCGACAGTGGTGTTCTGCAGTTTTTGCGTAGTTGCATTTTTTTGGTAAGAAAAACATTTTTGTTGTATATACTCCAAATTAGTATTTTGTCATGTATGAATGAATTTTTTTGTAAGTGGTGTCATAAAGGCAGCTTATTTAGTTAGGGCCCGATTCACAGAATTAACTTAAGACAAAATCCTAAACTTACTACTTTTGGTATTCACAGAATGCACTTACTACGTTTGGTATTCACAGAATGCACTTACTACTTTTGGTATTCACAGAATGGATTTACGACTCCTAACTTTACGTCCGCACTCGGGCCGGAAATTCCGGCTCTGCTCTGCTCTGCCTCCGGCCCAGAAGCCCCGCCTCCGGGCCGGAAGCTCCGCCTCCGGGCCGGAAGCTCCGCCTCCAGGCCGGAATTTCCGGCCCGAGTGCGGACGTAAGTTAGTAGTCGTAAATCCATTCTGTGAATACCAAAAGTAGTAAGTGCATTCTGTGAATACCAAAAGTAGTAAGTGCATTCTGTGAATACCAAAAGTAGTAAGTTTAGGATTTTGTCTTAAGTTAATTCTGTGAATCGGGCCCTTAGTGTTTTGTGCAAGGAATTATTTGCAATGTGTTTTGCATTGTCTTATGTGTAATTTTCTTTTCTCTTTCTTTTTTAGTGGGATATTGTTGATCCATACTGTGTCTGTGCAGAGAAGGTGGTGGTGAATTTATCTGATTGTGGCAAGTGAGTGGTATCGTTTTGAAATATATAGGTATTTCTGATAAAGGTGCATTTTGTTTATTACTTATTTTACAAAGTGTTTGTTGTTGTTGACTTGTTTGACAAGTTACTTTTATTAGTAAGCAGTATGGCTAGCCGTAGAATGACTGCTCAGCAGGTGGTTGGTATGCTTCTTGAATCTTCCTCTGAGCAGGATTATGAGACTGACAGTGCGTCTGAGGGAGAGGAGGGAGGGGAGGATTCAGGCAGTGAGTTTTCTCTCCACATGGAATCATCGGATGATGAAGGTACTCTCAGTGCAGATGAAGCTACTCTCAGTGCGGATGAAGTGCCTGTTTTAGAGGAGGATACTGCTGTGCCGATGGTGCAAGAGGCATCTGGATTGCAGCCTGAGGCTGCTAGGCTTCCTACTGGAAGTGCTGGACGCTGGGTTGATCCAAACATGGTGCAGCTGGTGTTGCCTGCCTTTAGAGGTGATGCAGGGTGTAGAGTGGATTGTGAACATTTTATGCCTATACAGTTTTTTAAGTTGTTTATGGATGATGTATTTTTGGGTGAGATTGTTGAGCAGACTAATTTGTATGCTGAACAGTTTTTCAGGGACAACAGTGACAAACTTCGGCCCCACTCTAGAGCTACCCGGTGGAGTCCCAAAAATTTGGAAGAAATGAAGAACTTTTTGGGTTTGACTTTATTGATGGGTTTGATAAGGAAGCCGTCCATGGCTTCATATTGGTCTACCAGCCCCTTGATGGCAACGGCCATATTTCCTGCAGTTATGACTCGTGATCGGTATTTGCTTTTGCTACGGATGCTGCATTTTGTTGATAATTCTTTGGCGTTGCCACGATATCACCCTGACTGTGACCGTCTTTTTAAGATTCGGCCTGTTCTTGATCACTTTGTAGATTGATTTTCAGAGATCTATACTCCAGGGAAAAAAATATCTATTGATGAGTCTTTGGTCTTGTTCAAGGGCCGTTTGGTTTTTAGGCAGTACATCCCTAGCAAGAGGGCACGCTATGTAATTAAGCTGTATATTTTGTCTGAGAGTAGAACAGGATATGTTTTTAATATCCGTGTGTACACTAGTAGGGATTCCACTATTGACCCCCCTGGTTGTCCGTCCACTTTTGGAGTTTCTGAGAAAATTGTGTGGGATCTTGCTAGAGGACTGTTTAACAGAGGCCACCATTTGTACCTTGATAACTTCTACACTGTTGTGCAATTGTTTAAGGAATTGTTCAAAGTGGACACTTTTGCTTGTGGCACAATCCGCTCTAACCGTAAAGGTTATCCAAAAGAGATTGTTTGCAGAAAACTTCAGAGGGGACAGTGCAGTTCCTTGCGTAGTGATCAACTACTAGCTGTGAAATTTGTGGACAGGAGGGATGTGTACATGCCGACTACCATCCATGATGAGAGTACTTCACCTGTGTCTGTTTGGGGTCAGATTTCTGAAGTGTGCAAACCTGTGTGCATTTTAGACTACAATAAGCACATGGGTGGTGTTGATAGAGTAGATCAGAGGTTGGAACCTTACAGTGCTATTGGTAAGGCTTACATTTGGTATAAGAAGTTGGCCATCCATCTCTTTAATTTAGCAACTTTCAATGCTTTTGTAGTGTTCAAGGAGTGTTCTCCTGCATCAAAGTTGACTTGTGTTCAGTTTCAGCAATCGGCAGCCTTGTTGTTGTGTAACAGGCAAGAGTTTCTAGAGTTGGAATCGTGGAGGATGTGGCTCGATTGAAAGATCGACACTTTCCTGATTTCATTCCTCCCACATCCTCAAAAGACTTTCCCACTAGGAGATGTAGAGTCTGTTGGCGAAGAGGTACGCGGAAGGAGACTCAAAGGTACTGCCCTGAGCGTCCTTCTAACCCTGGGCTGTGTGTCCCTGCTTGTTTTAGAGCATACCACACGCAAAATAATTTTTGGGAGCATACATGAGTGGTAAAGTGAAATGCCTGGTCTGTATTCTTTAATTCTGTTTCAAGGTTGGCATTAGAGCAATGTATTTAATTTCAGATTTTGTGTTAGTTGATTTGTATCTATTTTAAATGTTTTTGTGTTTTAATTTTTGTCTAAAAAAATCCTAAATGCAATGGTGGTGTGCGTGGACTGGCGCTTGGCTGGTGGTGTGCGTGGACTGGTGCTTGGCTGGCGGTGTGTGCGGACTGGTGCTTGGCTGGCAGTGTGCGTGGACTGGTGCTTGGCTGGTTGTGTGCCTTGACTGGCACTTGACTGGTGTGTGTGGACTGGCGCTTGGCTGGTGGTGTGCGTGGACTGGCGCTTGGCTGGCGGTGTGAGTGGATTGGCTATTGGCTGGTGATGTGCATGGATTGGCGATTGGCTGACGGTGTGCGTCACTGGTGTTGGGCTAGCACTGTGCGTGGACTGGTGCTCGGCTAGCGGTGGGCGTGGACTGGCGCTCGGGCTGGCGGTGTGTGAGTAGTGACTTGCTGCTGGTCACTACACACACTGCTAGCTGAGTGCCACTCCACGCAATCCATCAGCTTGTGTGGTTGCTGTGTCAGGAATGTGGGCGTGTGAAAGTGATGGGTCCTTGAATGGCACTGTCTGCTGGTGTGAGTGTTGTATTGTGATGGTCCCGCGGCTGGCGGAGTGAATGGTTTTGTATGTGTCACATGTATGAAAGGTATATGAATGGCCTGTAAAGAGGTTGGTGCCTTGTCGTGGCTTTACAGTTCACGAGCTGTGAGTCAATGGTTCAGTTTCTCTCCCTCTCAATTATTAACAGTGTATTTCATTTTTGTGAAATCACTTGCTTATACAATTGTATATACTGAACCATCACTCACACTAGTGCCAAATCCAACCAGTATGTGTGTGTGCTTGAGGATTAGATGGCTGTGCAATATTATTTGTCTTTCTGATGCAGGGTGTACCTTGTCCCTTTTTGTGAATGTTGTAATGTGTTGTTTTTGTGCCTGGTGGTGTGAATGGTCTTGTGTGTATCACGTATGAAAGGTGTGTGAATGGCCTGTAAAGCGGTTGGTGCCTTGCCGTGGCTTTACAGCTCACGAGCTGCGAGTCATTGGTTCAGTTTTTTGTCCATTTAATTATTGACAGTGCATTTCATTTTTGTGAAATCTCTTGTTAATAAAATTTAATATACTGAACCATCACTCGCCCTCGTGCCAAATCCAACCAGTATGTGTGTGTGTTTGAGGAATAGATGGCTGTGCAGGAATCTTTGTCTTTTTCGTTTCTCTGTTAAGGTGTACGTTCCATGTAAGAATAACCCACCAACTGTAGATATTGTCGTAAACCCATGGGAGTTCATGGTGATGTCTCTCTTGTGAATTCCAAAAAGTTATTTTATCCACCATGTCCTGCAAACCTCCAAATGTCTGTCACATTTTCTTTGCAATATTTTGCCGAAATTCTCACGCTGTAGAAAAAAACAACTAATTATGTCAAAACGATCTGGTTTTGCAAGGGGATCAACTGTGTTTTTGGCCACGTGCTTAGCGGCCATCTAGGGGAACCTACCAAACCCATAAATTTCTGAAAACTAGACACCCGGGGGCTTTCAGGGAGGTATGGCTTGCGTGGATCCCCCTACGTTTCCTTACCCAGTATCCCCTGCAAACCTCAATTTTAGCTGAACAAATCACTTTTTTCACACATTTTTGTGTGGGAAAGTTGTGGCATCACCGGGTTCACTCAAATTTCCCACCACCCAACGTTCCCCCGGGTCTCCCGGTAAAAATGGTGCCTCACTTGTGTGGGAGGCCCAAGTACCCAGGAAAGGCAAGGGCCAAAAACTTAGTCGGGCGACATCAAAATTGCCCATCTCAAACCACCTGGTTTTGCAAGGGGGTCACTTGGGTTTTTGGCCCGGTACTCGGCGGCCATCTAGGGAAACCTACCAAACCCATACATTTCTGAAAACTAGACACCCGGAGCCTTCCAGGGAGGTATGGCTTGCGTGCATCCCCCAACGCATCCTTACCCAGAATCCCCTGCAAACCTCAATTTTAGCTGAACAAATCACTTTTTTCACACATTTTTGTGTGGGAAAGTTATGGCATCACCGGGCTCACTCAAATTTTCCACCACCCAGCGTTCCCTCAGGTCTCCAGGTAAAAATGGTGCCTCACTTGTGTGGGAGGCCCAAGTGCCCGCGACAGGCAAGGGCCCAAAACGAAGTGAGGCCACATCAATATTGCCTAGCTCAAAACCACCTCGTTTTGCAAGGGAGGTCACTTGGGTTTCTGGCCCGGTGCTCGGCGGCCATCTAGGGAAACCTACCAAATCCATACATTTCTGAAAACTAGACACCCGGGGGCTTTCAGGGAGGTATGGCTTGCGTGGATCCCCCAACGTTTCCTTACCCAGTATCCCCTGCAAACCTCAATTTTAGCTGAACAAATCACTTTTTTCACACATTTTTGTATGGGAAAGTTGTGGCATCACCAGGTTCACTCAAATTTCCCACCACCCAACGTTCCCCCGGGTCTCCCGGTAAAAATGGTGCCTCACTTGTGTGGGAGGCCCAAGTACCCACGACAGGCAAGGGCCCAAAATGTAGTGAGGCGACATCAAAATTGCCCATCTCAAACCACCTGGTTTTGCAATGGGGATCACTTGGGTTTTCGGCCCGGTACGCGGCGGACATCTAGGGAAACCTACCAAACCCATACATTTCTGATAACTAAACACCTGGAGGCTTCCAGGGAGGTATGGCTTGCGTGGATCCCCCAACGTATCCTTACCCAGAATCCCCTGCAAACCTCACTTTTAGCTAACAAAATCAATTTTTCAAACATTTTTGTGTGGGAAAGTTGTGGCATCACCGGGCTCACTCAAATTTCCCACCACCCAGCATTCCCCTGGGTCTCCCGGTAAAAATGGTGCCTCACTTGTGTGGGAGACCCAAGTACCCGCGGCAGGCAAGGGCCCAAAACATAGTGAGGCGACATCAAAATTGCCTATCTCAAAACGACCTGGTTTTGTAAGGGGGGGTCACTTGGGTTTTTTGCTCGGTGCTTTACATCTAGGGAAACCTCCCAAACCCATACATTTCTGAAAACTAGACACCCGGGGGCTTCCAGGGAGGTATGGCTTGCGTGGATCCCCCAACGTTTCCTTACCCAGAATCCCCTGCAAACCTCAATTTAGCTGAAAAAATCACTTTTTTTCACACATTTTTGTGTGGGAAAGTTGTGGCCTCACCGGGCTCACTCAAATTTCCCACCACCCAGCGTTCCCCCGAGTCTCCCGGTAAAAATGGTGCCTCACTTGTGTGGGAGACCCAAGTACCCGCAACAGGCAAGGGCCCAAAACGAAGTGAGGCGACATCAAAATTGCCTAGCTCAAAACCACCTCGTTTTGCAAGGGAGGTCACTTGGGTTTCTGGCCCGGTGTTCGGCGTCCATCTTGGGAAACCTACCAAAACCATACATTTCTGAAAACTAGACACCCGGGGACTTTCAGGGAGGTATGGCTTGCGTGGATCCCCCAACGTTTCCTTACCCAGTATCCCCTGCAAACCTCAATTTTAGCTGAACAAATCACTTTTTTCACACATTTTTGTGTGGGAAAGTTGTGGCATCACCGGGTTCACTCAAATTCCCACCACCCTACGTTCCCCCGGGTCTCCCGGTAAAAATTGTGCCTCACTTGTGTGGGAGGCCCAAGTACCCGCGACAGGCAAGGGCCCAAAACGTAGTGAGGCGACATCAAAATTGCCCATCTCAAACCACCTGGTTTTGCAAGGGGGATCACTTGGGTTTTTCGCCCGGTACTCGGTGGCCATCTAGGGAAACCTACCAAACCCATACATTTCTGAAAACTAAACACCTTGAGGCTTCCAGGGAGGTATGGCTTGCGTGGATCCCCCAACGTATCCTACCCTGAATCCCCTGCAAACCTCACTTTTAGCTAAAAAATCACTTTTTTCACACATTTTGTGTGGGAAAGTTGTGGCATCACCGGGCTCGATCAAATTTCCCACCACCCAGCGTTCCCCCGGGTCTCCCGGTAAAAATGGTGCCTCACTTGTGTGGGAGACCCAAATACCCGCGACAGGCAAGGGCCCAAAACGTAGTGAGGCGACATCAAAATTGCCTATCTCAAAACCACCTGATTTTGCAAGGGGGGGTCACTTGGGTTTTTGGCCCGGTGCTTTGCATCTAGGGAAACCTACCAAACCCATACATTTCTGAAAGCTAGACACCCGGGTGCTTCCAGGGAGGTATGGCTTGTGTGGATCCCCCAACGTTTCCTTACCCAGAATCCCCTGCAAACCTCAATTTTAGCTGAAAAAAATCACTTTTTTTCACACATTTTTGTGTGGGAAAGTTGTGGCATCACCGGGCTCACTCAAATTTCCCACCACCCAGCGTTCCCCCAGGTCTCCAGGTAAAAATGGTGCCTCACTTGTGTGGGAGGCCCAAGTGCCCGCGACAGGCAAGGGCCCAAAACGAAGTGAGGCGACATCAAAATTGCCTAGCTCAAAACCACCTCGTTTTGCAAGGGAGGTCACTTGGGTTTCTGGCCCGGTGCTCAGCGGCCATCTAGGGAAACCTACCAAAACCATACATTTCTGAAAGCTAGACACCCGGGGGCTTTTAGGGAGGTATGGCTTGCGTGGATCCCCCAACGTTTCCTTACCCAGTATCCCCTGCAAACCTCAATTTTAGATGAACAAATCACTTTTTTCACACATTTTTGTGTGGGAAAGTTGTGGCATCACCGGGTTCACTCAAATTCCCACCACCCAACGTTCCCCCGGGTCTCCCGATAAAAATGGTGCCTCATTTGTGTGGGAGGCCCAAGTACCCGCGACAGGCAAGGGCCCAAAACGTAGTGAGGCAACGTCAAAATTGCCCATCTCAAACCACCTGGTTTTGCAAGGGGGATCACTTGGGTTTTTGGCCCGGTATTCGGCGGCCATCTAGGGAAACCTACCAAACCCATACATTTCTGAAAACTAGACACCCGGGTGCTTCCAGGGAGGTATGGCTTGCGTGGATCTCCCAACGTTTCCTTACCCAGAATCCCCTGCAAACCTCAATTTTAGCTGAAAAAATCACTTTTTTCACACATTTTTCCGTGGGAAAGTTGTGGCATCACCGGGCTCACTCACATTTCCCACCACCCAGCGTTCCCCCAGGTCTCCATGTAAAAATGGTGCCTCACTTGTGTGGGAGGCCCAAGTACCCGCGACAGGCAAGGGCCCAAAATATCTTTTGATAGGCAATGTTGATGTTGCCTCACCATGTTTTGGGCCCTTGCCTGTCGCGGGCACTTGGGCCTCTCACACAAGTGAGGCACCATTTTTACCGGGAGACCCGGGGAAATGCTGGGTGGTTGGAAATTTGAGTGAGCCCGGTGATGCCACAACTTTCCCACACAAAAATGTGTGAAAAAAGTGATTTTTTCAGCTAAAATTGAGGTTTGCAGGGGATTCTGGGTAAGGAAATGTTGGGGGATCCACGCAAGCCATACCTCCCTGGAAGCACCCGGGTGTCTAGTTTTCAGAAATGTATACGTTTTCTAGGTTTCCCAAGGTGCCCGCAGAGCTAGGGTTCAAAAGCTACAGGTAGGCACTTTGCCAAAAAAGGGTCATTTTTCACTGTGAAATTGAGGTGTGACCACGTTGCGTCTTGTGCCGTTTCCTGTCGCGGGCACTATGCCGACCCACACAATTGAGGTACCATTTTTCTCGTAAGACGTTGGAGAATGCCGGGGGGGTGGAAATGTGTGGATCCACGCAGATTCCGGAACTTTCCACCACAGAAATGTGGGGAAAATGTGTATTTTTTGACAATTTTTAGGTTTGCAATGGATTCTGGGTAACAGACCCTGGTGGGAGGCAGTCAAGTCACCCCATCCTAGATTCCCCTGGGTGTCTAGTTTTCAGAAATGTATAGGTTTGCTAGGTTTCCCAAGGTGCCCGCAGAGCTAGGGTTCAAAAACTACAGCTAGGCACTTTGCCAAAAAAGGGTCATTTTTCACTGCAAAATTGAGGTGTGACCACGTTGCTTTTTGCGCCGTTTCCTGTCGCGGGCACTAGGCTGACCCGCACAAGTGAGTTACCGTTTTTCTCGTAACACTTTGGGGAACGTGGGCTGGGTGGAAATTTGTGGATCCACACAGATTCTGGAAACTTCCACCACAGAAATGTGAGGAAAATGTGATTTTTTTTACAATTTTTTAGGTTTGCAAGGGATTCTGGGTAACATACCCTGGTGGGAGGCAGTCAAGTCACCCCATCCTGGATTCCCCTGGCTGTCTAGTGTTAAAAAATGTATAGGTTTTCTAGGTTTTCCAAGGTGCCCCCAGAGCTAGTGTTCAAAAACTACATCTAGGCACATTACCAAAAAAGGGTCATTTTTCACTGTGAAATTGAGGTGTGACCATGTTGTGTTTTGCGCCGTTTCCTGTCGCGGGCACTAGGCCGACCCACACAAGTGAGATATTATTTTTCTCGTAAGACTTTGGGGAACGCGGGGTGTGTGGAAATTTGTGGATCCACGCAGATTCCGGAACTTTCCACCACAGAAATGTGGGGAAAATTTGTTTTTTTGGACAATTTATTAGGTTTGCAAGGGATTCTGGGTAACAGACCCTGGTGGGAGGCAGTCAAGTCACCCCATCCTGGATTCCCCTGGCTGTCTAGTGTTAAAAAATGTATAGGTTTTCTAGGTTTTCCAAGGTGCCCCCAGAGCTAGGGTTCAAAAACTACATCTAGGCACATTACCAAAAAAGGGTCATTTTTCACTGTGAAATTGAGGTGTGACCATGTTGCGTTTTGCGCCGTTTCCTGTCGCGGGCACTAGGCCGACCCGCACAAGTGAGGTACCATTTTTCTCGCAAGACTTTGGGGAATGCGGGGTGGGTGGAAATTTGTGGATCCATGCAGATTCCGGAACTTTCCACCACAGAAATGTGGGGAAAATGTGTTTTTTTGGACAATTTATTAGGTTTGCAAGGGATTCTGGGTAACAGACCCTGGTGGGAGGCAAACAAGTCATCCCATCCTGGATTTCCCTGGGTGTCTAGATTTCAAAAATGTATAGGTTTGCTAGGTTTCCCAAGGTGCCCCCAGAGCTAGGGTTCAAAAACTACAGCTAGGCACTTTGCCAAAAAAGGGTCATTTTTCACTGCGAAATTGAGGTGTGACCACGTTGCGTTTTGCGCCGTTTCCTGACGCGGGCACTATGCCGACCCGCACAAGTGAGGTACCATTTTTCTCGTAAGACATCGGGGAACGCGGGGTGGGTAGAAGTTTGTGGATCCATGCAGATTCCGGAACTTTCCACCACAGAAATGTGGGGAAAATGTGTTTTTAAAATTTTTTTTTTATGATTTTCAAGGGATTCTGGGTAACAGACCCTGGTGGGAGGCAGTCAAGTCACCCCATCCTGGATTCCCCTGGGTGTCTAGTTTTAAAAAATGTATAGGTTTTCTAGGTTTCCCAAGTTGCCCACATAGCTAGGGTTCAAAAACTACAGCTAGGCACTTTGCTAAAAAAGGGTCATTTTTCCCTGCGATATTGAGGGGTGACCACGTTGCGTTTTGTGCCGTTTCCTGTCTCGGGCACTAGGCCAACCCGCACAAGTGAGGTACAGTTTTTCCTGTAAGACTCTGGGGAGTGCGGGGTGGGTGGAAATTTGTGGATCCCGCAGTTTCCGGAATTTTCCACCACAGAAATATGGAGAAAATATGTTTTTTTTGACAATTTTTTAGGTTTGGAAGGGATTCTGGGTAACAGACCCTGGTGGGAGGAAGTCAAGTCACCCAATCCTGGATTCCCCTGGTTGTCTAGTTTTCAAAAATGTATAGGTTTGCTAGGTTCCCGAAGGTGCCCGCAGAGATAGGGTTCAAAAACTACAGCTAGGCACTCTGCCAAAAAAGGGTAATTTTTCACTGCGAAATTGAGGTGTGACCACGTTGCGTTTTGTGCCGTTTCCTGTCGCGGGTACTTGGCTGACCCGCACAAGTGAGGTACCGTTTTTCTCGTAAGACTTTGGGGAATGCGGGCTGGGTGGAAATTTGTGGATCCACGCAGATTCCGGAACTTTCCACCACAGAAATGTGGGGAAAATGTATTTGTTTGACAATTTTTTAGGTTTGCACGGGATTCTGGGTAACAGACCCTGGTGGGAGGCAGTCAAGTCACCCCACCCTGGATTCCCCTGGGTGTCTACTTTTCAAAAAGGTATAGGTTTGCTAGGTTTCCAAAGGTGCCCGCAGAGCTAGGGTTAAAAAACTACAGCTAGGCACTTTGCCAAAAAAGGGTCATTTTTCACTGCGAAATTGAGGTGTGACCACGTCACGTTTTGCGCCGTTTCCTGTCGCGAGCACTAGGCCGACCCGCACAAGTGAGGTACTGTTTTTCTCGTAAGACTTTGGGGAACGCGGGGTGGGTGGAAATTTGAGGATCCACACAGAGTCCAGAACTTTCCACCACAGAAATGTGGGGGAAATTTGTTTTTTTAAATAATTTTTTTAGGTTTGCAAGGGATTGTGGGTAACAGAACCTGGTGGGAGGCAGTCAATTCACCCCATCCTGGATTCCCCCGGGTGTCTAGTTTAAAAAAATGTATAGGTTTGCAACATTTCACTAGGTGCCGGCAGAGCTAGTGTTAAAAAACTACAGCTAGACACTTCGCAAGAAAAGGGTACATTTTCATTTG
Organism: Triturus cristatus; assembly: GCF_964204655.1. Classification (NCBI taxonomy): domain Eukaryota; kingdom Metazoa; phylum Chordata; class Amphibia; order Caudata; family Salamandridae; genus Triturus; species Triturus cristatus. Next base: position 893,701,952 of record NC_140582.1, on the reverse strand, counting down.
AAAATGTGGTGTGTTCACGTTCGGTTTTGAGCCATTTCCTGTCGTGGGCACTATGCCTACCCACACAAGTGAGTTACCATTTTTACTGGGAGACTTGGAGTAATTCAGATTTGTAAAGCAACTGTTATTACCTATTGATTTTTTATGCATTTCTGTCTTCCAAATGAAAGACTTTGTGTAAAAAAGAAGTCATTTTGAAAAATGACCGATAATCTCATGCTAGTATGAGAATTCCCAATTTCGAAAATGTGCAAATATGTACTGTTTCTAAACTCTATAATTTGTTCCCATTTCAGAAATACATAGGTGTCTTTCATACCGATTTTTCCATGTATACATTTTCCCACAATAATTGCTATTTACCCGGAACATAATAAAAAACTATTGCAAATTGCTGCTCAGTTTTTGACTCTAGGTTCGTCGGGTTCTTGGTGAAACTACAAGTCCTATATATCCCCACAACCAGGAAGGCCCAGTGAATGTAACGGTATATTGCTTTCAAAGAGCTGTCATAATTAGAAGAAGTTACAGGTAAAAACGTTGACACAAAAGGCTGTTTTTTTTCAACTAATTTTCATTTCTTCCTATATTTAACTGTTAGTTTCTATAAGGAAACCTTGATGGATCTACACAAATGACCCCTTGCTGAATTCAGAATTTTGTCTACTTTTCAAAAATGTATAGCTTTCCAGGATCCATTATTGCTTTTAGACCCATTTCTACCATTAACTGGAAGGAGGTTGAAAGCACAAAAAATAGCAAAAATAGGCTATGTCCCAGAAAAATGACAAAACTGTGTAAAAAATGTTGGTTTTCTGACAAAAGTCTGTCATGCCTTAAAAGCTGTGAAAATGGTGATTTCAGCCCCACAAACCCTTTTTTTATACCATTTGCAGAGAAAAAACCAGATGCTTTCATTTGCAGCCCGTTTTCCCATCCCCCCCAAATTTTTTTTGCTGTATTTTGGCTAATTTCTGGGACCCCTCCAGGAGAATCCACAAACCCTGTATACCTTTAGAATCCCCATGATGTTGCAAGAAAAGGCCGCACATTTTGCGTGGATACCTTATGTTGTCAAAAAGTTACAGGGACCTAAGCGCGCACTACCCCAAATAGCCCAAAAAAGGCTTAGCATGGAGGGGGAAAAGGCCTGGCAGCGAAGGGGTTAAAAACATGTCCAACTTAGTATGTATTCACACCCTGTTGCAGTATGCTGAATATACCTGGATATGCAGCCTGACTGAGCTGGTATGCAGACAAGACACTACAGCCCTCCTCACTGCACTTGCAGAAAGAGCCTACAAGGTGGACAAGGAGAATGAACAGCACATACTACAGGAAGCCAGCTATTTGTGTCAGTTGATCTCAGGCTCAGGAAAACGGGTCACTCCTGAATTAGCATACACCATTAGAGCAAAGACACCACCGCACACATAGAAGGAAATCAAAAAATTCCTTGGGCTCTGCAATTATGTCAGGCACTGGCTCTTCAACTGTAGCACCCTTGTATCCACCTTGCTGGCTGCTATGAAGAAGGCAAAGCCTGGTGGTACCCAACTGACATAAATGCCTGAAATGCAGAAGCCCTTCGCTCCATTAAAAGAAGAAATCACAAACACACCCATTCTTGGAACACCAGACTATAACAAGGAGTTCTCCCTGTTCTGCCATAGCGATGGACAGGTGATTATAGCAGTACTGACCAAGAACTAACCCTTAGGGCACAAACATATTGCGTATTACAGTAGCTAACTCAACTCTGTAAAGCAGTGCATATCCCATGTGAGCAGGCCCTGGCCGCCGCAGCCTTTGCAGTAGACAAAACCACCTCCAAATGTCATGGGGGCACCCCTTACACTGTACACCGAACATGTAGTGTTCGCGATATTACAGAACGGGGAAAGGTACCCTGACCACCCACATCGTCAACCCAGCCACCTTCTTTGCCCATGAATTACAAGAACGACAGGAAGTCCATGGCTGCCCTGTGCAGGCACCAGATGAATACGCCAGGTTAGAAGAAGGCCTGATCCCCAACAGCAAAGTCCTTTTCAGAGATGGCTTCTCTGTCATAGATCAAGAAACCGGTGTTGGGCACACATGGGTAGCAGTGATAACAGGAGATATTCCGACATCCTCAGATTTCCTGTGTATCACAATACAGCTGATGTTGCTCATGCATCTCTCTGCACAAGCAGCCACATTGGTGGTACTCATTAAGGCCCTCACAAATGGCACAGCAGACACCATCATGGTTTAGTCTAACTGAGCCTATGTCACAACTGCCGTACATTCCAGTATTAACATATGGAAGAGAAGAGGCTTCCTCAAAACTTAGGGCACCCCAGTAATTTACAGGGATCTGTTAGAACTTCTCGTCAACACATTGACACTTCCAAAATGAGTAACAGTCATCAAATGCACTGCATATACAGGATGCGAGGACTGGATCTTCTGGGTCAACGCACCCCCTGACTGGATCAAGAAGAAGGTGGGACCCCAGGAACTCCCATTACAAGAGGCTAAGAAGGAGTCTTCAGAGGAGTCCTCACTTCCTTCTGAACTACCATACACTGAGATCGCTAGGTTGTACCTTTGGGAAATACAGGAAGTGGCTCTACCACATGAGCAAGGATGCACACAGACCTGCTTATAATCTTATTTACAGGGGCTGTTTTATAAGGAAATCCATAATGCCCCAAAGACTATTGTACATAGCACTACACCTGCTTCACCTCCTGACACACACCCCGACAGAGAGCGTGCCCACTAACCTACAGCTAAACTGGTTTATTCTACGTTCGACAGATAGGATATCGATGTACCTAAATGAGTTCACAGTATGTCAACTGCATTCACCTAAGGCCACAGTGAAGGTCATAATCTCATCCATCCCTAGACCTTCTGGGCTGTTCCAGGCACTATACATAGATTTTATTGACAAGATTGACTGATGTGCCACTAACAAATGTCTAATCGTGGTAGTCTGTCCCTTCTCTAGGTGAATAGAAGTAGGCCTATGCACACACTGAGATCCTAAAGCACCATCTATCTCTCTGGTGTGAGAAGTCATACCGAGATGGGGGATACCTGAGGTCACTCGATCAGACAACGGGCAACATTGTTTGAATGAAATGTCCAAAAACATCTGTACCCTCATTAGCATAACCGACATGCTTGTCTCAGCATACCACCTCAGAAGAAATGGCATAGTGGAATGCCTCAATGGCCTGCTATAAAACAAGCTCAGCAAACTGTGTGCCACCATGATTAAGAAAAGGCTGCATTGCTTACCCTTAGCACAGTTTGCTCTAAGGAACCCCCCAACCAGAGACCACTACTTGACCCCCATTAGCTAGTCACTGTTAGGTCAATATGGACACCAATACATCAGCGCAGAAACAAACTAAGCGCAGAGCCAAGCTCCGGGGCTTTGGGTAATGAAATGTATGCATATCTCTCTGAATTGACCAAAGCTTGCAGATTCCTCTCCAAACAGTTTACCCAAGGAAAGGCGGTGTGCACCTCTTCTGACTTACCTTACAACATCCCGCAACCTAGCGGCTGTCTTTATCCCTGTGTGCTTTGATGGATTTTTTCAGCTATGTATCACCAACCAGGAACAGGTCAATTTTCAGCCATGGTCACTTAGTAAAGTGGTCCAGCGTGAGTCCTGGGATCTAACACATTGTAGGAAGCTGGCTCTGTATATAATACTATCACTAGTTGGTAATACTGTGACAGAGTCCATGGGTTCCCCAAATGTTCACAGGGCTCAATGTAAACCCCAAAGTGATCTATTAGTGGTGGTGTGGGTGGCCTAACACAGAGGAGTGTACGAAATTTATTGCACAACAGTAATCACTAATGGACACATGACTCAAGAAGGAGATCAAGACCAATTTTAGAAAAAAATACTTGGTTTGTACTTTATTTTAAGACCTAGGTCTTTTCACTTTGTAAAAACGTCTTCACTCAGTTCAATGTTATCCTGCAGGGAAAACAATATCGTGGTTAAATAGGTAAGTATTTAACTTACAATCTCAGTCTTTGGAGCCAAATGTCAGCAAGGGCCAGAGGTCAGATGAATACCAAAACTGCACCACCAGCGGTACAGGGGCGGCCAGGAGTAGAGGCAAAATTGGAGTTCGACCCAATACTTTCCAATGGAGACAGGGGGTGCCTAGAGCCACACTGCTTGCAGGTAAGTAGATTGGTTGCAGGGGCCAAGCTTTGGGGCTTAGGTTAAGCACAGAAGGGGCTACAAAGCAGCACAAAACATACACCAATATTTTTTTTTCCTAATTCAAATGCTTTATTGATTTTCAAAAAGAAAAACAAAGAAAGTTGAACATCACATCAAGGTTGAGATTAGTATGAGAATAAGTCAAACCACTCTCATATAAACAAGCACAAATTGAAATATTTAACCCCATAATAAAACAGAGAGACTAGCCCCTAATAATAGATAATGAATGAAAAAGAGGAAAAAGAAACGAAAGAGAAAGAAAAGATGAAACGAAAAAGGAAAATAAAGATGAAAGGAAGAAAAGAGCAGGAAGCGAATACTGAAAAAAAATTCTATGCAATTGTAGGCACAGGAGTAACCCAATATAGACATATGTACCATATAAAGAACCTATAATGCAGAGATAACACACGCTATAAAAGATCCAAAATGACCTTATATATAAATATAAACACATATATAAAATACTATCTGAACATGGGAGATAATCAAAGCCATACAATAGAGACATTTTTGTAAATCAAGGAAGTTTATGAGAGTCGAAATAATTCTCCAGCGTATTCCACATTGATCTGGATGAAGATTTCCAAGGAGAATTTTGTAGGGCAATGTTATCTGCACCCCTAAGATGTGTAATCCAATGCATCCAAGCTTTGTAGGATGTCTTACTCATGTCTTTCCAGTTAGTAAGAACCATTTTTACAGCAGAGGTTAGGTAAGATCAAGAAGAGCTTTATCAGAATCAGAATTCAACTCCACCCTTAAAAAAGCCATAGGTAAGTTAGAGAATTCTTTGTCCAATGCAACATTAAACAAATCAGTTAAAAAACCAAAAAACCTATCCCAAAAAGGCTTCACTGACTTGCACTGTAAAATAAGATGGGCTAAGTCGCCCGTTTCTTGGTTACAATTCCAATATAATGCATTATCACGAATCCCTAAAGAGAACAATCGAGCAGGAGTCTAGAAAGATTTATGTAATAGCCAATACTTGGACTACGGCAACGCCCTGTATGTAGGCATGGCAGACTACCTTTTCTCACGCTTACAGGTGCTGCAAAACACAGCCACTAAGCTTGTATGCAATAAAGGTAGATTTAGCTCTGCATCCGCATGCATGAAACAACTCCACTGGCTACCAATGCGCCAAAGAGCAAGGTTCAAACTGTTGAGTCATGCGCATAAAGCACTGCACAACGTCGGACCTAAAATTCTTCAGAATTAAATTGAATTCTATATCCCTACAAGGTGCCTGAGATCATGACACCAAGCATTGGCTAGACCCAAGCGTATAAAGAAAGTCAGAGCCGTCGGCCGATCATTCTCATACCTGGCAGCTAAACACTGGAATGAACTACCTCTGGACCTGCATCTCTCTGAAAATTATGCATCGTTTAGGAAACAGCTAAAAATGTACCTTTTCCCGAGGTCATAAGCACAAGCTGTTGAAGACCCCCTACACAACCTACCACATGTTCCACTAAACAGGGCTGTGATATCCGTCAGAATGAATGTTGCGCTCTACAAATACAAATACAAATACAAATACTTGGTTTGAGAGAGTACCGGAGATGTTTTATTGCATGATATAGAGTTCCACAGTGTTAACCATGAAGGTTCGGATATCGGGAGAGAAGAGTGCAAGTCCCAAAAGGTTACAATCTTATTATTTTATTAGAGTTTTTAGGACGAAGGAGTTTGTATATCTGAGAAACCTGATGGCCCAGTTTATTTATTTTTGTTACAAACATTGGTAATGATGGTTGTTCAATGGATAGTTTGGCTTTTGAGAGAGCATCCCTTACTTTAAAAAGTTATAGAATTCAATATCAGCTAAATTATATCTAGTTTGAAGGTTAGAAAACGTAACTGGGTATGAATTATGTTCCAGCTGATAAGGGAAAAAGACACCTTTCTTAATCCAAGAGTTGAAAGTTAGAGTTTTGCCTTTATAAAGTATTTTACTATTGTGCCATAATGATTCCATTTTGGAGCCCTTAATACTGTTCTCTAGTTTATTACCTATCTTTAGAAGTGCTAATTTAGGGGCATATCAACAACAACTGGCGATAATTATCGCTGAGCGTACTTAGCGCTCGGATAATTATCGCCAGCTAGCGCCGATTTTTATCGCTGAGATAGCGTGCTATTAGCAACGCTTATCTCATCGTCGATAAAAATCCTAGTGCTAACTGGCTAACGTGAGTTTATCGCTGGAAACCCAGCGATAATCTCACGTTAGCTAGTTGATAAGGATTCACAAACTTAGCCATGATATCCACCTTCCATAGGATATCATGGCTAAGTCAGTCCTGAAGCAGGTGTTAGGAAAGTAGCGATAACAGGTGTTATCGCTACTTTTCCTGACGCTATGCTTCATAGCGTAGGGCTTGATGATAGGAGAAATGTCGCTTAGCGACATTTCTCCTATTATCAAGGTCAGGAATGCCCACTTTGCATCTCATTAGAGATGCAAAGCTGGGCGTTAGAAATCCCCACGCTAAAGCAAGGTTTCACGCGTTAGCGTGACCCTGCTAATATAGCGATGAAATTATCGCCGCTTTTCGGCCGAAAACGGCCGCCAAAGCGGCGATAATTTTTTATCGGCTCGTCGTAAATATGCCCCATAGTGTTTTTAAAAATAGACTTAGAGCTGGATGGGTAAAGCCGGTTGGTTGTGAGAAGTGAAAGAAGGTTTAGATTGTTAAGGATAGCCTTCTCTACTTATAACCATACAGGTATGTAATCAGCAGGGGGAGAAATCCAAAATTAACCCTGTTTTGTTAAGAAAGCAAACTGGTATAATCTAAAGTCAGCTATGTTCACATCCCCTAGTAATTTGTCTGACCTCCGTTTTTTTATGCTAATTTGTGCTTTTTTGCCTTGCAAAAGGAATTGAGTGAAAAGGATATCTAATTTATGATGAAAATCGTCTGTCAAGAGGAGCGGGAGCATGCTGATAAGATAATTAACTAAAGGGGTAATCATCCTTTTTATAGTTTCAATTCCTCCCCACCACGTGATAAATTTCGAAGACCAGGAATCCAAAAGTTTTTAGATTTTTCCTAGTATTACTTTCTCATTCTGATGAAGAGTATCTATTATGTTATTACCAAATTTGAGTCCCAAATATTTTATAAATCCTGGTTGCCACGTGAGACCAGATTCTCCTAAAATATCTTTAGTACAGTGCACATTTAATGGTTTAACTTCTGATTTGTCTCTGTTAAGTTTATATCCCGAATGAATGGAATATTCTGCGATTGTGTCCATCAAGGCTGTAATTGATGTTTCCGGTTGTTCTGTCACTATTAAGATGTCATCTGCGTAAGCAGCTAATTTGATTTGAACGTCATTAATATCCACTCCCTTAATATTCGAGTTTAGTTGGATATCTTGGATGAGGGGTTCTAGTGCTATTAGAAATAAGGATGGAGACAATGGGCATCCCTGTCTAGTACCTTGTTGTAGGATAAAAGATTCTGATAAAGAACCGTTAACAGCAATATGGGCTGATGGCTTTAAATAAAGAGACATAACAATGTAGATGTAAGCCTCCCCTAGATTGAACAAATGCATACAATGGTCTAAAAAAGCCCATCAGACCCTATCAAAGGCCTTCTCGGCATCTAGTGTAATAGCAATGGACGGCTCTGAATTAGTTGCAGCATTTTCTAGAACATGGCATAACAAACGGGTAGTATCACTAGACATGCGAGTGTGAAGGAATCCAACTTGGGAGTTGCTTATCAGTTTTGGGAGAAAAGAATTAAGTCTAACAGCTAAAATTTTTGCATAGATTTTACAATCCACATTTATTAGGGATATAGGTCTGTAGTTTTTCGGCAAAGCAGGGTCTTTTCCTTCCTACGGAATGACTATTATATTAGATTCCGACATAGAGTCTGATGTAATCCCTTTAGTTGCAATATGGTTAAAAAAAAATTTCATAGTTGGTTTTAGTTGGTCTAAAAAAGTCTTATAGAATGAAGCTGCAAAACCATCAGGTCCAGGGGAATTATTATCTTTCAATGATTAACTGCCTTTTTGATTTCCGAAATAATAATTGCCTGCCCTAACATATTTGTATCCTCTTCAGTAAGCTGAGGCAGATTGAGTCTATTTAAATATTTGGTACATTTCTCCAGATTAAACTTCTGATCATTCGTGTACGATTCCTGATACAATGCTTTAAAGATATTAAGGATATCTTTAGGTTTCGTATGGGTTTGGTTATTAGAATCTTTAATAGATGAGATGACATTCTGAGTCTGTCTATGTTTGAGATAGGAAGCTAGTAATTTTCCCACCTTATTTGTTTCGCATAATTAAGGACTTTAAATTTGTTGATCCAAACACCTGCCTGCTCACTTAATAGCTTATTATATTCATATTTCTTTTTTGTTAATAATGTAACTATTTTAGTGTCATGTAATGTTATAGAGTGGGAAGATTATAAACTTTTAATCTCTTGTTCTAATTGAATTAGTCCCAAGTTCATTCTTTTGTTTCTTTTTGTCTTAATTTCAATTATTATTCCCCTAATGGTGGCCTTTAAGGCATTCCAGAGAGTGTTGACATTGGTTTCAGATGTGTCATTATGCCTAAAATAATCTAAAAAGGCTTCTTCGATTTTCTTTTTATCATCAGGGTCAGATAAGACATCATTATTAAATCTCTATCTTTTAGGTACAGGTTCATTATGACAACCTGCCAATTTAAGGCTATTGCATGAATGGTCAGAAATCAACCTAGTGGCTATGTCTGAATGTTTTATTAACCGTGTATAGGAACCGGAGATAAGAATATAATCTATCCTAGTGTAAGAATTATGAGGAGTGGAATAAAAGGTGTAGTCTCTGGTATCTGGATGTTGGAGATGCCAAGAATCTTTGAAGTTAAATTTAGAGTAAATAGTGTGAATTATAATATTTGAGTTCGTAGGGTGATAATGACAGTTAGATTGTCTATCAATTATTGGGTCTAATGGGATGTTAAAGTCTCCTGCTACTATAATGAGATCCTCTTGAGGAAGACCTTCTAGGGTGCTAGATACCCCATTCCAAAAAGTCGGATCGTCAGAATTAGGGCTATATATATTTACCACATGGATTAGATCCTCCCCTTTCCTCAGATGGTTCACCAAAATTCTTCCCTCATTATCATGTGATTGGGATTCTAGTGAGATGTTTGATTTTTTATATCAATGTAATTACACCCTGTTAGAAATGAGGGGGCTCTGGTTGACGCAGGTGTGAACCCACAACAAGCAGGGACCCTTTACTTCTTGTCAGGGCGAAGGATGACTCCCCAGAATAACCCCTGCTCACCCTCTAGGTGCGTGGCGCGAGCAGTCTAGGCTAAGTCTCAGGCGTACACGGTTCAGCAAATGCAATTACACATACAGTAAACCCCTTGCATGCACCACAAACGGACACCAATCACCAATTGACAACAAGCTGGTCTTTGACCTCCATATCAATAAGGTTGTGTCATCTTCATTTTACATCTTGAAAAAGATTAAGAAGCTGCTACCATATCTCCCTCCGTCAGCTGGGAAGACTCTGGTCTCTACCTTAGTCTTCTCAAAAATAGATTATGGGAACGCTCTCTTCCTCCATACTCAGAAGCGTGTCATAACGAAGCTGCAATCTATTCAGAACGCGGCTGCTAGGATTCTCCTCAACATCCCTCGCCGCAAATCTACCACCCTTGGTATTCGTCAGCTTCATTGGCTGAGAGTTGAGAGCCGCGTTAAATTCAAGGCCCTCTGTATTGCTTATAAGGCCATACATGGCACTGGACCCAGATTCCTGATCGAAGCTTTTCAGTTCTATACCCCCAGAAGGCAATTAAGATCGGCCAATACCAGCCTTTTGCCGGTGCCACGTACAAGATCAGTCTCCTGGGGTGACAGGCGCTTTCTCGTGGCCACTCCAAAACTTTGGAACCTCTTGCCAATTGCCATTAAAGCCGCTCCGAATCTGATTAGTTTCCGTAGGCTTTTGAAAACATGGTTGTTTAACCAGTGAGAAGACGGTAGGATGATGAACTTTAGTTGCTCCACAGCGCCGAGACACCTTCGGGTATTTGTCGCGCTATAAAAGTTGCGTAAATAAAGTATATCAAAATAAGCTTTTATGTAGAGTCAGCAGATTCAAATACAAGGCCCAGTAACGTTGAACTGATGGGGCCACAACTCTTGGAAATACGGTAAAGTCTCTTTGTTACGGAATGGTCTTTAGGCGGGCACAAGGTAACTGTGGGCCTCAGCGCACTTCGTGCTGAGGCGGCGCCCGGGAAGCACACGGCAGATGACAGGGAAATCAGAACGTTGCGGACCCTGGATCCGATGTGAGCTCGCGGTCGAGTTCGTAAGTACAGTACCTTGTTTCTTGACGCGAAGGTGGGTGCGGGATTTCAGCGGCTCTTCGGCAGAAGAGCGAGGCGGCGTCCGGGGCTCCCACACTTCACAATGGGGGTCTGATCTTCAGGCTCACGACAAGAGCGGGGTGTTGCAGGTGGCGGGTGAACAAAGCGGGGCAGCCGGGCACGCAGACACGTCCGGGCCGTCCGAGGCTTGGAGATGCTCACAAACGCCGATTCCGGCGGGAGGGTGAAGGTGCGCAGCGGGCCTCCAGCGAGCGAGGTGTCAGGGGCAGCACAGCGTAGGGGGAGCGGCTCCGATCGAGCGAGGCTCTTCCCAAGGCGGGGGCGGCTAAGCAGTCCTGGTCACGGCTTAGGGAGGGACTGGGGCACGAGGGTCACAGCTCCGGCGAGGGAAAGGACACCACAGTCCAGCAGCAGGCGAGTGAAGATCGGGTAGAGCCCAATGGTCCTGGGGCTCAGTTCAGGGGGCAAGCTCAGTTCCAAGCCCTTGGAGATCGTTTTGGAAAAGCACAAGTCTTGAAAGTAAAAGTAAAGTAAAGTCTTCAGCAACAGTTTCTCTTCTCCCCTTTGGCAGCAAGGTCACCACTGCAGGCCAATCCCCCAGGATAGGGACAGTCTTCCTCCTACAGCTTTCCCGGTGCCTCCTCCTCAGGCAGAGATTCTTCTTGGTCAAAAGCGGATCTAGTTTCTCAGGAGCAGCTCTCCTCCATTTATACAGCAAATCTTTTGTTCTCCCAGGCCAGGGGGGCCCTTGCCTAGTCCAGTCCGGTTTCTGAGCACTTTGTTTATGCGATGCAGGCTTCTTCTTTCAGAGTGCAGGGCAGAGTCATCAGACGCTCCACAGGGGGCGGAGCCGGCATTGAGGTAGCAGAGCACTGTCCTATTCAGAGCCTAGGAGCACTCCTCCCACCCATCTACCTGTTGATCGTCCTATTCATCACCAGGCTACCTAGCCCTGCCCATCTGGGTTCCCCCAGCCCTGTCACTCATACCAGCCAGACATCAGATACACATCACGCAGAGGCGGGCTGAAATGTTTAGGCAAGCAAAGGCCAACTTTCTAAAAGCGGTATTTGCAAACCCGTAATATTAAAATAAACCTTGCGAAAAGATGTACCTTATTATTCCGAGTTCAGGCATACTAAACTCGATCTTCTACCATGTTCCCTGGGTCGGTTAGGATCATAGGGTGTAACAATCCAGGCCGCCCATACTGGCCTATGAGAACAGGGTAGCCTTGCAGTAGTGAACAACAAGATGGCGGTCATTCACTACTAGGACATGCCACGCATCTAGGCTTGTCCTACCTTAGGCTTACAACGCACCCTGCCTGTGGGCCTACCAGAGGGGTGACTAACATGCAGCTAAGGGAAGGTTTTAGGGACCGGCAAGTGTGGGCACTTGCTAGTCAGCATGTCAGTACCAGACTGCACGCAGGTTCTGCGATGGCAGACCTTAGACGTATTTTACCGGCCGCTTCTGTGGGTGGCACAACCAGTGCTGCAAGCCCACCAGCGGTGTTTGCATTTACATGCCCTGGCGCTCCTGGCGCACTTTACTGGGGTCTGACAGTAAATCAAACAATCCAATCATGGAATCCAACCAACATATACAATTTACATAGGGAGAGCATATGCACCTTAGCACTGGTCAGCAGTGGTAAGGTGCTCAGAGTCATAAAACAGCAAACAACAGGTCAGAAAAAATACAGGAGGAAGGCAAAAAGTTTAGGGATGACCCTGCAAAAAGGGCCATGTCCAACACACCCCTTTTTTATGATCATATGGGGATCAAGCCAATTGCGAAATCCTGTCACATCTAATAAAATGAGAATCATCCTTAGACAGCTTTGTCTCTTGCAGCAAAATGATATCTCCTTTAGATTTTGCCAGATAATCAAAAAATTTGCGGTGCTTAATCGGGTGATTAAGTCCTTTCACATTTAAGGACACTCTATTAAGATCTTCTGCTAGGGTATGTGTTTTATTATGAGTATGGGGTATGGGGCATGGGGAGTGAATCCACCCCAAGTGTTCGTGTAGAACACCAACTCTCCACTCCCTCCCTTGTTTATTTGATATTGCAATCTTCCTTGGGTGGATCTTTTTGTTTATCAATAATTTTATAGGGAGGCTGAATCCACCCCAAATGTTCGTGTAGAACACCAATTCTCCACTCCCTCCTTTGGTTTTTTGGGGTTTATTATGAGTCATCATATACGAAATCGTGTTTCTGGTACCTCATGCATATAATCAGAGTAACAATTACTGATCATGAAGAAATAACATGACATTGTTAAACAATGGATAATCCCCATCAAAAACTTCAGGTATTCCTGCTTATCAGACTCAAGAAAAGGCCTAACTCTTCTAACAAGTAACTTGACAATATGGAACACTACTAAACCCCCAAAGAGGATTATCTCAATCGTGAATTTTAGGTACATTAGAGCAATGAAAACCAAGAAGTTTAGGCACTCTTGTATATCAAGCTCAAGAAGGAGCCTACTCAAAAAAGGGAATAGAATAATAAGCAAAGGAAGAAAGAGAATGAGAATAGAGAAACAAAAGGCAAAAAAACAAAGAATTCCTGGAGAACCCAAGGAGCCAATTAAATCATTAAAGAGAACGTCTTTTAAATCCAGGAATTCTCCATCCCTCCTCCTCACACCCCCCTCCCATCCCACCCTTCCCTGAATACCTTGAATATAGGGGGTACAACGGCAGGAGCGTCATTCCACCACACAGAGATTTAACTGAACATTTTAACTTATATCACAATTCTTCCAGAGTATCATAAGAGTGACTATTGTAAGACAGTGTAGGTTACACTTTTTTTTTTACAAAAAACAAGTCGACAGGAAGACATTTAGGTTCTTCCAATAGTATCAGTTCCTCTAATAATGATGCAGCAACATGAACATACATATCCCCAAAAATAACCTTGTAAACAGAGGTAGATGAAGGTGTGGTATAATCAGCAAAGATAGAACATTAGAACAATTCCACCTTCAAACCTGATGTGGCGGTATCTTTCTTTTGTTAGTTGAAGATTGCGAGAAGTCCATAACTTGGGTAGTTGGGTCTTTTAGATAATTCGCTAGGTATTTAGGGTAATTGAAATAATGGTGTCTGCCACTGTCTATAATTCTAAACTTGGTTGGGCCAAAAAAGGAAAACTGGATATTCTTGTCCCTTAATTTGGCACGTAGTATAAGAAAACTCTTCCTAGTATCGACTGTAGGTTTAGAGTAGTCTTGCGTGAAAATGATCTTGTGACCGTTCCAGATCAGTTGACGACTCTTACCAGCATAGTTAAGAATAGCTTCTTTATGTTGATACCTTAGAGGCTTGCAATGATAGGACAGGTTGTTTGTCTTGAAGAAGATTGAATATGTGCTCGATCTAGTTCAAAATGGTGTGCAAACTTTATGCCAGTAAACTGAGGAATCCAATATTCGAGGAAGGCTAAGCATGAGCCTGCAGAATTTTCAGAATTTTCCGGAACCCCTAAAATTCGGATGTTGCCTCTTCGATTAAGATCTTCAAGCTCAGCTGTTTGTCTTTGTAAAGTGGATGTTAAGTTCCTCAGGAACTTCAACTCATTACAAGATTTATTGGAGATATCTTCCACATCACTGATTCTTTGCTCAGCCACAGCGAACTTATTATTGACAGTGCTTGTGTCTGCACGAGTGGCTGTTATTTCCAATTAAATAGCATCTGTAGTTTGTTTGGTGGACTTAGCCAAGTTGTGCACATCAGCCAGCTTCTTAAGAATCATGTCCAACGTACTAGCAATGTCAGGTTTGAGTTTGATGGGAGAGACAGATGGTGAGGGCTCTCCTTTGTTTCTTTATTTTGCAGCTTGGAATCTCTATCTGCCATGTGGAAAATCTTGAGCACCCACCAGCGCACTTCACTTCAGATCTCTCAGTAGAGGGGCGTGCACACACAATATGAAGCTCCCAAAAGAGTATCAAACTACAAAATCCACTGTGTGGTTATTAAATGGGCACGCTCTGCAAACTTAAAGCACACCAAAGGCACTAATGCACATGGAGATGCACTGATGAGAAACCAAAGAATGATATGACACTCCACATCAAGCCAAAACTCAGAACCCTCAGCAGTGATTAAGCATCTAGCAGCTCTCTGTATGCACACAATGTAATAAGGCCATTGACAAATTGCAGTGCCAGTATGCTTGCAGTTCCAAACATATAACAGTGAAGATGATATTGAAAAACGTTGAATAACAATAGGGACAAACTTGAAGTGCTACAGATGTGGATTAGCGCAATGTCGGGCCGGAATAACATTGTGGTAGCATTCCAGTAAATAGCAGCACCGGTTAATAACTTGCCACTTTTCACAGCGGCGACACTAAATAGATTCCATATCAGCGCCGGTCAATGACTTTACATTTTTCACCTTTGCATCATTAAACAGAGTCATATTGGGTGCAGGCCCATCTTTGCTACACAGTCATGTCAGAACCGCAGTGCATGGCAGACAGATTATTAGAGATCTGAGCTTCAGCATCTCTAGAAGACCGCCATTTTGCATGTAAGCTCCAATCAGGACACATCAGCAAGCACCATTGAGTCATTCACCACAAAGCTCACATCCAAGTCAGCGTTGAGATGATAATGATGCCGACGCGCTCTAGCATAGGTCAGCGCTGCACCAGGCTAGAGCACCACCATGCAAGCACAGCAGGGATCGGTAATATCCAGAGCGGTGGGCACACTCACTCCACCGTCCGCAACTAGCCGCACTCTTGGTCACAGGCGCTGCATCGGAGACTTTCAGCGAGCGGTGAGCATTACTTTCAGAAAAACGCACTACCACGCAAACTTGCAGTGTTTGCTCTTCTGTTTCTTTTGCTCCACTTAAATTTTGAAGCTTAATTCAAGTTGTTAACATATATCGGTATTGGTGCACTATAACAATCCTGCTAAAAAGAGTCAAATACCTTATCGATTGGTGGATGTAACTCTATTTACATCAAGCGTTTAAACATGATAGCAGTTTGATGTTGTAGATCGGCGATCTGAGGCTTCCAAAGTTAGTTGCTGGAGGTCGCCATTTTTTTCACTTGGTCGTCAGCACCAGACAGGCTTACAATTCCAAATCCTGCATGATTTAGGCCACCTCGGGCCGCAACAAAGGCATCCGTTTTTACAGTTCACCCTCAAAAAATCGAAGTTTATATTTGCGATGTGCTAACGATCGTCAGGAACTCTGGAATACTGGCATTTCATCTCCTCTCCGACGGAGAGACGGGATCAGGCAGCCATCAGCTCTGCTGTCCAAGCCACGACCCGCCCAATGCTTTTCAACTAGGATTTTTCTGACGGGAAACAGGATGCAGGCGTAGCACCGGAGGTTGCAAGAGGAAGACCCATGACAGCAGAGGTAAGTTGGGATGGAGGGGGTCGTCGGAGTATTGTCGATTCACCTCTCCAAGGGCCAGGGGTTTCAGGTACTGGAGTGCCTTTTGATGCCTGAGTATTACTGGAGCAGGTCGGCGGGAGCCCCTGCAGAAAGTTGGGGTGTAAATCAGGGGCTGCCATCTACCTGCTAGCAGCTGAGACTGAGGGTCACACTACAAAGACGGCAAGCCTCTTCAAGCACTGGCCCATCCTGGGAGAGGAGGCATGACACCTCTACCCAGGATGTGCATTGTTTCTGGTCCCAGAGAGCAGGGGCTCTCTACACAGGGAGCCATAAACATGTCTGGTGGTGGCTGGCTGCCTACACCCAGTCAGAGACCACACCAGGGTTGTCAGGCTTTCAGGTGGCACCTCTGAGGTGCCCTCTGGGTATATAGTACAATAACCCCACAATGGCATTAGTGAGTATTTATTGAGAGGAGTAGATTGGTACAAAACACTCCTGTGTTCAGTGAAGCCATCATGGTGCTGTGGAACTCGAGTTGTCGAGTTTCCAGCCCATGTACTCTCTATGACTTCACTGGCACTTACAATCTTAGAAATTGGACCCCAATATTGTAGGGACATGCAGATATGCCCTCGCAGATATGCTCATGCAGACATGCCCTCGTCTGTGGTATAGTGCACACTGCCTTAGGAATGTGAGGCCTGCTAGAGGGGTGACTTACCTAAGCTTTCAGGCAGTGTTAGTTGGCATGACACCCAGGCAGGGTTTCATGTTGACTTTGTTGTTTTCTCCCTCACAGTGGCATGCAAGCTGCAAGTTGCAAGCTGCAAAGGCAGTGGCATGGTCCCAGTGAGTGGGCTCCTGGGGACCCTCTTTAGCTCCAAGACCTTAGGTACTCAGAGTACCATTTACTAGGGACTTACAGAGGGCAGAGGTGCCAATTAGGGATTTGTTTTTAGGGAAGGAGCACTGGCACATGAGACCTGGTTGGCAGGGACCCTGTGCACTACATTTAAAACCTTATCAAAACCACTCAAAATGTTGAGGGCTAACCATGCAAAAGAGGCACATTCTCACACACATTGAACATACAATGTCACTGATCACAACAACAGCATCCCGCATGCATATCACAACGCACTACTATACAACACCTAGTATCAGCACATGACCTCAGTGGGGAGAGAAATAGCTACTAACTCCTGCTAAGTTTGCTCATTGATAGCCCATACAGTAGGCACAGATAGACTATACTTATCTCAGGAGGTACTGCCCAGCAAAACCTTGTGCCTCATACACAAGTACCTATTCCAAATAAGATGCAAACTTAAGCCCAACACTAAAACACCACAAGAGGTCACAGGGAACCTAACCAATTATGACATCATACCCAAAGCCCTTTACTTCCTGACAGAGCAGGAAAAGATCCAGTCCAAGCTAATATAAGGTCAAGAAATGGGCCAGACATATTGGAACACAGGGCCTAAGGCTACCCCCCACAAGGTTTTCTTGGAGGTCACCAATCCATCAGCCAATTGCAATAACATGTCCATACAAGTTGCAACCTGTGGCTCAAGGCTAGCCTTTAGTGTAACTGGTGCAACAGCAAGTGAAACCCTAATGTTCAGTTCACCAGCTGGGCCATCAATTTGGGGAACAGAAGTAACAACATGTCCCATGGGGGCGGGTTGAATGACACCCTACTTATGCAATGCCAAGAAACCTGGAACTCAGAGGCAGGGGGTACACATGGATGGAGGGGGTAATGAGAAATCCATAGTAGTTAGGAAACTACCAATGCATTCCTTGTGTTTTAGAGGAAGGGGCACCCATTGGGGTGAACCACAATTGCAGGAGTATAACCAATAATAAAGATATACAGTGGTGAACCTCTACCTTGATGGACTATTGCTGGCAATGCAGCGAGCACGCCTACACCCAGCTCATCCTAGACTAGGAAGGGATCTTTTCACTGGTCACCCTCTACACACCCACCTTGGTCATACCCAGAGAAGATCTTTCCACACTGCATCACCACTTTATGAGCAGAGGCATGCTCAGTGCTTCTGCATCAACTATGCAAAAGAAGGGCAGCTGATAGTTTGGTTGGGACAGATTCAAGGACATTCCTAAAGAGTTTCGGCTCTTTACCAATGCACAACTAAGTGTAGGAGGGTCAATCCCCTTCTCAACTGTACAAGCAAAGGCCACTGCCCAGTGGCTGCCAATAGCCTGGTGGAAACTGCTTCAAATGATGAACACCAGAGAAAATGGTCTCAACACAATCAAAGAAGAACTGCACGTAATCTGCCTCATGGTGATGTAACATCGGTTTCTGTTGGTCTTAATGACTGCAAGGGAAGGCGGAGTAGGTGCCCAGATAGGTACAGCATGCTGTACCTTCATGCCCATGAACCACATGGACAATGGCATGCTGTCAATCATCATCCAGCATTGCACAATCTACAGCAGGTCATGGTTATAGAAGGAGGTTGCCCAAACATAGAATGGTTTACCAACTAGTTTGCCTGGGTACCAAGGTGGATAGCAGGCCTATGCAAGTCCTTGATACCAGTGGTTATAATCTTGCCCTTGCTGTGCTGTACCCTGCAACTAATCTGTGCTTGCGTGAAGAAGGCTACTCTGAAAATGGGTGTTATACATCTGGCTAGGATACAAAGCAGAGGGAAACACACACACCATAAGCTGAAAACAGGGAACTCCCACACGCAAGACACAGGCACAATCTGCCAGGGCAATAGTGAATAACTCAACTAGAGGGGGGAATGTTAGCATCAGATTGATTTGTAAGAAAGGCCTACTTTGAGGAGTCCAGCACAACTCAGAGCACTTGTTTTCTGTGCTACCCAAATTCACAAAACTCACTTGTTTTAGAGTTTCTGAGTCACTCTTTATCGGATCAACATCACACAGCTGCCTTCTGTCCACCAATTGCGCTTCCTGTGATGGAAACACCAGATATGGAACCACCTCAAACACACCTTGGAAGTTTGCAGCCGTAAATCAAATATGGTCCAAGGATGTAATGCATAAAAATGAGTCAGATGCACACACTCATAAACACAAAAGAAAGACTCAGTAGAGGGCCAGCATTCGGCCCAAGAATGCAGTATCAGAACAACCGTCTGTTTCATTCATCAGTTAAAGCCTGAAAAATGCCTAGTGGTAAATGGCACCATATATTACACATACTCACAACACACCCAGCCACCTAGACCACCTCAGGATGTGACCTCCAGCTATTATTGTTTAAATAAACCTAAACTGTTTGTGATTGCCAAGCCTCACTGTTCTCCTTTTTGATAGTCAGAACCTGCTTACAACGCTTCCTTATTTTCTTATTAATTTCACAACAATGAAGACTGAAAACATCCTTCTTATAAACAGTCATGATTTTTGATAGATGATGTTGTCAAAACTGCATGGAGATATAAGGTATAATTTTATTTCAAATGAGAATCAAGCATTCATAACCATCTGCAACTCATCACTGCTTATCCACCTATCACACCTCCCCAGATAGATGGTCACTACCCTAACATTCTATACAAACAGAGAATACAGAGCTCCAAGTACACAGTATAAAGAGGCAAGTGGAGCCATCAATGCTTCACATCACAAAGTGATTTCTAATATTGACTACCCTAACATAACAACCAGGCACTATCTTAGTACTCTCTCTTCATGATAGCTTAGTTGTAAATCCCCTTGTGAGGCAAAACTTAATAACAGTTTTTTAAGCATTTTATTTTCACCATTATCATTTTAACTGTTTTTATTTGAATAACTGTTTTTTCAAAGCCCAATTTTCGTTAATATTCTCATTAGAGTTTCAGTGTCAATTTTCCCAAACTCATTCCAGCAATTAATGATTCTGCCCAATTTCCCTGCAGCTCAGCATCAGAGCTTAAGTCACTACCTATTTCATTGTCTCATGACAGCATACTCTAGGAGTAATACATGTATCCCATCCATAGCTATCCTCCTCAGTAGAACTGAACAAACCAAAATGTGATGCATGCAAGAGAAATAAGCACTCAAGAAAATACCTTCAGCTGTGAGCTTTTAGAAAATCATCCTTCGGCAATGTAGTTCATGTGCACTAAGCCTAAGTGAATTTTGTATAACACTATGGTAATCCAGTGCAAAGTTGGACATTTTTGCATTATGCTTATGGTGCATCATGCCTGATATTTCACCATTACAACATGTTGCGTGAAGCAGAGTTTGTCAGTGTGCGTGGGGTAGTGGTCATATGTGTGCATAGTGGTTGATTAATATCATGAAATGTTTGCAACTTTTATATTCTTACTCCTTGGTGTGTCGGTGGTGTTAGGGCCCCAAACGGTTTTTCTAATTGTAAGGATGTTTGGTAATATTTGTTGTTTTTGTCATAGAGTTATTTGTATATTTCTCTGAGAATAAGTGAGCACGAGTGACTGAGCGAAAGTTCCTGTACTGTTTTCATGACTCCTGAGGAATCAGGGTTGTCATGTTCACTGGTTGCCAGAAACCATTCACTCCGTGGTAGGTTTGGGGGCTTACAGTGGCACTGTGAGCTAGCTAGTCTATAGGCCAACATATCCTGTGGGGTTGTCTAGAATCAGTCTTGACACAAGGCGCTTAGTTTATGCTTTCCGAACAATGCGCAGGTCCTGCGGATTGGAAGGAACTACATGACACCATATGCTGGTCTGATATTTTGTTATCCTCCTGCCTCCTTATTGTAGGCCACATATGAGAGTTCTCCAATACGGTATCATATTTATCAAGTCTCAATGCTGTTTGCATGAGGGAACCGTAGGGAAGTTTAACCCACTTGTACTAAAGTGTGATTGTATATTTTGGTCACTTCTGTGTTATTTACATTGAACAAAGTAACTTTCCGTTTGTTAGTATTCAGAATATTTTTGTATTTAGAAAATACGGGAAGCTTATTTTTAGTTAAGGCTGCTGTTTTGTTAATTAATTTGAGTACTTCTGATTATGCTTGGATTTGCTTTGTAGTCGACACTTGTCTCTTTCATATTAGTACAGATTAATTGTACTGATTTGTGTTGTTGAAATGAACCTCAATTTATGATAAAACTTTGGACAAGACAGATTCTATTATCAACAAAGAAAACACTTTCATTAATGCTTTAAATAACCTTGCATAAGGCAACTATCTCTCTTTCATTAAATAAATCTTAACATGGCACCTGAACAGTCTTCACAGCACCTTCTACTGAGTCTTTTGGCACTATATTTAGATTACAGTTGTTTATTGTTACTCGTATTAATGGTATTCATGTAATATACCAGGGAAGGATGAAAAGATGAGTAGACTCACCAGCATATAGGCTGTGACCATAGCAATACCCACATATCACTGGAATGAATACATTAATCGTCTGAATCACCAGACCCTTCATTTAGAGGAAATTGATGTTCAATTTCCTTCTATATAAAACACCGTGCTGAAGTCCCATCCTGGTGAAACGTCTGTTCTGGGCTCTTGAGCGTTACTGTGTCTCAAGGCATTGTGTAGAAGTACCACAATTAACTTGTATCCAAAAGTACTTGAGGTGGTCAGTGCAAGTCCCACTTCCATACTCAAAGGCAGAATCCAAAACTTATAGTAATATCAAATTTTCATTTGTTTCAATGTCTAAATTCCCACTAGCCTAGCAAGCCAAAAAGAGCATATAGTCCTTCTATAATTGGGTGACAGTATAGTACATGGTCGTATGACTGTACATCAACACCAACAATATAGTGGTACAAAAATATTGAAGACAGAGGAAGTGTAGATTTAGTATTCCTAGCGCCACATCTATGTACCTTGAAGACATATTTACTGTGCAGGTACATATATGTGGAGTTAGGTGCAACAAATCTAGACTTACTTACCTGTCAACATATTTTTCAATATTTTGTGCTCTATATTCTGTTCCACCAATATTGTGGGTTTGATATTCAGGGTGCACACCATGTTGTTAGCATTATCCAAAGGTGTCCAGTTAAGGGCAATACATAGATAATGTCTAGTGAGAACATTCTCTACCAATTGTAGTGGCCCGGCTCTTTGTCCATTAGATCACTGCATAAGATGCTATCTTCCAATGGAAAACTAGATATCACACAGGCTTTCTCACTTTTAATGGTTGCTACCTGTTGCAACAGACCATTCAGACTGGAAGACAACCACTGGTTTGAGAATGTCTCCTGTTTTCTGTATGTCAGTCAAATTAGACAGTCCATCTATGTCAGAAGCTATTGTTCTTTCACCAGTTTGTTTTTAGGAACAGATATTGTTTTGAGTCTGGGAAATATGCCTCTCAAATATATTTTTCCTTCTGCTTGCCAGTTATGGGTTTAGGAGACTGCTTAATCAAGTCCCTCGTGGCATTTCCCAGAAAAGTACCTGTTATCAGGTCAATACAGCTAACAAGTCAGACCTGATGTAGGTAACTCCCACGTACACTGGGGGCACATATGACAAAGGACACTTCTGTTCATTGCAAATAAACTTAATTGCATCACTTATGTGAATGGATAACACCAAGGGCACCGTATAAAAGGTAAATCATTAGGAGAAATGTGTAACTGATAACACCGAATCAGTGAAAACTGCAATCCATATTGTATTATTTTCATAAGTATTCTGAAGAAGCCCCACTCCACATGATAAGATACTTTTGCTGTATCCAAACTGGTAATGGACAGTAGGATTTTCTTCTGATTTGAAGGATATGAGTAAGCAGTTCCCTCCCTGGACTGGATGCCCCATAGCTCGTGTAGTCTTTGACCTCCTAGTTGCCAGTACCTTAGTAAATGCTCTTTACCCTGAATTTAGCTCATACATACTAAAAAACATAATTACATACATTCATAAAAAGATCTTGAAGCAAAACCTTATACAAATTCAGCGTGATCCCAGCATGTCCTATTGCTTTATGTCCTAAACATAAATTAAAGGACAGTTTTGATTTACTATTTAAAAAATATATAAATGTATCACTTTATTGAATCATCTTCAACCCCAAAATTGACCTCTTTAGGTAGTCCAATGTTTGAAGGGAAAAACTGATCTGAAATATAAAAAATGTATGTGCCCAATCTTCTGATCTGTAGAAATCAACCATGTTTGATTTGTGCTACCTATTTTTCTCATTATTGCTATTCTCGTACTGTCGGATAGGTCTATTAGACAATTGTTTACTTTCCATCATCTACTGACTAATGAGCATATTTACAGGCCCCTATCACCATGGGAGCGTCACATTTTGCGACGTTACCGTGGTGATAGGGGGTTTGCCTTATTTACAAGGCTGCGTTGGGCAACTTAAAGTGGCTTAATGATGCATTTTAAATAAGGCCAGCTTTCATGCTATGTTATGTTATACGGACTTATAAAGCGCACGGCTGTCCCTGCAAAGGGGCGTCCCAGCGCTGATGGCAGAAAACTGCAAAGCTTCTACCAGAGAGACAACCTACAACGGAGGGAAGAGGAACGTTTTGACAGCTTTACGGAATGCCAGATAGGTCTTTAGGCTGTGGATGGAAGTAGGGAGTGCATTCCAGAGTTACGAAGCCAGAACACGAAAGAAGCGCGCTCCAGTACGGACCCGCCTCAACCGAGGGACAACCGCAAGATGCTGTCCCAAAGATGGAAGTTGACGGGAAGGGATGTAAAATGTGTGCAGATTGGCCAGAATACCTGGAGATGAAAAGTTCAAGATTTTAAATGTAATGCATAGGGCTTTGAAATCTAAATCTTTGGCCACAGGCAGCCAGTGAAGGTGACGAATGGCACTGGATGCGGCGCATCTCCTAGGTAGACCAAGGAGAGTTCGAGCCGCCGCATTCTTGACCCTTTGCAGTCGGACAATTTCAGACTTGTTAGCCCCCAGATAAAGAGAACTGGCATAATCCAGTCTTGGCAGACTCAAGGCCTGAATTATGACCTGCCTAATAGGGGGATCAAAGAAACCCAGCAGTGGTTTGAGCCCCTGTAGTATCCCAAAACAGGCCCTAAACTATGCTTAGTGTTAAAGGGGTGGGCAGTGGGTGTTGCCGTGGGCGTTCCACCACAACACCCATTGATTTTGATGCTGCCTCCTAGTTACAAGGGCAGCATAAATAGGAGGCAGCACCAAAATTAAGACCAGGGAAAACCTGGTCTTCACTTGGTGAAACGAGGAGAAATGCTTTATTTCTCCTCGTTTTTGCTTTTTCCATGTGTCGCATGGAAAAAGCAAAACGTCATGGATTTTTTATGTTCAGGAAGGTTACCCTTCCTGCACATAAATAATCTTTTTAAAAAATTACATTTTGTAACTTCCATGTGTGCTGCATTAAAGCAGCACACATAGAAGTGACAAAACGGCATTTCAAGATTGTTTAAGTGCAGAAGGGGGACATTCCTGTACATAAACAATCTTCTCCTGCACGCAGACACCCTTGCACTATGAAGCTAGGGTACCTGCATTGGGGCTACACAGTTAAGTGTAGCGCCAGCGCAGGGGGAAACTCAGGGCTGCACAACATTATTGTAAATATGGTGCAGCCCTGCGTTTCTGAAGTGGCGCTCATGTCGTTAAGCCAAGGAAGCTAACAACACGCTCCACCACTTCTGTTGTAAATAGCCCTCTCAATTTTTGGGCTGGTCGTTAACTTCAAATAATCTTCAGAATGGAAGTAATTCTTCCTAGACTTCACTTCTTCTGGGCATCAAACAAAAGGATGAAAAGTTTCTGATATCCATCCTACTCATGACATTCCTATATACCATTGAATATTTAAAGCCACAATTTTGGTAAATACAAATGCCTCATCTAGTTTTTATTTAGGAGTCCTATCTTATTATCTTGAAATTATGACTTCGATCTTAAATTGGTAACCACGTAGATTACACTGTCACAGCACAGTTTTCTTTTAGCCCCATTGTGCCATAAAATATATTAACCCAAATGTATGGTCTGAGTCATTTCAAGCAAAAACGTAAACCCACGCTTTGTAGAGTGTCAGTCAGTAGAAATTATTCAAAATGAAGTAATCAAATAGCAATCTCTTTGTTGTGTATATTTTAGTAAGCTGACATTAGAGCTGTGGGAAAACTCCCCCAGCTGATTGACGTCATCACAGTGAAGCAAACCTCAGCAAAGACGTGCAGGGATAGTGTGTGATGCTATAGCAAACTGTTTTACCCATACCATAAACCGAATTAGGAAACTGTTCATTTGTCCTGAACAAATGCATGGAGATAATTGGCCAAATTCACTACCATAGACCCTATAAGGGCATGATTTAGAATTTGGCGGGCTGCTTATTAGAAATTTGCTATATCCTATATGGTAGGGATATCCGTCACGTTTCTGACCGCTGTGCCATACTGTAAATCAGTCCCTTCCTCCGATAAAGAATAAGAGAACTTGGAAAACCCAATTTTCAATAATTCTTTCAAAACTATTGGAGTTCGCTAAGCAATCGATCCATTTTCCGACTTCTTCAGGCAAGCAGATATGTCCAAATGGCAGACACTAATCCAAGCATTCAAAAACGGCATTGCTGTTGATTACTTGAAATCATTACAACATTCACACCGAATAAAACTCGTTAAAAATAAAAGTAAAATCCTCATACCATCCTGATGGCCAGGCTAATGATAGAGAAGCGATACACAGTTATTAGGTGCAGGCATCATTAAAAACCACTCTACATTGAATATAAACATATTTAAGGAAACAGCCTATTATAATCGCATTTTCTCCTCTTAGCGCAAATCCCATAGCCTCTTGAAACGGGCATATTCAATAGAAAGGCCTCACTGGATTTCCTGCATAAACTGCCAAAAAGATTTTTCATCTTATTTACTGCTCTGGACGACCTCAGCTCATATAAATCCAGCAGAAGGAGTCGTATGAGAAGGAATGTATTGCTTGTCTTCTGCGATAATGGAGACCGTAAATACAGTGGCAATGAACCCAGCACACAGCCATAAATCACACCTTTCGAAATCCTACAGATGAAATGGCCCTAGTCCTGGCTCTTTGAATGGGCACGTACTTGGATTTTTGTAGGTATTTTAAACGATGCTATAGAACCCGAGAAGTGTCATAACAACCACAGATGTAGCTGTTTAGGGATTAGTAGAACAAGGTTGCTTTGGAACTCTGAAACATTTCGTTGTCTTTCCCCATATTTTAAACTTTCGTTTTGTGTTATTTGTCAAGAACAAATGTAAACAGGCTAATATTTTCATTCCTTGCAGGAAGAGCCTCATGCAGCTCTACTGAAGGTGGTCAAGAAGGATAGTGTTGTCAGTACATTTTAATACTGGTAACTTAAAGTATCTAGATTTGGAGAAAAAAAGAAATGGCAGACAGGGCACTGGGTAATCGGCCCCACACATGCAGAAAGAAGTACTCTCTCTGCCAAACCATTGGTTCACCCAGTTAAGTGACCCATAATGCTTCTGCCGCTGGAGCCTCAGATGGCTCCCCTGGTGGAATTCTTGAACATACTTCCCTACAAGAAGTCCATTCACCTTGTTGAGGGCAGATGTTCAAACATACTTTTTACTATTTAGACCACCAGGAAAAGCCTGGCGGCCCCGAACAGAAAAAAATGACCACCACACCCTGGTGCCAAACAATCAGGGTACTTGAGCCAAACGTTTAATTATTTAAAACTCTTACTTTGGGAGATTATTTTGAAAAATAAAAAACTACTGAACAGCTGTATGAAGCGTGGTGGCCAAGAGTAAAGCTTCCATACATTTAAATGAGCTGCTGTGGTTCTGGTTCCTCTGAGGGTGCAGAGGGGGCTCCAGAGATCTCTAACCAATCCCAGCAGATATCCACCAGGCTAACAGAGTTGACCATCTTTGCAATACTCATGGAATGCGGGATGCCTGTCATGAGGCCCAGCGGCTGCAAAACATTAGCACCGGCAGCAATAACTACAGTGTAGAGGTTTAATAATAGGGGCACTAAAATGCACCCCTTATTAAATATTTTTTATGAGGTTTTAAGGGAGAAAGTAGGAGTTTTACTAATTTTGAGCTGTACCCATGTTTGCTCATGCAAAGGTTGAACTACTGTCAGCACATGAGATCTCACACTTTTGCAATGTTGGCCACTGTAGATTAGATCCAATCAATTTAAAGCCATTTGATATTCTATGAAGCAAACAAGCAGCTTCATTATTTAATTAAACAATGTGTGATGAACCAATAAGAAAAAGTACCTCAGTGTTCTCTATATTATTGTCTTGCGACCAATAAACTGTTTAATTAATGGATTCAGATTCTTTTAAGCTGTCCAGATTTCTATTTTCCATAAACTCATGCTTGGAAAGAACTTGGGTCAATATTAATCTAGGGTTTTGCATCCCCCTTGCAAGGAGAAGCAAGGGTGAAGCAAAACCTAAGTGAGATTTATCAAGCCATGCAACCACCTTGCGTGTTCCTACATGACTTAATAAATCCAGAGTAATGCAATGCAGCACAAATCGCTCACTGCACTACTCTGCACCAAAGAGGCTTTCCATGGGAGGAGCATGGTTGTTCCCAAGCATTCACGCATGGATTTTGGCACATTCCCGGATTTACCATTGCTAGTACACCTGGGAATGCATCAAAATGCTATGCCTCCCCAGGTGAGGCGTAATGAGGAGGAATATCTTTATTTCTCCCCCTTTTCTTCTCTTTCTATGTGTGCTGCATTATGCAGCACACATAGAAAGAGGAAATACCTCTGAGGATTGTTTTTGTGCAGGATGGTGTCCCTTCCTGCACAAAGATAATCCTGCCTACAATGCAGGCACCCTTGCACCATGATGCAAGGGAGCCTGCGTTGGCGCTAGGCTGGACAGGAGTGTGCCAAATCTTGATAGATATGGCACATTTCTGCCCTCCCTCTTTTACACAGCGCAGCAAGGTGGATTGCTGAGCTATGTGAAAGGTGTTTAAATAGGACCCTTAGTGAAAACTTTCAATGGGGGTATCACCATGCAATTCAAAGGTATGCTAGGGTCTCTGTTCTTTAATATTATCTCTAAAATTGACCCTAATCAGCATTCAGGAATAATCTCTTGTTCCAAGCATGATTGTAATAAGCATTCTTCCTGCCCTACTAATGCACAGTTACAAAATGCACACATGATATACACATAGCCCACATATTCCCCGCATGTGAACATAGGCAATGGGCTTCAGTTGTGAGGGCTGGAAGAACCTTTACATAGGAGAGAGATGGGCATCCCCACAGTGGCACAGCCAAAATACCTCTGCCCCTGGGCTATAACAATGCAGCAATATCCTAACGCTTCTACTTCTGAAATGAAACATCCACTATATGGTAGGTCTGGGGTTCCTAGTGGATGTTCCTTGTTATTTGAACAAGGTACTGGTGTTGAAGAGTGCAGCAAATATATGTGGGCCAGCTATATTGGACTTGCAGTGTGATACATTTACTAGAAGAAAAACTTAGGATCAGCCAGAAAGATGTATATGGGAGAGTGCCAGAACTTTTTCAAGCCATGGCTTTCAGTCAAATACACTGAATCCAAAAATATAGTGAAATTCGGCATTCAAATGCAGGTTACAGGCAGAACTGTGGGCAAC
Organism: Triturus cristatus; assembly: GCF_964204655.1. Lineage (NCBI taxonomy): Eukaryota > Metazoa > Chordata > Amphibia > Caudata > Salamandridae > Triturus > Triturus cristatus. The sequence goes on along the minus strand of NC_140582.1, from coordinate 893,673,277 downwards.
ATTAAGTGAATTCCCAAAAGAACAGCAAGATTATAAGCCTGGAAAAATAGACCTATAGTCTGTAATGAAAAGTAGCAGTATTTACCTCTTGTAAGAATTTGTGAGTAACTACCCACCTCAAGTAAGAATCACAATCCTTGTCAGGGTGAGTTGCTAAAGTAACTAAATAAGCCTGGGCTGAACACCCAGGTAGCTATGGCGCAGAGCAGACTGGTTTAACTGACAGTCAATGTGTAAATAATTCAAGCAATACCAAAACAGTAATAAAATCAAAATACAACACAAAAAACCCAACCCAATTTAGAATAACATAAGCTTTAGTAAATAAAATGACATCACAACAACATACATCTAATAAGGGTAACTGTATATATGAATGTTTGCAATTTTCAATAGGGTGCTAAAAGTATTAAGTGCCAACCGCTGCCAACTGATCTCAGCAGACTGGGACCTGGGAACGATTCGAGGCCAACTGAGATGGAGCACAGTTTGGCTACAGAAACCAGGTTCAACCTGATTGAAAGTATAACCTTCTGACTTAGTCTCTCAAATGAGAGCTGAAAATCTTCAGATGAGCAAGGCAGCAGGCTGTAGCCGAGGGGGGCTCCATGAAGTCAGGTAGCAGTCAGACGAGGTCCTTGTGAAACTGCTGACTTTTAGTGGCAGAGCTCAGAGGGGAATACATTTTAATCTTGTGTCTAAGGAAGGGCCCTCACCAGCTGGATACATTTGGTACCTTAGCCAGGTGAAGAAGTCTAAGTTTGCACCTAGTCGCTTTTTTGGGTCTTGGATTTTTCCAGCATGGCAATGCTTGAGGCAGTACCTGAAGAGAGCCCAAAAAAGGCAGATACCTTCTCTGTGAAGTCAGCTGAAACAGATTTGTTGCTGCGTAAGAGCTCCAAGCAACAGAAACCAGAATTTTCAGCCTAGCAGCAAGAAACCATTGTCTAATTGGCTTGTTCCAGTACTCTGGACGTCTTTGGAGCCAACCAGTTTGTAAGTCCCAGGATTCTGCTGGTCGCTCTCAACAAATTGTCCTTTATCCTGATTATGCCCTAATGAATGAATAAGGCCAAAATGTTGTTAACATCTTCTTTTGGCATTATTTTAAAGAGAACGTATACAGTGCATTTTTGTTACTGCTATTTGATTGAATATTTTGTTTTGTGTAACCTTGTGAGCACCATTTGTGTATTATATGCTGGAGTTTTGTATTAGTTGTCTCTTATGAACATTTTGTGATAACAAACGATTGTCTGATAATTGTTATGGATACCTTCTCATTATTTTCCTCCCCTTTTGTCCTGTGTCCAAATGTAATTGTTTATTCATTTGAAGTGATGGCTTTTGTGTTCTTCACAAATTAATTCCATGAACCACTGTATCTGGTATAATACCCCAGGTGTGTGGGCAGGGAAATGAGCAACCCACCTCTGTGGTCACTTCACACCAGCACCGGGGACGGCTTTCTCCGCACTGTGATTGAAGCCTGGCTGACTCCGACAACAAAGAAGTGGCATGTGCAGGTATAATATGAAATCCACCTTTTAAAGGAGAGGCCCTGTTGTTAAAATGGTAGTGGCAGTTGCAGTCGATAACCTTTCAAGTATTGCCCGGCGGTAATCGCCTCTCATACCATTCGATAATCTACCAATAAAAGAGGCAGGCGCCGGAGACTGGAAGGCAGGAAACAAAGTTTTATTCCGTCGGAGTAGAACACATCAGATCAGACAGCAAGGTATCGTCACGAGGTGCTCTAACCACATCTCTGAGGCCAGGCCTCTTATACACAGGTTTATGACTTTATTGCAGGTTTATCATACATGGCACATTCTTGAGATCGCTTTGATACATGAAAGAACATCCTCAGAATCCCCACTTCAAGCTCGTTCCCACACATATCTACAGTGAAAGTCCCCACCCCACCCACAGTAGGAGATGGCTATCACACAGCTGGACATTCCGCCAATTCCCGGGGGTGTGTGCGACTGGTCGGGTCTCAGGGGGTGGGGGCCCTTGATCTACTGTAATCCCTTTGATGTGGGGTGTTTCCCTTACAGTAGGGGCAATAAACTGCATCCGCAGGGCTAGGTGATGGCCTGGGATCGGTTCGGACAATCGGGTGCAGAGGAAGGGGGTTATCAAAGAGATGTATGACCATGTATGGGATGTCGGTCAGGCGTGGGATGTGGTTCCATGGCAGGGTCGCGCAGAAGGAGAGGGTTTATGGCCCGTGTATGAGAGAGCGGGGGTGGCCGGCGCGCGGGGGGATGTTCGCAGCACCAGAGGGACGCGTTGGCGATCGGCAATGAGCAGGGAGAGAGACCAGGATGCCTAAAATGGCTGCTGTGCGTTTTTCTGTGTGTCGCGCTGGGGAGAGACAAGATGGCGCAGATACTGTTCAGTTACGAGCTACATTTCCACACTGTGAATCAATTACGTTCCTGGCACTGGACAAATATTCATTCTGCTAAATGATTAGAAGCCTTTGTCTCTGCTTGTGGGGATGTTTTCACACTTCATTCACGGTTAAGCACTCAGAGTGTAGCATTTGGAGGCTAATGCAAATTAGCCTTCAGAGGATTTAGGTAGCGAAAAGGTACCATCATAAAAGTATCTTTTCATTATTATTTATTACAAAGCTGACTTCGCCAGTGAATTAGGCTTTTTAATATTACAAAGAGTTAAAGAATGAAATGTGCATTTGTTTTCTAGCCGGAGATAACAATAATAAACCTAATATTGCATCTCCGTGGTTTTCTACAGAACAGCCGACCTTGCTACAGTGAAAATAGATTTTTGAGCCTTTTCACTCTAAAGGCATGTTAACATTAAATTTCCACTTCTCCAAATTTTAAATACCATGGTACTGCCTTATGGGCAGTAAGGCCTACTTATGGGTGGCTTATCAATATTTAAAACAAATGTTTAGACCTGTCAAAAGGGTTTAGTTTGGCAAGTCGAATTGAAGTTTAACATCTGCTACAATGGTAGGTCTAAAGCCATGCTTTGCACTGACACTGGAGTGGGTGACGCAATGAATACTACAATTCACTTGTGGCATTTAACTTGCAGTCACTGGGTACACCTTGTACCTTCTACAAAGTACTTATTTGTAAGTTAAATATGTTAGTTAAGGGTATACCAGTTTCATCATGTTGGAAGATAGAGCAAAGTCACTTTACCACTAGTTTGCTTACGTAAAGTGCAGATGCACCCAGCAAAAACTGTTGAGGCAAAGCCAATCAAATATTGTCATTTCCTACAAAAAGTACCCCACTTTCCCATGTATCCCAGACATGTTTCAAGTGTAACATCTTGAAACAGTAATGACACTCTAGCCATTAAAACATTGCAGTTTAGGACTTATTCCACTTTTCTCTTAGATGTTTGAGTCTAAAATACCTATCACTCCATTATCACTCCATGCTGCTGTAAGAAAAAAAAAATTATGTAATTGACATGCAAGTATTATCACTATAAAATGATTGTTTCATGCACGCTTAAGACAATAAGGCAGGTTTTAGTTCCAATATATTTAGCATTTTAATATTAAAAAGTACGTGTGAGCATGTGAGAAAGTGCTTTATTAGCTGGGGTGGAGTGGTATCCACCACAAGTAATAGTTACCTTTTAATTCCAGCCAAAGGTTTCTGTAATTTAAACCTAAGCACAACTCCTAGCACTTGTGGCACAGAGCAGACAGACTTACCTTAGAGAAATTGTGTAAAGCATTAGAAGTACCAAAATAGAATAAAGACAGATAAAGACTCGGCTCAATTCTATAGGAGTATTGAGGAAATATGAATTTTATGATCAGTTATGTCCCCTATCTTAGACCCCAACGGCTCCATGTGCATGCTACAAGTACATGTATGTTCCCTCCAGTTCCAGTTATGAAGACGCAAATACATGTGCGTCCACCGTCAACATGTCCTCTTTCAGATCCGCCATGAATGAGTCAGATATTCCATTCCTAAGTATGAAAGGCCACCGACTTTATGTGGTTCACTTTCCACGTTTTACAGTTCAGGCGAGTAGGCCCTGAATTCTGCCATCAAGCCTTTTTCTGCTCTCTGCCTCTGAAAGCTCCAGTCCGAGCCCGCATCTGTATCCATGAACTTTGTCCTACTCCCTGCGCGGCTAACGGTGCCTGATCCAGCCTGTTGCCTGCCAAAAAACTGTATTTCACCTTCAAGATTATCTGCTCCGCTCCTCATCCGATGCATTCCTGTCTAGTAGTTTAGGTAAACATTCTTCCAGCTACCGAGCAAAGGGCCAGGCCTCACTGTCCTCATGCAAGTAAATCATAGGCCCTGTCACTATGGAGTATTCTTACCCCCTCGCATCTCATGTAGACACTTAGACACTTGTACACGCACTAACAGTCAGTATAGAATAGATTCCGTCCGAGAGACCTTTCCTTTTGGATAATACAGTTCTTTAAACATAAGATATTAGATATGATTTGGGATTAGGTTGACATGACCCCTCAGACTTCTGTCTCCACATATAGAGCTAAATGTCAAGTCCCCTTCACCCTCTAGTCGCACGTCAATCACACGTCATGCGGCTGCGCACGCATCTCTGCCAAGTATTTTTGCTGACATTGCAGGATTCTCTTATGGATCCACCCACTTGTGACATCATGTTTAATGACGTTTCTAGTTACGCCTATGTTTACGCCTATTTTCATTACGTATGTGTAGTATTATCTGTATTATCAGCTGTTACGCCTCCTGCATCTGTCTTAATGTAATGCTTTTCATATAAATATCTTTACTTGTCAATAATGTATTGCCTTCCCTTCCTGAACCCTCGTGGTGATGGAATTTGATGCCTATGGTTCGAACCATAATTCCTTTGTAGAGGAATAAAGCCTTTCAGAACCTCTAATACCACGGATTCTGCCTCTTATTTTTACTGAGTTATTCTTACTAGACTTTACCGCATGAAAAATAGTACCGGTAATAAAATATTTACCACATAAATTGGCGCCCGAACAGGGACACTTTCTCATCTCACGCGCCGGAGGTGCGTTGCAGGCCCGGTCTCCTGCCACAGCTGGACGGACAACAACGCGTACCCGCAGGATTTCCTGTATCTCCCTCCGGCCAAGCGGGGGTGACTGAGGCTGCGATCAACACCCAGACGAGGCGGTGAGAAGTGCGAAGTATCCCGACCAGAGCCTAGCTGAGAGAGCAAGATCCGAGGTATACAGAGGCCCACCAGGTTCCGAAGTTCCGAGTCCAGCCGAGTCGAGTCCAGTCCGGTCCAGTTCAGTTCAGTTCCGAGGCCTTCCGTTCCGTGCTACCCGGTGAGTACCGTTGCCGGGGAGGCATTCAGACGTGCACATAGGTTGTGCCGGTCAAGACGGGTTTGGGTACACAAATCCGGTCTGCACTGTTTCAGCAGTGTATCTGTACTGTTTAGCAGTATATCTAGTATGTCTTGCATATAATTCAGTATTACCTAGTGTTAGTATTATGTCAGTAACTAGTTTTCTATTAGTTATCATCGTTCGTTAAATGTTAAAACGTTAAATGTTTTAATACGTTCTACATATTGTGGTGTGAATGATTGTTCATTATTGTGTTTATTGTATTAAGTGTGTTCAAGATTAAGTAATAAGGTCTAAAAATGCCGCTCTTTTCAAAATTAAGACAGATCAAAACCAGAAAAGGGGTACTCGAAGAAGCTGTTCCCATTCCACCTAGGGACACTCCAGGGTACTTTATGTATCATAAACATGGCCTAGATGCCGTATTATTTCTTGATTTATGGGTGGACTACACCAAGGATTTACCAGAAAGTCAGAGATGGCCCGCAGCTGGGACCTGGGATGCAGATTGCATCATGAGAGTAGAAGAAGTATTATGGAAAAATAAAGCCAGACAGTCACAGAAAGATGCCATTGAATTATGGCGTAAAGAATCATATAGACGTACAGAAAAAGCGCTCAGACAGGAAGAGAAAAGTAGGGAGAATTCAAATAAAGCCCGAGAAAATATATTAATTGAGGAAGGTACCCGAGTAAAAGCAGAACAAGTAGACAGACAACGAAACACTCTTATGAATGGTATGTATCCTCTTTTGGCCGAAGGGTTACCTCAGGCCACCCCGGAAATACCGAAAGACTTGACACCTCCATTACTCCCGATAAAAGCACATCCCAAAACAGCAAAAGATGTTTTCCTTTCTTCCTATTTAGATGATGTAGCTCCTGAATATGCTAATGCTCCGCCACACACACCGCCCACCGATGGTGCTCAACGCCAAGATCATCCGTCTGTATCCCCGCAACAACAAACTCCTACGCACATTCCCACAGGTCCATCTGTTTCTACCGCTTTTCCTACCTCTACAGCTTCTATCTTACATCCAACAAATCCTTTCGTGCCTAGCACCTCAGACGGTGCGACAGGAGGTACGACAGACATTTTTGCCACGCCACCCCGAGGAAATAAGTTATCCCTTAGAGATTTAGCATACGAACGTACACCCCAACTAGCAACTTCCGACATGTTTAAAGAGCATCTAGTGGATTGTAGATATGATCCTGTGCCCGGTAGACGGGACGGTATGCTGCTGTCATCACTACGTATACGACGAGCTTCAAGGTATTTAGCGACGCTACCAGGAATGGTGGCACATTTAGACAATATATATCACTTTGTCCAATCAGGGCGAGGCCCTGAAAGTATTGACGAAGCCATGGAATACTAGAAAGTGGATGTACAGAGACAACTGTTACGCTTCTTCATAAATTGTGTGATCAGAAACCAAGACAGGCCTGAGGTAGAGCAGAAGGAAATACAAGTACTTACCAAATGGGGTCAGAATATATCAGAAGGGAAACATGATAAACAGACATGTATAGTAGTTATGTGCCGTAAGATTCGCAAAGAAGTAGAACGAATACATACAGAAAGATTAGAGTCAGATCAACATGAATCAGAGGGAGAGGAGGACGAAATGCCTACAGGACACTTAGAAACGATGGCTTATGTAGGTAAAGGAAGATCTTTTAATAATACCAGATGCTTTAAGGATCCGATACATCAGATACGTCCAGAATGTAACAGAAATTTTCAAGCCCCTATGTTAAATACAAGGTCTCCTGAACACCTATTCCAAGCTGCCGATAAATTACTCCGAGACCGAAGGGGGTACCATATGCTCGATTCCATGGATGAACAAGAACTAGCCAGGTCAGCAGTACAATGGGCTGACAGTCCCGACAAATACAGTGAAGATGCACTAGCACACACGTTTCTGAACCTTGCCCCATACGAACAGCGTTTAGCTGGTATATACATGATTCAACACCTCCTTATATTATATAAAAGCCAACACTCCGATCCTGGACCCCTACCTGACATATTGACAGAATTACTCACGAATAAATGGAGAGGGTCAGGTACTGATTTAATTAAAGAAATTCTAGAATTTCGAAACCAGTATATAGTTTTCATATGCCCAGAACATGTTCCAGTTCCCACTATGGGAAGAAAAATGTATCACATAGATAGACAGAATCCCTTACGCGAAGTACACCCAATAAGAGGTGAAGACAATAATTTTAAACGCGTGTTTGTGTACACGCCTATAACTAAAATTGAATTATTAGAAATGAAGAAAGTAGTACCCAGCCATGACAAGGATCCAGCAGGTTTCCTCCGTGAGATAAAAGACATGTTACTCATGGGAGAGTATACCTACCCCGACATTATGAAAATACTAAAAGTATTAATGCCTGCCGGTGTTTACGAGAAACTCAAAGAAAAGGAATGGGAGGTGGGAGACTAAAAGATAGATTGGACAGCATTAGAAAACGAAGAAAAGGCCCGAGCTGCAGGATCAGGGCTTGGGGAAAAGACTACAGCACTACCAGGATTACTAGTGCAGGTACTGCCACGTTTATTAACTACGAAAAAGGAGGACTGGGGTGCAATCTCAGCCTGTAAACAAAAGCAAGATGAAGACACTAGTGATTTCTATTCCCGATTTGAAAAATGTTTTGGTATAAATAGTGGCATAAAAGCAAGTAGCGAGTCATATCCACATCTGTTTGTGACAAAATTAGTTGAAAATTCCCTACCACAAGTTAAGAATAGAGTATTGAAATTTGAGAGTACCTGGCAAGGTAACACCCCGTCACAGATGTTACAGATGTTACAATATCACCACAATAGAATTAGAGAAGAACAAGAACATGAACAAAGACGTATGAAAGACACGAAAATGAAAATGCTTGTGGCTCAGTCAGTTCCAGCTGACGGTCATAAAAAGGGTGATTCCGCAGGTCCGACGAAAGGGACATGCAACTATTGTAAACAACAAGGTCATTATATACACGATTGTCCAGTTCTGAAACATAATATCACCACGGGTAGAACCCAGGAAAGACCACGTCCACCTAGACAGGATCAGAACCAATCACAAATCCCTCAGCACGCACAATCTAGGCCAGCTCCGCAACTGACAGCTCCACAACAGACCGTAGCCACACCACAGCAGCAGCCTATTGCTGCAACACAAGCAACGACACAACAGATGTACCAGTATGCACAAAATGACTATCCCGATTATCAACGATACACATGAAATAGCCTAGAGAGGGAAGTTGGCTTACCCCTTATTGAGGTTCCAGTAGATCAAGAGGGACCTTATGTACATAGTGAACTATTAGGGGAAGACAGAAAGTTTTTACTTGATACAGGGGCAAGCAGAACAACTATACGACGCAGTGAAGTTCCAGGGGCACCCCTCTCAGGCTCACAGAATATTTCCCTTGGATTCTCAGGAAAGCCTATCATTAATGAAGTATCGCAACCCCTACCACTTACGGTTGGTCCATTGACACGAACTACAGATTTATTGCTTACTAAATCATGTCCAGAAAACTTGTTAGGTATAAAAACATTGAAAGCTCTAGGAGCTATAATATGTTGTTCTCCGGAAGGAGTACGATTATTTTTACGTGACTTCAAAGGTCACTACGTGTCCAGAGAGATGGATCACCGGCTGCAGAATTTACCTACACATTTATGGGCACAAGGTCCTACTGATGTTGGTTGCATGAACATTACACCATATCGAGTCACACTAAAAACAGGAGTAGTACTACCACGAATGCGACAATACAAGTTACCACCAGATGCGGTTGTGGCTTTACTGCAAATCATTGACGAGCTCATTGCACAAGGAGTGGTTGCGGAAACCGACTCCAATGTATGTAATTCACCGATAATTCCGATTCTTAAAAGAACGGATCCAAAAGCACCACCAGTATATCGATTAGTTATTGATTTGCGCGAATTAAATAAATGTATTGTACCACAATACCCTGTGGTCCCAGATATCTCTTCATTATTAACAGCTATTGATTCAGAAGCAACGTTCTTCACTGTAATTGATCTCAAAAATGCTTTCTTTAGCGTCCCAATAGATCCGGAAAGTCAATATTTGTTCGGATTCAGTTTAAATGGACGGAGTTTTAAATTCACACGCGCTCCTCAAGGATTCACAGAAAGCCCCAGCATCTATAGCCAAGCACTGAAACGAGAACTTGACAGTATCCACATGCCAGTTAACACTGCCTTGCTTCAATATGTCGATGATCTGCTGATCACCGCCCGAAGCGAACCTGAATGTGAAAAAGCGTCACTGACGGTTTTACAATTTCTGGCCGACAAGGGGCACAAGGTGTCCCCTTCTAAGCTGCAATTCTGTGTCCAGCAAGTTGTTTACCTTGGGCACTTGCTGTCCAAGGAGGGAAGACAGCTTACACCTGATCGCATCCAGTTAATTGCTAACATGCCACCACCTAAGACACAAAAGGAGGTGCGGGCTTTTATAGGTCTCACTTCATACTGTAGGCAGTGGATCCCTCAATATGCATTTCTAGCAAAACCACTCATTCAGTTGACAACACAGGAGGCAGCCACATCGACTGTCCTCCCTTGGACTCAAGAACATACGCAAACCTTTGAAAGCTTAAAGAAAGCTTTATGCCAAGCACCTGTTTTAGCAACACCATGTTACAGTAAGCCTTTTACACTCTTTGTTACAGAACGCGAAGGTACTGCCTTGTCAGTACTCACTCAGGAACAAGCAGGATCACACAAACCATGTGCTTATTTTTCCAGTACATTAGATCCCGTAGCTCAGGCTCTTCCTGCGTGCCTGAAATCAGTGGCAGCAACAGCTTTAGCAATCAGACAAAGCGATGCCATAGTATTAGGACATCAGTTGACAGTACAAGTACCACACGCAGTAGAGGTTCTCTTGAACCGCACACAAACACAACACTTGACTATAGCAAGACTCACCGGTTATGAATTAACATTGTTTCAGCCACACATAGAAATCAGACGTTGTAATACATTAAATCCTGCCACACTTTTGCCAGTAAACGGAACAGATCCATTAGCACATGATTGTATTGAAGTCATTACTATCACGACGAAACCCAGACAAGACTTGACAGACATCCCCTTATCAGATCCGGACCTGACATTGTATGTAGATGGTTCATGTATGAGAACAAGTACAGGAGAGTTAGTGGCCGCTTACGCAGTCACAACAGACTCTGAAGTGATCGAAACAAATTGTATTAACACTTTGTCAGCTCAAGCAGCAGAGCTCATCGCTCTGACACAAGCCTGTATTCAAGCCACAAATAAGAAAGTCAACATATACACAGATTCACGTTATGCATTCGGAGTCGTCCATGACTTCGGCGTACTGTGGCGAGAGAGAGGTTATTTAACTTCTCATGGTACCCACATCCAACACGGACCCCTCATTCAAGCTCTATTAGACGCGATTCATCTACCTACTGCAATATCGATTATGAAATGCAAAGCCCATACAAAAGTTACCGACATCATTTCTCAGGGTAACGACCTAGCTGACAGAACAGCTAAACAGACTGCTCAGAATCAGACTCATACAACTGACACGACAAAGACAATAGTCCCGACACCAACACATTGCATGACAGTTAAGGATCCCGCCCTTGATGTAATTGACATACAGACACATGCTACACCAGAAGAAATAAAGAAATGGACTGAATTAGGAGGGATCCAAACGGATCAAGGATGGATGACGAAGGGAAAATCTATATGGTTTCTTCCCGACTCCATGGTTCAAGTCATCATTAACACAATACATAGTCCAGCACACCTAGGAGAAAAAGCTATGCTAGACAGCATTCAACACATTTGGTTCAACAAACACTTGCGAGCAGCAGCCAAACAGAAAGTACGTACCTGTATGATATGTTGTCAGTTTAATCCAGGTAAAAGCATCCCCGTAGAGCAGGGTGGATTTCAACCTCCCGATCACGCTTTTGAAGTCCTCCAGATGGATTATATCCAGATGGAACGATGTCGAGGATTCAAATATGTTCTTGTAGTTGTTTGTGCTCTTTCCCGTTGGACAGAAGCCTACCCGGTTTCAGATTACACTGCCCCGACTACTGCCAAACAGCTAGTCCGAGAATTCTTCCCACGGTACGGTTTACCACGTGTTGTATACTCAGATAACGGCCAGCCATTCTCATCCGAACTGATGAAACACGTTTCACTTCTGTTAGGTTATCAATGGAAATTCCACTGTGTCCGACATCCCGAGGCAGCAGGTCTCGTGGAACGTCATAATCAAACTCTGAAAATTAGATTGTCTAAAATATGTAGAGAAAAAGGTGTCGATTGGATAGTAGCCTTACCAGTTGCGCTCTTTTACATGAGGATGGTAGCACATTCTCGAACAGGGCTATCCCCTTATGAGGTGATCTTCGGTAGACCACCAAATATGTGGGGGACGCCTATACCTCGTAAAATCACTGATGTTGACTGTAATATGCTGACAGATTACCTGGCTTCCTTGATGTCTGCACTACAATCTTGTCGTTCACAGGTAGCTGCAGCTTTTCCCGATAACACTGAGGTGAAGCCCCATGACGTGGTTCCAGGTGACCTGGTTCTTGTGAGGAATTTTGACCGGAAGACCCAGCTGGAGCCTAGGTGGCAGTCGCCCAAACTCGTCTTGCTGACAACGAGGACAGCCGTGAAGATTGAGGGACGTAAAGGGTGGTTGCACTCGAGCCATATCAAGAAATTTTATGGACTACCGTCCGATGTGAACACTCAGCCCTGTATTCCCTCACAGACAGACTCAAAGCTCCCCTTGGTTGAAAGGTCGGAGAACGAACTCTATAAACTGAAACTCAGGTCTAGCAAGTCAGACAATTTGATTGTTTAAGTCCTCTCCAAGGTGAATCGGTTGAATTTGTCTCTGACATGTATCCTCTGGACCGAAATAGAGAGAAAAATAGACAGATACAGCTTAAAAAACATGCGTACTGTAAATCACTTCGTAGTCACTGCATAATGACATTATTAATTTTGTTTTTTCTAAGTCTTCTGATCATCATTTCTAGTGTATTGCTACATATGTATTACCCTATTTCTAAGCGTGCTTACAATGCTACTGCTGAACATTCTTTTAGCGAACTACCTCCGCATGAGTTGTCTTATAGATTTGCGCTGCGCAACAACACTTTTATTAGTATGTTACATCATTCCCATCAGACCAGCAATGCTACCAATTGTTGGATATGTGGCCGACTCCCTCCCTATCAGAACTATAAGGGAGTTTTGCCTCTCTTTCCATATCCGTTCACACACAATGGCTCCTGTGGAGCATGGTTTAGTTTAATTAATTCCCTAGATTCAAATTCAGTAGTTTATCAAGACAACTGGGTATGGGGAAACCTGAACCTAGTTTTGCTTAAAGTCTGCTACCCTAACAAGGAGGGACTTCCCAAAAGAACAGGAACTGATCTAGAAAATGAAGTATATGGATTAGGTAATTTTACACTTAACCTCATGATTCTGAATGTTGAATCCGAAGCTACACCAATCTTGCCCGCTATGTCAGTATTTCCATTTAAAGGAGAATTATGTGTAAGTAAGAATGGTTCCATACACATGGGCCATAGTAAATGTACCACTGTGATAAAATTCAGTGATCAAGGCAAGTCTACATTCAGAGCTTCCCGTCATTCCTACTTCATATGTGGCCAGACTGCATATATACGTTTACCTCTAGATTGGGATGGTACCTGTTACATAGCATTTCTTCTGCCACCTGTTTTCCTAGCCCCTCCTGACTATCACAGAAATACCCATAGTACACAATAGACAGCAGAGAGATCTCCCGATTGTCGATTACACTGAAACGGCATGGGAGCAATACACAGATTTCAATAAAGGTTTCTTTCCCTATATAGGTACAGTCACTAATAGTAAGCTGATACGTAGATTAACTAGAACCCTTGAAGCAGTAGTGAATGAGACTACTTCCGCCCTAGGCAACTTAACAGAGGAGCAGTCTGCGATGCGGATTGTTGTGCTTCAAAATCGTCTTGTCCTTGACGTCATTCTGGCTGATAGGGGCGGAGCTTGTAGGGTCATCGGATCAAGTTGCTGTGTTTTCATACCAGAAAACTCGCCGTCAGTATATAAAGCCATAACTCGCCTTCATAAGATACACCAGAGTCCAGGCACCTGGACTTGGTCCGGTTGGTTCTGGAGCGTGTTGTCAGCCTGGGGATGGAGGATTCTATCCTTCCTAGGTATTGGCTTTCTCATACTATTCAGCTGCTGCTTATGTCTACAATGTGGGCCAGCGATTTGTGGTCTGTGTGCCACATCGTGTATCCCGCCTTCAAGTTTTCGTTCAAGATCCCGGAAGAAAAAAGAAGAACAAATGATGCTATATGAACAGATTGATGGATTGATGAAGATCGATATCTCCTGAGGGTCCGTAGGGGACAAGGAGGGAATGAGGAAATATGAATTTTATGATCAGTTATGTCCCCTATCTTAGACCCCAACGGCTCCATGTGCATGCTACAAGTACATGTATGTTCCCTCCAGTTCCAGTTATGAAGACGCAAATACATGTGCGTCCACCGTCAACATGTCCTCTTTCAGATCCGCCATGAATGAGTCAGATATTCCATTCCTAAGTATGAAAGGCCACCGACTTTATGTGGTTCACTTTCCACGTTTTACAGTTCAGGCGAGTAGGCCCTGAATTCTGCCATCAAGCCTTTTTCTGCTCTCTGCCTCTGAAAGCTCCAGTCCGAGCCCGCATCTGTATCCATGAACTTTGTCCTACTCCCTGCGCGGCTAACGGTGCCTGATCCAGCCTGTTGCCTGCCAAAAAACTGTATTTCACCTTCAAGATTATCTGCTCCGCTCCTCATCCGATGCATTCCTGTCTAGTAGTTTAGGTAAACATTCTTCCAGCTACCGAGCAAAGGGCCAGGCCTCACTGTCCTCATGCAAGTAAATCATAGGCCCTGTCACTATGGAGTATTCTTACCCCCTCGCATCTCATGTAGACACTTAGACGCTTGTACACGCACTAACAGTCAGTATAGAATAGATTCCGTCCGAGAGACCTTTCCTTTTGGATAATACAGTTCTTTAAACATAAGATATTAGATATGATTTGGGATTAGGTTGACATGACCCCTCAGACTTCTGTCTCCACATATAGAGCTAAATGTCAAGTCCCCTTCACCCTCTAGTCGCACGTCAATCACACGTCATGCGGCTGCGCACGCATCTCTGCCAAGTATTTTTGCTGACATTGCAGGATTCTCTTATGGATCCACCCACTTGTGACATCATGTTTAATGACGTTTCTAGTTACGCCTATGTTTACGCCTATTTTCATTACGTATGTGTAGTATTATCTGTATTATCAGCTGTTACGCCTCCTGCATCTGTCTTAATGTAATGCTTTTCATATAAATATCTTTACTTGTCAATAATGTATTGCCTTCCCTTCCTGAACCCTCGTGGTGATGGAATTTGATGCCTATGGTTCGAACCATAATTCCTTTGTAGAGGAATAAAGCCTTTCAGAACCTCTAATACCACGGATTCTGCCTCTTATTTTAACTGAGTTATTCTTACTAGACTTTACCGCATGAAAAATAGTACCGGTAATAAAATATTTACCACAGTATAAAAAAGCAATAAGAAGCCAAATTACACCAAAACAACAAAAATCAGTTGAGGAGAATCAGAGACAGGATTTCTTGAAGATTTATGTGAAAATAGTGCTCCAAAGCGCAAACCACCTATGGTATTCAGTGGTCGCAGCAGACCAGGACCTAGGTGAGATTCGAAGCTGTCCGCAATGGAGCGTCAGTTGAATGAACTAAGTAAATTTGCCCCGCTAAGGCTTTTAAGTCTTATAGTGAAAAGGATGTTGTTGTTTTTTTCTGAGGAAAAACTGTTCTGTACGTGGAACAAACATTGACTTCAATCTGACTCCTTTGAACTGCCAGTTTGAAACTTTTCATGGTCAGTCCCCTTGATGTTTTGGAGAAAACGTTTTTAAAAATAATACACTGCTAAGGCCCCCAGGATCTCACTGGGAGCAGTTAGAGACTCTCAGTTTGCTAGGCAGATGGCAACAGCAAGGTCCAATGTAGGTGCAGTTACCACTGGTCTGCTGCAATTCATGACAGGAATATCCTCTTCAACTTTTTTACATTTTTGGAGTCACTGAGGTGATGAGCCTTTTGATTCTTGGCAATCTTTCTGTCCTTGGATTTCAAGAGGAAAGGAGCCCAAGTCCTCATGTTCTTTTCAAAGGTCACAGATGCCAAGTGCAGCAGCTTCAATCCACCTGTTATCCTTTCACATGTCCAGCACTATTTTGAGGAAGACTAGGTGAGTGTCCAGCTTTTTAGGGTTCACCAGTCAGGTGGTGGGAGACACCCAAGACACTTCTTGTTGCTCTGTGACCAATTGAGTAATGGGTCCAAGGCCCTAAGCTACCTACATTTGCAGTAGTTCTTGTTTGGTTTAGTGCAAACAAGCAAAATATAATGTGTGAGGTCAAATCCAAGGTGGCAAAAGTCTTGTGGTATACTAAAGTCAGGCTGTGTGGCTAGGAGTATGACTGGGGCGTATATTAGGGTAATCCCAGTGTCCTGACATGTTGAAACAAACCTACGATAAACGCAGTGACAGATGTATGGTAGGACAAAAGCTGGGTCTTGAAGTTACCAGGCAGGCGACACACAAGAATTCTAGCTTCCCGTTTGCTCCTTTTGAAGGGTGCACAACATTTCCAACTGCTTCAGACACACTTGCCATCAGGGTTTGACACTGGAGTGTTAACAGAAGAGGGATGCTCCCCACATGCTTATTCTAGTGAGCTCAGAGGAGTCATGGCTGCCCATTCAGATTAGCCTATTGTTTGTTGATGGGAGGAATTTCACACCACTTCCTGGATTAATAACAGGCCGGGAGAAGCTTGAAAAGTCATTGCAATTGACCTTCAGGAACATGTGGTAGGGAAAAGGTATCTTTATAAAAGTTAAATTTTCTTAATATGTACTCAAATCCAACTTCATTGTTGAATTTGAGTTCTAATAACTATAAAAACAAAGATTTTTTTCCATATTTTCTATCTGGTCCTGTTTCCAAAATACTGCTTTTAGTATTGTAATCTGTCATATGACATTTTAAATAGGACAGGACGTCCTGCCACAGTGACTATTGCATTTAGGTTATGTCACGCTAGGGTAACATTAATATTAGTTTCCTACATTTTGCACTTTTAAATACCATGCACACTTCTTTCTGGGCTGCAAGGTCTAGGGCGACTTCCTAATATTTAAAATGGAGGTTTATTACAATTTTTTTTATTGTAACAGGTGGCACCTAAGGTTTAAACTACAGCTAGCAGGCTACCACGGTAGCATGGCACAATAAATGCTGCAGTCAACAGATGATATTTAACTTTACATGTCATAGGTTCAGTTTCTACACCATATACTTTGGGCTTTCAGGAGAGTATGATGCCCCTATCCAGATATTAGCCAATTTCTATATGTTTTAAGTATCAGAGAACATACATTGGGCACTGGATAGCAGTGCGCCAGTGTGCAGAGTCTTAAAACCAGAAATACAATTCTGTAAAATATGAGAGTAACACTCAACCTGGGACATTTTCTCACAGATCCAGAAGCAGCTAGCAGGGAGAATGGAGGGGTGGATGAGAGGTTACAATATAAAAGAAAACAGTTACCATCTTGCTGCGTCTCTGGTCTTCTCTCCGTGTCCTTCATTGTGAAGTTGCCTATCTGCCGGAAGCACACAGGTTGCCTCCCCTAAGCCAATCACAGTGCTACAATGCAGCATTGTAATTGGTCTGTGCGCTATGGCTCTGTGCTCATTTGGATAATGGGTGGCTAGGCATGTTCCCCACCAGGCTATGTAAGGCCAGCAGGTGAAGAACATGCAAAGTGCGCAGGACTGATTGGCCAGCTAGAGAGGACGGGCCAAGCTGTCCTGCACACTTTGGAGTGAAGCAACCACTGCTCCTCCCAGACATCATGTGAGTCATAGCCCTGCCCACCCTGGCCAAAAAATAAATAAAATGAAATAACTTCTGTTCTTATCATTTTTATTTTTTTGAAACTGCTCCACAAGCAGTGGGTTGACGCTCCTCCGCCTTAGCGGAGGAACTGCCACTGCATAGAGCTTATGTCCAGCTTTGTGAAATTTGATACAGGGAAATCTTGGTGCAAACAGGTTGTGGATTTTTGTAAGAGAGGAATCGATAACAGTAGCTTAAAACTTATGTGGCATATTTCTGAACACTGATGTTGTAGGAAGTTTTTTGTTTTGCACAAAGGACTTAAAAGATAATTTTCTTCCTGTCCGGTAGTTTTGTCAATACTATCCAACTACTGGTGGCACCATGTCCTGTGACACTACTTCTGTTGATGTCACAGAAGTCAAAGGTCCTGTCTCATGGCTCAGCCTCCCTTGGATATTTGGAAGTTGGTTCCTGTGCATAGCCACTCCAAACTTGAATCGCAAGATCTACTGTTTCTAAATTAGAAGAGTTACTCTTTAAGCTTATGCCATTATTTTGACACGTATTATCTTCTTCAACGTGTTTTTATTGTTTTACACTTCATTTTTTTGTGTATATGATACTTGAGCACTGCACTCTCATGTAACTCTGATTTTGTAGCACCTTGCAATGGAAACTCATAGAATGGATAGCTTTAACTTACGTATTTTGATGAATATCATCTAGCCCATCATTTAGTTTGTTTATATTGTATTATTGATAACCTTCTGTTGATTTTGTCCACAATTACTTTAAAGTGGACCTTCTCTTGTGTCTTCTGTCTGAAGCTCAAATCCTTTCTTTAAGTAATTGCTCCCTTGGAGCACCCAAAAGGGTCCCCTTTCTTTGCCTTAGTGGCATTTCCCTTTGAGCAAGGGATGTGATGGATTGCTGACATGTGGGTCTGAGGTATGGTGATGAGCAAGGCGTGAAACAAAGCAAGGCAATTATGTTTTTTTATTTTTTTCCCTTGGTGCTTGACGGACATGGGCAGGGTCCTGGCTACATCTTCACTTGCCCCTGTCTGTGATCATCTGTGGTTTCACTGGGTGCTAAAACACCAAGATATTTGTAATTGCATGGAGTGGTATCCCTCCATGAATAACACTTCGGGCATCTTACAATGGGGCCCTCCAACTATGAATAATATATTGACTATAAACAAAGCAACAACTAGAAAGGTAAATGAATGGATGGTTAAGAAGCACAAAGTGTTTTTTGAAGAACAAGGGACCAGATAATATGTGAATCCTGAAAGCAGTGTGTAGCACAGTCCTTGTATGATAATCTTCACACTTTTTTGTGAACAAAATTTGTAGCACTTTGTCTCCGTCATCTGATGAGCAGTAAGATGTTTGCTCATTCTGAGCATTGCTGATTTCACTTTTCCTCTTGGTGATCCTCCCTTTATTTACATCAGCCGTGTTCTTCATGTCTGGACTGCTTGTAAACATCAGCCAGAAACTCTCACTGAGTTTCCCTCTTTTCTCTTCTTGACTTCAGGAACAGTTAGACCCGGGTGAAATCATAATTTCGGTAATTTCTTGTTTCCCTTCTGAAGCGAATTTCCCCAAATTATGCAATTACCCAAGTTTATTTAGTTTGTAATAATTTGGGGCAAAACTGCCTACTGCAAGTGAACAGGAACAGAGCACGAGTGACTGCTGGATTCTGCTGTTTCTATTATGTTTAATTTAGTGCTATTTCTTTAGAGCATAATGCATCCTCAAATCCATTTTGGATTCAAGGATGCATTTTATGCTATCAAAATAGCACCAATTGCAGGGTTATGCTCGTTACGTAATTTTACCCATGCATGCTCTAAAGCACATCTGTAATACACTTATCCTTCTTGTCACACTTCCAGATGCCTGGAAACTGGCCTTAGTTATACCATCTCTTAAAATGTCCATTGCAGACCCTTTGAGTTTGAGCCATACCTTCCCCATTTTTCTTCTTCCCTTTGACATCAAGTTATTGGAAAAGGCAATCAAGAACACATTTCCTTCTCCTGGAGTCAAACATCCTTGATACTGTGCTGTCTAAATTTTGACCATCTCACAGCAGCTATTTTCTGCTCGTTACCATTTTTGAATCCTGGTGGACCAGGGCAATCATCCGTACTTGAGTTGTAAGACCTGCTTACCGCTTTGAATAGGAACTCCCATTAGTGGATAATGGATCATCTAACAAGGGAGGGATACTAAGCCAGGTACTAAACTAGATAAAGTACTACCTTGTACACCTGACACAAGCAATGCATCTTGCTGCTTGTGAGTCAGAATTTATACCCTTGTCTCCCACAAAGTACTGCAGGATGGTAAAGTAGGTGGAATGTAAGTAAAAGGAAGCTGAGGCAAGCAGATATTTTATCTTCATAAGATTTTCTAATAAGAAGCAGGAGTCCACAGGACTGAATCCTTGTCCGGTGTCTCAAGGTCTGCAAATGCCTAGCAGAAGCATGTGGAACACACCCGACGAGCACACAGTCACGGGCCATATCAAACATAAACAAGTATATTGCATGCACAACTGTGATTACAAATCATGACAACTCCAGAACATAAAAAAGAGGGGAAGGTGAGAAACAAGGGAAGAATAGAAAAAGCAATAGCCCATCATTGCAAATTCTCCATTTTTTTAAGCAAAAACAATTTAATAAAGATAACAATCTAGGTACTTTACTGGTACATAACTATTACGTGATCCGCTGGAAACAGTATCAACTTTCTCAAGAGGAGCACTTGTATCTGTGGAAGAGGTGTGGCACAGCGGCCAGGGTGCCTGACTCTAGACCATGGGGTTCACGGTTTTATCCCCGGAGCCAGCGGCAGGTCAGCCCAGCACCATGTGACTCTAGGCACTAGCTCGCTTAATTTTCCCGAGGGCCCCCAGCACCGGGAAACCACTTCGGAGGTAGCTGCGAGCTTTACAAATTCAAGGTTATTCTTATAATTATTATTATATCTAATGTATCTTGTAAAATGCCTGGATTGACTTGAGTAGAATTAAAATCAATTTCTTGTTCACCCACCATATCAGTAGATGCTGAACTAAGGTATGAGTGCAACTCAGTAATAAGAGGGTCAATGTTCTTGTCCTTAGTTGACAATTTATCACACAACAAATGAGAAAAATCATCTACATTATTTCCAAGTAAATACTTTTGGGACAAAATCCTACTTGCCTGGTTAGGTGTAACCTTATCTACTGAGTTCCTACTAAACCACACCTTTTTATCCATAAAAGAGCAAACCCTTTGATGTTTTCAAGACCTTAACAGGTGGAGAAAACACAGAAGCTCCTTTTTTGAATCTGTCTAAGCTTTTGACCATGACCCAATAACCAACAACAAAGTCTTGATCTATCACTTTGTTTTTGGAATCATAATACTCTTTTTGCATATCCTGTCATTGAGGGCTGATGCTTGACATTTTCTGTCTGTAGCTAAATAAACGACAAGTAACATTTCTGTCTTTTAAATCCTTGACCTAATATGCACAGAAATTCA
Organism: Triturus cristatus; assembly: GCF_964204655.1. Classification (NCBI taxonomy): domain Eukaryota; kingdom Metazoa; phylum Chordata; class Amphibia; order Caudata; family Salamandridae; genus Triturus; species Triturus cristatus. Next base: position 893,652,300 of record NC_140582.1, on the reverse strand, counting down.
CCCTGGGACCCTCTTTCTAAAAAGACGGAAAGGAGAGATGTCATTGTTGGAATGCAGAGTAATTAAGTAAGACCAAAGTTTTCTGAGTAAGAAGTCTTCCACAGGTACATTATTAGCTAACTCTGTTTGTATTTCCTCCTTCATGAATCTGTTCATCCGTCTTCCAAGTCCATTGGACGAAGGAGAACAAAGAGCTACTCTAAGATGTTTTCATGACAGGATAAAAGAAACTTATTAATCTGAGCTGACACAAAATGTGTCACTAGTTCTTTGGGACTGCCATCAGAGTTAAAGATCCTGTTTAAAAATTGAACCACCAACAAGGTGTTGGGACCAGATGTAAATTCAAATTTAGCCCATTTAGAATATTAGACCACTGAAAACTTGAGATACTTTTTGTCGGTAGGCAAGTGATCAAATGGGCCCACAAAATGTAATGTCACTCTGGTCCAAGCTTCTTCGGGAATAGATACCACAAGCAAAGCAGTATGAGTGGTTCTCCAGTGTTTATCAGATAACAGACAAGTTTGACACCTATTAACTCATTGCAAGACATTATTGTCCATTGAAGGCCACCAAAAATTCTGTCTTAGGTTTCTGAAGGTACAACCAACTCCTAAATGCCCTTCATGAGCAGCCTCAATGAGCTTGTTACCCAGAGACAGTCGGGGAATACTGAGATCAGCATGCATAAGTACCCCTTTAACTGTTAACAATTCATTAGAAATCTGAGCAAACCTTTAGAGAGGATCTGGAAGTGAACACTCCTTGGACCAACCTTTTCTTACCAAGTCCATAGCAGTTTGCAGCACTTCATCTTCTATTTAGGCATCCAACCAATACTTGTAACGTACTACACCATGAGACTCCAGCAAGTTGTCAACACTAGCCACAAAACATTCTACATCATCCTGCACATCATCAGGTACAGTGTTTTGCAAAGGTAATCTAGAGAGGCAGTCGGCCCTGACATTACGCCCTCCAGCAATGAATCTGATAACAAAATTAAATTCATGAAAGCAAGACAAAAGTGTCTCCAGTTTTGCAGAGGCCTTGCCTGTTTATTTGCTACCTAAGAGATGTTATAAGGAATTATGGTCAGTAAATATCTCAAATTGTGTTCTCCAGCCAGAAACCGGTCCTAGGAAGCTTGTTTCCGGTCCAGGGAAGTTATGGCGTGGCAGTTCGGGCTGGACTGTTCCCATGAGGCACAGGGTCAGACTGATTTGCATATGGCCATGTCTAAACTGGGGTGGCCGAGTGGGCTAAAGAACGATGATGGATCAAACCCAGATCTGTTGACTGGGTGTGAGTGTTTGATTGGTTCTGATGCTCCATCCATCACCACCCCTTTTGTACCGCTTTGTTTTCCATTAGTTGGCAGGGTTTGCTAAGACGTGAGTCCCTTGCTCACTTTGCCACTGGATTCAAGCAAGCCTGGCTGAAGACGGCTGAAATGCCAGAAACCGGTCCTAGGAAGTTTGTTTCCGGTCCAGGGAAGTTATGGCTTGGCAGTTCAGGCTGGACTGTTCCCATGAGGCACAGGGTCAGACTGATTTGCATATGGCCATGTCTGAACTGGGGTGGCAGAGTGGGCTAAAGAACGGTGATGAATCAAACCCAGATCTGTTGACTGGGTGTGAGTGTTTGATGCTCCGTCCATCACCACCCCCTTTTGTACAGGTTGGTTAGATGGCAACCTGGTTCCAATGCTCATGAACGTGAATGGGGTTTTGCTTCCTCAAAGGAGCCTGGGCGTTCTGGGCTGTGTGATAATACTGGGACTGCATGTGATGTTCCTGTTTGCGATGTGCCTGATCTGGGAAGATACCGGAGGTTGAGATTCAGGCTGTCCTGGCATAAAGACTATGAAATGTTTTAGACATTTAGATTTGCTATATTTTTACTTATGTACTTAGCAATATATTTCTTGTTATATTGTATGGGAGGGGGATATGTTGTGGTTTTGCTTCTCTCTCTTTTTCCCTCCTCTTCCACATCCTTGTGCACTGCCCTTTCTTTCCTTTCTATCCCTGTTGCTGGGCTGCGTCCCTACATTCTATGTGCCATTGGTTGACAACAGAATGCTTTGGGTTTTTTTCTGGGCTGCATCCCTGGCATTTGGAGGTTAGCTGCTGCCTGGGCCTGTGGTCCTTTGCATGTACTCCTGACTAAACCTGCCTAAAGACTTCAGAGTGCCTCTTGGACTTCTTTTCACAATCCCTCCCAGAATGTAATCCATTAATTTCTGAAAAACACTGGCTTCTGAGGCCAAGCAAAAAGGTAAGTTATGAAACATATACACCCCAAAGGGGGTTAGAAAGATGGTAAGATCACTTGACTCTGGAGTCAAAGGGATCTGGTGATATGCAGACCTTAAATCTAAAAGGATGGACAATTTAGAACCCTCAATGCTAGCAAGTAAATCCTGAATTTTTTGGATATGGAGTGTACATAAGTTAGCACATAGATACATATCCAAAGTCTTCTTGCACATTACTACAACAGGACTGACCCATTCTGAGAAATCTGTGCAGATAATTACACCTTCAAGAACTAATTTGTCTAATAAATGCTTAAGATCATCAATTACACTCATATGTAGTGGCCTTACCTTATGAGCAAGTGGAATGGCATTTTGTTTGAGCTGTATAACATGTTCAAAGTTGGTGATTTTACCACCTTTAGCCTCAAAAACCTTAGGAAAGCTTCCTAAAAACTTTTGTAAGTCCTCACCATCATCACATAAATCTGTCACTGGGGCAACTTGTGAGCCATTCCATTGAACCGGGGTCCCTGAACCTGGAACACATTTCAAGCTCTCATGAGCTAGAGTCTGCCACCCTACAATGTTTTTGCCCTATGTAACTACATAAACTTTAGTGTTAATGTGTCTACCGAAGCACATCAAATTCTCTAGTAATAATATCTGTTTGTTGTAGCAGCACCTTAGAGGACCAATGTTGTGTGAAAAGTTAATCAGAAATTAGGGTGGCAGGAGCCCCAGAGTCCGCCATCATGTTCAGAGTCAAATCTCCCAGTAATACTGGCAAAATGGTCCTTTTATCCTTTAGAGCCAAATGAGGAGCTACACCAGTATCCATGGTTAAGTGCAAGTTTTAAAATTCGTTTTGCAAACATTCACCATGCACACATTCATCCTTAAATTGATCATCATTCTCCTGGACATTTCTCACTTGTACAATACTGTTTTGTCTGCATACAGTTTGGAACCGACCTAGCTTGCGGCATTTAACAGATTTCTTTTGAAGAGCTGGACAAGTTGGAGTGTTACTCAGATGTAAGCAAGAACCTCATCTGTAACATGGGGAACAACCTTTACAACGCAACTTTTACAACGCACTACACTTACAACGCATTTTTTACAACGCAAAATCCATTACAACGCATTCCATTACAACGCATGCACTTACAACGCATTTTTTAAAACTACCTTTACAACGCATTCCATTACAACGCATAATACCTTTACAACGCATACCATTACAACGCATAATATTACACTACACTATCCAACACTTACCCTACTGTTGCACCCCCTGGAGTTAGAATAGTAATTTTTACCCCTATACTATCCAACACTTACCCTACTGTTGCACCCCCTGGAGTTAGAATAGTAATTTTTACCCCTATGCTATCCAACACTTACCCTACTGTTGCACCCCCTGGAGTTAGAATAGTAATTTTTACCCCTATACTATCCAACACTTACCCTACTGTTGCACCCCCTGGAGTTAGAATAGTAATTTTTACCCCTATACTATCCAACACTTACCCTACTGTTGCACCCCCTGGAGTTAGAATAGTAATTTTTACCCCTATACTATCCAACACTTACTCTACTGTTGCACCCCCTGGAGTTAGAATAGTAATTTTTACCCCTATACTATCCAACACTTACCCTACTGTTGCACCCCCTGGAGTTAGAATAGTAATTTTTACCCCTATACTATCCAACACTTACTCTACTGTTGCACCCCCTGGAGTTAGAATAGTAATTTTTACCCCTATACTATCCAACACTTACCCTACTGTTGCACCCCCTGGAGTTAGAATAGTAATTTTTACCCCTATACTATCCAACACTTACCCAACTGTTGCACCCCCTGGAGTTAGAATAGTAATTTTTACCCCTATACTATCTAATACTTACCTTAAATGCAATTTAATATTATGCGTTGTAATGGTATGCGTTGTAAAGGTAGTATGCGTTGTAATGGAATGCGTTGTAAAGGTAGTTTTTAAAAATGCGTTGTAGTGTCATGCTATGTTGTGGAATGCGTTGTAATGGATTTTGCGTTGTAAAAAATGCGTTGTAAGTGCATGCGTTGTAAAAGTGTGCGTTGTAACGACATACATCCCTGTAACATACTATAGCAGACCTCTTTTCTAACATCAGTCACTTAAGTAAGTGAAGAGTTCCTGCAATCAGGATCTTGTATTTTTTTAGAAGAGTAACACTTAACAAATTGATCCTTTATATATATATTTCCAGTGCAATCCCAAAATTGCGATTAGATGGCAAGTTTCTTAGAGCCAATATGATTTCTTCAACGGTTTCATCTAGTTCCTGTTTTCTCTCAATAAAATGAAATCGTTCCAACATGATGCTAGGTTGTTCTGAAAATGTCTTATTCAATCTTTAAACTGCTACACTGTACACATACCAACCATCAGCATCACCAGAAGGAGGATTGAAAACAGGTAGGTTGTCAAAAATGTTCTGACCGTCACTGCCTAAATAACTGAAGGGCAGTGGTAATTTCCTCTGGGAAGAATATTCTTCTGCTCAATTGCTACAACAAAGTTCTCAAATAAGCTAAAAAAAAGTCCATAGTATCTTTGGTTTCCTAGGTACAGGTAAAATTTATGCAAGCTGAAATACTAATTGAATAAGCCATAGTAAGAAGTAGCAACATGCAAGTCAAAATAATTGAAATCAGGCAATGAACCTACCACACAGGCAAAGTGCTGTCACAGCGATGTGTAAAGAGCATTGCTGAAATCAGGCAATGAATGAATCAGAAGATCGTTGTTCCACCATTGAGTCAGTTGGAAACATGAGCATCTTTTGAAAACACAAAACGCCTCATGCCATTGAAAAGCAATGTAAGAATTGCTAAACCAAGATGGCCACTGTGCTTGAAGAAATAATGAGGGTGGTCACGTAGAGTGCTGGAGGAGCATGAAGTCCTCTTCAAAGTACACTTACTCGCATCAGAGCATGAGACACTAATCTGTCACAGTGCAAAATTCAAAAGCAGAAAAAACGGAGATGTCGACTGCAAGAAGTCTGGATCTCAACTTTGTTCTGTGAAAATACAATTTTAGACAAGAGAGGCAGATCAGAGCAATCTGTTGTCACTCACCTGAGTGCTACAAAAAACGGAGGAAAGGCACAAAAATGGTAGACCCATGCAAAGCAACTCGTCGCCAGTTGTAAAGTAGGTGGAATGGAAGTAAAAGGAAGCTAAAGCAAGCCGATATATTTTCTTCATGAGTTTATTCTATAAGAAAGAGGAGCCCATGGGATTGCGTACTCTTCCGGTGTCTCCCAGGCTGCAATTCCTGGCAGTAGCATTCGGAACACACCCGACGGGCACACAGTCACAGGCCATATATCAAACATAAACAAGTATATTGCATGCACAACAGTGAGTACAAATCATAACAACTCCAGAATATAACAAAGAGGGGAACAAAGAAAGGACAGACAAAGCAATGGCCTATAATTACAAGGACGCATCCTTAATTCCTATGCTTTTCAATCTCTATGTGCTTCTCCTGACACAGCTTATTCTTTTGTTCAGACTTAGATTTATGTGCTGAGCTGATGACACTAGGAATCTTTTCACACTCAATGACAATTCCACTGATTCTATTTTCAAATTCCAGAACTGCTTGCTTAGCCCCCGGCTTGATTGTGAAAACCTCCACTTTTCAATAGGATTCACACCTACGCTAACCCTATCTGGGATCCTTATTTATCGCCCCCCGGGATCCATAGGCCAATTTTGTAAGTCACTCGCAGAAATGGTCCCTAACTAGCAAGCTCTACCGCAAATTTCACCTTCCTCGGAGATTTTAATATTCACTTTGATTATTTAACCTCTAAAGTCGCAACTGAATTGACTTCAGACTTAGCGGCCCTGCAGCTTACTCAAAAGGTATTACATGCAACACAAATAAAAGGGCACCTCTTAGACCCCATCTTTTCTGGTCAGATAGAGCTATCCTATCAGACTCCAATCCCTATTCCTTGGTCAGACCATTTCCTCATCCCCTTTCTTTGATACCCTATTCATGTCACACCTCCATCTCGGCTTGTACAAACCAAGTCCCGCTGCTGGTAAAAACTCTTGTTAGATAATTGGATACCAGCACTGGAAAACTCTAAGCCCGCTCCTGATGCTGATCCGGTGTCAGCTAATGATAAATTTAGCAACTGGATAAACTGTACACTAGATCTAGTCTTTCCCAAAACAACCATCCAGCTGCACAAAGGAACTAATAAAGCGGCCTTGTATACCCCCAAACTCCTAGAATTAAAACAAATCTGTAAAAAGACAGAAAGAGGCTGGTGAAGGAATTCCTCCTCGGAGAAGAAGAAGGAATATAAGGAAGCTATTAAAATTTACAAAACTGCAATCAGAAAAGACCAGGCCCTATATATCGAGGAGATCATAGCCTCTTCGGCTAATTCCCCCCATGAAACATTCCGAATTGTTAAGAAATTACTGAACGTCCCATCTCTTCCTGACTTTCCCATAACTTCAAACGCTGCAATGAAATGACGGAATATTTCCACAACAAAATTCAGACTATCTATGGATCTTTTTCTCTATTAAAGACCTTAATCCCCCCATCTGTGATAATCCACACCTTGAGAGTAAGGAACCTTGTTTAATAGCCTTCCCTTTAATGGACTATGACTGCTTCCTTACCACTTCTGCCCCTGTAAAAAGTGGGTCACCTAGTGACGCTGCCCGCTTAGGATTCTTAAACAGGTGACAGAGGTAATTGGCCCAGTCATCTTAGACTTGATCAATTCATCTATATCCTCTGGGGTGGTCCCCCCCCCCCCCCTGGAAAAAAGCTATGGTTAAAGCTATCTTGAAGAAGCCTATCCTTGACCCAGACTGTTTGGACAACTACCGTCCTATTTCCCTCCTCCCGGGAATCAGCAAGATTCTGGAGAAACATGTAAATACCACACTCTCTGCCCATCAGGAATCTAATAATCTCTTCCATCCCACTCAAACAGGCTTCCACCCTCACCATGGCACGGAGACAGCTCTCCTGGCCGTCATGGAGGAATCCAGGAAAATTCTTTTTTTTTTTTTTTTTTTTTTAAAGTTTTTATTGAACAATAATTCGATTACAAGCACGGGCCTACAACCACCAGGGCCGGCCGCTAAGTACAGAATAAAATATACATTTATCAAAGCTGCAGTCGGTTCCCGGGGCTCGGCCCCGTAGTGACTCCGGATAGTTCTAAAGGAACAGGAGACTTAAGTCCAACAAACACAAAAAACTAAAAGAAAAACAAAAGGCGAGGCATAAAGACAAACAGTGCAGGTCAGGCTTCCTCCGGGGAACTCCAGTTCAGACCCTTAAGCAGCACGCGAAAGGAAGGAGTACCGGGAGGCTGGGGACGGGGGGGGGGGCCAAGGGAAACGAACGTCCATATGTAGTCATTCCAAAAGGTGCCCGGAACCGTCAAGGGTCAGGGGGACATGGCGATATCGGTGTCCACCAGGGGGGGCGTACAGATACCCCCACGATATGCATTCCATTGCCCCCAGATTCTGCCCCATGCCCCCGGCTTACCACGGGCAACATACACAGTCTTCTCCCTGAACATACACCAGTCCATATTCTCCTTCCATACTGACACGGTGGGCGGCCGCTGGGCACCCCAAAGCTGCGCTATATCTCTCTTGGCAATCATGTTCCCCAGGGCCGCCCACCGAGTCTGAGCTGCGCTATAATCATTGGGCTCCCACACATTCAGGACACAGCGACGCACCTCCGGCAGCAGCACAACCCCAGTGACCTGTCCCATAACCGTATGTACCCGGCGCCAGTAGTCCGCCACCTCGCGGCACTCCCACAGGATATGGAGAAAGGTGGCGCTGAGCCCACAACCCCGCTTACAGAGCCCATCCTCGGAATATCCCATCGAGACTAAGCGAGGACCCGTCACATACACCCGGTGAAGAATCTTAAGCTGTACCAACCGGAGACGGGCCGGAATGGCGACCTCCTTGGGGGACGACAGTGCAGACTGCCAGTCCTCGTCGTCCAATTCCACCCCATCCCCCGTCCAAGCCTCCCGAAGGCGCACCAAGAGGTCAGCCCGATGATTAATCAGTTTCTTATAAATTAAAGAAATAGTACTGTCAGGGACATGTCCGTCAAGTATGCGGTCCTCGAGGGGCGAAGAAACCGGGATCTTGGTCCCCTCTCCAAAGACTGAAAGCAGGGCGTGTCGAACTTGGGCATAGCGGAAGAACTCCCTGTCCGTAAGCTCATATTCGGCCTGAAGAGCCGCGAAAGTCTTAACCGCGCCCTTATGCCACAGGTCTCCCACTTTGCTGATACCAATCGTATCCCACTGGTCAAACCCCTTCGTAGTCCAGAGGCTCCCCAGGCGATCGGAGGCAAACAAAGGAGTAGCACATGTCAGTCGCTCACTCCAGCCCGTGGCCGCAGTGGCAGCCCTCCAGGTCCACACCGCAATCTTAGTAGGACCCGTAAGGGTCCGGCCAGCCGAGCGGGAGTAAAGCGCCCTGTTATAGTCCCCGCCGGGAAGCAGGAACTTGTCCATCTCATACGCCGGATTCAGGCCAGGCGCATACGTGGCATGGTTGATGGCCGAAAGCTGCGCGGCCCAATAATACCTGCGAATGTCGGGAAGCGCGATGCCCCCGTCGTACCAGGGGAGAGTGAGCTTAGCAAGAGCAATACGCGCCCGCCCGTCCCACACCAATCTCCTCTGCAGGCTCTCCACCTCCCGAAAGTAGGCCACTGGGATGACGTCGAAGGAATTCTGGAGTGCATAGAGGAACCTGGGAAGGGACATCATTTTGAACAGCGCGGCCCGACCCAGCGGGGACAGGGGCAGCCTGCACCACCGGGCCGTGTCCTCTCGCAATCGCCGAAGCGGACGCAGGAGATTCTGCTCATAGCGAGCCACCGGGTCCAGCGAAACGTATATCCCCAGGTACTTAAAGCCGCTCAGAGATACCTGGATCGGATGCCGAGGCGGCAGGAGAGGAGGACCACCGGAGATCGGATAGACGCAGGATTTAGACCAATTGATCGTGAGGCCCGAATTATTCCCAAAGGAAGTCAAAACGTCAAAGAGGACGTTGAGCGACTGCCGCGGTGAGGTGAGATATAGGAGAATATCGTCCGCATACAGCGAAACCCGATCCTCAAAGCCCGGGGCCCACCGGATCCCTCTAAGCGAGGGCTCCCAGCGGAGCCAAGCCGCGAGTGGCTCCAGGGCGAGAGCAAAGAGCAACGGGGACAAAGGGCATCCCTGCCTCGTGCCCCTGCCGAGGGCAAAGGGCCGAGAGACCCGCCCATTCACCACCACCTGAGCCATAGGTCCCGTGTAAAGAAGCTTCACCCAGCCAATAAATCCTTCCCCAAAGCCAAACTTAGCCAAGACAGCCCAGAGGAATGGCCACTCGATGGTGTCAAAAGCCATCGTGGCATCCAAAGAAACCAGCACGGCCGGTTCGGAGAGGAGCTCCGCCCTGGCAAGGGCGCCGTGAAGACGCCGCAAGTTAAGAGCGGTGTTACGATGCGGGATGAATCCGCATTGGTCCGGATGAATAAGATCGCACACGACGCTCAACAGACGATTGGCAAGGACTTTCGCCAGGACCTTAGGCTCCGCATTTAGCAGTGAAATAGGCCGGTAAGAAGTACAGCGGTCTCGCGGCTTGTCCTCCTTGGGGATAACGACTATCGTGGCCAAACGCTGGTCGGCCGGGAGGGAACCCGCCGCCAGAGACTCACAGAACATGCGACTGAGGAAGGGCGCAAGCTTGTCAGGGCGCAATTTATATAGCTCAATGGGCAGACCGTTGGGACCCATAGCCTTGCCCGAGCGAAGGGAGCGGATCGCGGTCGCTATTTCATCCGCCGACAAGGGGGCGTCCAGCCGCTCACGGTCTTCAACGGACAGGCCGGGCAAGGCGATATCCCTCAAAAGAAGGCGAGAGTCGTCCTCATCCCTGTCAGTCACTGGGGAGTACACAGCCCGGAGGTGGTCGGCAAAACATTCCACAATTTCGTCAGGCTCCGTCACACACACACCATCCGCAGCACGCAACTCCGGGACCACACGATTCACTCTCTCCTTCCTGTCCAGCCACGCAATCAACTTTCCCGCCTTGTCCCCGGCATCGTACAGTCGACCCTGCTGCTCCCTATACATAGTTTTGGCCGCATCAGTGACCAGGGACCTATACTCAAACTGTTTCAGGCTGAGGGCATGGAGCCCGTCCGGAGTGACATTCGCCTCCAAGGCCGACTCCAGCCCCACTATGTCAGTCTATGTCAGTCTCCAGCCTCACCACTGCCTCACTCTTGACCCTCTTAGCCACCACTATCTGGGAAAGGGCGTGTCCGCGGATCACGGTTTTAAAGGCTTCCCACAGGGACATTGCAGACGACACCGACCCCTCGTTATCCAGGAAATATTGGTCCATAGCCTTGACCAGGCTGTCACGAGTCGTAGGGTCTCGCAGGTACCATGGGTTAATGGGAGCGATCCGCCCTGCAGACCGCGGCCCGGTGTCGAAAAGAAGCCACAGCGGAGAATGGTCGGAGATACCCCGCGCCAGGTGCCTGACCTCACGAATCCGACCAGTCTGCGCCGCGGGCATAAGGAAGTAGTCTAACCTAGAGAGACTCCCATGCGCCCCCGAGTGAAAGGTGAATTGACATTGGGTCGGATGCATTAATCTCCAACTATCCACCAGGCCGAAGGTATCCAGCATCCCACCCAGCCATGCCTGGGCAGCGGGGAGGGTCCTTGGTGGGTGACGATCCAGTTCACCCGAAACCACAGAATTAAAGTCCCCGCCCATGAGCAGGAGGCTGTCCGGAAGGTCAAGCAGCATTCGACCCAAGTCAGTGAAGGTGGAGTTCTGGAGGCCCGGGGGGACGTAAACTGAAACCAGGGCAAGGGGCTGCCCCTCCCACCTCCCAATCAAGCACACATAGCGCCCTCTGTCATCCGAGACTATCTTAGTGATCTCCACCGGAAGTGAGGTTCGCAGGAGAATGCCCACCCCCCTGGAACCAGTTGTGAAGCCAGAATGGGCCACGAGGCGGTATCCCCCCCTGTTCATTGCATGACAAACATTACCAACCAGATGCGTCTCCTGGAGAAACACCACATCAGGAGTCAAACGGCGCAAATATTGCAGTACTACACCCCGCTTGATACGGTCCCCCAACCCATTGACGTTCCATGACATAAGCCTCAACCCGTCCCCCCCCATCCCCCCCAATAGATCAAGGGTCCCCCAGCCTGCAGCACAGTTCCCAAATGTGAACAAAAATCAGTACCTCGCCCTGTAAACAAAAAACACACAGCAAAACAACCCCACCGCCCCCCCAACCCCACCCCAGGACCAACTCCCCCCACCCTGCACCCCTGCGGGCCAAAAACCCCCCCCAACTTGCAGTGTGCCTGTCGCCCCTCTAACCCCATTCTACGAAAAGACCCCAGAGGAGGTAAGGGACCTGTCCCCGCCCGCCCCCCTCACTGGTCCTGGTTAAACACAATATGCAAGTGAAATAAGACCCGACTGTACAGTGCAAAACAGCAAAATCAAGGACCAAAAGTCATTCTAAAGGGGACCCGTCACCCGCGGTGCCCGCAGAGGGTCCGGGACGGCCACCTCCGTCCGGCAGAGAGTCCAGCCAGTCACTTGCAGCCACGGGAGAGTCAAAAAAGGCTGTCCGATCCCCATGTTCCACTCGGAGTTTTGCAGGGTAGAGCATCGAATACTTTAGGCCCAGCTCGCGGAGACGACGCTTCACCCCTTGGAATCCCATCCGTTGTTTCTGGACCAGTTGCGTGAAGTCCGGATAAAAATTGATGGTCGAGTTCTCATGACGAACCGGGCCGTGGGTCCGTGAGGCCTGCAGAATAGCGTCGCGGTCCCTGTAGTAGAACAGTTTGGCCACGATAGGCCTCGGGGGGGCCCCCGGCCGCGGCCGACCGCCCGGAACTCGATGGGCCCGCTCCACGGCAAAGAACTTACTTAGGCCAGCCGGGGACAACTGTTTCAGGATAAGTTCCTCGACCACGAGGTCAACCGGGCGGCCGTCAGAGGACTCCGGTACACCTATGACGCGGATGTTGTTGCGTCGGGCCCGTCCCTCGAAGTCCTCAAGCCGCCGGGCCATATGATCGTTGACCACCCTGATGTCTCCAAGCGCGGCCCGCAGATCCGACACCTCCGCACCGAGGGTGGAGGTCCGTGTGTCGAGAGCCTGGACCCTCTCGTTAGTTTTGGAGAGGTCGGCCCGGATCAGGGTGACATCAATCGCGACAGTGTCAATCTTACGGGCCAGGGCCTCATATTGCGTCGCGATGGTTTCCCTAATGCCCTCAATGGCGCCCATAATGTCCTGTAGGGATAGTTCCGTAGAGACGGTCGCGCCTCCCTCCGCAGTATCCGAGGGGGGGCCAGCAGCGCCAGAGGGCCCCCTGCCCTGGGTGTATCGGTCCATGTTATTGCTCTGGACTGCTCCCCCGCGGAGGGAAGCCTTGGTCTTGCGGCCCTCGGGACCCCCTTTGCCCCCCATGTGAACACGGTCACTCAAGGGGACACCCAATCAAGAGGTGTAAGGGCACCAGCAAGAAGACCACAAAATGTCGGTAGAGGGGGTCCGAGGCGATAGGCACTCTAGTAGCAGGTGAAAGAAAACCTCATTCAGAGGCCCAGGAAGCACCTCGCCACCCCGAGCGCACCCCCCTGCCGGTCTCCTGAAGTGCAAAACCGAAACCGAAAGTGGTGGATCGGCAACTGGCACCGCGCTGAAGCCGCTGTTGTTCAATTGCAGCCCGGCCCCTCGGGTCACCTTCACCCCGGTCACCTCCGTCGGGTGGGTCCCAAAAGTTCCGACGGCGACAACTCAGGATTCCCAGGTCCGATTTGAGTTTTGAAAAGAGATATATGCTCAGCTGGTCTTTATCTCCCAGATTCCATAAGCCACATCAGGATATTCTCAGGATAGATTCCGAGGAGCAGAGAGGGTCCGGGGAGCCCTGTGCTCACGCGACCATCTTGGATGCGCGCTAGGCTCCTCCTCCAGGAAAATTCTTGACGCAGAAGGCTCATCCGTCGTGATCCTCTTGGATCTGAGTGTGACTTTTGATACGGTCAATCACCATAGCTTGTTCGACCGACTCAGAAATTTGGGCGTGTCCGGAATAGCACTGACCTGGCTGAAGTCATTCCTGGAAGGGAGATCTCTCCAGGTATTCGAGGGTGAGACTACTTCCAAACCTTGGCCCCTTCTTTGTGGAGTTCCTCAGGGCACATCCCTGAGCCCAACACTTTTTAATGCCTATATGGCTCCTTTAGCAGACATCATACGGCCTTATGGAGTGAATATCGTGACATACGCCGAAGATACCCAGCTAGTGTTCTCACTTAACCACTCAGACTTGGCCTCCTTCCACCTCGGTATCTGCCTTGAAGAAGTGGCTAAATGGATAAAACATTCTTACCTGAAGCTAAATGGCGACAAAACGGAGCTTATGCTCCTTGGCAACCCATCGCTCTTTAGACCATGGATTATGTGGCCATCTGCAATGGGATCGGCACCCATCCCCAAGTCAAATATGAAAGGTCTGGGGTTCTGGCTGGACTCAGACCTTAGTCTTAAAGTCCAGACCAGAAAGGTAGTCGCCTCCTGCTTTGGCATTCTAAGAATGCTGCGTAAAGTACTACCATTGCTTCCCTTTCGGGCCAAGAAACTTGCGGTCCAAGCGCACATCCTGTCACGCCTGGACTACGACAATGTACCGTATCTTGGAGCTCCGAGCGCAGTCTTTTCTTAACTCCAAATGATTCAGAATTGTGCAGCAAGAATTCTCATGGGAATTCCCAACCGCCAGTCCGCTAAACCCGCTATAAAAGCTCTACATTGGCTGCCTATCCGGGAGAGAGTCCATTTCAAAGCCCTATGTATTACTCATAGGTTGCTTGGAGGGAATGGACCTAAGATCATCTCCCCCCTGACCAAACTGTACCGGGCCAACAGGCCTTTACGTTCAGACGAACAACATCTGGCTTTCGTTCCGAGGATTAAGAGAGTCAGAAGTGGTGGTCGGCTCTTCTCCTATAATGCCGCCAAGCTTTGGAACCCCCTTCCCCTTCAGCTACGAAGAGAGACCAACCACTTGGCCTTTCTCAAGCTGTTGAAAATGTGGCTTTTCCCCAAATGAGTCTTGGAAGCTACATTCACTCTCCAGCGCTGGAATGCCCATGGGTAGCCATGCGCTTTATAAATGCTACCTCATTTCTTTTTTATTTCACTTAGTGTAGTTAACTGGATTAAAAAAACTACCTAACTATTAATACAGACAAGACTGAGATTCTGTTTTTCTCCAGCTGCACCTCTCTGCAGCTCAATTTTAATAATTTTAACAAACTGACTGACAAGTGAATTAATAAACTTTCCGCGAAAGATTACTGAAGGTGAGTAATGTATACAAAATGCAATATAAACACATAGCAAGATGCAATAATTAATTTTCTGTTTTTCCTGCGTTTTCCAATACAATATTGATTCATGAATGGAAAACAAATTTAGGTATCTTTTTAGACCTGCCAATCCTCCATGTGTTAAACATTGGAGACTATATCAAGCATAAACTTCAAGAACATTATTAAGGGTTTTAGATCTCCACGCATGCAAGCAAATGTTCTCATTGAACAAGTCAGGTAATATATTATTAGATTGTGCATATAGTTAATTCAATTGGAGTGGTAATAGGCAAAGAATACATGTTCATCCCAAAAAGGAAACTGGTCATGGCTTACCAGTGCATTCACCTATGTGAATCTCCCCCTTCTGGATCTGGCAGATCCTATTGTGTGGGGCTCAAGGCAGGTAGGGTATAGTAAGCCACAACCATGCTGGTTGTGGTATTTTATTTCTGGTGTCCTAGAGTCAGTCCTAATATGACTCTGCAACTGGGCCAAGTACACTCTTTTCAGACCTAACTCCCATGTAGCAGGGGTGAGCAATCAAAGGCTGCTCACTGAGATAGCATTGGGGGATAGTGACTCAGATCTCAAACAGTCTAACAAAAGACACAATGACTGACTGTCCAGTGCAGTGCTTATCTTTATTAAAATGAGAATTACTTTAATGTCACAGGAAAACAAAATATTACAGATATTAATGAAGGTTCAGTCGGAGTATTCGACAATCATGTCTAAGGGGCTCTAGCCAAGGCAATCCTGATGCCATCTATAGTGGTCTAAAATAGCTGCTATGGTGTCCACAATAATGACCCTGTTTTATCAGAGATAAAAGATCAAGGTAAGAATCAAGCCAAGGTGTAAACTCACTATAAGGCTGTGCAACAAACAACCATGTTAGGTAACCTGTATGCCAGTTTGTTTAGAGCGTGAGCAAAAAAGTTCAATCTGGCAGTTACTAGGCTCCCTAAGACGCACGCATTTTTAAACTAGTTCAGGGGACACTCTCTCAGTCTTTGATTTCCCTGTGTTACCATTTCACTGAGACATAGATTGGCGTGGAGATTGGTAGTGCTGTACTTTTGCTGGGACACTCAGCATCTGCATCAGTGAGTACAAAATCACTGTCAGAAGCCCAAATCTCAGGTCTTGGCACCTGGAATGGTCACAGAGCAGGCTATGGAAGCAATTGCTCATCTTAGGCAGTTGTGTCCTCTAGGCCATTGCGGGACTTGGGTCCGAAACAAACAAAAATGTTCATCTTTTCATTTTGCACAGCATATCAAGGCAGTGTTAAAATGAGTCAATCTGGTCATGATGCAGTGATGCTGAATATCAGGCTGTTCTTTGAGGTTCTTGATGATTTGTGCAGTTTGCCACAAGAATCAGTCATACTGGGCAGCTTGTCTTTCCTCAGGAGCAGGCATTCCTTTTCCCTCTCTGATTAGGCATGCAGGATTCTAGACACTAAGCAGACCTACTCTTCTAACTTATACACATCCCAGGTGATAACCCATCACTTCTGGAAGACTAGCTGTCCTAAAGACACAACCATGGATCACATCAGCTCTTAAGTATTCAACAGATCCCTCCTTTCCTTGGTTAAGAATAACTTGAAATATGTATATTGATGCGTTTTTCGACAAAAATGAACTATCTTCCTTAATAATAGACTCATCTGTTCTGAACTCCACATCTACCTCGGCACGCAAGTATGTAGTCAGGCAGGCCCTACGTCCTAGGCCCAAGAATACTTATTGATGGTTCACAGATGGTAGGATACATAGCTGGCGGGCAAACACTCAGGCAGAAAACTCTTGATCGGTTCCACAGATAGGCGCAGGAACATTACAATAGTCAGGGAAGATTGCCCCAATAAAATACACAGTCAGTGGGGTAACACTTTCCTAAAAACACCATAAAATCAGATGCCACATGAGTTAGGAACACATAGCCAATCAGAGCCTAGCACACGTAGTGATCGCACACTCCCCATGCAGGACATCTGGACGTATTCACCACTAGCCATCCTGTGTCCACGCAGGCCAAGACCCACCTGTAGTAACCATTGACCATTAATTTATGACCCAAAAGGCAGCAAACAACATTCCTCATCATATATGGTATGCTAGAAACCTTTATTGCTTTTTGTAATATTGTGTATAAAAAAACCTCAACTCAATGTAAATTGAGCCAGTCCTCAGACCTAGTTCTTGTAACTGTTCTCCTGGCCAATCTGTTTAATTCAACAAAGTGTTCCTGTTTTGCCAAATGATTCGTGTCTTCTGTTTTTTGGAAAAAATTTGATTTCGAGCAACATTTTGACAAGTCACCCTAAGAGGATTGGGACCTTGTACTAAACTGTAGCCAAAGGAAGGTGACACTGCCCGGACAGATTCGCGTTACGCAACGAGAAAGGTGGGCATATACCGCAATTTATTGGAAGCGGAGGTCCGTCCTGAAACAGCCATCAGAGAGTCTAAGAGACTACATCCAAACCTAACATAGTCTAAAGCATTGCATATACCAAACTAGGGAGAAGGGTAAAAAGATAACCTGAGCACCCTGCCACTGACGGGGTCTGGCATATTACCTATTTTTTATGTCCTAACTCGAAAGCGTTCCTGTGAAAGTCACCTTTGTTCGATAGCTGACCGCTAGCTCAGGTGAATATAGTGTAATACTGTGTATAGCCCTTGATAACTCCCAGGATGCTGAATTCTGTGACATAACTAATCCTGATTGGGTGGTGTAGACACCTTAGTCTGATCATTTTGTAGTTCAAAGATTTTCCAGTGCTAAAGTGGTTTCTTAACACCCGTAGTATCTGGAAGGAGTGTAGGAGGTACATCTAGCTTGACCCTAAGCGCAATAGGGTTGAATTTGTATAAGGAAAACTTGGACCCAGGAAACTGGGTGTAACTCTTGTGTGGTGGCCAATAGGGTCCAGTGATTCCAGAGTTATTACCAAATGGTTTCTTTGGTTACTGTTAGATCTGGGGGTCTCTAGTTGGCAGAGGTAGGTACCATTGACCAAATAGGGACCCTTGCTTCTAAGTCAGGGAAAGGGGATTACACTACTGGATAACCCCTGCTCACCCCCTTGTTAGCTTGGCACAAGCAGACAGGCTTATCTCAGAGGCAGTGTGTTAAGCATTTGTGAACACATACAGTAATACAGTGAAAACACTATAGATGGACACCACACAGGTTTTATAAAAATGAGTATTCTTATATAGACAAGACCACAATTGACACAATCCACAATATTGTACTCAAAATTGACTTAAAGATGGTAGAATTAACTTAGTTCAAGTTGCTGGTTAATGCGACACAGTTCTCACAATGAGTACCTGGATGCGTAACGCAAAACAAACAAAAGGCTCACAGCGTTGGAGATGCGTTAGTTCCTTGCTTTGGTGGAGACAATGCGTCGAGCCTCAATGCTTGCGCAGAGTAGAGGATGCGTCTTGATCCTTACCGGAAGGGAGGTGATGCGTAGATTCTCGTGCTGCAGCCGGTTGCGATGAGGCAAGATGGCTCCGCGATGTGATGCGACAATTCGGTGCGATGCGATAAGATGGTGCCCTTGATGCGACGATGTTGAGACGATGCGGGCACACCCTCGCAGACATGCGGCAACTTTGTACTTTGGAGCCACAACCGGCCCTGCGACACACTTCTCCGGTGATGCGACGGCGACCCTCATGGTTGCGACGTGCTTCTCCGGTGATGCGACAGCAGAGAGCTGTGACGAAGGCACGCTACAGGGAGATGTGGCGGCGGCACGCTTCTCCGGCGATGCGATGACTCCAGCTGCGACGGCGACACGCTTCTTCTTGTTGCGTCGAGCTTCCAGCTCCCATCGACACGCAGGCTTCTGCAGATAGAATTCCCAGCAAGGAAATTCAGGGGGGAGCTGGTGGTGAAGTCTGTTGTCCCTGAGACTTCAGCAGGAGGCAAGCACAAGTTCAAGCCCTTGGAGAAATTTTCTGCAAGATGATGAAGTACACACAAAAGTTCCTTCTCCTCTCCTTGGCACTAAAGACACCACTGAAGGCCAACCCAGCAACACAGCACACTGGCAGTGTGGCAGTCCACTCCTACAGCTTCCTTTGGTTCTTCTCCTTGGCAGAGGTTTCTTCTTGTTGTTCCAGAAGTGATCTAAAGTCTTCGGGTCTGGGTCCCCATATTTATGCTACTTTTCTCTTTGTTCTCTGAAGGCAGAGAGGCCTTTGCCTAGTCCAAACCAGTTCTGGTCAGTCCTGGAGCACTTTGTTGACAAGACTCCTTCTTTCCTTTCACAGTGCAGGGCAGAGACATCAGACGCACAACAGGAGGTGGAGCCAGCATTGTGGAGGGAAGGAACAGCCCTATTCAGGTCCCAGGTGCAACTCTACATGCAGATCTTTCTATTCAGCCCTGTGCTGACTCACCCTCTCTCCTGGAATCCCCCAGCCCCTGTCACTCACAGAACCAGACACACAATGCACAACCTAGCAGAGTCAGGCTTGGACAGTTAAGCAAGAAAATACCTACTTTCTAAAAGTGGTATTTTCAAACACAGAATGTTAAAACCAACTTCACTAAAAGATGTATTTTATCATTCTGAGTTCAGGCATACTAAACTCGAATTTCTACCATGTTCCCTGAGTCAGTTAGGATTATAAGATGTAATATAAAAACTGCCCTTTCTGGCCTATGGGGAACAGGTAGCCTTGCAATAGTGAAAAACAAAAATGGCTGTAATTCACTATTAGGACATGCTACACACACCGGAGCATGTCCTACCTTATACTTACAATGCACCCTGGCCTTAGGCCTACCATAGGGGTGTCTGATATTAGGAAAAGGGAAAGTTTAGGGACTGGAAAGTGGGTGCACTTGGTCAGTCAACATGGCAGTCAGAGACTGCACATAGGCTCTGCAATGGCAGGCCTGAGACACACTTTACAAGCTGCTTCTGTGGGTGGCACAACCAGTGCTGCAACCCCGCCAGCAGATTTACAAGCCCTGGGCACCGTACTAGGGTCTGACAAGTAAATCAAATAACCCAATCATAGAGTCACTAATCAATACATCAATTTAACATAGGGAGCACTTGCACTGTGGCACTGAATAGCAGTGGCACAGTGCCCAAAGCATCTAAACCAGCAAAACATATCAAAAACAGAGGAGACAATCAGAAACAATGGAAGGGAGAGTCACGCCAATGGTACCAGGTCTAACAGTTACCATCTTTGTCTAGGAGCAGATAGTGGCTGTTGGACCTGGCCCGTTTTTCAGAGCTATCCCCAAACCTTTTGCTTTCTTCCTCTTATTTTTCTGACTTGTTTTTGTTGGCTTTAGGACTCTGAGCACTGCTAACCAGTGCCAAAGTGCATATGCTTTCTATCTAATATTTATTGGTGATTGGTTTATCCTTGATTGGCTTATTTAATTTACTAGTAAGTCCCTAGTAAAGTGCACCAGATGTGTCCCAGGCCTGTAAATCAAATGCTACTTGTGGGCCTGCAGCACTGATTGTGCCATCCACATGAGAAGCCCTGCAAACATGTCTCAGACCTGTTACTGCAGTGTCTGTTTGTGGAGTTTTAAACTGTCATTTGGACCTGGCAAGTGCACCCACTTGTGAGGCCCAAGCCTTCCCTTTTATGACATGTACATCACCCCTAAGGTAGGCCCAAGGCAGCCCCATGGGCATTGTATTTAAAAGGTAGAACATGTACTGCTGTGTTTTACATGTCCTGATAGGGAAATCTAGCTAGTTTCATTTTTCACTTTTGCAAGGCCTATCTCTCTCATAGGGTAACATGGGGATTGCACTGACATATATTTCAAGTGTAATTTCCCATTGGAATCTGATCGAGATTACATCTTTTGGTGAAGTTTTTTTTTAAATTGCATGTTTGAAAATGCCAATTTTAGAAAGTAGGCATTTTCTTGCTCAACTATTCTATGCCTCTGCATGTCTGTAGAATCCATGTCCGAGTTAGGATGACAGTTGGGCACTTGTGCATTCACTCTAGACAGTCACATAAAGGGAGCTGAGGTGTGCCTTGCATATCCTGATGGGCCATCACCAGGGTGTTAGGCCTTCCTGAGCTAGAGTGGTAGGGGGAGTTGTCACTGGCACCTCAAAAGAGCTATGCCTGCCCTCCCATAAAGCTGTCTCTACCCTCATGTAGTGTGTCTGGAGCCAGGTCAGGGAAAGGCAGTGCCTTGTGCACTACAAAGATTTTCCTTTAAAGTTTGCCTACTTCAAAGGTAGAAAGGGGTATAAGTATTGGACCTCTGACACTCTCAAATCAGAAAACTGCTGGACTGAAGGACATTCTGCTAGGAAGAAGAACTGGATGCTGTAGGAGGGACTGACACTCTATCTGTTTTGCGTGCTTGCCTCCTATTAAAACATTTCAGGGCCATCAAAGACATAAACTACCAGTGTCTGTGTTCTTCTGCCGAGAACCCCGACTTGTCAAGTGGTGCCAAATCCAGTTGCTGGGCCCTTTGAAGTGCAAACTGGTGAGAAAATCCATGCGTTGACTCCCAGCACCAGTGTTCTGGACACAGCAGCGCGCATGTCTAAAAAAGTGACGCATCACCGCTGTGCAGCTGAAGAATCGATGCAGCGCCTGCTGTGCGGCTGAAAAATCACTGCGGCCTATGCTCCAAGCACTTTGTCACTGAGGTCTGTGGCATCCCCACTGACTCTGATGCAGCCCCTGCTTTGCAGCTGAAGTATCGATGCATCATCTACTTTGCTGATGTGAAATCTACACAGCGCCCGGATCGCCGCATCAAAACAGTGCATCAGGATTGTTGATGCATTGTATTTCAACGCTGTCTCCTCATCAACATTGTTCAGCAGTAAGGAACCAAGGCCGTGTGTCTAGAGAGCGATGCCTCATCTCCCCTTCTAGTAAGGAACCAACGCATCACATCTCCTGACAGTAAGGAAATGACGCATCACCTCCCCTGAGTAGCAGCAAGGAAACAATAGATCACCTCCCCTGGCAGTAAGGAACCAATGCATCAGCTCCTCTGGAAGTAAGAAACTGATGCATCGCTTTGTTTTTCCCGTGCCTCACCTCCCCTGCACCTGTTTTCAACTTTGAATTTTGATGCATACCTGGTACTTTGTGCTAAAAGTAAGGCATCCATAGATTTCTATAACCTGAACTTATTTAACCTTTGTAAAGTGATATATTTTTGTCATTTTTCTTTTGTTTTATTCAGATATTTGTTATTTTCTAAACTAGTGTGTGCTTTACAGATTGCCAATGAGATAAGCCTGACTGCTGGTGCCAAGCTATCAAGGGGGTGAGCAGGGTTTATCTTAGCTGTGTGACTCCCTTAGCCTGACAAGAGTGAGGGTCCCTACTTGGTCAGGGTGCAAACCACTACCACTTAGCAACTCCATTTCTAGTAGTGGCAGACTATCTGATTCACTTAGAAACATGTTCCACACTAGTCTTCTCTTACCAGAGGATAAATTACGATGACCAAACTGTTTTTTGTTTGACAAACCAATTTTTTCTGTCAACAGGTATTTATATGTGTTAATGTATGTGATGATATTGCATTGATTGTCTTTGAAAACTGCATTAGGTGACAATTTGAGTTCATGCACATTTTATTCTAACATATGGTATATTCACCCTGTGTTACAATACCACACATGCAGACTTATCTTGTTTGAAATGCTCTTCCGCACTATTTTGATGTAATAAGTGTAAGCACTGAGCCCATAGTAAGTCATTTGTAAAAGTGCACCACATACGAATTGCCCGTACAATTTGACAAAACCAAATTAGGACAATATCAATTGTATTGTTTTATACAAATTACTAAAATCATCATGATTCCCTACGAAAGCACATGGTGACTAGGTTCCTCAAACAAATAAAAAGACGTAATAAGTTTTTCCACGAGTGACATTTACACATGAATGCACACACATTTCCCTGGCCTCAGAAGGGAACATTTGACACAAATACAATTTAGCACACTAAAACAGGTATAAAAAATACATGTGAAGGGCAGATAAGAGACTAAAGGGAGGCAGTGTTAGAATTTAAGGCTATCTTTGAAGAGCTTCAATCTGATAACCCCACAATGCAAATAGCAATACATATACACCTCCCCCACCATATGCAGGGATCGATGTGCTCACACCAGCTACCCTTGCATTAGGATATTCAAACCCCACAGTAGTAGAAGCCGACAGACCCCCTACTGGAAGAACATCAGACAGGTCTAAGCCCAAGAAATTTAAAAGCAAGCAAGCCCAGACATCTCCACCACAGCCCACATTTCTAGGGAAAGTCCCAAAAAGCTTGACTACCCATCCACCACACATGACACACCACACCTCAAAGGTGGGTAATATACACATCCCACAAGCTCAGGCGAACATAAAAGTGTGTCAGGGAAGTTTGTTGCAGTCCTTAACAGTGACACAGAGACATCAGGAGATAATGGGAGCCCCAGTCTGTTGGCAGCCGACAACGAGGGAGGGGCTACATGGTTTGCCAAAGTGAAGTTGAAGGTGAAGCCAAACTAGCTAAGGCACCATGAAGCTCTGAGCAAAGGGCTCACAGCCATATTGTTCAGGCATTGGAAAGGAGCTGACTAAGAGAAAGGAACAGGACAGCCTGGTACTTACCCACCAGTGACACAGAAGAAAACAATGGCACCAATGCGCGCACAGGTGGGGACCAGAAATGAGGATACGTGTTGCTTCTCACAGGTGCACCATAAAAATAGGCAAACCTGAGGGAGATAATAGCTAAGAGTGAAGGCAAGACCTTTGTGTCCCCATTTTTTTCAAGCTATTAGCTGATTGGACTGAGGTGAGGGACCACTATGACAGAACTTTGCCGAGGGAAGAATTGTTTGAGCCAGAGGACATGGCAGTGGTGGAGGACTTCATCAGACATAAAGGAGGAAACCCTAAGTGGGAACTCCTTTACATGCAGTGATACCTTGTCGATGGGAACACTATGTTGAGGGTAGACCTGTAGAGTCACCTAGCATGAGAATGTACCCATTACTACAGAATGGCGCGGCAAGGATTATATACGTGCCATGGGCCCAGATGGATAGGGAGAGGGGTTGAGAACAAAGTTCCTGCCATTTCTGGATTTGGGCAGTGAAGTGGAAAACATGCTTTGAGAAGAACACCGCCTGTATCAATCTAGCGCTATGAGACATTAAGAGCCTGCTAAACAGTCTAATTGGAAGTAGGCAAACAGGGTATTTGCCTAACTTCGCCTTCCAGCGATCATGCTAACAGAGACCCATCATGACGGGCCGCATTTATTATGCACCGGGACTTGATCTGGACTGCCCCGAGGGAATTATTCCCTGACTTCCCAGATGTAGGAGGGCTAATGGCAGAGACCATGAAGCCAGAGGAAAGCATAAATGATTGCTTGAATAGAAACAGGTAGAGATAGGGACAGGAAACTGTAAAGTCGTGGACTGATACAGGGTCACAAGTCACATTTTTATACAGTTTTCTTAAAAGTGGGCCAGACAGCGTAGTGGAATTAGACAGCAAACCCGGGTGAGAGATACAAGCTCGCATCTGCACTAACACATGAAGAAAAAAGAAAAGGATAGAAAGAAGCAGGAACAGGCCTAACGAGACACAACAAAACATGTTCAACACAAGTTAAAAAAGGCCACGCTACAGTGGGCAGTAACTGCCACAACTGTGCAGATGGCAACAGTCACAATGGAGGCTCCACCGCAAAACACCAGAGGGTACCAAACAGGCAGTCAAGAAAACAACCAAATATGGTAGTGGAGGCCAGGAGGGCTGTCGCAACCAGACCCTAGAGAGTGCTACTATTGCCCCAGCGGGGTCACCTGGTAGAGAGATGCCGGATAAAGGCATTTCATGAGCAGCAGAAACAGGAAAGGTTAGTGAACCCAGGCCAGTCAACACAAATTTACATGAGCGCCTCTCCTCAGTACCAAGCACAGGGTAATCAGAACATGTGATATGCTCAGCAGCAGGGAGGTCTGCCAGTCTCCTAACAACCGAAGCAGGGGTCCAGCAATAGGCAAGATCATGGCAGCAGCAGCCACATATAGGGATTCCAGCATAACAGGGACAGGGACAACAATCCCAGCAGGGAAGGGTGACAGTGTGGGGATGAAGGGCCTTCTCACACTCACAAAGCCAAAATCAACAGTAAAGAAGCCCACCCAGTAGATGAAGACAGGAAATAATAATAATAATAATATAAACAGCCTAACCCCAGTAGCTCACCCGCTATAGTAAAAACAAACAGCATCCTCCTTGTTATACTTATTTCGAGGAACTCAGGGTCATTGTGCCTTTGACCATCAGATATCCACACCAAGTCCAGGTATCAATGAGGAATCTGTTAGAATATAGAATAGCCAGGTTGCCCAAAGCACCCACCGAAAACTAGGCCTCACTCTGCTGGCTGATCCCCCAGGGAGGGGGGCGGAGAGAAAAAGCAATATATATATACGTCACACCATCCTTACCAATTACTGGCAAAAAAATAATATATATATATTCACTGAAAAAACCATAGGTTTCAGGCACGTTATAGTTAGAAATTAGCATTTAAAAAACCTTAGCAATTAACTGAAAAACACATAAGTTTCAGGGACGTTATAGTTACTTGGTCATTTGACTCATATAAAACCAGCGAAATTCGCCCGTTATAGTTAATTGAGCTAACTATAACTCGCGCGCCCGAAATGCCCTAGGTAATGACGTCACATATTACATCACTCATGACATGGTCAGTGACAACCCTCCAAAAATGACATGGTCCCTCAGCCATATAATAGCTCAATGTTGGGAAATGTGGCAATCGTTTTTTCAGTAAATTAGATTTTTGTTTACATACTCATTTCTAACTTTAATGTTCCTGAGACCTATGTTTTTTGTGAATTTCAAAGGTTATTTAAATACTAATTTCTAATTATAATGTTCATAAAACCTATGTTTTTCTCGGTCATTTTGAAAAAAAAATGATGTATTGTAGCTTTAATAACCTAAAAAATGTTTTGTATATTTTTTAATTATTATTTGATGTCTTCTTATTGTATCAACTACATACAGTATGAAAGGGAGCCCAGCCCAGAGCCACATCTGAAGACCAACACATGTCATAGACCTACTGATCAGACACATCTCAGTATGCAGAACACACACCTCTCCATTTGCACAAATACTACTGGTGCTTGTAGTGTTGTGGACAGTGGACCCAACCATGTTACGTCAAACACAAAGGGACGATCTCAGTCATGTAGCTGTATCGTCCCCCCTGTAAGCATAAGTGTAACCAGAGTGGGCTGGTCCGACGTATGCCACTTCAGCGTAGAGTGTGAATAAATAGGCCGGGGCTCTGGGCATGGTTCACTTGTGAACTGTGAAGACCAACGACTGTGCCAGAGCGATGAGCCTCACCCTGCCACAAGGCTACCGCCATGACCGCGAGTCTCCTCGACACAGGCCACCTGCGAACCCAGCGGCACAGCACCGCAGATGTATGTTTGTACAGACTACTGCCTTCAATCTACACTGCGGACAGCAGGCATCACAATTCACATGGAGTAGCGATTGCACATGACGCAGTCCAGTACGCAAGATACATTGCCCCCAGTGCGGCCCTCTCGGACCACACATCATGGCAGGGTGCGCACACGCTAAGCGCCAAAGGTACCACTAACTCAGTGCACCACAAGTCATCGACACGTGGCCTTACTGAGGCAGAATTCAATAAACAAAAGACATTGATCCAAGTGCGGCCCTCTTGGACCACGCATCATGGCAGGGTGCGCACACGCTGAGGGCCAAAGGTACTACTAACTCAGTGCACCATAAGTCATCGCAAGGAAGAGTGAACAGTTTTATGTCAGCAGTGAGGCATACTATCACTCAAAAATCACCCAAAAATACTTATATTATAAAAAGAACAGAAGAATCGAAGTACATTAATGATTACAATCCAGTAATTTTGAAGATGTGGAATGCAAATATGGACATACAATATGTTGCAGATTACTCAATTGCAGTTCCTCGCATACTATCCAAATAGAAGTCCATACCTGGAAAACATATGTCTATATGAAATACTGCAATATTATGGTTTTAGAAAAAATGTTACAGAAAAAATAAATGAGGGGAAATATGCTGTAATTGGATCTGATGGATGTTTCTAAAAGAATGCCAAAGGAAATTTGATTAATCACAGGAAATTGAGTTGTGATACTCCATATAAGAGAGAGTTTTTCTATTTAGCTCTTCTGCAACTCTTTAAACCTTGGATGACTGAAATGGAATTACTTGGAGATTTTGACTGCTTTGAAGATTCTTTCAAAGCATGTAAGGACATTGCTACCAGTGAGGCCCGCCCAGCCCACACATCACCGCAGGGTGCGCACACGCTGAGTGCTTCAGGTGCCACTAACACACTGCACCACAAGTCATCACCACGTGGACTTTTTAAGGCAGAATTCAGTAGGCAAAAGACATTTCTCTCAGTGCAGCCCGCTCGGATGACGCATCATCACAGGGTGCACACACGCGGAGTGCTTCTGGTGCCACTAGCTCAGTGCACCACAAGTCAATGCCACGTGGCCTTATTGAGGCAGAATTCAATAGACAAAAGACATTGGTCCGAGTGCGGCCCTCCCGGACCATGCATCATCGCAGGGTAAGTACACGCTCAGTTCCAAAGGTACTACTAACTCACTTC
The DNA here is from genome assembly GCF_964204655.1 of Triturus cristatus. Classification (NCBI taxonomy): domain Eukaryota; kingdom Metazoa; phylum Chordata; class Amphibia; order Caudata; family Salamandridae; genus Triturus; species Triturus cristatus. Next base: position 893,624,777 of record NC_140582.1, on the reverse strand, counting down.
ACCACTAGTCATCGCCACGTGGCCTTATTGAGGCAGAATTCAACGCAAGCTACAACACATGGTGCCACTAACCCTGTTCAACACAAGCCGGCGACACGTGGTGCCATTAATCCTGTTCAACACAAGCCGAATGATCCCACATGTGGAACTGTGTCCTGAGTCCTGAATGGCAGTGACCCCAAGTCCGTGGCAGCAACCACAGCACCAGACTCCCTTTGATCAGTTATGCATATTTCCAAATGCAAGGTCGGTGACACGTGGTGCCACTAACCCTGTACAACACAAGGCGCAACACATGGTGCCACTAACCCTGTTCAACAAAAGCCGATCCCACATGTGGAACTGTGTCCTGAGTCCTGAATGGCAGTGACCCCAACTTCGTGGCAGCGACCACAGCACCAGACTCCCTTCGATTAGTGACGCGTATTTGCATATGGAAGGCCGGCGACACGTGGTGCCACTGAATCTAAACTATGCAGGCCGGTGGGGCCACCAACCTATGCATGTGGCTGTGGGTCCTTGCTCACCGCTACCTCTGGCCTACACTGCGGTCAGCAGGGCTCACAATTCAGACACAGTCGCAATTGCAGATGACGCAGTAGGCAAGAGACATAGCTCCTAGTGCAGCCCGTCCGCACCAAGCAGCATCACAGGCTCATACACTTCGACAGTGTATTCTATACATATTTCATCTTTTCATGATACGCCTACACTGCGGTCAGTAGGGCTCACAATTAAAATTAAATGTTGATTCATTAATTACAGAGTCCTCTAGGCAAGCAACTATCACAGGCTTAAAACCTACATAATATCCTTTTAGTATCCTTGCTTCAAGATTTTTTTTTATATCAGTTATAGCTTTAGTGCAATCACCAAATTCATCTTAAAGTGCGATCAAACACTCAATAACAGTCTACACTGTGGGCAACAGAGCTCGCAATTTGAGTTTTTGACACGTGGTGCCACTAACCCTGTTCAACACAAGCTGCGACACGTGGTGCCACTAATCCTGTGCAACACAAGCCGATCCCACATGTGGAACTGTGTCCTGAGTCCAGAATGGCAGTGACACCAACTCCGTGGCAGCGACCACAGCGCCAGACTCCCATTGATCAGTCAGGCATATTTCCATATGTAAGGCTGGCGACACGTGGTGCCACTAACCCTGTACAACACAAGGCGCGACACTTGGTGCCACTGACCCTGTTCAATACAAGCTGATCCCACATGTGGAACTGTGTCCTGAGTCCTGAAAGACAGAAACCCCAACTTCGTGGCAGCGATCACAGCACCAGACTCACTTCAGTTTTATTTGTTGTTGTTTTGTTTAAATAACATTTTTTATATGTAAATCTATACATGACTAAGATTCTTGTTTGTCCAACTGCACAGGGACAGTTCTGGGCCCAAGAAGGTTGTTGGGGGTATGTTGGTAATGTGGGAAGAGGGTGCGTTACCTGCTGATATGGAAAGAGGCAGCGTGAAAGGGGTATCTCTCACAGAAAGAACTCCGGTATGTTTTCAGAAATGCCTCGGACAGATGCCAGCTGACTGACTGAAACACAAAATGGCTTTTCAATGCTTATGTAGTGTGACTTATGAACAGTTCGCACCCAGGCTCGCAGAGGGACAACTGCGGCCCGTCCGGTAGACTCACAGATGCAGTACTACAAGCCGTCTGCTCCCAAAGGAACAGCAGCGTAGTAGCTCGCAGAGGTACAGGCATGGCAGCGTACTAGCTCGCAAAGGTAGAGAGCTGCGAGCCGACGGACTGGCTTCTAACGCTATAGCTGCGAAGTGGTGATGTTGGGAAGAGGGAGCGTGAAAAAGTTATCTCGCACAGACAGAGCTCTGGTATATTAAATTGCCCCCGGGACTTTTCTTTTATAATTTCACTTGATGCAAGAAAGCGCGCTTTCTGGACCATGACCTTTATCCCTACCAAATTTGGCAATCCATTGAGAAAACACGTTTTCACATAGCTACCTGTTGCAGGTGTATTTGCTGTTGGTGTGCAGGTCAGTGGTCTAGTTGTCAACATGTTACGGCCACTCCCGGAGGGCAGGTTTGCCCACAAACCACACCCATCTGGCACATGCGTCACAGGCCATGTGAACACGCAAATATGCAGAGGGTTAGTCGCACCCTGAGATGTATGGCCGTCAAGGGCCTACTACCACATGGCACGGACTTGACTTGCACAGGGTTAGTGCCACCCAATGCTGATGTGGCCGTCAGGGGCCTACCACCACATGGCGCGGACTTGCGTTGTACAGGGTTAGCGGCACCAAAAGCTGATGTGGTCTCCACCATTGATGACTCAGGACTCAGCGACATGTGTGAGATCTGCCTGGCCAGGGAGAAGCTGATGTGGTCTCCGCCATTCATGACTCAATACTCAGCGACATCTGTGAGATCTGCCGGGCCAAGGAGCTTTGACGAGCACGTGGAGTGCCCACTGGTAGACACTCCGGTGGCAGCAGGTAATTATTTGGGCATGGATGCGCAGGGGTGGCAGTGTCTCTCTCTCTCTCTCTCACTTCCCTCTCTTCACTCTCTCTCTCACTCTCACTCTCTTCTTTCCTTTCCTTCTCTTTCTCTATCTCCCTTCTCCCTTCTCCCTTTCTCACTCCCTTTCTTTCCTTCCCTCTCTTTTTCTCTCTGGCTTTTTTTTTCCTTCTCTGTGTCTCAGTCCTGTGATATGCACATTACACACGTCCTTATTTTGTGCTTTATTTTTCAGGCTGTGTCATCCACATTCATGGTCCCGACAGGAGTCTTCCTCCTAGTTGTTTTGTGTTCATTTTGTTAAATTTAGTTTATCCTTTATATATACATTTACAAAAAAATAAAGTTTGAAAAAAAAAGAAATTCAATAAAGTTTTTGGTTGACTCTTTCTCGTTCTTATTACTGTTATTTGGTGGTGTCCACCATGGTGTTAAATTTTGGGGCAGTTATCGCGGGAATACTGGTGATGTCTGCAGTTTGCATCAGCTTCTGAAATGTGTGTTAGATTTATGTCAACTGTAGTTGCATTTAAGTGCTGATAATGAGATGCAGAGTAGGCGTTCCCGTGCAAAAACACACGAGGGGCACCTTTGCGATTTATTCAAAATACTAAAATCCTGTATTGAATTGAACTGTGGTAGTGGGTACATTTACAGTGTAAACACAAAATCAATGAATTAATCTCATTGTATTTATATTGATTGGGAATAGTGGGTCAGGTGCTGGATCTTGACAGGATACACTGCCCAGTTCATTTATTTATCTGTACACGAAAAAAACACATCACAACTTTCACAACGAAAGGCAAAACTGCGATGCGAAACAAATTCCGGCGATAAGCCGCGTTAGCGCCAGAGATTTTACACCTGCTTTCTGCTGGTGTTAAGCAGGACGACTAATGAAAGCATGAAAGGGAACACAGCCAAGAGCCACACCTGAACACCCACAGGTGCCATAGAGTCAATGAGCATGATACACGGATACCCATGAGGGCCATAACACTCATCGCAACAACACCAGGACTGCCAACGCCCCCCGAGCCTGCATCTGAGCAAGTGTGTCCGTGTGGTCATTGTGTTAGCATGATAGGCACTGGCCCTGCAACATCACTGTGTGGTGTCTACCATGTCACCTCAGCGTTGGCAGTGAGCCTGGTGATGTAGCTATGCACGCATCCTCCTGCATGCACAAACGGCAAAGGGAATGGGGTGTCTCACACATGTCCGTGTGCAAGAAGTGTGGTAAGTGTGTCTCTGTGTTCTGGTGTGGCCGCCACAAGGGCCGCAGCAGTCAATGTAGTAAAGTGGCATGCACCACCTCCAAATGCCAGTGTCACGTTGTGATTGGAATGCCGCAGGACATGCGCGAATAGGCATACATTGGTGTGCCGTAGGAGTGCATGGGATACAACAGCGCAGCGCACAAGTGTGGGGGCTCATGGGAGGGAGGAGCAGCTGTTTGGCAATGTAACACACAGTGAACCAGCCCATGTGCCACGTGCTGGGCTTCTCATCCATGATGACCAGGATCGCAGACTTCCCACAACACCTACGACCGGCCTTTGTACACATCCTGCATGAATGCAGCTGGAGAAGTTACTGTAAGGATGAAAGGTTCTTTCTCTGAGCTATCTTGTGCTAACACATCTACTGCTCTGAGAAGGAACTTGCAAGTGGCAAGCCCCACCTGACAGATACTATAATATTTGCATCCATCTCCCACACTACGCACTGCCCGATTTGAGAACAATGAGTGCACATCCCACACTCAAAAGTCCTTCATTATAGTTAGCGTGCGTGAAATGGCCTTCACACGTACTCCCACCACAACCCTGCCCTGCACCCATTGCACACAGACCTGGCTCATTGCACCAAGCTGTGCCATTTCATCTACAAGACTGGCACACGGCAAGCCAGTGCAGCTACAAGCAGAGCCACTGACGCATAGCAGGGCATCCCAAACACATGGTCAACTCCATTCACGTCCACCAATACCTTGCACGTCTGCTGCATGTCCTGGGTGCACTGCCTTTGGCAGTGCTGCGGATCACTTACCCGCTGAGCTTCTGCATTGCGGACGTCACCAGCGTTCAACCTGTATTGCAATGTCACACATGCCTATCCGAGTGGTGCATGGACGAGTGCCTCTCCAACGTGTGGGTAGCTGACATGGATTACGACGGGTGTGTGCACCCCCTGTTGGCCCATGACCAGGATTGTCATGGTGATGCCTGGTTATGGCATGCATGGATGTTTGGCATGCATGTTGGGAACTGGGGCTGGGAGATTGCACGTGTCTTAGTATGCAGTGAGCAAATTGACCCACTTCCCGATTCTGCTTTGGTGTACATTGGGTAAAGTGGTTGAAGTCAGCACATCTGTCCCGGTCAGCTGATGGATTACGTCGACATGTCAAATATTGTGGCCAACCATCACTCATTAGAGATAGTGGCTTACGAATCTGCACTCGCGTTCATGGACGAGTGACAAGGTAGCTGCAACCACGACTCGATGTGCCACATTGCACGTGTCCCGCCGCATCATTGCACGTTGTGCATCTGGTCACATGTCCCAAGAGAACAATGGACATGGCTGCACTGGTGTCGACTCATGTCCGAGGGGCGGACAACCAACGATGCTTGACACTGACGTGCATTGGTGATGGACTACCCTGAAGTGAACATGGACGTTTTCCTATGTTCCTTATTCAGGCATGCTGCTGCATTTGTCTGCATATTGTGGCACTACTCTTGGCCGTACTGACACGCACATTTTTTTTATAAAGTTTCGATATTTTCACTTGTCTCCAAATGTGTTGTGTCTTCATTTGTATGCCAATCTGTGTGTCACGGACTCTCTGGCTGCCTGCCATACGTGAATTGCTACCCCATCCGGACTGTGCATTTGTACTTATTCGTTCTCATGTGCCTGTTTCGTACTGACGCTTTTGGATGGTTACCTGCCGCAGCCGAGTGCATTTGTGTCCTGTGTTCGATTGTGCGAATGTTTGTGTTTGGACTATATTTTGTTGGATGTTGCTGTGCTCTGCTTCCTATGTGTGTGTGCTGCATTGTGTGTGAGATGTCCCTTCATGTGTGGTTTTGTTCACACTTCTCCCTTTCAGGGAGTGCGGTTTTCTCTTCTGAGCTTGTTCAGTGGTGTGATGTTGGCGGGTTGTGTGACTTGTGCTCCTTGTTGGTGTGTTTCATTTTAGCCATGGTTTGCCTGTAGATGTGCTGTACTTAATTGTGCATGTGTGCCATTGTGCCCATCTCCCCCGTCCCACCACTCCCTGCTTGTTCCTCTTCTTGGTGCTGTTGTGTGTTTGTTACTCCACACATTAATACATCTAAGGAACAAATTAGAATAGTTCCTTGATTCTTTTAGATTGCAAAACTTCTCTCTATTGGTTATTTTTGAATTTTCCATATAAACTTTTTTTAATATTCAAGGACACATGGAAGTCAGAAGTGCAACATATTCTATCAACACACTTTCTAGAACATTCCACAACACGTGCAGGTTAAAAGTTCATCAATTTTTTTAAACCTAACAATATTTTTTTGCAACATTTTCTCGAACATTTAACGGCACGTACAGTTAAAAGTTCACGATTGTTTTAAGTTTGAACAGTGCCTTCCAAATGTAAGTAGCAGGTGTGGTTGACTTGACTAAATGATATCCTATGATATGTACTCCACGTTTAAACTGCTTTTTCTTAACCAATCACAAAGATGCTTATCCACAAAATGAATGTGCACCCTACTTTTAAAAAACAATGCTTTTCATCTCCCAGTCAGTTATTGCTTTGAATGAGAAAAAAAGGCAATTCCCCAACTTTAAACATATCTCTTATTCTACGAATGGACTGCATGAGCTACAGACATCTATCCATACTTCCAAACCATACCTTCAAAATGTTAGTGTGGATCGTAGGACATAGCTATGTTTTCTAGTGCAAGAGGTATGCAGAACAGAGACGTATTGACTTAGACCTAGCTTTACAAAATGTGGGCATTAAATGGTTTGGACAGAGAGGATTGAAGTGGCACCAATTGTTGCCTTTGGTTAAAACCTGTTTGCATCTCCAACACCCTGACCTCAAGATTGTGCACTGTGTTAGAAAGGCACATTGACTGGTGTACGTTTGGAAATGCTAATGAAAGACACCCTTCGACAATTGATGTTGCTTTTGCCTCAAACTGTCTTTGTATATTCCAATATATGCCAAAGACAGAAGTGGAAATGGTCAAACAAATTTTGTCCTCAGATTGAAAAATCTAGGAAGAATGTCAACAAAGCTGTGTCTGCATACCTCAGAGACCATAGAATGGGGTCGATCTACAACAACAACATATGTTTTGATATGGCTGATATCTACAGAAGTGATGGAGTACACTTCATAGATCAGGGAAATCGAGTTTTTCTGAATAACCAGAAGCTGTGCATCCACACTTATATGTAGCTCCAACTAATAAACACAAGGGCTCTTTCTAGAGCCACCCTATAACTGACAACTTAGGCCCGCCATTTTAGGGCCAGGTAACGGCAACTCCCGGCCCCTTGCCAAAATGTATTCTCCACACAGCTGTGGCGCAGCAGCCAGACCATCTGACTTTGAAGCACAGAGCTCTGGTATTGATCACCGGCTCTAGCGACAGCTCAGGATGGCACCATGTGACTCTGGGCAATAGCACACTTAATTTCCACGCCGGCCCCCAGCTCCTGAAGACCCGTACGAGTGAGTAGTTTGCACTTTACAAATACCAGATTGATTGGAAACGGCAGAATTGAACTTCACACTCCCTCTGTAGCACCCCCAATCACCCTACAGACATCATACTGTTTAAAACAAAAGTTCCTCCTAGTACGTATGCACATATGCTGACACTACTTGGACAGGTGTGCCGCAGCGGCCAGAAAATATGAGTTCAGAGCACAGAGCTCACTGTATAATCCCCTGCTCCAGAAGCAGCTCAGCTCAGCACCATGTGACTCTGGGCAATAGCTCACTTAATAGCTCACATAATTTCCACACCGATCTCCAGGCCCTTCAGACCCATAGGGGCGAGTAGTTTGTGCTTTACAAATACCGTATTGATTTACCTTTGCACTCCCTGTATAACACCACCTAAGCACCATATACAAGTTACCGTGTTCCAAACAAAACTTCCTCCTACTACTACGTATTAAATATTGCTGACAATACTTGGACAGGTGACGCAGAGTTCCCAGAGCACATGACTTCACAGCATCGGACACACAGATTGGGCTCACGGTTTCATCCCTGAGTCCAGCAGCAGCTCAATTTAGCAGCATGACACTCTAGGCAATACCTCACTTAATTTCCATACCCCGCACTTTCAGACCGGTAGGGGTCAGTAGTTTAGCGGCTTTATCCATGAGTCTGGCAGCAGCTCAGCTTACGCTCCCAGCACCATCAGACCCGTACGAGTGAGTTGTTTGCACTTTACAAATACAGAATTGATTTGATACGCGCAAATTTACCTTCGCACTCCCTGTATAAAACCCCCTAAGCACCATACACAAGTTACAATGTTCGAAACAAAAGTTCCTCCGAGTAGGTATAACTACATGCTGACACTACTTGGACAGATGTGGCACAGCGGCCAGAGCACATGACTACACAGCATATGACACACAGTTTGGACTCAAGCTTTCATCCCTGAGTCCGGCAGCAGCTCAGCTTAGCAGCATGAGACTCTAGACAATACCTCACATATTTTCTGTACCCCAGCACTTTCAGACCAGTTGGGGTCAGTAGTTCCTCCTAGTCGGTATAAACGCATGGTGACACTACTTCCACAGGTGTGGTGCAACGGAGAGGGCACATGACTTCACAGCATATGACACACAGTTTGGACTCAAGCTTTCAACCCCGAGTCCTGCAGCAGCTCACCTTAGCAGCATCAGACTCTAGGCAATACCTCACTTAATTTTCGTAGCCCAGCACTTTCAGAGTGGTAGGGATGAGTAGTTCACTTCGCACCCCTGTATAGCACACCCTAAACACCCCACAGAGGTCGCAGTGCTCCTACCCTCCTCTTTCCTACTTTTTTCGCCCTTTTTTCCACTTACTTGCTTCAACAGAATGACAAAAGGGCTGCCAACACTTACTAGTTGCAACCGCTTGCACCGCTCGCAGCCAATAAGCAGCAAGCTTGTGCTCGTAACGCCTCAGCGAATCAGATGGCAGAATTTTGAAATATCTATATCTGTAAATTTTGATATTTCTCTAAAACTACTGAACGGATTTACACCAAATAAACAAAAGTGTGCTTTCTAGACCAAGACCCTTCTCCCTGCTAAATTTGGGGTAATTCCGTTCACCCGTTCGACCTGTAGCCTTGTCTAAAGTTTCCTATGGAAATTGCTTGGAGAAAACATGTTTAGAGACCCCCCTTTTTTCTCGCCCCCCCCCTTGATGAATCTCCCCCAAACTTTCAACATAGGAGCTGATGTGAACAAAGAATTAGTTTGGAACATTTCATAAAGATTCATCAAACGATGCCAAAGTTATAAGCAAAACAAAAAATGTTCGTCGTATAGAAACTTGGTCCTAACCATAGCTATCTAATGGCGACTGCTGGTAGGTAATATATATACATACATACATTCACATATATATATATATATATAAATATATATATATATATATATATTATCTACTGGCTGTCGCCAGTAGATAGTTATAGTTACAACCTAGATTCCATAGGAAATCTCAAAATTCTATTTTGAATACCTTTGGCGCCGGTTGACGAATCCTCGCGAAATTTTCAAAACTAATGGGGCGCTCCGCTCAGCTCCTACCCTGAAAGTCTTGGGGTGATTCGTCAAGCGGGGGCCGAGAAAAAGGGGGGGTCCCAAAACACATTTTCCCCATGCATTTTTCCATAGGACCTTTAGTCACAGCTACAGCCCGAACTGCTGAACAGAATTACGTGAAATTTGGCAGAGGTGTAGCCATAAGGTCAAGGAAGTGGCTTTTGCAGGTCTGGTGTAAATCTGTTCAGTATTTCCTGAGAAAATAGCATTTAAAAGCATATCAATATCTATACGCGCGCACCGTACGCGCACTGTGTGCGTACCCTGCCGTGCGCGAGCGCAATTCTGATTGGTTGTTAGATGTCGGTAAACATTCGAATCGGTCGAAACCAGGAAGTGACGGCCGCCATTTTGTCTCTCGCAGTCTGAGGGGGTGAAAAAAAAGAGTGGAGAACGTGAAAAGGGGGCAGAGTGGACAGTTCCTGACCCCCTAGCCTTGGTCAGGGGGTCACAGAAGGACCCCCAAGGGAGAAAAAAACAATGTTTTTTTTTTTTTAAATCACGAGGTGCGCGCACCTTGCGCGCACGGCACGCACTGTGAACCGTGGGTGCTCAGTGCGCGAAGCGCACCGAGCGCCCACAGCGCGCGCACCTCGCGATTTAAAAAAAAAATACAAATTTCACGGTGCGCGCACGGTGAAAAACCTGAAAAAAAAATTATTAATAAATACATAACTTAGCATTTAAAAAACCGTACAAATTCACTTAAAAAACCATAGGTTTCACACATGTTATAGTTAGCTGGACATTTCACTCATAAAAAACCAATGAAATTCCCCCGTTATAGTTAGAGCAGGCAACTATAACTCACGCGACCGCAATCCTCTGCTGATGACGTCAGATATTACATCACTGATGAAATATGTGTCTTTATGAAAAATAAATATTTGTAATATATGTATAGCTAAAGATTAATGGAAGAAGACATGGGTAAATAAGTGTCTAAATACAGTGATGTAATATCTGACGTCATCATCAGAGGATTGCGGTCGCGTGAGTTATAGTTGCCTGCACTAACTATAACGGGGGAATTTCATTGGTTTTTTACGAGTGAAATGTCCAGCTAACTATAACATGTGTGAAACCTATGGTTTTTAAGTGAATTTGCAAGGTTTTTTAAATGCTAATTCGTAACTATAACGTGTGTGAAACCTATGGTTTTTTCAGTGAATATATATATTTATATAAATCTATCTATATATATATATATATACACACATACATAAATATATATTTATAAATATATATTATATATATATAGATATATATGTATATATGCATATGTATTACCTACTGGCGGTCGCCAGTGGGTAGTTATAGTTAGGACCAAGTTTCTATAGAAAGAACATTTTTTGTTTTGCTTATAACTTTGGCGTCGTTTGATGAAGTTTGATGGACCTTGTTTCTATTCAAAAAGCGTTTTTTCTTTTCGCTTTGGCGCCGGTTGACGAATCTTCGTGAAATTTTCAAAACTAGTGGCCCACTCCGGTCAGCTTCTGTCTTGAAAGTTTCAGGGTGATTCGTCAAACAGGGGCCGAGATAAAAGGGGGTTACAAAATGCATTTTCCCCATGTTAATTTCCATAGGAAACTTTAGACAAAGCTGCAGTCCGAACTGCTGAACGTATTTACACACAATTTGGCAAAAAGGTAGGTCTTGGTTCAGAAAGAGCCCTTTTTTTTTTTAAATGGTGTAAATCCGTTCAGTAGTTCCTGAGAAATTAGAAAAAGAAAAAGTTGTGATATCTGTTTGCGAACCATCCCGGGCACGAGCTACATTCTAATTGGCTACCAACAGCCCAAACCAGAAACAGTTGGCAGCCATTTTGTGACTCGGTTATCGAGTCAGAAGATAACTGTGGAAAAAAGGATGAAAAACAAGAAAAGGGGCAGGGTAGGAACACCCTGAGCCACCTAGGCCTGCTCAGGGGGTTCCACAAGGACCCGAGGGCTCCCCCTATTTTTTTTATATAAAAATGTCAAAGTTGCGCTGGGTGCACGACTCCTGCCATGAAAATAAAAAAAAACAAGCGTTGGCTCCCGTGCTTCGTCTTTCAAAGCCCCCGGGTGGGCCAGGTCCCGGGGGCACTCAGCAAATAATTTGCGGAGCCCCATGGGGGCTGCCAGCAGACCCGGGGACCACCACCTCCCCGGGGCTGAAACAAAAAAATTGCATGAGGGGTCCCAAACCCCACATGCTGCCCCAGGTACTACCACCTCCCTGGGGCTTTGATAATAAACCATGTGGGGGCATGCAATCCCCCCAGCCCCGGGGACCACCACATCTCTGTGGCTCTGTTTTAAAATAAAAATGATGTGTGTGGGCAGAAAGAGCACTCCCCCCACATGCCCAGAGGACCACCACCTCCCCGGGCACTTACAATTGAAATTCGGGGGTCTGTTACAGACACCCATGCCCCAGGGACAACCACCTACCCGGGGCTTTAGAAATGTTGGAAAGGGGGCTGTGCGGCCCCCCTCCTGGAGCCCATAGTGGCCATGGGGACCGCCACCCCCAGGGCCGGCTTCTGTAGTGTCCCCGGGTGCCCACCCTGGGACACTGCTGTTTGCTGTGGCAGGGCGGGAGCACGGCTTCCACCCTGCCATAGCAAACTCTGCTCTGCTTCATTGAAGGGTGAGCAGGGAAACAAAGTAATGCAGGTTTTCTTTTGGGCAAGGGGTGCTGCATGTGAGCAGCTCCTCTTGCTCAAAAGCAATGCCGGCTCCGCAGGGGATGGGGAGCCAGCAGGAACCATGGGGACATTGGAGCTCCCCCCATGGTCCCCAACGAGTGGCCATGACCCGGGATGGGGTCCCCGGGGCCAAAAATTTCCCGGGAGGGGGATCACACGGTCCCCCTCCCTTTTAAAAAAGAAACTATAAAAGGATTGACCATGCCCCAGGGGATGGGGTCTCCGTGGCAAATATAAATTATTGGAAGTAGACACTTTTTTTGTCAAAGTTTGGAGTCGCGACCTGAGCGCGGCGCTCAGCGCGGCCCCCTGGGGTGAACGTGATAGGTGCCCGGCTCCCATTGTGCCCCCTGGTGTGAACGCTATGGGTGCGTGGCTCCCAGTGTGGCCCCCTAGAGTGAACGCGATGGGTGCGTGGCTCCCAGCACGGCCCCCTAGTGTGAACGCGGTGGGTCCATGGCTCCCAGCGCGGCCCCCTAGTGTGTACGTGATGGGTGCGCAGCTCCCAGCATGGCCCCTTAGTGTGAACGCGATGGGTGCGCGGTTTCTAAAGTTGAGATGGGTGCGCAACTTCAAGCAAAAATAATTTAGATTTTTTTTAAAAGCTTGGTTATATGTTGGGTTATTGGGTGGCTCTAAAAGAGCCCATGTTTTCATTAGGAGATTGTTGTAGCTACATATAAGTGCGGATGCAGAGCTTCAGGTTGTTGAAAAACACTCTGTTGCCTTGATCAGTGAAGTGTACTCCATCACTTCTGAAGATGCCATTCATATGGAAACTTGTTGTTATAGATGGAGCCCATCCTATGGTCTCTCAGTTAAGTAGAAACAGCTTTATTGACATTTTTTCTAGCTTTCTCAATCTGAGGACAAAATTGATTGGACCACTTTCATTTCTGTCTTTGGCATATGTTAGAGTATACAAAGACAGTTTGGGCAAAAGCAACATCAATTCTGCAAAGGTGTCCTTCATTAGCATTTCCAGACCTACCCCAGTCAATGTTCCTAGGTCATAGCCACAACAGTGCACAATCATGAGGTCAGGGGGTTGGAGATTCAAAAAGGTTTCAACCAAAGGCATCAATTGATGCCACTTTAATCTAGGCCTGGGCAAAAATGTTGTTCCGTTCGCGGAAATTGCGATAATTTGACATTTTCGCGTTCCACGGAAAGCGCGAAAATGTCAAAATTTCCGCTTTCCGCAGCTTGGCGATAATTTGTTTCTTGCTCGCGCTGTAAAATAATACATTCTCGCGCGAGTGCGATCGCCTTACCTGAATCCCTGCGTTCGCCGACAAGTTTTCTTGATCCGGTCGCGTTCTCCATGAGATGTTGGATTGTTTTTATCCATTTGCGCTGTCTCGCGACAGTTCGTGCCCGCAGTGACGTCATGCGTCGCGTGATCACGTCTTTCTTCTCGCAATCATGCACCGCGAGACAACTCAAAACAAGATGGCCGCGCCCGCGAGCAACCACATGGGTAAGTTGGTGACCCGCATCCATGCAGAAAATCTCGCGAACACGAGGGGAAAAAAATTCCGCATCTTCGCGATATTTCCGCTTGTTTGCGATAATTTTAAACATTTTCGCGATAATTTGCGAAAGTGGATTTCGCAAATTCCGCCCACCCCAACTTTAATCCTCTCTGTCCAATCCATTTAAGGTTTACATTTTGCAAAGCTAGGTCTTTGTCAATACATCTGCGTTCAGCAATCAGCATACCTTTTGCACCAGAAAACATAGCTATGTCCAACAATCCACACTGAAAGCATTTTGAAGGTATGACTGTAGGTAATGAAAAGATATCTATAGCTGAGGTAGTCAGTTGGTAGAATGAGAGGTATGTAAAATGGTGGTCAAGATGCTGTTTTTAAGAAAGTAGAGAATTGATTGGCTGTTTAAGAACTTTGTATATTAAAAAATAGGGTGCATTTTACTTTCTTTAAAAAGCATGTTTCTTATTGGTTAGTAACAATATTTAAAAGGTTCAGTAGAAAGGATAAGGTCATGTTTTGAAAATCCAATCACACCTGCTGTTTGCATTTGCAACATTGTGTGGTGAACTTGAAAATATGGTGAACTTGTGACCAGTGTCAGTTAAGTTGAATGTTCCATGAACTGTTACTATGGAAACTGGCATTAAGCAGAATGGGGGAAGAGGTCAGCTGCTAAGGGTTATTATGTGTAACCAATAGAAATGTGTTGAAAAACTCTGGGAAGCAATGTTATTTGTTGCTTATGTGTATTTGTATGGAGAAAGAGAGGGAAACTTTGCCATTACTGGTTTTACATTGCTGAGTCTGGTGCATTATATTGATTGTGTGTAAAAGAAAATCCTGTCAGAGTTTGTGAGATTTTTCATTATACACATTTATTTGCAAGGTGAGTTATACATTTGTGAGGTTTATTTAATTTTGTTAACAATATTCTAAAACTGTGTTGTTTGAACTATATTATTAAATGTAGAGATGTATATTGGAGTTTATTTCCTTGTACCTAAATGTTGTTTAAAAAAGAGTCTGTACAGTAATATGTGTATTTATTAAGATGATTATTGATGTTATTAATTAGGCTTCTTTTTTAAGTCTACACAAAGGTATAGTTTAATAATGCCGCATCTTTTTAGATTGTTGGTTGAAGATGCAGCACAAATGTGTAGTTTGAAAGATGTTGATATGAGGTGTCGTTTATTACGCTTCATTTTTTGTTGTCTCTACAAAGGTATAGTTGAATGATACTGCATAGTTATAGATAGTTTCTTAAGATGCAGCACAACTGTGCTGTCTGAGAGATGATCATATAAGGTGTTAATAATTAGGCTTGTTTTATTAGTTTGTACAAATGTAAAGTCAAATGATGCCACATATTTTAAGATTGAATGGTGAAATAATGTGCTGTTAATTAGGCTTCTTTTTGTGGTCTGAACAAAGGTATAGTTGAATGATGCCATATAATTTTACATACAAAGGTGAATAAAAGTGTGGTTTGAAAAATGCTCATAAAAGGTGTTGTTACTTAGCCTTCTTTCTCACGTCTGTTGAGAGGTATAGTTTAATGATGTCGCATATTTGTAGATAGAATGGTGAAGATGTAGCTCAAAAGTAAACCACCACATATTACCCTTGCAGGCATGTTGTACTTATCTACTCAACTAGATAATATGTAATGACCCATGTATGTGTTCTCATTCTATTTACACAGTTATATGTATGCTTAGTGAACTATTGAGAGGTGCTTGACCGATTAGAGGAGTGCAAAGGTAGTGACTAGGTGATTTGAGTAATGATTGACTGATTCCATATTCTGCAATCACCCAGTTAGTATCCAAGCACTCATGAAATCACTCCGCCACTACCCAAACACTTATGAAATCACCCAGGCACTACCCATGCACTCACCCAATCAGCCAAGCACTACCCATGAACTCATGCAATAAACCAAGTAATTATAAATGCACTATGCACTCTCCTTGCAGTACTCTAATTATTTAGTCAGTACCCATGTATTCATGTAATGACCCAGGCACTAACACATGCACTGCTAAAATCCACTGAGTACTAAATCGTGCAGTCCTCTAACCACCTACACACTACTCATTTGCTCCTTCAATTACCCAGGTATTACCCATGCTGTCCAGCAATCGACATCTCAATCCCCATGCACTCCTCCAATCACCCAGCCAGTACCATGTACATATCCAATCACTCCGCCAATTCCCAAGCACTTTCAAATTCACCACTCACTCTCCTTGCAGTACTCTAATCATCCAGTCAGTACCCATGTACTCATGTAATGACCCAGGCACTAACACATGCACTGCTGAAATCCCCTGTGTGCTACCCATGCAGTCCTCTAACCACCTACACACTACTAGCTATCACCCTCTCACTCCGCGTGCACTCCTCCAATCACCCAGCCAGTACCATGTACGCTGGTGCACAACGGCTGTCATGCAACAACACAGGTTCCCTTGCACCATGGTGCAAGGGTGACTGTGTTGCAGAGTTGATTGATATTGTGGCTCCATCTCTTCATCTCTTGTGGAGGGCGGGAGTGAAAATTTTGCCTTCTTGGAATGTTGATTACCTGGTCTTTTGTTAAGCAGTGCCTGGGTGTCAGCGCAGTTGGAGATCCATCGGTGGAGGTTGCTCACTGAGATGTTGGCGTCTTTAAGCGTTATCAGTGTGGTGGTGCTGTAGGAGTTGACGGAAAGTTCTTTGGTGGCCTTAATCCAGCTGTGACAGGGGGGAATAATGGCAATGGTGTACGGTGGGCATGGTGAAGGTGTGATATAAACAATGATGGTTGGTACAGGAGAGTCCTATGGTGTGGCTGTAGTTGAAGTTCCCGCTGGTGGAGAAGATGGGCTTGAGTGTGTGTCATGTGGGCTATGTGGGTTGGTATGGTTACTAGCTCCTTGAGTCCTGTGTTGGCAAGGTTCTCCAGGAGGGGGTGGTGTTCTGGTCACTGGGGTTGCCAGGTGGAACTTGAGGTCTCTAAGTAGGATGTAGTCAGTGGATGGGAGAGTCTGGGGTGTGATGAGGTCTACAAAGGCATCAGTGAATGGGGATTCATGGCCCAAGGGGCCTGTAGATGAGGGTGCCGCGGAGGGTGGTGTTGGGGTTTGTCCTGATCTGGAAGTGGAGGTGTTCCATACTAACCATCAGGTCATTAGAGTGTGTGGTCAGTCGGAGTGTGCCTTTTTTAGACAATGGCAATGCCTTCTCCTGGCCACTTGGGGTGGTCTATACGGATGAATTTGTAGCCATCGTGGATGGTGATGGCGATATCCGGTCCAGAGCAGAGGTTGGTCCAGGTTTCTGTGAAGAAGGCGATGTCGTAAGAGATGGCATCAAGGAGGGCCCAGATTTCTGTTGCATGTTTTTGGAGGGATCACACATTGAGGAGGACGCAGTTAAGCCAGTCGACTGCGCTGTTGGTCGGCTGGGTGGTAGGAGGCACTAGCAGAAAGTGCATTAGCGGTTTCGACAGGCACAGGGTGCAAGAGAATTCTACAGTGTTGCTAGATGGCAGGTGGTGTGGCATTCAGGGTTGATGGCAAGGAGGGTGCTGCTGTTGTAGTGGTGGAGTGTCCAAGAGGAAGGGTCCTTCATGCTGGGTGCAGTCCATGGGCGGACAGACGCAGACAGGCTTGCCTTTGGTGCACTAGTGGTACGCCCGCTGCCCATGGCCGCACAACAGTCACCAATATATAGTGCTGCAGGGGGGACTGGACAGCAGGGAGGCAGGAAATGCAGGAAAGGACAATGGAGGGGGAAGGGATGCGTGGGGAGCAGGGGGTTGTAAATGTATTTAAAACAAATTCTTACCTCGAGGCTAACAAAGGAAACATAGTATGAGTACATCAGAAAGTTATCATCATGTTATGTTTCCTCTTCTTGAACAGCTTGAAAGCAGTGAGCCGATGCTCTTCTGCCATAGGGAATGAGCTGCCACTGGGGGTGCGTCACCCACAGGTGCTAGGCTTTGGCCTGACTCACCCCTCCGTTTTTTTCCGCTACTCGTTCCACCTTCTCTTCACCTGGACATTGACACCATGGCACAATCAGCTGCACTCTCTCCAAATCTGTGACTCAGCCAGCAGGAGCCTCAGTCAGGCTGGATTTTACAAGCCTGGGTACAGAAGTTACCGCCAAGTCTGCTGGGGAACCTCCTGATGCAGGTGATGCAACAGAGCCCCCTTAGGCTTTTTTTAAAAATGTTTTTTTACTGAAATCCATATAAAACAAATTGTTTTTATCCATAAATACATCCATAAAATTAATTAAATATGTCAAAAATAATACAAAATTGTTAAATAGCACCGATTTGCCAGAAGGGAGTGAGTCCCAAAATCCATAGAGATAAACAATATAAACATTTAAGCCAGTGTTAAAAAAACATAAGAAACACATCATCCACTGCCAACCATTAATACAAACTAAGCGATTGAATAAACCTTAGATGCTTTAAGCATGTACCTAAAAATCAGCGAGCATGTGGAATATACAAATTCATCCTATATTCATTGATATAACTAAATTACAGAGGAATATCAAATGTCGCATAATAGATTATGTTACTGGTATTGCAGGACATAGGAGTCAAACATAGTAGGAATACCTCCAAAAAGATAAGCTAGGTTTTGAGAAAAATAAGCTGCCCAGACCCTCTCAAACTTCTTAACACCACAAATTCGCAATGCATAGGCTCGTTCACTTTTTTTTAACTTGCTTTATTTTTCGGCCCCATTCATATGTGAATGGTATAAGATCTGATCGCCATCTCTGAAGCAAAAGAGATCTGGCAACTGCCATTGAAAAATGTCATAATTTGATGAGCTTGTCTGAAAGAAGAAGATCTGGGTCATAGCCAAGTACTATTAGCCAAGTATTCAACCCTATTGAAATACCGCATTTGAGTTTCAGATAGTAAAAAAAGTCATTCCAGAACCTCTGAATCAAGGGGCATTGTATTATGACATGTACCCAATTGGCCGAGGGAGGGTTAAGACAACGGAAATAGTGCGCTGATTGGTTAGAATAAATCTTAGAAAGAAAAAGTGGAGTTCTATAAAGTAGCCATTTACTAAAAAACAACATCCTTCGCCAATTAGCTCCCCTTAACGTGCTAAAATTGAGATTGTTAGCTGCTGACCACATACTCGCTGTGATTTCCATCTCCTCATGTTTTGCCCATTTCGTTATGGCCTTCCCCTCCAGATTGATACCCTTGATAGAGGCTAAACGCTTTTTCCATTTCCCAGGATTCTTAATTGCTGTATCTTCTAATAGATCATATACTAAAGATTTCCGTTCAATGATCTGGACCAGATCAAGTTTACTCAGGAACTTACTAAAAATATTATATGACCCAAGTAGAAGGAAGTAATTTGCAATTAAATGAGACATTTCGGCTATGTTCAGCCATCTATCATTCCTTAATTACTGATGATTCTCTAATCCCAGATAGTAAAATAAGGCCAGATAACGGAGATGAGGAGTTGATTGCGGGGATAGAATATCTTCTATAAAAAGCCTGGCGTTTATGGAAAAACCACTGTACCCACTTATACCGTACTAATTTAGGAGACTTAACAATTGTTAATGGGCAGTGGATCTGATTTTCTTCACAAATCAGATTGATAAAATAGTTAATAAAAAGACCCGATTGAAATTCCGGATTAAATCTAGACATATATTGTGCTAAAGATGCAAAATAGTACTCCCTCGAATTTGGGAGTGCTAATCCACCATTTTCCAGATCCTCATATAAAGTGCTAAGTGCAATTCGGCGGACCTTCTTTCCCCAGAGAAAAGATGTAAACATAGACTCCATTTTGGAAAAAAAAGAACTCATTAAGACACAGGGAATCGCAGAGAAGGGAAAAATTAAATAGCGGGAGAACAGACATTTTAATCAATGCAGCCCTGCCCAAGATGATTAATGGAAGAGAATTCCATCAAAAGAATAAGTCCTGGACTTTTCGTAAAAGTTGGGCAAAATTCAAATCATATAAATCAAAAATTTGCGCCAAAAAATAAACACCAAGATATGTTTTCGGGTTTGTATTTAAACACAAAAGAATATTGAGATGTAAATCCATAGACGCTCCGCCACACTGTATAATTTCTGTCTTTTTAAAATTTATTTTATCTCCGCCTAACGACTCAAATTACTCAAAGATCTCAAAAGTTTTAGCTTGGACCTCCTTCATAGGCTTTATAATGAGCATGATATCGCCGGCGTATAATTTCAATGTTGCCATAGTTGGTAGTGGAGGGCACATTTCCGTACTATTCCTAATGGCAATTGCCAATGGCTCGATAAAAAAGGCAATAGTACCAGGGACAATTGGCATCCTTCTCTAGTCCATATTTAACCTTAACCTAGCCAACCTCCATGGTATTAATGATTAGGTTGGCTTCTGCATTCAGGTATAATTTCTGAACCAACCCCGTGATTTTGGGAGGTGTGCCAAAATTTTCGAAAATAAAAAGTAAGGTCTCCCAGACAACTAGTTCAAATGCCTTTTCAGCATCTAAAAGGAGAACTAGAGCTGGTATCTTCTGAGTCTCAAAATAGACCAGTGCCATAAAACCATTTTGGTCAGGGTGAATCAAATGCGAGGCAATTCGATTAAAATGATTGGCTAAAAGTTGAGTAATTATTTTATAGTCACAATTTAAACGCGTGATGGGACGATAAGAATTGGGCTCTTTACTATCCTTACCCTTTTTAAAAAAACTGACTATGTTCCCATTTCTAAATGTCAATGGTATCACCCCACCTTCTAAAATTGAGTTGGCCAACAATAAAAGATAATCCGAGATGGTGCTAAAGAAGATTTCAAAAATTCTGCCAGGAGGCTGTCGGGGCCACAAGCTTTACCATTCGGGAGATTTTTTATGACACCCTCCAGCTCATCTTTTGTAAAAGGACTCACCATACTCATTTTCTCCAAATCTGAGAGTACAGGTAATTCATGTCTCTGGAGAAAATCTCTCAAGGATATCATATCAATGGTCTGTTGTTGGCCGTATATGTTCTTATAATGTTGTAACATTATATCCCCTATTATTACCGGGTCGTCAGTGTGGGAAGCAGTTGTAGGACATTTCAGTGCAGTTATCTGGTTATATAACCTGCTCCCTTGCCTGCCATGCGAGGAACCTCCCGGTATAATTACTCTCTTCATAGATTAAAGGATTCACTTTTGAGATAATATTTTTCACTGAGATCTCGTTTAGCCTGATCAAGCTGCTGTTGGTTGAAAACTGAGGGACTGCTGAGAAATGTGTCAAAAGACCTTTGCACTTACTGCTCTAGGATTCGCTTTTCATCCTTAGCTTTCCTAAGATTTTTGGCATCTTTTCCGATGGCTAGTCCCCTTATGAAAGCCTTAAACGAGTTCCAAACCACATGCGGAGATGCAGAACCATGATTTCGCTTAAAATTCTTTAATCTCAGTTTTAATGAAGAACACCCAGTTCTCCTCTGATAAATATTGCCTATTTAGCATCCATCTTTTATTGGTCATAGTGTATTTACCTAACTCTAACTCAAGAACCACCATCGCATTATCTGAGAATCCATTCTGAAGGATTCTCTGCTGGCTAAAAATCAGTCTCCTAGAAATAAGAAAAAAATTGATGTGTGACGAAGTACGGAATCTACCTGATGAACAAGTATTGGCGATCTTAGTTGGGAATACTGCCGTCCAGGGATCCAATATGTCAAGAGTCAAACCATAGTTTTATACAATTCTTAAAGTTTTAGGTCTTAACTGTTGTTTGGACAAAGCAGAGGAGTTGATTTTAGAATTTATTAGAAAATTAAAATCCCCCCTAAGATCAATTCACCGGGTACTTGGATTAAAGATTGAAAATATTTCTCATATGGCATAGGAATATCCTCAACTGGGGCATATATACTGGCAAAAGTTTAAAGTCTGCCCCCTAGGTTACAGGTTTCCCAACACCACCTTCCAATCTGATCGTTTACAAAATTAACAACTTCAGCCTGAATTTTTCTACTAAGTAAAATCACTGTGCCCTGATGGGATGCCGACGATGAGGAGGATCCCTGTAAGCTACCCAGGACCTCAACATTGGGAAATCTGGTAGTTTACCAGCTGGTATATGGGTCTCTTGTATTAAAATGGCCACTGGATTTTCTGTCTTAATTCATGCCTCGATGGCCCGCATTTTCTTTTTATTATTGAGGCCATTAATGTTAAAAGACACTACTTTCAAAATGTCCTTTTTAGCCCTTGGCAGCAGATAAGGTAATAATCGTGCGACAGCATAGATAGAAATGTACTGAAAGAATGCAACAGTGGTAATTGGCCCCGTCTGAGATCTAGCAAAATGTGAGTCTATTAATTCAAAATGGATGTAGATGTGTATGGAGTTAGGGAATGGATTTCCTTTTTTTCCCCATGCTCCCTTTTCTACCCCTGTGACCCCACCCAGCCCCCATGAGCAGACGGCAGTCCCTGCTCACATCGGACAAGCTACCCCCCACCCTTGACTGGCATTGCGATTTGGTGCCTAGTGCAACCGGTCTCCCTAACCCCCACCTTCAAACAAGAAAGAAAAATGAAAAGCACAGAAAGGAACAAAAAAAGGAACAAAGAAAAGCGGAATAGACACAGAACAGGTCCAAAAACGGTAATCGATAACAAAACTGTCATAAAATGTCTACAAATATATATTAGCAGCAGGAAAGAGCAGCAAGAGAAAAGGTCGATAACACTTAATGACATTTGTTGACTCATAACATCAACACTTTGACCTCATATTGACATGTTAGAGTCTGCATGTTGCTGAAGTTTATCCAGCAAAATTTGTTGCAGTCAAACCTGTGCTTCCGGGACATTACAAACCAGCTACCTGCCCCACAAAACAAAAAGAAGAAAAAGAAAGAAGAATGAAAACCAGTAGACAATAGATGACAAACTGCCTAAGCAAATATACTAGAGAAAGGACGAGTACCAAGATAAGAGATCATATCAAGTAATTGAAAACATTTTGAAAACATTTAGAGAACATTATGAAAGCAACTGTAAACTGATAACATTGGCACTATATCATATCTTGATACTGAGGAGTCTAAAGGCCCTTTAGGATTTCCCCATCAAGATGTGTTGCAATAATTCCTGTGCTTCCGGGACTTTACAAAATACGTGAAATCTGCCTTTCACCAGCATTTTTAACTTGCTCTGTTGGGCAATCATTGCCTGTGCCCCCTGTTCCTTGAATAAATGTAGCATTTTTACAAACTCTTTCCACCTTTTTGCTGTGGAAGCCGACATGTCCGGAAAGATGTGGCAGAGTGGAACCTCTGTCGTGGTAAACTGTCGTTGTTTTATAGCCTTAGTTAAGATTTGTTTCTTAACCCTTTAATCCCCAAAATTGACCAACATACTCCGTGGGAACTTAGCATTGGGAGGGAGGTGGGCTGGCACCCGAGGTGCTCGCATAAGAGTAAGATCATCATTAAACTCTTGAAGGACATTCTTTTTAATAAACAAATCTACCCACTGTTGAGGCTGCTGTCCCTCAAGGCCTTCCGGGATACCCAGAATGCGGAGATTGGAGCGTCGAGAATGGTTTTATAATACCTCGAGTTTATATTCCAGTGCTGATCTCTGGCTCTGGAAGGCAGCGACTTTATTATTCATAGTTGAAACTTGGTCCTCCAACTGCGCGATCCTAGTTTCTGCCTTAAGAAGCCGTGTCTGCACCTGAGCCATGCTTTCTTCGATTTTAGTTAAACGAGCATGAATTACAGTGATCTCAGCAGATTGGGAGGCTTCCAGTTCTCGAATCTCGTCAAGAATCAGGTTGAGGAGGCTCTTGGCGTCCCATTGAATGGAAAAGGATCTGTTTTCCTGGGAGGGGTTGTTTGAGTTGCTTCTAGCCTGCCTTCAGACTGCCAAGCCTGAGGGTCAGAGGGCATATACTCTACTGGGATAGTCTGGACAGCGCCCACAGGAGTAGATAGATCCAATGAAGAACCCACCCCCCAGAAGAAGGCATAGACTCTACTGGGATAGTCAGGTCAGCATCCACAGGAGTAGATAAATCCGATGAAGAGCCCCTCCCAGAAGAAGGCAGCTGCAGAGAAGGGGATGGCAGGGGAGAGTGGCCGCTATATAAAGAATCTTTAAGACTCCCATTTTTACACAGATCCATGGGGTTGTCCATATGATTATTAATTGGAGGGGGCTCATTCTCTACTGCCGCCTGTTCTGCAGATGACAAGCCGGGCTTAACTTTGAAGAATAAAGGATACTTTTTGAAGTCCTTGGCTGCTCCAGCTGAATCGAGCAATGTTGATGTCTTTAGTTTGGTCAAATCTGGTGGAATGGAGATGCCTGCCCTCGGAGAGGCAATAGAGCAAGGACTGGCGCTTGAATCAAGGTCCACAGAAGCACCTCCAAGATGATCTTGATTAGCAGCCTCAGAGCTTGCCATTTCAGTGGTTTCAGTATTCAAATCTAGATCTTTCCTGAGAGCCGCTGCGCTGTTTACCCAAGCAGCAGCCTGGCCAACTCGTTTTTTCATCCTTTACCCAGGCTTGGGGAGTCAGAGTGGGCTGTTATTGTTCCTTTAGCTCCTTTAGAGAGATTTCACATAATGTAATTGTGACGTTGATCCCTTAACAAGACAGCCAAAGTTACTGCCTGGGACCTCCCCAGCGACCCTCAACCAAGTGGGGTAGGGGACTCTCATACACCTTGCACCGGTGGTTAAGAATAATACATGCGCTTACCCCCTCTTGGAGAGCAACCTGGTGGTCCCAGTGACAAAAGAAAAAAAAACTGCAGCTCTCAGGAGCACAAGCACAAGCACTGCAAGAAGTAACCCGCAGATATTCAGGTTAGCCAGTAAACTGCCTCAGGATGATATACGGTAAGCATTATGCAAGCTGATGAAGCATGGAGGCACACAGTTTCAGAAAGGTAGCCAGTAAGATTTCATCAGAGATTTCAGCAAAGGTGGTTTCATGAGGAGAGTCTAAATCCACCACAGGCAATTACTCCCTTTAATTCTTTTAATTAATTCCAAGGTGCACCTGGTGCAGATCGGAGCTTCCGAATCTCCTCTACTTCCACGGATGGAGTGATCTCACAGTCACACACGCACACACACATCACACGCTGGTGGGGCCCATTACACCAACATTCATCCTACCACTCTATCCGTGCCCTGTATAAGGAGAAACACTTTCAATACCTAACCAATCTGCATGTACCCTGAGGTCAATGGCATCTACTAGTTGCTTATAAATCTGGCGAAAACATATTCAATTAAAATGCAAATAAATTCAATAAACATGACAATAAAATAACCACCAGACACAGTGATTCAAACAGAATAATTGTTTTATCTAAATTTGTATGGAAAGCCAAATAAATGCAGGTTCATTTCTCTCATATTTACCTATTCTGGCTAAAAGTCAGATCCTAAGTCAGAACCGGTCCTCAGCAAAATAGATAGAGTATCTAGCCGTCATGTAGAGTCACCGTCCTCTCCGTCAGCGTCGGGACCTCTGATCATCAGTTCGGGAAGAAGTGGCGCTAGACCTTTCTAGTCTACTAATATTTATACTAAATTTACATTTCTGAAGGTTGTAAAGGTATTTACGTTATAAAGGTACTCACGTTGTAAAAACAGGCGTTGTAAAAGCATGCGTTGTAAAAGAAAATGCGTTGTAAAAAATGCGTTGTAAAAGTAGTGCGTTGTAAAAGTTGCGTTGTAAAGGTTGTTTACCATTTCTGAAATGTTACAATCTTTATTCAAAACGGATGAATGGCGGAAATAATGTAATCTCGGTACATTTGTGATAATGTGCGAGATTTTCTCACACTTAGATTGTCCCAAATAATGTATAGAAATAAGGGGTCCATAACGAATTTGTTACTTCTACGGATGTCTCTTTTAGATAAATTGTATCCCAGGCGTGGGATCATCAGTTCATAAGTTCAGTATTCAGTTCTTTGCAACAAATCTCATGTTCAGGGGCTCTTGGCATCCGTCCTGGGTTTGTCGTCATGATCATGGCTTTTCAGTTTTGTCGAGAGGGCAAGGTCACAGGCAGTGCGAAGCTTCCTTGCAAAAATTTCCATCAACTCGAATGCAGGCTGCAGGTGGTAGCCATTTTCTGGTAGGCCACATTAGTCAACTTAAGTGAAATAGAACATAAAACAGAATTACTGCACAGAAATGATTATACAGTGTTATTCCCCTGCTAATACCCTTATGTGTATGTATTTATCTAGCCATTTGCGACATCAATAGCCATTAATGCATATTAATTATAAGCGCAAAACACAATAACATCACATAAGCAATATCCATTTCCGTCAATTGCTCACCAACTTAGTTCACTTATTATTTTAGCCATGCAATAGCGTTCCCACGTGTAATTCTTCTGTTAATAAGGTTGATTAGACACAACTTTGACATATCTTTCGTAGTTATTAATTAATCAGTAGTACTTTTAATTTAAACATACGAAAATGAAACAGGTATTCTGGTTTAAAGTAAAAACCCTGCTCCATCAATCCCCCTTTTGGTGATATCTTATCACCACAAAAACAAAAACCCAAAAATCAATTTAATTCCCCTTTTTGAAGAATTCAAAATATCTTCTTGTTCATTCTTTTCAATCCCTTGTTTCCATCTCATCTTCTTTCTTAGTTTCTATATATATGCTTTCTCTTAGCTCTTCTAATTCTATTTCTTGTTGATCTCTTTCTGGTTTCTTTTCTCTTCTTTTAACATTTTCTTTTGTAATTTTCTTTTTATTTCTCCTATATCTACAACACATACACCCTAGTCTAAGAATCAATAATGCATCAATTACACATGTTAATGGAAATAATATCTTACCAACAATGGTACTACCTATTTTAGCTACAAAGTTTTTGATAGCAATCATCTTATTAGCCATTTTAGTCCAGATACTTTTAGCTTCCAGTGGTACTAATTCTTCATGTAAATCAGTAATATTTTTGATGTAAACTTTTAGATCTTTGCTTTCGTCTGCATGTACCCTGAGGTCAATGGCATCTACTAGTTGCTTATAAATCTGGCGAAAACATATTCAATTAAAATGCAAATAAATTCAATAAACATGACAATAAAATAACCACCCGACACAGTGATTCAAACAGAATAATCGTTTTATCTAAATTTGTATGGAAAGCCAAATAAATGCAAGTTCATTTCTCTCATATTTACCTATTCTGGCTGAAAGTCAGATCCTAAGTCAGAACCGGTCCTCAGCAAAATAGATAGAGTATCTAGCCGTCATGTAGAGTCACCGTCCTCTCCGTCAGCGTCGGGACCTCTGATCATCAGTTCGGGAAGAAGTGGCGCTAGACCTCTCTAGTCTACTAATATTTATACTAAATTTACATTTCTGAAATGTTACAATCTTTATTCAAAACGGATGAATGGCGTAAATAATGTCATCTCGGTACATTTGTGTTACTGTGCGAGATTTTCTCACACTTAGATTGTCCCAAATAATGAATAGAAATAAGGGGTCCATAACTAATTTGTTACTTCTACGGATGTCTCTTTTAGATAAATTGTATCCCAGGCGTGGGCTCATCAGTTCATAAGTTCAGTATTCAGTTCTTTGCAACAAATCTCATGTTCAGGGGCTCTTGGCATCCGTCCTGGGTTTGTCGTCATGATCATGGCTTTTCAGTGTTGTCGAGAGGGCAAGGTCACAGGCAGTGTGAAGCTTCCTTGCAAAAATTTCCATCAACTCGAATGCAGGCTGCGGGTGGTAGCCATTTTCTGGTAGGCCACATTAGTCAACTTAAGTGAAATAGAACATAAAACAGAATTACTGCACAGAAATGATTATACAGTGTTAATCTCCTGCTAATACCCTTATGTGTATGTATTTATCTAGCCATTTGCGACATCAATAGCCATTAATGCATATTAATTATAAGCGCAAAACACAATAACATCACATAAGCAACATCCATTTCCGTCAATTGCTCACCAACTTAGTTCACTTATTATTTTAGCCATGCAATAGCGTTCCCACGTGTAATTCTTCTGTTAATAAGGTTGATTAGACACAACTTTGACATATCTTTCGTAGTTATTAATTAATCAGTAGTACTTTTAATTTAAACATACGAAAATGAAACAGGTATTCAGGTTTAAAGTAAAAACCCTGCTTCATCAATCCCCCTTTTGGTGATATCTTATCACCACAAAAACAAAAACCCAAAAATCAATTTAATTCCCCTTTTTGAAGAATTCAAAATATCTTCTTGTTCATTCTTTTCAAACCCTTGTTTCCATCTCATCTTCTTTCTTAGTTTCTATATATATGCTTTCTCTTAGCTCTTCTAATTCTATTTCTTGTTGATCTCTTTCTTGTTTCTTTTCTCTTCTTTTAACATTTTCTTTTGTAATTTTCTTTTTATTTCTCCTATATCTACAACACATACACCCTAGTCTAAGAATCAATAATGCAACAATTACACATGTTAATGGAAATAATATCTTACCAAAAATGGTACTACCTATTTTAGCTACAAAGTTTTTGATAGCAATCATCTTATTAGCCATTTTAGTCCAGATACTTTCAGCTTCCAGTGGTACTAATTCTTCATGTAAATCAGTAATATTGTTGATGTAAACGTTTAGATCTTTGCTTTCGTCTGCATGTACCCTGAGGTCAATGGCATCTACTAGTTGCTTATAAATCTGGCGAAAACATATTCAATTAAAATGCAAATAAATTCAATAAACATGACAATAAAATAACCACCCGACACAGTGATTCAAACAGAATAATCGTTTTATCTAAATTTGTATGGAAAGCCAAATAAATGCAAGTTCATTTCTCTCATATTTACCTATTCTGGCTGAAAGTCAGATCCTAAGTCAGAACCGGTCCTCAGCAAAATAGATAGAGTATCTAGCCGTAATGTAGAGTCACCGTCCTCTCCGTCAGCGTCGGGACCTCTGATCATCAGTTCGGGAAGAAGTGGCACTAGACCTCTCTAGTCTACTAATATTTATACTAAATTTACATTTCTGAAATGTTACAATCTTTATTCAAAACGGATGAATGGCGGAAATAATGTCATCTTGGTACATTTGTGATACTGTGCGAGATTTTCTCACACTTAGATTGTCCCAAATAATGAATAGAAATAAGGGGTCCATAACTAATTCGTTACTTCTACGGATGTCTCTTTTAGATAAATTGTATCCCAGGCGTGGGATCATCAGTTCATAAGTTCAGTATTCAGTTCTTTGCAACAAATCTCATGTTCAGGGGCTCTTGGCATCCGTCCTGGGTTTGTCGTCATGATCATGGCTTTTCAGTGTTGTCGAGAGGGCAAGGTCACAGGCAGTGTGAAGCTTCCTTGCAAAAATTTCCATCAACTCGAATGCAGGCTGCGGGTGGTAGCCATTTTCTGGTAGGCCACATTAGTCAACTTAAGTGAAATAGAACATAAAACAGAATTACTGCACAGAAATGATTATACAGTGTTATTCCCCTGCTAATACCCTTATGTGTATGTATTTATCTAGCCATTTGCGACATCAATAGCCATTAATGCATAATAATTATAAGCGCAAAACACAATAACATCACATAAGCAACATCCATTTCCGTCAATTGCTCACCAACTTAGTTCACTTATTATTTTAGCCATGCAATAGCGTTCCCACGTGTAATTCTTCTGTTAATAAGGTTGATTAGACACAACTTTGACATATCTTTCGTAGTTATTAATTAATCAGTAGTACTTTTAATTTAAACATACGAAAATGAAACAGGTATTCAGGTTTAAAGTAAAAACCCTGCTCCATCACACCGGCAGGCAATATGCAGACTAATGAAAACAAGGAGGTGCACTAGTTCAAAGAAGAGTCAGAAATATTTCCTCGGTGTGCTTAGTGCTTTCAGCAAAGATGGTTACCCAAATGGAGATCCACTATGCCAGTGTATGCATAAATGCGTCAGCGCTCTACCGCTTCAGTGCTGTATTCATTCCGATCCTGTTCGCCGGCTCCCGCTGGTGAATTCGTGGGGCTCTACAGCATCCTGCATCCTGCCTCTGACGTCAGCTCCTGCCTCCGCTTTGCCCTCGAAGGAAGGAGAGGGGTGTGGCTACGGCGTGATCAGCCGGTCATCGGAGCCATCCTTTCCACTGTGACTCCAGAGCCCCCTTAGGCTTGAAGTTGCAGCGCTCCTGCCACACAAGTTCAGCACAGCTCAGGGACCTCACCCTCCACAGCATCTGGCCAGCACAACATCCTCTGGCCTGTGTTGCAGAGAGGCACGGCGCACCATTGGTAATATCCGTGCACCTCGGTGTAGTGGTGGCGCGTGGTATGCGATGCAGACCTCCTTACATAGGAGCGCCTCTACCATTCACAGCTCCAAGGGGCACCAGGTGGTCTCTTCACACAGGTCAGCAACGTGTCTCCATGTGACCTGGCAGACTTCACCACCAGGTAAGGGTGATCGCTGATGCCTCAATGTCTACCGCCACGGCACAGCAACTCCATAGCACCTCCGCATCCCACTCCGGGTCCCCGACGAAGGCCCAGCAAGGTCTCCAGGCCTCAAGGACTGTCCGTGCTTTCCAGGTTTTGGATGCTATGGTGTTGCAAGGAGTGCACAATGATAAGTGATGCATGACTGGTTTTGCTCAGCGATGCGCATCTTTTCATGATTTGAGCCCTGAATCTCCTCTTCCCCTGGGACTCTGGCTAGTCATCCTGGCTGTTGGGGGTTGTTGATCTGTGCTACACTTGGCCCATTCTGCATTCCATTGGTGTTGTTCCCTTTTTTTCATTGGAAGTGGACTTATAGGCTATTGTTGCCTCTAGAAGCAAAAAAGGTCACGTTGGGCTGACTAACATGAGTTTTTTTGCCACTAATGGGCCTTTCATCAGTTTTCGCCCGCTAATGTTCTAATTTGTACGGCCTTCACGCAAGTGTTAGAGGCAGTTTTCACGGCGGCTACCTGAAACTATTGCCATGTAGCGACATATTGTAAATGCATCGCTAAAATGGTGATAATTCTCGGCGATAGGCCACGTTAGGAAAAGTGCTGCTAACTACCGCTACCAGGTAGCAGCAGTTGTTGTACATATGCCCCAAAATTCCCATTGTTTGGCCTCTCATGACGCACAAATTGGAATTTACAACAGTGTCTCAGACACTGTTTGCGATTCCTAATGGGGTCGCAAATTGCCTGCCTCATTAATATTCATGAGGTAGGTGCAATTTGCGACACCATTGGGAAAGGCTGGCACTCCCATGGATGGTGGCCTGCAGGGGTCAGAAGACCACCATGTCTGTGATTGTGTTTTTAATAAAGCATTTTTTTTAAGTGCAACAAATTATGAACGTGCATTTTGGATCTGAGATAATTTCCCATAACGTATTTTTAGTCACTATGCTCTGAAAATTACTAATTGTTTAATTTGCGGATGCGCATGATACCTAATAATGTAACAATTATTGTTATTGTTATTATGTTATTTACATTTCAATTTTTTTGAAATAGTATTGTGCTAATCCCAAATGCTTGATTCACATTCAGTATCCGAGCTGCCTATTTGTATAGACTTGTTTTTAAAACTATAATATGTTAATTACTTGTTTAATGGAGTGTGTAATTACCTACTTTATGTTAGGAGACTGGCTCCATTTCAAGAACAGAAAAACATTTTCTGAATACAAGTATGCAAATAGATTTCTCCGAGTCATAGAATGGTCTAGCTTCCATAATAGCCTCAAATGTTAAGAAGCAATACACCATAAATACCAACACAGCATGTACATCACTCTAAAGTAGAAAACGTGCAATAGAACTTTTAAAGTAACCCGAAAGACATTGAAACGTGCATGCCTGCAATTCGGAGATGCACATTCTTTTACCAGTGGTTAATTTGTAAAATTATATGTGCTGGTTCCCAAAACACTGCTCAGACGCCCAGGCTGGAGCTATTAAATGTCAGTGCATTGAGGGACAGATTTATCATAGGATTGTGTTGCCCTTGTGTCATACAATGCAATCCTAAAGTCAGATTTACCAGGGCATATAAGGCCACCTTTCGTGGCCCTGCATGGATTAGTAAATCTGAAGTAGCACAAGGCAGTGCCTGGAAAGCTTTACATGGCTTACTTTAGTGTGATGTACATTCTGTGTTGGTATTTTCTCACTCCTCTCTCTTCTGGGCAAGGTTCTACAACCCTTTGGAAATAAATACCTCTCCTCCTATCTGGACTTACACCAGCTTCTGGACCCCCTAGCACTCGGACCTAGAGCTTTTCCCAGCACGAAAACAGCATTGGTGGCTGTAGTTGATTCGATCAGACTACCATTAGGTGTCAAAATACCACCTACGCTGGTCGTTCTCAACCTGTCAGCTGCGTTTAACAACGCCTCCCATTCCATCTTAGCTTAAAGACTCTATGAGATGAGCATTCACAGGAAGGCCCTATACTGGGTAAAAGAGTTTCTGAATAACAGGACCCTATTGGTCTCAAGCGACACCTTTCATTCTCGGACTATGCTTCTGGACAAGGGGGTCCCCCAAGGTTTTTCCCTGAGCCCCACTATTTTTAACATCTATGCAGTACCCCTTGCCCAGATATTTAAGTCCTGTGGTTTCAAAATAATATTCTACGCTGATGGCACCAAATTAATTATCTCTTTTGGGCAAACCTCGGAAAATTATAAAAATATGTTTACTGACTGCATGAGGAAAATTGCTGCATCGATGACTCTGACCTGCCTTCAGCTCAAGACAAGACCGAGATGTTGCTGTTTGGAAAGGCTCAGGCCAACTGGTCGGACAACTGGTGGCCTTCTAAGTTAGGACCAGCTCCTTGTCCCAGGAGAACAGCTAAAACTATGGGTTTTGGTATTGAAGATAACCTGTTTATGAGAGATCAGGTATGTCTATTTGTGGTGCCTGTTTCGGCAGAATGTATGACGTTACTATGCCATCCGTTACCCCGCAGTAGGTTACAACGCTGATGTTACATTGTCCGCGGTGTTACCACGCATGGCTTTACATCGCTAGTCATTTCTACGACTTGCGCTAGATGGAGCGCTGGACTTAGGAATAGTACAAATTACTATTCCTACTCCAGTTAGCGCAAAATCAGGGAATGTGTTGGATTTAATATCCAACATATTCCTTGGTGTTGCGCGTCATCTAGCGCAAGTCGTAGAAATGACTTGCGATGTACTGCCCAGCGTGGTAACAACGCAGATGATGTAATGTCCGCGTTGTAACCTACCCGCGTGGTATTACCAGTGTTGTAAATGCTGTTTCCCGTTTTGGCACCATGTGCCTACTTAAAAAAGTATTTCAGTGGCTCACGTTAAGGTCTAGGAAAACTCGCCCTGAAGCTCTTTTAATGAGTTGTTTTGACTATGGAGATCCCTTAATTGTAGCGCTCAAGGAGTCACTCCTCTCAAGACTGCAGGTCATTCAAAATACAGCCACGTGCCTGGTCAGCAAGCTTCCCTGGGCTCCCCATGTGTCCCTTTGCTCAAAGCTTTTTTTCTGGCTGCCAGTAAGGAAGCAAGTCTTGTTTAAACTTCTTTGTCTCGTTTAAAAATATCTGGCTAGCAAAGGTTTGGTTTACCTTCCAGAGAAACCTACTCACTACTGTCATAGCTAAAATCTTAGATCTAAATATAAACTTCTATTGTGTCCTGCCGTATTCAAGATACGGTGGTTGGTCCTTTTCATACATTGTCCCTCATCACTGGGACAAGCTTCCCCTTTATATTAAATCTTGTTCAGAATTCAAAAGTTTTCAAAAACATCTATTTTCACTGGCTGCCTTGTCCTAACATTGCTGAGCGCAAAGATTTCTGCAGCATGACTTGTTTCATGAGCTTGGTCAGGACTGGTGAATTACTTGAAACACTGAACTGTGAGTGATTGCTCTAGTTCAAGCAAGATAAATCAGAATAGTAAAAAGCACCGCAAGGTTTGCAATACAGCAATTTTCCTGGATTTTTTGAAAAAACTACACCATTAGGACTGACTTAAATGTCAAGAGAATCTTCAAATTATTTAAGTAATGATTATGCTAAAAGTGAGAGGGAACCTGGTGGCAATGGTATACTCAGCATTGATAGGTTCTCCTTAGTTATGCTCAAAGGTTTCTCCATGATTTATCTATTAAACGTAATTTCCATTTCAATACTCAGTGCCATGCTCTAAAAGTACAAAGAAAGAAAAAATGATGGACATAATGCTGAACAAGTCAAACATTCATCTCCAGGCACAGATCTGGGTTAACTCCATCGTTTTTTTGCTCACCACGCCAACCCAGTTTGGACCTGGCTATATACAAATCAGTCTTGACCCTGCTCCCCAAGAGAACAGTTGAGCTTGAACTGCCAGGCCAGGTCCTCCCTGGTCCGGAAAATAGCAAACTTGGACCGTTTTTATGGCATCACCCCTCTTCAGCCAGACTAGCCTAAATACAGCTGCGCAGTGACCACAGGACCC
The DNA here is from genome assembly GCF_964204655.1 of Triturus cristatus. NCBI lineage: Eukaryota > Metazoa > Chordata > Amphibia > Caudata > Salamandridae > Triturus > Triturus cristatus. Next base: position 893,590,679 of record NC_140582.1, on the reverse strand, counting down.
ACGTCTGAACATACCCTTTCCACTTAGGGCAGTAAATGCAAATCTAAAAAGATCAGATGATGGATGGAATGCAGTACAAATCAAACACTCACCCCCAGTCACAGATCTGAGTTAAATCCATTGTTTTCTTGCTCGCCATTCCACTTTGCACCCAGCCTTATGCAAATCAGTCTTGACCCTGCTCTTCATGACAAAAAAACAGTTCCAGGATGCTTGTTTCAAGTCTAGGGTGGACCTGACTTGACAGTTCGAGCTGGACTGTCTCCATGGGGAGTAGGGTCAAGAATGATTAGCATATGGCTGGGACCAAAATACACAGTTTTCTGAGTGCCTTTTCAACTTATCAGGGTTTCTGAATTATGGATTGTAAGTTTGGCGATACATGATGGACTACTTATCCCATACTGCATTACGAACTATCAGGCGCTCACCTGAGCATAATTGAAAAATCATGTGGGTATTTAAAGAGAGTCCCTGAGATTGACTTTATTGTTCTTGTATCCTCAGCCCGTGAACAAGGATTGGAGTATCTGAAACGCGTTGGGCAAAGATTAAAATTGAAGATACATGCATAATCTGGTTGGTTGCAAAGTCATTTTAATCCAATGTGAGTGAGCCTTGTTTTGGACAATGTGAAAACTGTGTATTTTGGCGGCCGTCCAGCCGTCGAGGCGCACCTCCGCCGTGATTGTAGTGGCGTACCTGGGGCCCTTTGAATACGGAGCCCGGCAGGACATTGGATTGCGAATTTAACCTACCTTGCATTCTGAGTGCCTTCTCAACTTATCAGGGATTCTGAATTATGGATTGTAAGTTTGGCGATACATGATGGACTACTTATCCCATACTGCATTACGAACTATCAGGCGCTCACCTGAGCATAATTGAAAAAATCATGTGGGTATTTAAGGAGAGTCCCTGAGATTGACTTTATTGTTCTTGTATCCTCAGCCCGTGAACAAGGATTGGAGTATCTGAAACGCGTTGGGCAAAGATTAAAATTGAAGATACACGCAGAATCTGGTTGGTTGCAAAGTCATTTTAATCCAATGTGAGTGAGCCTTGTTTTGGACAATGTGAAAACTGTATATATATATATATTCACTGAAAAAACCATAGGTTTCACACATGTTATAGTTAGCGGAAATTTTATTGATAAAAAACCAGTGAAATTGCCCCGTTATAGTTAGTGCTGGCAACTATAACTCACGCGACCGCAATCCTCTGCTGATGCTAATAATGTATTTAGACACTTATTTGCCCATGTCTTCTTCCATACATTTTTAGCTATACATATATTACAAATATTTTTTTTTCATAAAGACACATATGTCATCAGCAGAAGATTGCGGTCGCGTGAGTTATAGTTGCCAGCACTAACTATAACGGGGCAATTTCACTGGTTTTTTATCAGTAAAATTTCCGCTAACTATAACATGTGTGAAACCTATGGTTTTTTCAGTGAATTTGCAAGGTTTTTTAAATGCTAATTCCTAACTATAACGTGTGTGAAACCTATGGTTTTTTCAGTGAATTTGTACGGTTTTTTAAATGCTAAGTTACTTTACGCCATTCGAGGCGTGCGCGCCCACTTAACGCAGTTCGTTCCGTGCACGGTTTTTATCAACTTTAATAAGCCCTGTACATTTGGTGGCCTTCGGCCACCAAAAGCACAGGGGGTGGGGTCAATGTGGATAGTGTTTTTTTTATTTCGATTTTATAATTTCATGTTGCCAAAATTTAGTTTTTTTTACCTATTACTAAGCCCTGTACATTTGGTGGCCTACGGCCACCAAACGCACAGGGGGTGGGGTAAGTGTGGATAGTGTTTTTTTTATTTTATTTTTTTTTACCGTACGCTTACGGTAAGCGTACGGTAAGCGTACGGTAAGCGTACTCGGCGAAATTGCCGAAAAAAAAATAAAACCGTTTTTGCTCTTGGGGGATGTTTGGGGACTCCCTCAACATGACTATGTGGGAGGGAGTTGTCAAAACAGCCCCGTAACATGTTTTTGGCCATCATGTTTGATAAACAACACTCAGTGCGAGAGACAAAATGGCGGACGGCGCTTCCTGGTTTCGGCCGATTCGAATGTTTACTAAGATCTAAGAGCCAATCAGAATCGCGCTCGCGCACGCCACCGTACGCTTACGGTAAGCGTACGGTAAGCGTACCGTAAGCGGGCTCAGATATATATATTGATTTAAAGGCTATTTTCTCAGAATCTACTGAACAGATTTACACCAAACCTACAAAAGGCACTTCCTTGACCTAGGGACTACCTCTCTGCCAAATTTCTAGTAATTCTGTTCAGCCGTTCGGGCTGTAGCTCGTTCTAAAGGTCCTATGGAAAAATGCATGGGAAAAACGCGTTTTGGGACCCCCCTTTTATCTCAGCCCCCACTTGACGAATCCCCCCGAGACTTTCAGGGTAGGAGCGGAGCGTAGCGCCCCACCTATTTTGAGAAATTCGCGAGGATTCATCGACCGGCGCCAAAGTTATTCAAAATAGAATGTTGAGGTTTTCCTATGGAAAAGGGGTCCTAACTATAACTACCTACTGGCGACCGCCAGTAGGTAATATATATATATTACTGCTCCTACCCTGAAAGTCTCGGGGGGATTCGTCAAGCGGGGGCTGAGAAAAAAGGGGGGTCCCAAAACACGTTTTCCCCATGCAATTTTCCATAGGGACCATTAGTCCAAGGTACAGCCCGAACGGCTGAACAGAATTACTTGAAATTTAGCAGAGAGGTAGTCCTCAGGTCAGGGAAGTGCCTTTTGCAGGTCTGGTGTCAATCTGTTCAGTAGTTCCTGAGAAAATCAAAAGTAAAATCAGATATATATATGGGCGGAGCCTAACCATACATCTCATCCTGAGATCTGATTGGCTGTCAGCACTTCATCCAAGAAGTGCTGGCAGCCATCTTGGGACCAATATACATGACAGCACCTCATTAAAAAGCATTGCAGTTAATAGAAGGTTTTAAGACTTTAGTTACATTATAAATCATTTGTTGATGGTACCATACTCATTTTAGGAATTGTGGTATGTTCTAAGGTGATTTCACCATGTGAAGAGGCCCCTAGCTGGGATATCATGATTGAGAGAAAAATATTTTCTCATGCTTTTCCCACAGAGGTTTGGAAGGTGATCTATAAGTTAAACTGAGAGCTTATTTTCTGTAAATTCACATTATCTTTCTCAGTCATGTGAGAATGAAGTCTGACATTCTCAGTAAAACATGTACATCCAACAAGGGCAGAGACTGTCAGTTGATTCCTTTGTGTTCTACTGCAGCTTCCCAGAGTGTTCCAAAGAACAACTAGAGCGCTAACAGTCCTACTTATGATAAACGTATGCCACACCTGAAGCTATCTTGCTTGGATTAAAGTGGTAACTCTTAAAACATTAAATATAAAAAGGAACAAAATGAGGGGGTTCATTTTTCCATAAAAAGTATGATTAGTGCTGCAGAAAGAAAAATTAGGGCACATTTTGAGTGACTTCTCAAATCCTCTTCTATTTCATTAAAAAATTCTGACATGCAGACTGAAACATGCACTTTCAATACCAGCAGCAGTTTTCCCTGGTGAGCAGCAGCTTTACTACAGTGATTTAATGAGCAAAAAGAGTGCTAACATTCTGAATTTATGGCAAATGTGTGACACATCTGAATGCCTTCTTGATGGAATCAAAGTAAAAAACTGAAAGTATTTCCTACTGAGGAGACTGCAGTAAATGAGGAAATTAGGAAACTTCATAACAAAGAAGTCTCCCAAGATGGCCACCAGAGACAAAAGAGCCCAAATGTAGCCCAAATATCACCCAGATGTAGCCCAAGTATAGCCCAATGACAGAATGTCCCAGAGTGTTCTTAAAAACAACTAGAGTGCTTACTGTCTTCATTATGACAAAAGTATGGCACACCTGAAGCCATCTTGATTGGAATAAACTGGTAACACTTAAAACATTTAATTTAAAAAGGAACACAATGAGGGGGTTCATTTTGCCATAGAAATTATGATTAATGCTGAAGAAAGACAATGAGGGCACATTTTGAGTGACTTCTCAAATCCTCTTCTATTTCATTAAAAAATTCTTACATGCAGACTGAAACATGCACTTTTAATACCAGGAGCAGACTTCCATGGTGAACTGTAGTTTTACTACAGTGATCTAATGAGCAACTAGAGTGCTAACTTTCAGAAATTATGGCAAATGTGTGACATATCTGAATACCTTCATGATGGAATCAAAGTAAAAAACTGAAAGCATTTCCTACTGAGGAGACTGCAGTACATGAGGAAATTAGGAAACTTCATAACAAATAAATCTCCCAAGATGGCCACCGGAGACAAAAGAGCCCAAATGTAGCCCAAAATCACCCAGATGTAGCCCAAATATAGCCCAATGACAGAAGTGTGCAAAACACTTATTATGTTGTGTTTTTGCAGTGTTATATAGTGCAGACTTGTCAGGTATTGGAGTGCTTTACATGAGCATTGGTTACATCACACAAGAACAAATTCATTTTGGTTGTAGACATGGGGAGACTAAGTGATTTGACCAGAATCATAGAATATCGAGCTGAAGCAGAAACTCCAACCTGGTTCCCCAGTTGCAAAGTCTGCAGTTCTGGAAGTAACACCACATCCTCTCCCCTAAGTGCAACATTTAATCAAGTGGTCAACTGGATAAAAAAACATAAAGATAACAAATAATTTAAAAGTGCTTTGTCGCTATTTGAAAACTCAGAAAATATGTCCTTATTTTAGTCTTTTAGAGCACTAACCATAATTTTGATGCCAATAAGACCCTCTCATATATGTAATTTCTAAAGGAAATGCTCTAGGTATTACAGTTTTGATTACATCAAGATGACGTCAGGCGTTCCACACTTTTGTAATAAATATAGAATGTTAGCAATCTAGTTGTTCATTAGGATACTGTTGAGAGGCAGAGGCCAGGGGCACGGGCTCTGAAAATTGAAGGCAGGTAGGAGGGTGCAAAGGCAACAATTTAACCACACTGAGCAGGCAGGAAGGGCCGTGGCAGCACAACAGACTATGGAGGGCAGTGGAAAGGGGGGCAGGGGCAACAAACCAACAATACAGGACTTGCAAGAGAGGCTGTGGCAATGTAATAGACCATTGTGGGCAGAAGGAAGAGGCAATGGTAGTACAACCATACATGCCAACAGACCCGATTCAGCCAGGAAACGTCCAATGTTTTTAAGCTCAAATGGGCTTTATTTGATCTGTCTCCTGTCTACAATCTCCTCTTTTTCAATGTAACTCAAAGGGGAAAATCAATACCCCAGTTTTTTTTCAAAATCTCCCTCTTACCAAGTTCAAAATGTTCACAAGTATGGTACATTGGATCATGGAAGGAAATGGGGTAGGGACATGGACTTGGATAACAGAGGACAGGAGGGACATGGAGAGGTTCCCCAAATTGACCCTGCAGGGCAGGCATCAGGGTTTGCAGCAGCACAATACACCACACAGGGCATGCGGGACGGGAGTGCAGCACAACAATCCATAGAAAGCAAGAGGGAGGGGACAGGACCATGCACATGGACAACAGAGAACAGAGGGGCAAGAGGCAAGGGTAGCTAGCTGACCATAATGGACAGACAGGAGAGAAAGCTGCAGCATAACAGACCATAAAGGGCAGGAGGGACGGATCAGGGGCATTACAATGGAACAGACAAGCCAGGAGGGAGGGAGTAGGGGTCTGAACATGTAAACAGAGGGCTGGGGGCAAGGGGGCAGGGCAGGAGCAGCAAGATAGCCATGGAGGTCAGGCAGGATGGGCACTGGAAGCAAGACACACCGTGAAGAGCAACAGTGAGACTGTGGTGGCATACACACAGACCATGGAGGGAAGGTGGGAGGGGGTCAGGGGCAGCACAATGGTTATGATGGGCAAGAAGGAGGGTGCAGGGGCATGCACAAAGGAAGATGGAGGATAGAAGGGAGGGTCAGGACCTGTGCACAGACAAGAAAGTTCAGGGGAAGTCGCCTCACAACAGACCGCACGGGGCAGGCAGGAGGAGCAGTTGCAGCACAACAGACCAGGGAGGGCAGAAGGGTGTGGCAGTACAATGGACCATGTAGGACAGGAGGAAGAGGATAGGGGCATGGCATGTGGACAGGCAGGGTGGAGGTGGCAGGGACAGGTTACAGTCATCTGACAATGCTAGGCAGGTGGGAGGGGAGTGGCAGCTCAACAGAACACTCAGAGTAGATAGGAGTGGCAGGTCCATGGAACATGGTGGGCAAAAAGGATGGAGCAAGGGCATGCACAAAGACATCGGAGGGCAGGGGGAAGGAGAATAGGGGCAGCAAGCTAAGCACAGAATTTATTTATTTTTTATTTTTTGTGTCCTCATTTTGCCCTTGGAGATTCGCATAGAAACTCTAGGAGAGAAAAAATGATACAATACACTGTCACAGATAAACTGGTAGTGCTCTCACATACTAGGATAGCACTCAGTGTTATTCATAGACTCTCCAGAGTAAACACCACGAAATGTTAATCCATATAGGGGCAATGTTGCTGCTGTTAGATAGCCATATCTGGGTATATCCAGGAGGGAGAGCAGACCAAGCAGCGTTAATCATCGGACAATGTGGGGGAAAAAAAAAAAAAAAAAAACCCCAAGCACACACTTAGGACCTATTCAGGAGGTGCCAAAAGTCTCGTTTTTCGGGATTACCCGATCTTACTAGGTCTATTTTGGATGTACGCAATACTGATAAGCGCCAGTCCAGCAAGGTGGGAGGCAGTGGATCCCTCCATTTCCTACATATCTCTCTTCTTGCAAGTAGGATACAATAAAACAAAAGTTTTTTAACCGAACCTTGAACTTCCAATGATGTTCCAAAAATTACGAACAGTGCATTAATTGAAATTTGATGTCCCACAGATGTTATCAACAGTGTGCTAACAGAACAACACTGGCTCTGCTTCATCCGGCTCTGTATGGGACGCATTTAAGGCTTTTTTGCGGGGCCTAATTACCAACATGTTCTCATATAAAAGGAAAACTTATAGAGACACGGTCACCTCGTTGGAAGCAGATATAGCTATGGTTCAGGATAATATCTTGTTACATCCTGTCGCTCCTCCAGAAATATTAGAAGAATGGCAAAATAAAATACTTACATTAAAGGGGGAACTGGGTTCCATATTGAATTTACAAGTTCTTCAGAGATGGGAGGCCAGTAAGATGGCCCACTTTGAATACGGGGAAAGTGCAGGAAAGCTTTTGGCTTGGAAAGCAAAAACGGATCGTATTAGAAATAATATTGATCAAATTTCGGCAGAAGGTACGGTCCATTCAGCGGACAATGATATCAGAAATGCCTTCCGTGATTATTTTAAGAACATATATCACGAGGACAAGAGCATCGATGCACGACAAGTTGAGGACTGGCTGAGTGGAGTATCTCTTCCCTCTCTTTCTCCTGTTCAGAAAGTTGCCTTGGATAGACCCATCACAAAAGAAGAGGTAACTGGAGCTATCTTAGGTAGTAAGAAGGGCAAGGCATCAGGTCCGGATGGCCTCCCTTCGGAGGTTTATCAGGTTTTATTACCAACATTGGTTCCCTTCTTAACTCAGTTGTTTAATCAGATCTTTTTGGAGGGGGTGTATCCTCCTGAATCTTGGAACGAAGCCTCTATTACTTTGATACTAAAGCCTGGTAAACAGGCTGACAGCTGTGGGTCATGTAGACCAATTTCTATTCTAAATTCAGATTATAAGCTTTTTTCATCTGTCCTAGCTAAAAGGCTACTGTTCCATGCGGTATCTCGGACTTACCATCGTTAGAGATATAGACAAAATTGTACCGCTGAATCTAGACATAGTGACAAGAGATTGTAGAAAGCTTATGAGGTCGTGGTCTTCGCTCTCCCTTTCCATCTTGGGTAGAGATAATTTGGTAAAGATGTTTATTTTACCTAAAATCTCTTTTCTGTTCAACAGTATTCCATTGTATTTTGAACCTTCTATTTTACAAAAACTGCAAGGTTATATTAGTTTGTTTATCTGGAACGAGCATACACCTCGGATAGCATGGAAAAAGATTAGGCGCCACAGAGAAAAGGGGGGATTAGCAGCAACTGATTTACAGCTATATGCTTGGGCTTTCCAACTTTCCCATGCCAGGATGCTGCTTAAGATGCCAATAAATGTGGGTATAGGAAGCATGTTTGCTGCATTATTGAGAGGAGGGGGAGTAAACCAGAATGGTTTTTTGTTTAAATTTGGGGATCTTAAGTTTTTTAAAAAGATTAAGTTGAAGATTCTGTTGAGTTTCATAAGAACATGGGTCAAAATAAGAGGTGCAATAAAGGTGGGTTATTTCTCAGGTAGGTCACCATTATGGAACTCTCCCGGTTCCCCGGTGTGGATTTCGTTTTGGTATAACTTGTTACTAGATGAAGTTGACGGGGAGTTTGCCTTACCTGAGACATTATGGAGTTCCTCTTTCCCAAGGGAAGACCTTGAGAACATCTGGTATTCCTCTTGTAAAATCTTATGGGATACAGTGAAGCCATCATGGTTATGTAGGAACCACCTTTTTACTTTACACAGGGCTTATTACTCCCCACAGCGGCTATCTAAATTTTCTAATGAATCCACTGTGGCATGCCCTAAAGCTAAGCACAGAGTTTAAGCAGGAGGTCAATGATGGGGCATAGAATTGGGCAATGGAGGGCAGGAGGAGTGGACTGGTACATTATACTAAATTGAGGGCAGTGGCAGCACATCAGACCATGCATGGCAGCAGGGAGGAGGCTAGTCCATGGATTCACACAACAGAGGATCGGGAGGAGGGGGATGGGGTAGCAAGCTAACTGTTCAGAGAAGGCGGGTATTAGGAACTTTATTGTTTTTAAAACGTGTGTCTGTGCGAACTACTTAAAATATGAACAAGTATGCAGCATAATCTCACTTTTATTTAGGAAGAAGAGGACGTTTGTGACTGTGACTCCGGGCTCACTTGGCAGAAACACCCCGTGACCCTCCACCCCCTATCGCAAAATGTAATGCCTGTGAAAAGGGTAGGTGAACACAGTGTTATATAGAACATAGTCCTGAGAGCGCGATTGAAAATGAAAACTAGATATAGTTTATGGTATAAACTATGCACCAAAAAGTGTGATATAAGATGAACCGGGCGTGAAATATAATATGCAATACATTGTGCGCAATGACAGATTCATTGGAGAGCGCGAGATAGCACAGGCACTAGCGCGTGCTATGCGATATGCGCCTTGGAGTGTAATATGCACAAGGCAGTGTTGTGTAACCTAACTAGTCTCTAAAGTTGTAATATAAAATATGTGCTGGGGAGTGTAATGTTGCATATGCACTGTGACAAAGATATGGATCCCAGATTGTAATATGTATGGCATAGCACTGTGCGTTATAACATAGGCATCGAGGAAGGCACGTTAGATTGAGCAATATAACCAGTGCGAAGACAAGTGTGGCATGACATATTCACGGGGTGGTGTTACAGTTCACGTGGGCTAGAGAGTGTCATAGCATATGAACTAGCTGGTGGAAATACAACACAGAGGTGTGTGGCACTCGGCAGGCAATGGTGGGTGTAACACAGCATTGGGCTCTGCCAGGAGCGCGCTGTGACTCTCAAGTGATGTTCGTACCCTTTCCAAAGAGTAAAATAAAAAGTATTACACATCCGGCAGTGGATGTGTGTTTTATTAACCGTGAGGGGGGTTTCTTGCATAGTTTTGGTCGAATTTTTGTCGAATCCCCTTTGAATGGCTTGGTGTGCATGTGTATTAAATGTGCAGGTCAATAGCTACCCATGTTTGTATAAATAAACAACAAGGGTGTCTACCGGGATTAGGCACGGTAGGGCATCAGATATGTCAGAGCTTCACTAGTGGTGTAAATACATTCCATGTGGATTCATTGTATGCATAGTCGCCTTTTAATGAATATCACGCAAATCGTCATGGTGATAGGTACGTACGGTTTGTCCAGCATGTCCTAGGTGTGTCTATAAATATATATTTTTTTAAAAGAATAAAAAACAGTGGCCGGCCCTGGGGATTGGGGTCAAAAAAATATAATTTGGAGACAGGCCCTGGGGGATGGGGTCATCAGGGCCAATAAATTAGAATAAGAAGGGGAACCACACAGCCCCCCTTCTTAAAAAATTAAAATAAATAAAAGACTGGCATTGTGCCGGAGGCCACGCCCCCTCCTTGAAGCACTCTGCAAACGCGCCCCCTGGCGAGTTGCAAGTTGGGGAATTAATTCCTCTTCAATACTGAGGGTCCCTGAGGGCCAACTAGCCCAACAGGCATCTCCAGTATGCGCCAGGGAGCTGCGCTGCAGACAGGTGTTCTGAGGCCAAGCCCCTTTTTACACCTCTCTGCAACGCAGCTCTGTGGCACTTACTGGAGGTACCTAGTGGTCTAGTTTGACCCTAGGGACCCTTAGGATTCAAGGGGACTTAATCTCTCAACTTAGAACAGCCACAGGGCGCGTTTACACAGTGGTGAAGGGAGGGGACGGGGCCTGAGGTGACGTTTGCAAACACGCACTATGGCACGTTTTATATTGGGGATATAATTTCCCTTCAATACTGAGGGCACTTGGGGGCAAACTAGCCCACCAAGTGCTTCCAGTAAGCGCCACTGAGCTGCATTGCAGAGAGGTGGTCCAGGCCGTGCCACTTTTTACACCTCTCTGCAACACAGCTCTGTGGCACTTACTGGAGGTACCTAGTGGGCTAGTTGGACCCTAGGGACCCTCAGGATTCAAATTAACTTAATCTCCCAACTAAAAATGGACACAGGGCGTGTTTACACAGTGGTGAAGGGAGGGGACGGGGCCTGAGTTAACGTGTGCAAAAACGCCCTGTGGCTTGTTTTAATAGGTAGTTTTAGTCCCCCTGCCCCAACGCATAATGTTCCCTAGTGTATGTAGGTGTTTTCACTGTTTTCTAAGTGTCTTTTAACAAAGCACTGGCTCTAGGACTGGTTAGTCAGACTCAGTTACCACCAGTATCCGTCTGAAAAAGTTGAGGGTACAGGATGATTTTGCAACAAGTATTCTTTCTGCTCTCCTTTTGTTCTTTCTGCACGTTATCCTTCTTCCTGCACTTTTCTTCGTCTTTGAGGACTTCTGTTGCTTCTTTCTGCACTTCTGTTTTTTTCTTTCTGTGCATTTTTTCTTCTTTCTTCACATGTCCTATCTCTGTAGGCATAGTTAGAAATTAGCATTTAAAAAACCTTTGAAATTCACAGGAAAAACCATAGGTTTCAGGCACGTTATAGTTAGGAATTAGCATTTAAAAAACCTCAGAAATTCACTGAAAAAACCATAGGTTTCAGGGGTGTTATAGTTAGCTGGACTTTTCACTTGTACAAAACCATTGAAATTCCCCCGTTATAGTTAGTTCAGCTAACAGCAGAGGATTGCGGTCGCGTGAGTTATAGTTGCCTGCACTAACTATAACGGGGGAATTTCATTGGTTTTTTACGAGTGAAATGTCCAGCTAACTATAACATGTGTGAAATTCCCAATTCACACCCAATTCCGGTTACGTCGAGCTGTCTTGCCTTTATCTATTCACCCAGGCACTACCCATACATATATCCAATCACCCAGGTACTGCCCTTGCACTCATCTACTCACTCGTGCACTACTCATGCACTCCTCAAATCACCCAGGCACTACCCATGGACTCATCCAATCACCCAGGCACTATCCATGCACTCATGCAATCCCTGAGGCACTCACCTAACCACCCAGGAACTACCTATGCAATCATCCAATCACCCAGGCACTACACTTGAACTTATCCGTTCTCCCAGGTACTGCACTTGCCTTTATCTATTCACCCAGGCACTACCCATACATATATCCAATCACCCAGGTACTGCCCTTGCACTCATCTACTCACTCGTGCACTACTCATGCACTCCTCAAATCACCCAGGCACTACACTTGCACTTATCCATTCACCCAGGCATTGTATTAGCACTCATCCAGTGTTCCATGCACTGCACCTTCACTCGTCCATTCACCCAGGCACTAAATTTGCATTCATCCAATCATCCAGGCACCACACTTGCACTCATGCTATCATCCAGGCAGTACACTTGCACTCATACAATCACTCAGGCATTTCCAATGCAGTCATGCAATAACCCAGGCACCACACTTACACTCATGCATTCACACAGGCACTACACTTGCACTTATCGATTCACCCCAGTACTGCACTTGCACTCATTCAATCATCCAGCCACTGTACTTACACTCATACAATAACACAGGCACTTCCAATGGATTCATCCATTCACTCAGGCACTACCCATGCAGTCATGCAATCACCCGGGAACTGGCCTTGCACTGATCTATTCAACCAGGCACCACACTTGCACTCATCCATTCACCCATGCACTACACTTGTACTTATCCTTTCACCCAGGCACTGCAGTTACACTCATCCAATCATCTAAGCAGTGCACTTGCATTTCTACAATCACCCAGACACTGCATTTCCACTCATCCGATCTCCCAGGCATTATACTAGACATGCACTCAGTCAATCAACCAGGCACTCAACATGTAGTTATCCAATCACTCAGACACTACCCATGCAGTAATCCATTTATGCAGGCACTATCCATGCAGTTCTAAATTAATTTAGCTTATCTCTTTTATTAACCATTAAAGGTGGTTCTAAAAAGAACCACTTTTTAAAAATACTTTCTATTTTTTCTTCTGTTTTCTTTTCAAAGCAATTGGTAAGCATGGTATACAAAACTAAAACAAGCAGCAGAAAGAAGCTGCACAAAGTAAGGGTTGCATGAAAAAATTAACAGCTGTGCTCCTTTGCTGCATTTTTCAAAGCTTGAAATGACTGCTTTCCAGCACTAACTCAACTTAAAAAGCCCATGCAATACATAGAACTCCTTCTAAATTCGTGGACCAACTCCACATGGTGGCTTTTTACTTTAGCTGGCACTTTTCTCCAGGGACAGATGGAGCACTAGATGATGTTGATGGTACCACAGCTTCTCTGGCTTTCTTTGCTCTGTTTAAATCATTTGTGTGGTATGTTGTAAGATGATAGAGCATAGACGTAGTACCACATGAGTTTTGTTGGAGGTTGTGGACAATGTCTTGTGGCAAAGGGAACATTTTACAAATCATGCAACTGTCTTAGACTCGCCAGATAGGATAGTGAAACATTCTCAACCTATACTGCCCTTTTTCAGCGGGGGCTCTTCATCTTGTTCTTCTTCTCCTTCCACCTCCTCAATATCCTGTTCTGTCTCCTGTCGGAGCTGGTTTTCCTCTGCACCTCCTGCTGACATTTTCGGTTAAAAAATGAAAAAGCAGCCACCTTCCACAATGACTTCTCCAGTGGAGAGGGTCAAATGTGCTTAAAGACTAGAAGCTGTCTAACCCAAGTATTGACTTGGATGCATAATCATTTTGCAAAACTGAATGCTGAAAAAACAGAGGTGATCCTACTAACTTTTGGAATCCTACCTGGTGGGCGACTGATTTTGGCCCATTACCCACCCTGGCCTCGAAGGTTAAAAATCTTGAGGTGATCTTTGATGACCGACTCGGTTTTACTTAGCAAATTATTAATACCACCACTATATGCTACTTCATTATTAGGCTACTGAAAAAAGTGCTCCCTTTTATTGCGCAAGCTCTTCAAAAAACTGTTATAGTCGCACTCATACTCTCTAGCGTATACTATTGTAATGCCTTGTTTTTAGGTGGTACAAAAGCTGTCACACAAAAATTGCAATCATTATAAAATGCGACAGCACGGCTCTTGCTGAAGGTGCCCAAATTTTGCTTTGCCACCAAATAAATAGGGGAACTGCATTTACTACCAGTAGTGAGCAGGATTTGGTTTAAAACACTGTGGGCCCGATTCACAGAACTAACTTAAGACAAAATCCTAAACTTACTACCATTTTGGTATTCACAGAAGGCACTTACTCATTTTGGTATTAACAGAAGGCACTTACTCATTTCGGTATTCACAGAAGTTAGGAGTCCTAACTTTAGGACTCCTAAATGCCTTCTGTGAATACCGAAAGTCTTAAAATTAGGATTTTTCTCAGTTTAGTAGTAGTATAGTTAGGACTCCTAACTTTAGGACTCCTAAATGCCTTCTGTGAATACCGAAAGTCTTAAAATTAGGATTTTACTCAATTTAGTAGTCCTAAGTTTAGGACTCCTAAGTTTAGGACTCCTAAATGCCTTCTGTGAATACCGAAAGCCTTAAAATTAGGATTTTTCTCAGTTTAGTAGTAGTATAGTTAGGACTCCTAACTTTAGGACTCCTAAATGCCTTCTGTGAATACCGAAAGTCTTAAAACTAGGATTTTTCTCAATTTAGTAGTCCTAAGTTTAGACTTAGGACTACTAAATTGAGAAAAATCCTAATTTTAAGACTTTCGGTATTCACAGAAGGCATTTAGGAGTCTAAAAGTTAGGAGTCCTAACTATACTACTACTAAACTGAGAAAAATCCTAATTTTAAGACTTTCGGTATTCACAGAAGGCATTTAGGAGTCCTAAAGTTAGGACTCCTAACTTCTGTGAATACCGAAATGAGTAAGTTCCTTCTGTGAATACCAAAATGAGTAAGTGCCTTCTGTGAATACCAAAATGGTAGTAAGTTTAGGATTTTGTCTTAAGTTAGTTCTGTGAATCGGGCCCTGTGTATCATTCACAAGGCCTTGCATGGAAAGGGCCTGCAGTATCATCAGACCATTTTCCTTAGATATTGGCCCAAATGGACATTATGAAGGAAACTGCCCAACTTGTTAAAAGTCCCAAGAAAAGGACAACTAAGTGGGGTGGAAGGAGCCTACAATATCTGGGCGTTAAACTTTGGAACTCACTCTCTCTGTTCCTGAGAGTACAGCTAGATTTGCGGAATTTTAGGAAACAACTTATGAACCGGTACCCTATCTGGTCTCTAACGCATTTTTGGAGGTTTCTGCTGTTTAGTAGGGGTGGGCGGAATTTGCGAAATCCACTTTCGCAAATTATCGCGAAAATTTTAAAAATGATCGCAAACACGCGGAAATATCGCGAAGATGCGGAAGTTATTTTCCCGCATGTTCGAGAGATTTTCTGCATGGTTGCGGCTCGCCAATTTACCCATGCGGTTGCTTGCGGGCGCGGCCATCTTGTTTTCAGTTGTCTCGCGGTGCATGATCGCGAGAAGAAAGACGTGATCGCGCGGCGCATGACGTCACTGCGGGCGCGAACTGTCGCGAGACAGCGCAAATGGCTAAAAACAATACAGCATCTCATGGAGAACGCGACCGGATCAAGAAAACTTGTCGGTGAACGCAGGGATTCAGGTAAGGTGATCGCGTGCGCACGAGAATGTATTATTTTACAGTGTGAGCAAGAACCAAATTATCGCAAAGCTGCGGAATGCGGAAATTTTTACATTTTCGCGCTTTCTGCGGAACGCAAAAATGTCAAATTATCGCAATTTCCGCGAACGGAACAAAATTTTAGCCCAGGCCTACTGTTTAGCACTAAGACACTTCAATATCAGCGCGCTTTATAAACTTTTTTTACTTACTTTTTATTACTGCACACACCTGCTCAGAATGATTCTCCAATGAATGGGACATTCAAGAAAAAAAACTATGGGTGTGGACTTCCTATTAATATAGTTGAAAACTGTTTTATCCAATCATATCACATTCTTTTCAGGTCATGTGATCTTCACAACAACGTTTGTAATCATGAACACCGGAAATGGAATATAAAAGTAGGTTTGAATAATGTAATCATAAAAGCATACCTTTAAAGCTCTGGTGTATAACCACCTACTGTTACACTTACTCTAAAATATGTGTGTATACATTTTTTCACTTTTTCAAAAACACACCATTGTCGCGACTATGAATATGGTCGCAACGACTAGCATCATCACAAAATTAAAAATAGTGATTTCAACATTAGTTGTAAACTAAATAACTACCACAACATAAGTTTAAACAATGCAGAAATACACCTCGACTGTTTAACATACTGTAGAATCTGTCTATATATATGTTTTACCCTGTGTAGAAAACAAGCGCTCTTCACAACATACTAAAATCATCGAGAAAATGGAAAATATTCTTTCAAGATGATATTTCTGGAAACCTATGTCAAAAATATGAGTTTGAATAGTACACTAAAAAAGCTCTACTGTTAAATATGCTGAAAAATGTGTCTATATATATGTTTTATACTTTGTACAAGCCACATACTCTTCGCGACCATGGACCATGGACGTCATGATGACGTCAATAGATGCGAATATTAAAAAAAATTGTAAGGGTGGTCCTAAATTGATCACAGAAAAAAAAGTTAAAACGATATTATACTAAACATCTAAACTTTATTTAAAAAATGTCTTTATGTGAGTTATCCAGAATGTCAAATACATTTGTTGTTCATACATTCTCAGAGTAAACACATGCCAAATAAAAAAGTGAGCAGTATATAATATATTTATAATGTACAATATCCAATTATAGAAAGAAAATACGAAAAATGGACATTACAATTAAGAAATAAAATCTAAAAAAAACGTACAAATGTATTGATAGAACCAAAGGTTACAGGGACGTTATAGTTAGGAAATAGAATTTTATAAAAACCTCAGACATTTAGAGAAAAAAACAAAGGTTAAGGGACGTTATAATTAGGCTCAGATTTCACATGCACAAAACCATAGAAATTCAGCAGTCATAGTTAGCCGAGCTATGCACTGCTTATGACCTCACATATTGCATCACTCATGACATGGTCAGTGACATCACTCATGCCAACACTAATGGCATTTCAAATGACACTATTGATGACATCACTGATGACATCATCGACAGAATCTTTGCCTCACCCTCTCACAGCCCAATATAACCTTTCATACAGCCCTTCTAACTTCTACACTACTATTCTCAAAGCCATTCATACACCCATAACCTTACTTTCACACCCATTCACTGATTAATAGGTCTGCACACACATCTACTCAGTTACACATACAGCCACTCATACACCAACTCATTCACTAATACAGTCACTGATATAACCAATCATACACCATAGAGCTACTCACACAGTCAGTCACTCATAGAGCTACTCACACACCTTCTCAATCACCTAAAGAGTCAACCACTCACTAATACAGTTATACACCCACCCACTCATTTATTCATGCAGATACTAACACTTACTCACTCACCTTTACAGTCACTGATACAATCACACACTCACCAATACGGCCAATCTTGCAATCACTCAGTCACACACACTCACTCATTACCTCAACATTCACCATACTGCCTTTCACACATGCAGTTACTCACTCAAATACCACTGACACATGCATTCACTCACTGACATCGCCATAGACACACTCACTCACCCATACATCCTTCCACACACTCAGTAACCCATAGATCCACTGACTCATCAATACAGGCAGTTATACAGCCACTCACTCACCCACACAGCCATTAAGACACCCATACACATACTCAGACAACCAATCACTCACCCATACAGAAACTCTCTTACCCACTCTCACATCTATGCAACCACTTAGACCCAACTGACAGACCGATACAGACATACACACAAGTCACTCACCCATACATTCACTGAGATACCTAATCACTATCTCACTGATTCACCAATACCCACTGGTAAATATATATATATATATTTAACACCAAAAACATTTTAAAACACTCGCAGTCACCGGATGATGTCATCCATGATATCATCAGTGATGTCATTTGAGATGTCGTCACTGACTATATTGTGAGTGATGTAATATGCGAGGTCCTAAGCAGTGTATTTTGAGGCAAGAGATAAACTTAGCTCAGCTAACTTTAACTACTGAATTTCACTGGTTTTATATGAGCGAAACTTGAGCCTAACTATAATGTCTCTGTAACCTTTGGTTTTATCAGTGAATTTCTAAGGTTTTTCTAATTACATTTTCTAACTATAACATCTTTGTAACCTTTGTTTTTTCAGTGAATTTCTAAGGTTTTTTAAATGCTAATACCTAGCTCAAGTGTTCCTGTAACCTTTGGATTTTTTGTGTGAATTTCTAAGGTTTTTTAACTCGGAGTCACATTTGCAGAGTGGCGGGGAATGGGGGCTGTGCCTCCGACCGGCTCTCAGGAATTGCAGTGTGTAGGACCTACAGGAGGTACCAGGAGGGTTTCTTGGCCCCCAAGGTCCCTCTGGAGCCAAAGGGACGTTATCTCTCTACTAGTAGTGCCCCTGGAGGCACATTTGCAGAAAGGATGCATGGCCTCTGACAACTTCTCCGCAATCCTGCTGTGTGGGGCCTACTGGAGGTAAAAAGAAGGGTAGTTGGCCCTCAAGGATGTACTTGGAGCCCAACTACCCCTCCTATTACCTCCAGTAAGTCCCATACTGCAGAATTTATGAGTTCTGATAGCAGTCCAAGCCCCCTTTTTCCACCACTCTGGAAACACACCTAATGGCATGCTCTTGGTTGGGGGAGGAAGCTCCCTATACTGCTGACGGTCCTTAGGGGCCAACTAGCCCACCTCTTACCTCCAGTAAGCCCCACACAGTGGGATGGCTGAGAGGTGGTTGAAGCCCACACCCCTTTTATCATCACTCTGCAAACGTGCCTCCTGGCACACTAATATTTGAGGAGTGAAGTCCCCTTGGCTCTTGAACATCCCTGGGGCCCAAGTAATCCTTCTGTTACCTCTAGTCCACTCCCAACCATGCCGCCGGCCACACGCTTGACCCCATCTTCTCCGCAAGCTCCCACGTCACCTTCAGCCACACCACCAAACTCCACTGGACCGACCATCATTGCATCCACTTCACCTTCCAGAAACGCACCACCGCAACCAACAGATCCCCCGCCGCAGCTGGAGCAAAATCACCAAAGACCAGCTAAACACCACCCTCGCCTGAAGCCCGCCCGCCTACCCCACTGACCCCGACATCGTCGCCATCAACCTCAGGCGTCGGATAAACGACTGCACCAACACCCTCGCCCGATCAAGAAACCCTCCAACAGATGCACTAACATGAATCCCCGCAGGTTCACAGCGGACCTTCAGGCCTCCAAGCAAACATGCCGAAAACTACAGAAGAAATGGCACCGTGAACAGACACCAGAGAGCTACACAGCCCACAATAACTCCATCCGCAGACACCATCACCTCATCAGATCCGCCAAAAGGGCCTCCTTTAAGGACTGCCTCGACAACAACACACAAAACAGCAAAGAACTCTTCAACATCGTGAAGGAACTCTCCAACCCCAGCTCCAACACCAATGGCATCCACCATCGCAAAACCTGTGCGACTCCCTTGCCACCTTCTTCCATCGCAAGATCGCAGACATCCATGACAGCTTCAACAACCTGACCGCCTCGACAGCCACCGACACCTCAGACCCCACGGCCACCACCCACATCGAATCCCTGCTCACCTGGACCGACATAAACGACACCGTCAAAATCATGAACACAATCTACTCCGGCTCTCCGTCAGACTCATGCCCACAACACATCTTCAACAAAGCTAGCGACACCATCGCACCCCATCTCTGCAAGGCCATCAACACCTCCTTTGAGATTGTGACCTTCCCGGAGAGCTGGAAGCACGCCAAGATCAGCACCTTACTCAAGAAACCCAAGGCGGATCCGAGAGACCTCAAGAACTTCCAGCCCATCTCCCTGCTCCCATTCCTGGCGAAGGTCATTAAGAAGACCGTCAACGACAGGTGACCTGCAACCTCGAGGAGAACAACATCCTGGACCCATCCCAGTTCGGGTTCTACAGCAACTACAATACCGAAACTGCCCTCATCGCCACCACCGATGACATCAGGGTCCTGCTGGCAAAATGGCGAAACCACGGCCCTCATCCTCCTGGACCTATCAGCCGTCTTCGACACTGTCTGCCACTGCACCCTACGCACACGCCTCCACAATGCAGGGATCCGAGACAAGGCTCTGGAATGGACCACCTCCTTCCTCTTTGGCAGAACCCAGAGCGACCACCTCCCCCTTTCGGTTCCGAAGCCTCCGAGATCATCTGCGGCGTACCCCAAGGATCATCCCTCAGCCCGACATTGTTCAATGTCTACATGGCACCGCTCGCCCGCGTCACCCGACTGCACGACCGCAACATCATCTCGTACACCGACGACAACCAGCTGATCCTCTCCCTCACCAAGGACCCCCTCACCGCCAAAAACAACCTCCACGAAGGAATGAAAGCTGTCACAGAGTGGATGAAGAACAGCCATCTAAAGCTGTACTCGGGCAAGACGGAGGTCATCATCCTTGGCTCCACCCCCTCAGCCTGGGACGACTCCTGGTGGCGGACCGCACTGGGAGCAGCACCAACACCCACCGACCATGCACGCAACCTGGGGTTTACCCTTGACTCAACACTCTCCATGGCCAAACAAGTCAACACTGTCTCGTCCTCCTGCTTCAATGTCCTCCGCATGCTCCGCAAGATCTACAGGTGGATCCCCACCGAAAAAAGAAAAATGGTCACCCAGACCCTCATCAGCAGCAGGTTGGACTACGGAAACACCCTCTAAGCAGGAACCTCGGCCAAACTCCTGAAACGACAACTGCACGCCTGATCCTCGACATCCCTCGCCACAGCCACATCACACCCCACCTGAGAGACCTGCACTGGCTTCCTGTCAATAAGAGATCACCTTAAAGCTCCTCACCCACACAGACAAGGCACTCCACAACACCGGTCCAGCATACCTCAACAGACAACTCACCTTCTACACCCCGAACCGCCAGCTCTGCTCCGCCGACCTCGCCCTCGCCACCGTCCCCCGCATCCGTAGAGTAACAACCGGTGGCACATCGTTCTCCCACTTCGCCACCAAGACCTGGAACTCCCTCCCTATCCTCCTACAGCAGACCCAGGACCTACTAACCTTTAGGAGGCTACTCAAGACCTGGCTATTCGAGCAGTAGCAGTGCCCCGCCCCCCCAGCACCTTGAGACCCTCACGGGTGAGTAGTGCGCTTTACAAATGTTCTGATTAATTGATTGATTGATTAGTAAGTCCCACACAACTGGATTGCTAGGAGGTGATCAGGGCCATGCCCCCTTTCTCTACTACTTTGAAACGCCTCCTGGTGTGCTGTTGCTTGGGGGATGAAGTCCACTTTAGTCCTAAGGCCCTCAGGAGTCAACGGAACTCATCACCCCACCAGCAGTGTGCCAAGAGTTGCATTTGCAGAGTGGTGGAAAAAGGGGTGTTGCCTGTGAACAACTCTCAGCAATCCCACTGTGTGGGTCTTACTGGAAGTAACAGGTGGGCCAGTTGGCCCCTAAGGACCCTCAGTAGCAAAGGGGACTTCATCATCCAACCAAGAGCACGCCAGGAGAAGCATCTGCACTGTAGTAGAGAAAGAGGGCGGGGCCTCCAGTGAGTTGCAGGGTTTTAATTTTTTTTTTAGGAAGGGGGGCCGTGTGCACCAGTGATCCCATCCTGAGGGCCTGAGCCATACTTCCAACTCTTAATGAAATTCAACGGGAGGAGGGCCGCGCAGCCCTCATCCCGAGACCGATTTTAGACACAGGTACATCATTCCCTGGGGCTTGGCCTTTGTGTAAATGTAATTTTTAATTGGGAGGCGGTCATGCAACCCCCCTCTTAGGCAATTTTTCGCCTAGGGGATCCCATCCCCCGGGGCGAGGCCATTGTTTAAAAAAAAAAGAAATTCTTTTAAGGGAGGGGGTCAACCAGTCCCCCTTCCCTGGCCGATTTTGGCCACAGGGACCTCGTCCCAGGTGCCCGTCCATTTATTTTTATTTTTTGAAAAGGGAGCTGGCCCCACTCTGTGGCCATTTTAGGGCATGGCCAGCTGGTCAGGGACTGCGGGGGGGCCTGAAGGCCCCCATGGTCTCCGATGCCCCCCACCTCCTGCGGAAGCCGTCATTGTTTTTTACCCCAGGGAGCTGTTGACATGCAGCTCCCTGGGTGTAAAAAGCAAAGTGCTCCACTTTGAGCAAAAGGGAGCATAATGCTCCCACTGTCTCAAACCGGAACACTTGTTTGATATAAGATGGCTGGAGCTCCATAGCAAACTACAATGTCCAGGGGGAAGGCATCCCAGGACATGGTGTGAGCCGGCCCTGGGGGGTGGCGGTCCCCGGGGCCATTTATGGCTCAATGAGGGACCCCCATCCAACCAAAATTAAGCCCTGGGGAGGTGGTGGTTTCCGGGGCTGTGTGGGTATGTTGAAGCCCCCCACACATTATTTTTAAATATAGCTCCAGGGAGGTGGCAGTCCCTGGGGCTGCATAGGAGGGCTGTAGCCCCCCATGAACTATTTTAAATATTTGTGGCAGCCCGTATTTCAGAAAATTAGCCCCGGGGAGGTGTGGTCCCCGGGACTGCGGGGGCGCACGGCCCCCTGTACTTCAAACAATTAGCCCCAGGGAGGTAGCAGTCCCTGGGCCTGCAGGGGACCACTCGGGCCCCTGCATCACCATTGTTAAGTGACTCCAGGACCTGGCCCACGGGGGCCTAAAATAAATGAAGCGTGCGCTTGTTTTATTTTTATTTTTGGACAGATTCGCTGATCCTCCCCAAATTCCACCTGTGGGACCCCCTGAACAGGTCTAGGGGGCAGTGTGTTTCTACCCTTCTCCCTTTTCTTGTTTTGAAAAAAAAATTCTTGTGACTCAGTTCAACCAAGTCACAAGATGGTTGCCAACACTTCCTGGTTTGAAGTGTTGGCAGCCAGTCAGATTTCAGGCACAAGATCGGGATGGTTTTTTTTTGTTTAAATTTTTTTTTTATTATTTTCGTACCAACATCCCAATACAATTCCCACAAGAGCCCCAGCACCCCACCGAAGAGCGTTACATACGACATGTCAACTGTGTATACATGGGAAAGGTTACCCTTCCCGCTTGGGCTCCCCCTTCCCACTCCCTCCCGCAACCCATGTCAGTGCGCCCCCGTCTGCCTATCCTCCCCCAGATGCGGCCCCCCCTATTACTATGACTCGTGCAACAAGATCGGGATGGTTAGCAGATCCATCACAGCCACAGTTGTATATCTGAGAAATGCTTACATTTCTCAGGAACTACTTAACAGATTTATACCATTTAACAAAAAGAGTGCTTTCTGGACCCAGAGCTACCTTTTTGACAAATTATTTGTATTTCTGTTCAGCAGTTTGGGCTATAGCCGTGTCTGAAGTTTCCTTTGGCAATCAACATGGAGAAAAAGCAACATTTTCAAGGGAGCAGCTAAAGTGACTGTCATATTAGTTTAAAAAATGTCACGAGGATTCGTCAAACGATGCAGAAGTTATATATATTCTTACCCAGTGGCGGTCACTGGGTAGTTATAGTTAGGGCCTAGTTACCATAGGAAGAGTATATTTTGTTTTCCTAATACTTTGTTGCAGTTTGGCAAATCGTCACCAAATTACCCTAAAAAAAGTCTCATCCACCTCAAATTGACAGACATAACTGCAGTCTCAAGCGAACAATGAACACTTAATGGATTATACTCAGATGCTCCCAATCTTTCCAAAGGGTATGAAAATCAAATAATATATCAAGCAATATAAAAAATACAGAACAAGTTATATGTGTACTATTATCCTATATTGGCATTTCAGGCTTCGGCTTTGGTCTTTTGGTTGATGATGGCAGCTGAAACCCTTGATGACAAAACACAATAATTTTACTTGTTACTCGTTATGTATTTTGTATATTACATGACCTTTGTAATACACAATGATGGTAGTTATACGCAGGTCAGAGTTTCTGGAAAGCTACCATGCACCATCGGAAAGGCCCATGCTTTCCATTCTCTGAGCTGCCTAAGTTTGTTAGCACATATTGAGAGGATAAATGTTAGTCCAAGTGGTCCTTTTACTTGTTACCACAGGCACAGGGCATATTTATCTCGAAAGGGCACTTATCATGAATCTTTTTACAGGTGTCCATAATAAGTCTCTTGAAAGAAGAACAAAACATGACATAATGTTCATACAAAAGTAATGATGATATGAGAGCAGGTCCCCACAATCATGGCATGTATACATTTGGAAATGTCATGGCCCTCACAATGCTGCATTCACACTGGCCATTGAAGGCACTAAAAAAACTCAGTACTGCTTGCATATTCTGACTTGCTTACCTCTGTCCTGGATATGTCAACAGTTAATAATTGTTATTTATAAGATGCAAAGGTTAGGCCATTTTGATCAATTTGGGAAACTCTCCATTCATACCATCTATTCCCAACCCCTTCATGTTACTATACAACAGCACCCATTTTCATAGATCCCACCGTGTGTTAATTTAATTAGTAATCATTTAATGTAATTGATGATTTACATCACAAAAATCAATTCCAAAACTATTTAAAGAAGCATTGCCAAACCAATAGGTTTGTTCTTTACAACACAAGCACACAATGGGCTTCATTACGACTTGGATGATAATGGGGTAATGTAAAATTGCATGTTGTAAATCCACCCCAAGACTATTCAGCTATGTGTTAAAACCCCTGGGATGGGGGACCAATTTTTCCATATACCAAAAGGGAGTCACCGTTCCTAAGTAGAGAGAGAATGAAGGGCAGTAAGAGGTACTCTTGTTGTGTGCTACTCTAATTGTGGGGGGCAGTGTGTTGAAAACCCAAAACCTCAAAATTAACAGGAGCAAAATTCCATGCAGTACCTCAGAATCAGGATCAGGACAAATGTCTGGTGAAATGCAAATATTTGTTGAAAGTTTATTACAGGCGCATCTACATCTATGCACAAGGCAGTGCTTAATTTAAGCTGGTGGTGTCCCGTGGTCGGCACCGGCACTTGATTTTAAACACTGGCTTATGACAGCCTGCCATATGCGTGCTCTGTTTGTCTAATTTTGTGAGGAGCACAACAACAATTGTTGAATAATTAAATATACATTAAAATCACAAATACCTGCCACCCAAATCTATAAGAATAGTTTGGGCGGCATGTACTAGTCAAGTTTAATTTATATTTCAAGTTTGAATTGTCACACTTGTAAGAAAGTGATGGTTAGCTGTGTTGATACTATCACTGGCAATGCTAGTGGGGGCCAATGAATGGTGCAAGCTGCAGTGACCTCCTGATAAGGGCCCTGGCACTCATTTGTTTCAGATTAACACTGGCAGAAGGGAATTCATACCCTAACCAGGAGCAAGGACTGTAAAATATAAAACCAAAATTCAGTCCTGGTCTGCTGGACTAGACACTGTGTACACAGGAATGCCAAGAATCCAAATTATTTATTGTGATATCATTAGCTTTGGCTGTAGAATCATTGTGTGAAATCTCTTTCACATACCGATCTGGATATCTGTGTTTATTATAGAATATCTTCTAAATAAATAAAGAGAAAATAGAAAATAGAAAAAAAACTCGTCAGACTTCTGCACCATAAACTATCCCTTCCACAGTTTCATTAAATAAATGAAGTTACTGCGTAACTTTTCTTCTCTATCCCCCCTAACTTCATAGCTGCCTTGTGCTGGCAGTTGCTTACTCATTGTCACGTTACAATCCTGCCTTTGAATTGAGTCTCAGCCTAGGTTTTGTCGTCTCGCGTAACTGTTTCATTGCCTGACTTATTGATGCTCCTTTTATCAACTATGAAAAGAAAAACAAAGCTCAAACTTGCAGAGAAACAGTGACACCTCCTCTCAACTTACTAAGCTATCTCAACAATAACTGTGAAAGTATAAATCTTTAAAGTTATCGAAATGAAAAATACATTTGATGTATGCTAACAAAACTTCTGTTTGAAAATGAAGGCATGGGTAACCTGATAACATTTGTCCCATATACTCCCCTTAACCATGGGCACGATGTAAACTGTAGGTACGACATGGCTATGACTATATGTAGCTCTTTACCAATGTCCTGTATAAATCATTGAACATAAACATACTGTGAACAATACGTGGTGAAGCGGCATGGACATCAATGCAGATGCAGAAGGGGCTATGAGATAGCAAACCGACAGATCTTTAAATCATTCAGGAAACAATATAATACAACTATCAATCTTGCAAAAAAAGATTATTTTGGGAATAGAATAGCTATGGCAAAGCAAAACCAAAAAGAGATATTTGCTATCGTGAATCCTTTTTTGGATCCTAAAGCCCTACACTCAGAGGTCCCCCCCCTCTCAATCTCTCTGTAATGACATTGCAACATTCTTTGAGGAAAAAATCACCAATATCCAAAAAGATTTTGGAGTATTAAGAACAGAAGAAGTGGTGATCGAGTTGGGATCAAATCACAGGCAGGATAGACCTTTTCTTTTCAAACAGTTTACCCTATCTCAGACACATTAAGCTATTCTAGCATGTAAATCAGGCTCCCCACTGGATGCGTGTTCCCCAATGATATTGCATCACATTATGGATATAGTGAATCCCGTGATTAATAGGATTGTGAATTCCTCGCTGTCCTCAGGCATAGTGCCTGATGAGTGTAAATTCGCAATAGTGAAGCCCCTAAAGAAAAAACAAAATATCAACCCCTCCAATCTTTCCAAATATAGGCCCATATCCCTACTTCCAATCTTGGGCAAGGTCACTGAAAAAATGGTCTCTAAGGAACTCTCTAATTTTGTCGAGTTAGCCCAGATCTTCCATCCCCGATAATCTGGCTTACACCCGAAATATTCCACAGAATCAGCCCTATTGGAGATATCTGACACTCTGAAATTCATTACCGACAATGGCAGGAA